>NC_037329.1:47150137-47775137 GCF_002263795.3 Bos taurus | reverse complement strand
CCCATCACTTCATGGGAAATAGATGGGGAAACAGTGGAACCAGTCGCAGACTTTATTTTTTGGGGCTCCAAAATCACTGCAGATGGTGACTGCAGCCATGAAATTAAAAGACGCTTACTCCTTGGAAGGAAAGTTATGACCAACCTAGATAGCATATTCAAAAGCAGAGGCATTACTTTGCCAACAAAGGTCCGTCTAGTCAAGGCTATGGTTTTTGCAGTGGTCATGTATGGATGTGAGAGTTGGACTGTGAAGAAGGCTGAGCACTGAAGAATTGATGCTTTTGAACTGTGGTGTTGGAGAAGACTCTTGAGAGTCCCTTGGATTGCAAGGAGATCCAACCAGTCCATTCTGAAGGAGATCAGCCCTGGGATTTCTTTGGAAGGACTGATGCTAAAGCTGAAACTCCAGTACTTTGGCCACCTCCTGTGAAGAGTTGACTCATTGGAAAAGACTCTGATGCTGGGAGGGATTGGGGGCAGGAGGAGAAGGGGACGACAGACGATGAGATGGCTGGATGGCATCACTGACTCGATGGACGTGAGTCTGAGTGAACTCCAGGAGTTGGTGATGGACAGGGAGGCCTGGCATGCTGCGATTCATGGGGTCGCAAAGAGTCGGATACGACTGAGCGACTGAACTGAACTGAACTATATGTCTTGCTCAGTTATACAGCTAGAAAATTGTGGATACTAAACTTCCTGTTAGTTCATTGTTCTTTGTAGTATTTCTTATCTCTGAGTTCCTATAGTACATTTAGTTTATACCATGCCATTTAGCATTTATTACCATGGTTTGTATACAGGCATTCATTTATTTATTCAATAAGTAATAATCTGTTTGCCAGGTACTCTTCTAGTCAATGAAGATAGTCCCTGCACCCAGAAGTTGAGCTGAAAATAAGAAAAGTAGATTCTATTCAGCCCTCATTTGATTTTGGTTAAATAACCAGCTTGTGTATCACTGAGTGATATTATCATATCATTGAGAACTTTTCTTTATTTATGGTTATATTGTGGGGGAGTAAAAAAGTTCTCTAGGTGAGAAAAATGAAAAAGTCAACTCAAAGCATACTATTTTTATAACAAGTACCTGATAATGTCAGTATGTAAAAGAATATGGGGAGTGCTGTTACATAAAAACAGCACTGTAGAAAGATAGTAATTCTTAAGCGGGACTGGAAGAGCCATAATGGAGGAGTTCTATTCTTAAAGAAGTTTGCTTTAAAAAAGTAGGGGGAAATCTTTCTTTGCACAGGGAACAACAGGTCCATAGGCAGAGTTCTGAACAGTTCTGGCATTTCCAAGAAAGATTAATGCAGCAGAATACTAGGAGGTCTTGAGAAGTATAGTGTATAAGCATTTTTAGGCATCATTATATGCTTAAACAGCGAAAGTAATGAAATGTGACTTTTTATCCTGTATCCCAAGTATTCCTCATACTTCTACCTGTTTATATTCCTAAGTTCTTTAAAAACACTGCTTCCCCATCTCATGGTGACAAGTGCAGTACCACAATGACAAGGGCTCTGTATACCCTTACTGATTAATTACACTCATCATTCACTCAGTCAATACTTTTTGCTCCAGCATGTATAAGATTTTATACTTTGTGCTAATAAGAAGTAAAAAAAAAAATAAAATAGTGATACAAAACCAGAGTTCAAGGAGCTATTGAACCCAAAGCAAAAATTAGTCTGGGATAAACCATAATGGACAGGAAAAAGTCAGTTTTCATTCCAATCCCAAAGAAAGGCAATGCCAAAGAATGTGTAAACTACCACACAATTGCACTCATCTCACATGCTAGCAGAGTAATGGTCAAAATTCTCCAAGCCAGGCTTCAACAATATGCTAACCGGAAGCTGAATTTAGAAAAAGCAGAGGAACCAGAGATCAAATTGCCAGCATCCACTGGATCATTGAAAAAGCAAGAGTTTCAGATAAACATCTACTTTTCCTTTATTGACTATGTCAAAGCCTTTGACTGTGTGGATTACGACAAACTCTGGAAAATTCTTAAAGAGTTGGGAATACCAGACCATTTGACCTACCTCCTGAGAAATCTGTATGCAGGTAAAGAAGCAACAGTTAGAACTGGACATGGAACAACAGACTGGTTCCAAATCAGGAAAGGAGTATGTCAAGGCTGTATATTGTCATCCTGCTTATTTAACTTCTATGCAGAGTACATCATGCGAAATGCCAGGCAGGATGAAGCACAAGCTGGAATCAAGACTGCCGGGAGAAAATACGCAGATGACACCATCCTTATGGCAGAAAGTGAAGAAGAACTAAAGAGCCTCTTGATGAAAGTGAAAGAGGAGAGTGAAAAAGTTGGCATAAAACTCAGCATTCAGAAAACTAAGATCATGGCATCTGGTCCCATCACTTCATGGCAAATAGATGGGGAAACGGTGGAAACAGAGACTTTATTTTGGGGGGCTCTAAAATCACTGCAGATGGTGACTGCAGCCATGGAATTAAAAGACGCTTGCTCCTTGGAAGAAAAGCTATGACCAACCTAGACAGCATATTAAAAAGCAGAGATATTACTTTACCAACAAAGGTCCATCTAGTCAAAGCTATGATTTTTCCAGTAATCACGTATGATTATGAGAGTTAGACTATAAAGAAAGTTGAGTGCCGAAAAATTGATGCTTTTGAACTGTGGTGTTGGAGAAGACTCTTGAGAGTCCCTTGGACCGCAAGGAGATCCAACCTGTCAATTCTAAAGGAAATCAGTCCTGAATATTCATTGTAAGGACTGATACTGAAGCTGAAACTGCAATACTTTGGCCACCTTATGCAAAGAACCGACTCATTGGAAAAGACCCTGATGCTGGGAAAGATTGAAGGCCGGAGGAGAAGGGGACGATAGAGGATGTGGTTGGATGGCATCACTGGCACAATGGACATGAGTTTGAGTAGGCTGTGGTAGTTGGTGATGGACCGGGAAGCCTGGCGTGCTGAAGTCTATGGGGTCGCAAAGAGTTGGACACGACCGAGTAACTGAACTGAAACCATAATGGAAAAGAATATTCAGAAAAAGAATGTATATATGTGTAAAACTGAGTCACTTTGCTGTATAGCAGAGATTGGCACAACATGGTAAATCAACTATACTTCAATTTTTCATTTTAATTAGCAAGGGTTTTTGTCTATTATGTGTGCTAAGTCTCTTCAGTCATGTCCGACTTTGTGCAGCCCCATGGAATGCAGTCTTCCAGGCTCATCTGTCTGTGGGATTCTCCAGGCAAGAATAGTGGAGTGGGTTGCCATTTCCTCCTCCAGGGAATCTTCCCAACCCAGGAATCAAACCCATGTCTCCTGTGTCTCTTGCACTGGCAGGTGGGTTCTTTACCGCTAGGGCCACCTAGAAAATCCTTTGCCTGTTTTGGTGACTAATATATCCATATGTTCACAAAGCTTACTCTCTCATCAGAGGAGACAAATGATAATAGGATAGATTGTAAAATATGTAGCATGTTATTCATAGTGATAAATACTAAGAAGAAAAAATAAAGTTAGGAAAGAGGGGAAATTAATTACTGGAGAGGAAAAGGGAAGATAAAATTATTTAATTTCTCTTGCCTTGATTTTCTCAGCTCTAAAACAGAAAAAATAGTGGTGGTTACTTATAAGGTTGTGACAAAGATTAAATGAGCTGATATGTGTATTTATAAAGTCCCAGATGATAGAATATCGGCCAATATTATTTATACATTTGTTTAAAACAACTTTAGCACAGTAGTCATCTTATTTTCATCACTTATGGACTTCTTTTATTAAAGGATATAGTTACAGTTTTGAGCTACTTTATCTACAGAATAAGACTCCCTCATCCATATCTTGCTTCTTTTAGCTTCTACTTCCAATACAGTCACAGCTAATCACTTTCTTAGAGGCAAATCATCATTCTTTCATAGTGTTTCTTCTGCAGAACAATATTTGCTTATCTAGATGTCAGGTCATTTTCTATTTAAGTCATCGAGCAGGCATCCAGATGTTCCTGTGGAAAATATTCATTAATGCCTCATCACTTACATCTCAAGGTTAATAGGTCTAAGAAAATGAGACCTTTATGCTTGCTTTCCAACTAAAAATGAGTAGAATATTGGAATTGTTATTACCAAACAAATATAAAATCTTCAATATTAATCTTTTCACACTAAGATCATTTTCACAGATTAGCTAAAGTTTCAGGTCTCCCAGTAACCTTTCTTTGCCTGCGTAACCTCTGTGCATCCTTAAATGTATCCTGCCTCCTCCTTTCCCTGAAAACTAGACTTGCCCTTTGTGTTCCTTTAGCACTCCATACCTAGCCCTATCACAACCGGTATTACTCAGTACTAAAGTTACCTGTTTACCTAACCTGCCCAATCCCTGTGCCCACCTCTCAGGCAGTAAGCTCCTTAGGCTGGGATGGGTGGTGGACACTGGGGAAACTAGGTTCTCCTTGTGTCTGTGTCCCGAGTATCTATTACAGGGCTTTACATGTAGTTGATTATCGATAAATACTTAAAACACTAAGTGTAATGCCTGGAGTACTTTTAACATATCAAGATTATAGAAACTTAGTTATTTAACCTTGGTCCCACATCCCTTAATTGTTTCTTTATCTCTCTTGGCTGCTTTCTGAGGAATAGCATTGCTCAAGCATGCTGCTACCCCTGTCCTACATTGTCCCCTGTCCTTCTTTGGCCTAAAATTAAAAAGAAAAAGGAGGCCAGATATTTGGAAAGATCCCAAAATTAGAGGAATACCCTGTGGGGTAATTATGGTCCAGGATGTGACCCCTACTCTTCCAATTGAGAAACATTGATTTTGCCATTCCTCTCAAGGTGATGGGCCTCTAGGGTCTGACACAGGCCATCTATATTTCCAAGAACTTAATTTATAAACCAGTTGACTGTTTGTTGATTGGTTTGTTTACACTGATTGAAATACTTGTATCTGATACCTAAGTCATAACTTAATGATATCAAAGCCTCTGTGAAATCCATCAAATAATCAGAAGATTGTTCAGTGACTATAGAAATGGAGCAAAATGACCTAAACTGCACCAAAGATAATTTAACCCAAGCTGAGGAATAGCCTTGCCATTGTTTCCTTGATGGCTAGGAGAAAATTAAGTAAAGGGTGATAAGGTCTCAAGTGTTTTGAAAGTGTTTACAAATTTTTTTTCTTATTTGCTAAAAGAAAGCACTTTTAAATGTCAGGGGGACAATGTCATTTTGTAACTCAGTATTGATAATGTACAGTTTAGTTCCATAATTCTTTGATCCCAACATTAAATTCCTGAAATAGTGGTATTGCTGACAATGGTCTACGACAGAAAGAAAGAAAAAGGATTAAAGTTGGATGAGCATTCTCTGTACCCTCTGCCTCTAACTTAACAATCATCTGGGGGTCAAATCAACTTCATTGAGAAAGTTGACTGTGCTTGTGTTTCTAGCTGGCTTACTGGCTGGCATTCCTTCATAAACTAATAATGCATATCCACTGAGAGTTCATCCTCTAACCTTGTGAAGAAGCTGTGAAGTATAGGTTAAGTGGTCATTAAGAAAAGTAAGCTGTACCTCTTGTCAAGGGCTAGAGTCTGTCCTTCAGGCCTTACCTCAAGGTCCTTTCTATTCCAGAGTTTGGAAACCCAAGTGCCTACAGAGGCCAGGCTGGTGGGAATGAAGCAGGAAGCCACTGCAGTGAACTGGAGAGCCAAGTCCTGTCTGAAGGAGCAGCCACTGATCTGTTCCAGATAATTGTTGCAAGGCAGGAATGCTGACCTAGAGTTACCACATTGTCCAGTTTCCCAGGTAAAGCAAGAAATGCAAATTTTCATATGCCTTCTGATTTAAATATTGTCAGTTAATTCACTTGCATTATTATTTTCAAACTGTGCGTGCACCAAATACTACCACTGGTGAGATTTGGCCTAGAGCCCTCCTGATTGTAACTTGGTTTTATATTTTGCTCTCCAGTTCCTGTTTGTTGAATTGGAGACTTTATTTTCTACATGTTTTGCTTTTCTTCAGCATGTTAGGTAAAATATTTTACGCCCGGTTTTGTGCTATTGAAACTACCTGCCTCTCTAAATTGAATGTTTTGTGTGTAAGTTTTTTTTGGCTGCTACATTTTCTCTGCCACCTTCAGAATTCCAGTGAGCAGTCACATGCTAAATGGAGCCTCCTTGAGACACTTTTCATATGACAACACTAACCATCTACAGGTATTACTACTTACTCATTTCATTCCTGATGTGTAAGCTAAATAAACACAGTAAAATATCATTTATTTCATGGAACTTAAAGATTGTGTGGTTTGGGCTCCCCCTTCTAGAATTAACACAGAGACCATCTTCCTCCTCTTGCATCTTGAGAGAACTTTTCAGATAATTAATTAGACTATGGTTATCTTTAACATTTAATTATATTTGCTAGAGATGTTGATTAGACTTGAGTGTTCCTAAATATTTATACATATTTAGAGACAATGTATTTGTTTCTCCAGTGGCTGAGGAGTCTTCCTGTTTTCTCTTTGAGTAACCCCATTGCCAGGTGAATTGAAGAATGCTAAACATTTTTTTAAGTAAAAGAGTACATAAACATTAGCTGTTTCAATATGTTGTGCAACCCCAAAATGGACCAAAGTCATGTTTGTTTCATTCTTAATACAGTTTTAATTTTTAAAAAGCTGATATACATTATTTTTAACAATGATTCAACCTATGGAGCTACACCTTGAGTAACCAGAATACCAATCATGCACAGATAAAATGTAAAAATCACCCCTTCAACTTGCTTACTGCACTCTTAAAAAGATTATGTTAATGAAGGCAAGTATTGTTTTTATAAATAATCCTTATGAGAAACTTTACTATACTATAAAACAGCAAAAATAGCCAAGTATGTTGATGCTTAATATATAGAAGTAAATCATAAGTAAATTTTCCCTCAGAGTTGTAATGAGTTTATTATGTCCTAGATGTTCTGGTGTGACCTACTATACTTTCAGACAGTTCTCTGAATTTTTTTAAAATAAAATATATTTGGAATCCGTGATTATTTTCTTTTTGACTTTTAAGAAAGTAAAATGCATAGTAAGCATTTTATTCATGTGCATACAAACCCTCACTTTCCTTCTATATTTTCAAAAGTACAAAGGGAAGCCTTGCCTTAAAGTTAGTTGTCTCAATTGTGTTTTCTTTGTAGTCATGTAGAATGGCAAGGGCAAAGAAAGAGCTCAGTGGTGTGTAGTAATACATGTGAATTCCTGAATATTATCAGGGAGAGTTATAAGGAGAATTCAGTTTAGACTTGGAAAGCCAAATAATGACTAGAGAAACCAGGAAGGCTTCTCTGAGGAAGTGACGTTTAAACTGAGATAAACAGAAGTTGGTTTAACGAAAAACATGAGTGTGGTGGTGAGAGATGTCATTCCAAGCAGAAAAGTAAGGGTGATAGGCTGAGGCATTTTTAGAACCGGCCAAAGGGATAGCCTTAGTTTTTGTTTCTACTATGTAGGTCATTCTGGTTAATGTGTCCTTTCTGACTCTCCTTTTTGTCCACATAGAGAAATAACAGCATAATACTAGTGGGCTTCCCTGGTGGCTCAGATAGTAGACAATCTGCCTTCAATGCGGGAGACCTGAATTCGATCTCTGGGTTGGGAAGATCCCCTGGAGGAGGAAATGGCAACCCACTCCAGTATTCTTGCCTGGAAAATTCCATGGACAGAGGAGCCTGGTGGGCTACAGTCCATGGGGTCACAAAGACTCGGACATGACTGAAGGAACTTAGCATGCATGCACATAAATAATAATGTAGATATTTATTATGTGCTAGGTACTGGTTTAAGACTTTTAGTTTATTGTATCCCCAAAGCAGAACAGTTCTATAAAATCTCCATTTTATAAGGAAAGAAAATTTTTAAAACCTACCCAAGGTCACAAGGATGGAGCTACAGGACTTCCCTGCAGTCCAGAGGTTAAGACTACAAGCTCCCAAGGCAGGGGGCACAGGTTCAATCCCTGGTCAGAGAACTAATATTCCACATGATGCACAGCGTGGAAAAAAAATTTTTTTTAATAAAAACAAAATAAACAGAAATGATTATCCTCAACAAAACTTAAAAAAGAAAAGATAGAGCTACATAGCATCTCAATACTGTAGTTAATTTAAATAAAATACTATTTTAGACTTTCAGATCACTTCCAGTGTAGTATTTGGCTGTTTGAAATAATATTGCTGATTCAGTGTGTTGGAACACTAGGCTACGCTCCATGAAACAGCTCGTCTCTGTTCCACATGGTGCTGGCTGGACTCATGTATGTGTCTGGGGCTTCAGACGGACCAGCTGGATTTCTCTCTCTCTCCATCCTCAAAGGGCCAGTTCCAGTTCTTTGTGTGACAGTGGCATTCCAAGAAGCAAGAATGGAAGATACCCTTGAGCTATATCACATTCTACTGATCAAAGCAAGTCACAAGGTCAGCCCGGATCCAAAGGGCAGAGTAGTAAATCTCATTTCCTAATGGAAGGAACTACAAGATGTCTGTGGCCAATTGCAGCCTGCTACATTTAGCATTTAGTCTTCTAAAGGCTTCTGTGTGCCTAGAATGTGTAAGTTCTAGGTAAATTATCCTCCTGACCATTGATGGGCAGAGTTCAGTTTGTGTGTTACCTTGCCTCTGAGGACTGATGTCATCCTCATACACAGTTTTTGAACATTAACACTCTTTTACACTGAAAGGGCAAGGATGTTTGAAACCAGAGAGTTTTAACGATCAGGGCAGGAAAGATGTGCTTATATCCTGATAAATCTGTAAAACAAATGTAAATTGCACTGGGGTAGTTTGGGGTGAGTAAGTGGAGCCTGGCAGAGGCATTAGGTCTCTTACAGAAGATATATCTGAGAGGTCTGTTTTGGAAAAGGTGGCTGCACAGTGACGATAAGAACCAAATGAAAATAACAACCAGAGTTAAAATGAAGCTAATTTATTGGAAGATTTTTTTAAAATGAAAGAAGATATAACTGTAAGATAAGGGTGCTCATAAATAAAAATGCATAGCTTAAACAAATAGGTGAAAGGTGAAACAGATGGCAAGGTTGGATGGGAGGGCTGGCTAAGTGCTATAAAGGAACTGTGTAAATTGGTATGAGGGTGAAAGATAACTGAAAGAGGCAAATATCATTTAGGGTTACCCTAACAAGCATAATTTAACTAATGGAAAGAGGATGAGTATATCCATTTATTACCCAATCAAATAATAATAATGTTGTAGCTACTCAGACATTATGCTTCAAAATGCTAATGCTCATGTTATTTCTTAATCCAATCATATCTGTTGTTGCATGTACATATTGTTTCAGAATTTAGATAGAGAGTTAGGTTTCATGTGAGCCTTTCTTCTCAAGTGTTGAGCATGAGGCGTTAATCCTTGCAAATGTCAGAATGGAAGAGACTTCCTTTTTTTGTTATTGAAGTATAGTTGACTTATTGGAGGAGACTTCTAAACTTTGAATATTTCATGAGTTAACTTTATAATCATTGTGTATAAAATATATGTGATAATTTACATTTGTGTTAAATATTGGTATTTTATCTAATTTACATGGTCTCATTTTGATAAATCAGTAGTTCATTCAGTATTCATTCTGTCCTACTGTGTATCCAAGTAATGCCACTGAGTACAAGATTAATGTGTGATTAATGTGATAAACATTTTAATAGAATTTACTCACAGTATCACATGACTTAAAAATCAATTCATTGTTTTCACCATTAATCAAGTTTGTGACATTATTCAGAAAAATATATGATGTTTGTTGTTATTCAGAGAAATTTATGAAAAGTAGCTACTTATTTTCATGATGTCATATTCTCTGATATCTAGTCTTCTTGGTATTTTGGGTATAACTTCTAAAATATGTACTTAACACTGCATAACACAGTGAGTTTATCCTTAGGTTGACAAGAATGTCGGTAAAGCAGAAAGAGAAAAAGCCATCTATTGCCTTAGCTACATCATGTTGAAATACAGGTTTCATTTTTATATGGTTGCATTCATTTTAGTGGTTCCTTTATTAATCCAATTAAAGTGTGTATATAAGCTATTTAAATAAAACTCTGATGTACTTTACAAATAAAATAAAAAGTTATATTATTTTTCTTAGAAGCCCTATCATGCTTTTTCTACACAAAAATTATTACTCAGAGATTGTGAGATCATTAGAGACAAAGCTAGAGCAAAAAAAAAAAAAATCCTTTGTGTTTTTTGTCAACATGCATAGTCCCTAGCTTCTACTGACTTCTTTTTAAACCTCTTTCATTTTAGATGTCTGTGTTGCTAAAAACCTTACAGGTCTACATGGTAAAAATCAGAATATAAAACTATGTTGGCTAATTGGAATGTACGTGGTCTTCATCAAGTATTTAAGCACCCAGTAGGTGAGGCAGTAAACCTGCTTTAATCAGGAAATGGAACTATTGAAAGAACCTAGAGAAACAAGGTCCCTGATGTAAGGAGTTAGTTTACATTCCTGTGGGGAAAGATTAACAAACAAATAAATGATAAAAAAAAAATCAGTTAATAAGAGGTATCAGTGAATTAACAATGTGTGGGAGAATACTTAGGATTTACAGTGTCTCTTTGAGGAGGTGACGTCTAATTTGAATTCTGTATGAAGCCAATGCAAAGAATTAAATCAGGTCACTAAAATTCAGTTCAACAAAAGCCAACTGTCATAGACTTATTTGCATATTGAAAGGGGGATGGAAAATGAAAATGTTGAAAGAATGGTGGCAGATATTCTCCTCAGAACACATACACACACACACCCTACTTTTTTTATTTTTACTTCTGCCAGAAATGTTTGTAATCAATTTAAATAATGTCCTGTGTGTAAGATCTATCCCTGATCCTCAGTGTTAGTGAGACAAAAGTGCCTTTCATGTTCCCGGACATTTTTGTTTTAATCTCTGTCTTTTGGGGTTAAACCAAGCCATGTAAACAGGATAGATCATAATGAAATCTTCAGGCAAGGTGAAGGGAAAATGTTGTGGGTATGTAGTTTTTATGTTAAATTTGAAAAAAAGGATAAACTTGTGTTTTTAATGATAAAACTATAAAAACTTGAATGAGTTTTGAATAATTGGTCTATATAGAAGATAAAGTTATCAGAATCTCAGAGGCAAATAGAATAGACTATAATATTTAGCAAAAGAGGGCATGTATCGGTTTTCAGAAGTTTGAGATGCATGGCCTTCTCAGTGAACTATCAAAATGGCAATAGATTTATGTAGAGAGATATTTATCTCAGATTTATTTGTAACTGTGAAAATTTAGGAGAAAAATCTATTTCCACAAAAGGGAAGTAAATATTGAATGCCATAGTAAAATGCTTAAGTTGAAAATAAAGTGCAAAGTGGTAATAATTCAATATTTAAAGAAGGCACTATTATACATAAGAAAAAAATTGGAATTACCTTAGCTTTTTTCAATAGCAATTTGGCAGTGCCTCCAAAGTTTAAATGTGCAGACCCAACATTAATATGATTGATATTCCAATAGATGAATATTTGTAAATTTATATGATAGAATACTATTCAGATGTTTAAAATGAACAAATTGGATCTATATTTCTGCAGAAGAGATAGATCTGTATATGTCAACAGAGATAGCACTCAAAACAATGTTGAATTTTAAAAAGCAAGTTGAAGAATATGTATGTATAATAGTATTTATGTAAAATAAAAACTTTAAAATACTTATAACAAAGCCAAATATTGTTTACCTGTAAAAACATAGCCTGGAAGGATTGATTATTGCTGTTCATTCACTGAGTCATGTCTGACTCTTTGAGACCCCATGGACTGCAGCACACCAGGCTTCCCTGTCCATCTGTGGGCTTCCCTAGTGGCTCCCAGAGCTTACTCAAACTTATGTCCATTGAGTCAGTGATGCCATCCAACCATCTCCTCCTCTGTCGTCCCCTTCTTCTGTCCTCAGTCTTTACCAGCATCAGGGTCTTTTCCAATAAGTCAGCTCTTCGCATCAGGTGGCCAAAGTATTGGAGCTTCAGCTTCAACATCAGTCCTTCCAATGAATATTCAGGGTTGATTTCCTTTAGGATTGTCTGGTTTGATCTCCTTGCAGTCCAAGGGACTCTCTACAGACCAGAATAGGAGTGTTAGTTTTCTTTAGGCCAGAGTGGAGGGGAACAGGACTAAAAAGAGAAACTGGATGGGAGTGAGGGATAGTATTGAACTTCATCTGTAATATTTTCTAAGTGTTTTTGTTTTTTTTTTAAATAAGCAAAGTGACAAAATGCATTGTAAATTTGGAGCGGTAGCTCATTGTTTATTAGACTCTTTTTAATGTGTGCTTTTAAAACTTTTTTAAAACAATGATTGAAAGTCATCCACGTTTGCAGTGGTTATTATTCAACAGTGAGATTAGAGTTCAATTTTAATTTTCATCACAAACATCTCTGAATTTTCCAAATTTATAAAATAAATGTTGAGGAAATCAGTCCCACTTAGAGATAAACAAATGATAATAGTCGCTGGACTTCAGCTCTCTGAGGAGTTCCTAAGGCCCTTAACAATTATGCTATGCTATGCTAAGTCACTTCAGTCATGTCCAACTCTGTGTGACCCCGTAGAAGGTAGCCTACCAGGCTCCCCCGTCCCTGGGATTCTCCAGACAAGAACACTGGAGTGGGTTGCCATTTCCTTAAGCTGCCTCTAAAATGCCAAAGTATCAGCCAAAAAAAAAAGGATGACCCTCCCAGGAACAAAAGGAAGAAGTGGGCCAGCCGTGGAAATGTAAAACCAGGTCCTATCCTGGGAAGGGAAGCTGGTACAGAAGTCTGAGTCAGTGGGTCTCAAACTTGAGCATGCCATTGAATCACCTAGAGGGCTTGTTTGTTTGTTTGTTTGTTTTAAAAGATTGCCCTCCAGGGTTTCTGATTAAGAAAGTATGGGGTCAGTTCCGTGATTCTGCATTTGTAACAGGATCCCAGCTGTTAACAGTAATGATGGTGGTCCCAGGACCATGCTTTCAAAACTGCAGGCTAAAACCCAGCCGTCAGATCTTTGTAGTTTTGATTACTGAAATATGAGGAAGATATTTGGCAGAAATCAGTCTGATGTCATTATCTGGCAGATCCACAAATTACTTAAGGGCGTGAGCCAGTCCATCTCAGGAAAGTTGGAGTCACACGCAAGAGCAGGCAAATCAAAAAGAAAGAGAAATTGGCATCAAATGATCAGAAAGCTTGAAAGTAAGGAAAATGAGAGCTAGTCCGATCTAAAGACCACAGGCCATGGAAGACTTCGCTTTAGGGAAAAGTAAGGTAATAAAATGAGTGTGAAAAAAAGACTGTAAAAATCATGTTTACTCATCAGTGTCTGTTGCTGTTTGATCAGACTGGGAGTCCAGAATGACACAGAATTCTTTCTCATCTTACACTAGCACCAGGAGCTCTACTAGGCAGGAAACTCCCTGAGAACAGGGACTGTTCTTCCCTTCCTTGCTTTCTCCATCCTTTCCTGAACCCCTCCCTCCCTCTTTCTTTTCTATTTTCCCCACTCAGCAGCTTTTTGTTTTCCCCTCAGCAGCTCTTTAGTGCCAGACATTGCCCTGGGCTTTGGATAAAGTGGTGTCTTACCACCTTTGTGGAACTTCCCAGGTGGCTCAGTAGTGAAGAATCAGGAGCCTCAGGAGATGAGGGTTCAATCCCTGGGTTGGGAAGATTCCCTGAAAGAGGAAACGGCAGCCCACTCTACTATTCTTGCCTGGAGAATCCCATGGATAGAGGAGGTGGAGGTTGCAAAGAGTCAGACACGACTAAGTGGCTGAGCACAAACACCACCTTTGTACTCCAGCACATAGCATAGGCCTCATAAGTAATAGCTGCTCACTAACTGTAGAATGAAATATGAATAAACACATACATGATCAACAGGGATCATGGTTAAAGGAGCAATGAATGAGAGACAGAAATAAGGTGCTATGCATGCAAGCAGGTCATTTCTATAAGAGGCATAGACCCAGTGGAGTGGACCTAGCAATGTAATTAGCACCTTGAGTCACCACTGAAAATGCACTACTTGGCACTTTCCTTTATACTCCACATTTTTCCCAATAAAGTTTTGCTAGTTTTCCCACTGCTTGCCAGTGTTTCCCACTCCCATCCCTATGGTTCCTGACTTTCAGCTAAATTAGTACATGCTTCATTCAGTTCAATTCAGTTCAGTCGCTCAGTCGTGTCCGATTATTTGGGACCACATGAATCGCAGCACACCAGGCCTCCCTGTCCATCACCAACTCCTGGAGTTCACTCAGACTCAACGTCCATCAGGTCAGTGATGCCATCCAGCCATCTCATCCTCTGTCGTCCCCTTCCCCTCCTGCCCCCAATCCCTCCCAGCATCAGAGTCTTTTCCAATGAGTCAACTCTTCACATGAGGTGGCCAAAGTACTGGAGTTTCAGCTTTAGCATCATTCCTTCCAAAGAAATCCCAGGGCTGATCTCCTTCAGAATGGACTGGTTGGATCTCCTTGCCGTCCAAGGAACTCTCAAGAGTCTTCTCCAGCACCACAGTTCAAAAGCATCAATTGTTCGGCGCTCAGCCTTCTTCACAGTCCAACTCTCACATCCATACATGACCACTGCAAAAACCATAGCCTTAACTAGACGGACCTTTGTTGGCAAAGTCATGTCTCTGCTTTTGAATATGCTGTCTAGGTTGGTCATAACTTTCCTTCCAAGGAGTAAGCGTCTTTTAATTTCATGGCTGCAATCACCATCTGCAGTGATTTTGGACCCAAAAAAATAAAGTCTGCCACTGTTTCCACTGTTTCCCCATCTATTTCCCATGAAGTGATGGGACCGGATGCCATGATCTTAGTTTTCTGAATGTTGAGCTTTAAGCCAACTTTTTCACTCTCCTCTTTCACTTTCATCAAGAGGCGTTTTAGTTCCTCTTCACTTTCTGCCATAAGGGTGGTGTCATCTGCATATCTGAGGTTATTGATATTTCTCTTGGCAATCTTGATTCTAGCTTGTGCTTCTTCCAGTCCAGCGTTTGTCATGATGTACTCTGCATATAAGTTAAATAAGCAGGGTGACAATATACAGCCTTGACGTACTCCTTTTCCTATTTGGAACCAGTCTGTTGTTCCATGTCCAGTTCTAACTGTTGCTTCCTGACCTGCATACAGGTTTCTCAAGAGGCAGGTCAGGTGTTCTGGTATTCCCATCTCTTGGACAATTTTCCACAGTTTATTGTGATCCACACAGTCAAAGGCTTTGGCATAGTCAATAAAGCAGAAATAGATGTTTTTCTGGAACTCTCTTGCTTTTTCGATGGTCCAGCAGATGTTGGCAATTTGATCTCTGGTTCCTCTGCCTTTTATAAAATCAGCTTGAACATCAGGAAGTTCACGGTTCACGTATTGCCCAAGCCTGGCTTGGAGAATTTTGAGCATTACTTTACTAGTGTGTGAGATGAGTGCAATTGTGCAGTAGTTTGAGCATTCTTTGGCATTGCCTTTCTTTGGGATTGGAATGAAAACTGACCTTTTCCAGTCCTGTGGCCACTGCTGAGTTTTCCAAATTTGCTGGCATATTGAGTGCAGCACTTTCAGAGCATCATCTTCCAGGATTTGGAATAGCTCCACTGGAATTCCATCACCTCCACTAGCTTTGTTCATAGTGATGCTTTCTAAGGCCCACTTGACTTCACATTCCAGGATGTCTGGCTCTAGGTCAGTGACCACACCATCGTGATTATCTGGGTCATGAAGATCTTTTTTGTACAGTTCTTCTGTGTATTCTTGCCACCTCTTAATGTCTTCTGCTTCTGTTAGGTCCATACCATTTCTGTCCTTTATCAGAGCCCATCTTTGCATGAAATGCTCCCTTGGTATCTCTAATTTTCTTGAAGAGATCTGTAGTCTTTCCCATTCTGTTGTTTTCCTCTATTTCTTTGCATTGATCGCTGAGGAAGGCTTTCTTATCTCTTCTTGCTATTCTTTGGAACTCTGCATTCAGATGCTTATATCTTTCCTTTTCTCCTTTGCTTTTCACTTCTCTTCTTTTCACAGCTATTTGTAAGGCCTCCCCAGACAGCCATTTTGCTTTTTTGCATTTCTTTTCCATGGGGATGGTCTTGATCCCTGTCTCCTGTACAATGTCACGAACCTCCGTCCATAGTTCCTCAAGCACTCTATCACATCTAGTCCCTTAAATCTATTTCTCACTTCCCCTGTATAATCATAAGGGATTTGATTTAGGTCATGCCTGAATGGTCTAGTGATTTTCCCTACTTCTTCAATTTAAGTCTGAATTTGGCAATAAGGAGTTCATGATCTGAGCCACAGTCAGCTCCCGGTCTTGTTTTTGTTGACTGTATAGAGCTTCTCTATCTTTGGCTGCAAAGAATATAATCAATCTGATTTTGGTGTTGACCATCTGGTGATGTCCATGTGTAGAGTCTTCTCTTGTGTTGTTGGAAGAGGGTGTTTGCTATGACCAGTGCATTTTCTTGGCAAAACTCTATTAGTCTTTGCCCTGCTTCATTCTGTATTCCAAGGCCACATTTGCCTGTTATTCCAGGTGTTTCTTGACTTCCTACTTTTGCATTCCAGTCCCCTATAATGAAAAGGACATCTTTTTTGGGTGTTAGTTCTAAAAGGTCTTGTAGGTCTTAACCATTCAACTTCAGCTTTTTCAGCATTACTGGTTGAGGCATAGACTTGGATTACTGTGATATTGAATGCTTTGCCTTGGAAATGAACAGAGATCATTCTATCATTTTTGAGACTGCATCCAAGTACTGCATTTTGGACTCTTTTGTTGACCATGATGGCTACTCCATTTCTTCTGAGAGATTCCTTCCCGCAGTAGTAGATATAATGGTCATCTGAGTTAAATTCACCCATTCCAGTCCATTTCAGTTCACTGATACCTAGAATGTCGACATTCACTCTTGCCATCTCTTGTTTGACTACTTCCAATTTGCCTTGATTCATGGACCTGACATTCCAGGTTCCTATGCAATACTGCTCTTTACAGCATCGGACATTGCTTCTATCACCAGTCACATCCACAACTGGGTATTGTTTTTGCTTTGGCTCCATTCCTTCATTCTTTCTGGAGTTATTTCTCCACTGATCTCCAGTAGCATATTGGGCACCTACTGATGTGGGGAGTTCCTCTTTCAGTATCCTATCATTTTGCCTTTTCATACTGTTCATGGGGTTCTCAAGGCAAGAATACTGAAGTGGTTTGCCATTCCCTTCTCCAGTGGACCACATTCTTTCAGACCTCTCCACCATGACCCGCCCGTCTTGGGTTGCCCCACGGGCATGGCTCAGTTTCATTGAGTTAGACAAGGCTGTGGTCCTAGTGTGAGTAGATTGACTAGTTTTCTGTGAATATGGTTTCAGTGTGACTGCCCTCTGATGCCTGTTGCAACACCTACCGTCTTACTTGGGTTTCTCTTACCCTGGGCTTGGGGTATCTCTTCACGGCTGCTCCAGCAAAGCACAGCTGTTGCTTCTTACCTTGGATGAGGGGTATCTCCTCACAGCTGCCCTTCCTGACCTTCAACGTGGGATAGCTCTTCTAGGCCTTCCTGCGCCCGCGCAGCCACTGCTGCTTGGACGTGGGGTTGGTCCTCCTGGCCGCCGCCCCTGGCCTCGGGCGTGGGGGCGTGGGGTAGCTCCTCTCGGTTGCCGCCCCTAACCTCGGACTCAGGTAGCTCTTCTCGGCCGTTCCTGCGCCGTCGCAGCCTGGCTCTCTCAGCCGCTGCCCGTGACCTCGGACGTGGGGTAACTCCTCTTGGCCACCGCCCTTCAGTCATGGGGTCCTCCCGGCTTCTGCCCCTGACCTCGGACGTGGGGTAGCTCCTCTTTAATCTGCCTCACAGGCAAGCCAGCAAATAAGGCATATGCCTGAATACATAATGCTTTTAACTATAAAGTATTCTCCTACTTTCCCAATGAAAAAATCTGAAGAAAGGTTTGGAACTTGAGTAGTTTTATGTCTATTAACACTGTTTAATTTATTTAATTTGTTGACTGAGTCATACATGAATATATAAAACTATCTAAAATATTTTTTATTAAAAATTTAAACAGTCTTAATACTGTGATATGAATCTTAAGTCATTTAACAGAGTTTTTGAGAGCATATTACCTTTACTTTCAGTTAAGTTGTTTAAGATTCAGCATTTTTAATCATGGATGATGCTGTCACCAGAAATTTTTATCAACAAACTACAGGCCCCACTCATGTAACAGTAGAATAGTTTTTTTCATTCATCCTTTAGTGTACTTTCATGAGTTCCACAAGGTAATCACACACTGTGTATTAAATTGATTATAAAAAGTCTTGTTTGCCACAACAATGCTAGCAGTTGTGGTATCACATTTTTCACCAGAATTAAGTACTAAATCTTTTTAAAAATTTATTTGCCATATTTGTTTATTCACCAGTTCCATTAAGATGACCTCTTGTAGCATTCCACCTTAGCACTGACTGCTGCTGTTTCAGGCCAATGTGTCTTCTCCCCAAACAGTACCTTGTGACACAAAAAAAGGAATTAAGAGAATACTCCATAATAGAAGGGAATTTGTAAATCTTAAGTAAAGCAATTTCCACTCTTATAGCCCAGAACAGTGGGGGAAAGTCTTCTCATACTTGGGAATGCACGTGTGTGTTTATTTCCTTTTAATTTTCTCTTCAAGAAAAAAAAAAAAAAACCCTCTTGTTTAGGTGAATATAATGATTAGAAAAGTTAATTATAAGGGTTTGTAGAATTAAAGAGTAATCAAAAGTGATTGTATTAACACACAGCTTTCTAGTTGTTAGGTCACAAGAGGTGATAGATATGTTTTTATTGCCAGAAGGAGGTTGTATATATATGTAATGCCATGGTTATGAGTCTGTCTCTAGTAATTAGAAAGCTACATGTGTTGAAGAGCCAGCAGACTGGTTGATCTGGAGTAAGTAGATCAAGCTGGAAGAAGAAAAGTTGACTTTGACATGTGATTTGACAGCAAAGGACATCAAAATGGCTTGCTACACTTACCAATTTATTCCATTTTTAAAAGTGTGCAGCTTCTCAGTTTTTCATTATTAAATATAGTGTTTACGTATTTATATGTGTTTCAGGCTACCTTATTGGAATTTTGAAGACATGAAAACATCAGATGAACCAACTTGCAACATCTTGGATTCAGATTGGAAGATGAAGAGAAACTTTAAAGAATGTGGCCTATAAAGGCGGGTAGTACCTGAAAATATTAACTGACTCACACTATAAAAATGAGACCAGTTTCTAAACAATAGAGGTTGTTTTAGTCCAACATGAAGGTTCAAGACAAAATGTTGAACTAAAAACTTACACTCCTCCCCTCTCCCACTTCAGACAGGTACCAGCATTGCTGAATATGATTTTCGTTAGTCAGAAGCACTTGTTTTTACCCATGTAGACCATCCTTAGGAATTAAATATTGGTTATTTAATGTAGATTATAATGGGAAACTGATTTTTTCTACAATGGCAGATTTCAAGGACTTGGTTCCAAACTGAGCCGAAGCTTCCCAATGCATTTTGTACAGTCTGGGGAAAACTGTGCTGCATTGGCCATTTTTGAAGGCCACGATGCCCTGTAATACAAGGACATCATCTTATTGCTGATATCTTTGGGGAGTCCTAAGCAGACACAGAAAATGAATGGAGGCAAGGAGTGTGACGGAGGGGACAAGGATGGAGGTCTTCCAGCTATACAAGTTCCTGTGGGTTGGCAGCGTCGTGTGGATCAAAATGGAGTGCTTTACATCAGGTGAGCCCTTCCTATTCCCTGCATTATCTCCAAGTTTGCAGCCACCAAATAAAGAAGGTACAGCCTGTTCCTCTGAGAACGTAAAATATTGTGACTGGTAGCACCTCAAGTCAATTTGAATAAATGATCTTTGTGCTGGAAATATTGTGTTTTTATTTATATTATTTTGCAATATAAAACCTGCCTTAGGTTACAAGAGAGGATTTTTATGCATTATTTGTGTTTATATAAAGTGTCGCCCTGCTTATCTCTCTAACAAGGATAAAGAAAAAGATGAAGATTTCTAAAAGAAACCCATGAGCGTCATTACCACATTCGCAGGAGAATGTAAAATACTGAAAATAGACCCGATGTCTCCTGACAATATTATTGTCCTTCATAGTGCTTCCGCTGGCTACTCTGATGTAAGGTTGTGTTTTTCTCTATAGGCAGTTTCAATTACCAGTTTCTTAATGCCTGATATTAACTAAAAATAATTTACCTGTTTTTTCTGTGCAGTTTTTAATCTATTCCCTGCATATAATAATAAAAAAGAAAAAGTCATGATGGAGTCATCTCACAAGTAAAAATCATACAGATTACATGTAAATACTTGTTATTTTAAATTTTGATGGTCTTTGTTATGTTGAGCAAGTTGAATGAAATAACTGTTCGCAAGAACTTTTAGTCTTACTATTAAATAATTGGCACCTAAGTTCCTTACTTTGTAGTTTATTGGTAAATATGTGAGTAGGATACCATAAATCTTTCTCTGTGATGTAATTTTTTAAAAAGCTATGATGAAGAGAACTTTTTAAAAGATATCACATTGCATCATTAGATTAATTATGTTGCTTTCAGTTCATCATTATTACTTTTATTTGTATCTCAGCTTCAGTGAAATTCTTGTTTGTGCAAAGCTGTATTTATATAAATGAGGAATTTCACATGATACATACTCAGACAATTTTGTACTATAACATCTCAGAAGTCAGTTCAGATCCTGTCCTGGATTTGTTTGTTTGGTAGAAGTTATTTCTTGAGGTAAACTTAATGACCAACTGAAATTCTTTTGAACATCTTTTTTAATTTCTGTAATATTTAGGAGGTGCTCTGTATTAATTGAAGTGAAGGGATAAGAAAGCAGGGAACGTGGAGCTCACCCCATTAAAGATTAGATGGATGAGGACACGAGGGATAACTTTCCCAAAGTGTTTCTATTGCCAATCCTGTTACCAAACTTCCAGGAATACTTTATCAGTGTAATGTAGCAAGACACCGGTGTTGTGTTCCTGTTTACAGTTGTTCTAGTCTGTAAGGAGCAAGTGTTATATATTTACAACTAAGAGCAGTTAACTCCAAAAATCTTGATAATTTCAGTTTATTTGTTTTGTTTTGTTTTGTTTTGTTTTGTTTCTTCTTTCTCCGTGTGAAAGATAAATCAGCTTTTTAGGTTGCTGAGAGTTAAGGCAAATTCATTCTGGAAGTCTGTCAGTTGTCTTGCTCATGACATCCCAAGTCTGAGTAGACTTTACTGTTAGTATGAGTTAGTTTTAATTCTCCCAACCCAAATCTGCACACTAGGGATTATTTTGGAAACTAACTTTGCCAGATAAGCTAAAACACCTTCAGATAAATTAAACCCAGCATAGGTTTGCTTCATGTGTATGTGTAACTGGTTAACTTACCACTTGAACATATATAAGAGGCTAGTCCTCCTTCTATAGCTTCCTTTGCAATGTGTAGTTTGCTTATAATTTTTAGTTTAGTTTCCAGCTGTTCCTGCCTCAGGGTGGCATTGAGGCTGCACATTAAATTTCCCACCTGCTTCCAATCTTCTAAGCTTTATCTATGCCGTAAGACTTCTAACTATTTTTATGTTAATTATTACTCCCAGAAGTTAATTAAAGAGCTGCAACTGAAGGAAAGAGCCCAACTGACTGATTGAGAGGAAGTGTTTCTAAAGTGTCTGGAGTACTCTAATATTATAGAATTCAGGAATTCTTGTATTCAAGTTTAATTTACAATTAAATCCTTTAGGATTCATTCATAGACTTTCTTTAACCGTAACACATGAGACAGTTTCTTTTCACAATATTCTGGAATTCTTCACATAATAACTAGTGATTTTGTTTTATCAAAGCTACCAGACCTCCAAAACACCTTGCTGGCCCTCCCATTAGGTAGAACTCCAATCTGTAATATGGGAATTCTTATTCTTTGCATATCATCTGGAAAAAAGTGTTAGCCCAAATAAATGAATGAGTTAACAAAGTTGAGGATTTTAATTGTGATTTTTCTACATGCCTAAGGCAACCCAGTCCAGTGTTCTTGCCTGGAGAATTCCAGGGACGGAGGAGCCTGGTGGGCTGCCGTCTCTGGGGTCACAGAGAGTCAGACACGACTGAAGTGACTTAGCAACAGCAGCAAGTCATTTATATGGTTGTCCATAAATAAAATATGAATTGCATTCTAAAGCAGGTTTATTTATAGACACCAAACTACTACCTGTATTTTTGTAGAAGCAGAATAGTCTACACCTAGTAGTGTAAAAGGTCTGTAAAAAGCAGTGTAAAAGATTGACTGGAAAAGGTCAATCCTCATCCCAATTTCCAAGAAGGGTAGTACCAAAGAATGTGCTAACCATCAGACAATCGCACTTATCTCCCATGCTAGTAAGGTCGTGCTTAAAATCTTGCAAGCTCGGCTTCAGCAAACCAAGAACTTCCAGATGTCCAAGCTGGGTTTAGAAAAGAAAGAAGAACTAGAGATCAAATTGCCAACATTCGTTGGATTATAGAGAAAGCAAGAGAATTTCAGAAAAACCTCTATCTCTGTTTCATTGACTACCGTAAAGCCTTTGACTGTGTGGATCATGGCAAACTGTGGAAAGCTCTTACAGAGATGGGAATACTAGACCATCTTACCTGTCTCCTGAGAAACCTGTTTAAGGGTCAAGAAGCAACAGTTAGAACCCTGTATGGAACAACTGATTGGTTCAAGATCAAGAAAGGAGTAGGACAGGGCTGTCTGCTGTCACCCTGTTTGTTTAACCTATATGCTGAGCACATGATGAGAAATGCCAGGCTGGATGAGTCACAAGCCGGAATCAAGATAGGCAAGAGAAATATCAGCAACCTCAGATATGCCAATGATACCACTCTAATGGCAGAAAGCAAAGAAAAACTAAAGAACCTCTTGATGAGGGTGAAGGAGGACAGTGAAAGAGCCAGCTTAAGACTAAATACTAAAAAAAAACTAAGATCATGGCATCTGCCACCATTACTTCATGGCAAATAGAAAGGGGAAAGGTGGAAGTAGTAACAGATTTCCTCTTCTTGGGGTTCAAAACCACTGCGAATGGTGACTTCAGCCATGAAATCAGAAGTTCATTGATTGCTTCTTGGCAGCAGAGTGATGACAGACTTAGACAGTGTGCTGAAAAGCAGAAACATTACTCTGCAGACAAAGATCTGTATAGTCAAGGCTATGGTTTTCCCAGTGGTCACATATGGTTGTGAGAGCTGGACCATGAAGAAGGCAGAATGCCAAAAAATTGATGCCTTCGAACTGTGTTGCTTGAGAAGATTCCTGAAAGTCCCTTGGACAGCAAGGAGATCAAATCTGTTAGTCTTAAGAGAGATCAACCCTGAATATTCACTGGAAGGACTGATAGTGACACTGAAGCTCCAGTATTTTGGTCATTTAATGAGAACAGACTACTCATTTGAAAAGTCCCTGATGCTGGGAAAGATTGAGGGCAGAAGGAGAAGAGAGTGTCAGAGGCTGAGACGGCTGGACGTCATCACTGATGCAATGAACATGAATTTGGGCAAACTCTAGGAGATGGTGAGGGACAGGGAGGCCTGGCATGCTGTAGACCATGGGGTCTCAAAGAGTCAGACATGACTAGGCAACTGAACAATGACAAGTAGTGTAATGCTCTGTTTACAAAATGGAGAGTATTGTTTCTGGAAATTTTATCAGAAGGCGTTAAGTGAAAGTTTTGGTAAATAGTCATAAATAAAAGATATTCTTGAGTGAAAAGTATATAATAATTTTAAAACATAATATGTATGCAGGTTGTAAGATCAATACGTTAATAATGAAAGTCCTAAGATAAAAATTGCCCATTTTAAACTAATCCTCATGTAAATAAACATTAAAGACTTAACCTGTCATCTGAATTAGTACCTAATGTATAGACTTAAATTTGATCAGTAATCACGTAATACTGACTTCTGTCACCCAAAGAATAGTAACATTGAGAGCACTACCCAGTCACCAGCTGTAAGGCCTGCAAGGCACTTTTCTGCCACCTAAAACTGTTTCCTCGAGATCCCCATCCTTATCAGTCCACCGTGACTCTTCACTAGAATTTGAGCTTGGCAACATTCTAATCTGTATTCAAAGAAACACATGAATGAGAAAGAAACAAGAGAGACTTGTTTTTACAGAGGGACAACTTGGTCCTAGAGCTGCAAGATTAAAGGAAAGAACTTGTTAGCCCAAACTTTCATAGACTTAGTGACTTTCTGGTTTGACCTCCAACACATTCCTAAATTTCAGTTTTTCTCCAACAGCTTTCAAAATAGATCTTCTGGTTCAAAATGATAATGATTACTTTCATGTAGTTTTCTTGTTCCTTCTTACCTACACTTTTTTAAGAATATCATTTTTCTCATCCTTACTCTGCTCTCGGTTGTCAAAGTACTTTTGTTTTTCTATGAAGATCTGTATTTTTCTGAGAAATATTTTGGTTCAAAAGAAAGAGCAATAGTGTTAAAGGCTATAATTTAGTAGCTAACATAATATTGACAAAGAAAATGCTTTTCCTTAGTAGGAAAATATTATCCTGTGAAGGACAGTGAGACTATAAATTATGCCTTTTTTTCATGTAATATGTGCAGTCAGAATTATTTCCTGATGTTTTTTTAAACTATTTTTACAGTCCCAGTGGGTCTTTGTTATCTTGCTTGGAGCAGGTTAAAACATACCTGCTTACTGACGGAACATGCAAGTGTGGCTTGGAATGTCCTCTTATTCTTCCCAAGGTAACCATTTCGCAATAGATGTATCAGCAATTTTTTATTTTTTAGGTGTTTCATATATTTGCTTTTCTCATTTGGCATTTCATTTTTATATTACTTCTCCAATCATATATGCATTTTAAAGTCTTAAGTTAGATACCTTTTGCATGCATTTTGGAATACGTAAAAATTGTGGAAAATAGTTCAAGTCCAAGAGTCATTTTCAAAGGTGACAAACCTATATTCCTATTAAATATTTCATCAAAATCTCTTTTGCAAAAAAAAAACACCTGTTTTGAACCTTTTTCTTAGAGCTATACCCGTGCTCACTCTTTAATAGTGCAGTATTTTCTTTCCTGACTGCTCAGTCTGCAATGTTATTTTTAGCACTGGTGTTGATAAATCTGCCACAAATATTTCTAAAATCACAAAGCTGAACCTTTCTAGCCAAAAGTGAAACTGTTTAACTCTTTTGCAAGGTAAAAAGCAAAATCATTTTAAATGATTAAAAATATATACTATAGACACAGGTCATTATTCTCTGAATACCTACAATAGAGCTAATCTCAGAACTAAAGATCAATACACAACTTTTTCTTTTTTATTTGTGTCACCTCTTTCAAGAAAAAGCACTTGAAACAGCTTATACGTATATATACAATAAATATTTTTTAAATAGAGTAGTAGATTTTTTTTAATCAGTAAAAAGGTAATATTAATATAGCAATAAAATAAAGCCAAAGAAAAAATTAGCATGTAGCAATGTCAGATTTTAGGGGTTTTAACTGTATTTTATATGTTTTTTTGTACTATTGTAACAGCAGGAAGTACCTAAAATTGGGAACATTATCAGATACTATACTTTTCCATGTATTTATCTTGGCTGTCATAGAATTAGAATAATTTTCATTATTTTCCCTGCCACTAAAAACCGTAAGTTCAGCAGAAGGTATTTATTACATTATATATAAAGTTGCTTTTCTTAAATTTAAAAACTTGAGAAAGTTTTCTTCAGATATATGGGTTAATCTATGCAGAACTTTTTTTTTTAAACAAGGGGATCTTTTTACTTAATATTTTTGCAGACATATTTTAAACAAAGGCTGTGCTTTTTCCAGGTGTTTAATTTTGATCCTGGAGCTGCTGTGAAACAAAGAACTGCAGAAGATGTTAAAGCAGATGAAGATGTCACAAAGCTATGCATACATAAAAGAAAAATCATTGCAGTGGCCACACTTCATAAAAGCATGGAAACCCCACACCCTTCTCTGGTGCTCACCAGTCCCGGAGGAGGAACAAGTATGTAATATGGTGAAGGGTTTAGGAGTTTTCCTCCCCCACTCCTCTAGTGACTCCTGGAGAAGGAGTCACTAGAAACCACCTTGCCAAGCATTTTCTGAGTCCACTTTTCAACCACACACAATGCATTTAAAATTATGTATGTTTTATCTTTTCACTACAATTGATAATTAGTTCTGAAAAATTCCCATGAAGTTGTCTCCCAAAATTCCCTATCCAAGTCATTTAGTTAAATGAGCAGAATAAACACCAAATAGCACCTACAAATACTATGAAGGTACATAGAGCTGAGCTAACAAAAGAGAAAGGGTCATTGGTTTTTAGGAAACAAATGTAGCCTTTTTCCTAGGGCTGAATTGGAGTATGTAGTATCAGTCCACAAGTACAGCTAGCAATGTTGTCAAGAACTAGCAGTATTATGCTTTGAGTCATTTAATAGCTGTATATTGAATGCCTACTAACAGAAATCACCTTACCAGGAACTTTTTACACCTCCATCCAACACATGCATGCACACATGCTTTCAGTTTTAAAAAATTTCAAAGCTGCAGAAAAATTACATAAACAATTCATTAAATACCCTAGACTTACCAATTAATATTTTGTTTCAGGAGCTACAGATAATTGTGACAGTTCACCCATAAGTATTTCAACACACATGGATGTTCTCTTACATAAACCACAGTCTAATTATCATATTCAGGAAATTTAAAACTGATATAATAGTATTATCTAATATGCAGTCTATATTCAGATTTCTCCAGTTGTCCTAATAATATTCTTACAGCTTTTTTCAACCCAATCTCTTTTTTTAATGCAGAATGCAAATATGATGCAACTATGATGTAATTAGTTGTTTTATTTCCTTAATCTACACTGGTTCCCCAGTCTTTTTAAATCTTTCATGACACTGATATTTTTTAAGAGTCTAGGCCAGTTTTATAGATGTTCCTCAGTTTGGATTTGCCTGATTGCTTCCTTATATTTTTATTGAAGTTAAACACAGTTTGGTAGGAATACTGCATAGGCGATATTATGTCTTTATTAGGAAGCACGTAATGGCAGTTTAATCCCATATTGATGACATCAAGTTTGATTGCTTGGTTAAAGTTATGTCCATTACTGAGGTACATTTTCCCTTTATGATTCATATGTAATTTGTGGAATTATACTTTGAGGCTGAGGAACTTTTCTTCGTAAGGGCTAGAATATGAACTCCAAAATATTACAGTTAACACTTGAATAGTAATTCTGGATAAAATATGGCTGAACACCAAAGCATTTGTTTGTGAAAGATAAGTAACATTGCTCTGCATAGTTAAAAAAAATAGGGATGAGGAGTGTAACCTGCAGTGATCAGAAACCTTTATTGTAGAACTCAGATTTGAACCAGCCCTGGGAAATAGTAGGATTTAGACATATAAGGAAAATAAAATTCTTGTCCAGAACAACTATGGAATAGTTAAGGAATGAGGTGGAGACTAATGTGACACAAGTAGAAAATTAAACCTGCATAAGTAAATTGGGGCCAAATTACTGATAGCTTTAGATACAAAGAGAAGCAGTTGTGATACCATACAGGTCACTCCTAGAATTCTGTGAAGAAGGCAGGGAGAGACAAGTTTGACAATTATTAGCAGACAGCTCCTCTTCAGTAACCCTATTACCTTTAAACTAACCTTTAAATTTTAACAGGAATGATCAGAAAAATTGCTCCACTAAGGTATGTAAGAAAAAAATACTTTAGTGAATTGTTATTTCTTTTAACGAGCTACATTTTTTTCATTATAAGGTATTGCAACAATTTAAAAACATTTAATAGTAATAAGCTATTTAAAATTAACCACTGTCCTGCCACCTTGATGTAAGTGTGTTTTCATTTTCACGCTGTACCTTGCACATGTGTTTGCACGTACTCATATATTTACTGCTGTTCTCACTTCACATCATAGCAGTTTCAGCCCTGCCTACAGAGTCTGCCTTGTTGCCTTTTTAATGACTGAAGCAGAATCTTGATCTAGGTCCTTTGTCATATTCTATACATTCTAGTTTCATTAATGAAATTAAAGATAAATATTTAATTAAATTAGTATAGGCATATAAGGTATATCTCCATCTCCTTTTAAAACTATATACTTGATTGGATTAATTTCTACTCTTTTACCAGCTTCAGACATAGCATTTATTTCAATTTTTTAATTTTAAACTATATTAAAAGGTTAGGATTTAAATACTTAAGGATTAAGAAGGCTCAGTAGTTTTCACCTCTCTTTGTTTTACGTGCGTAAAACATGTAACTTATCTCTTTTAAAAAGTCTATTTGATATACAGGAAAGCACTCGTTGAGTGCCCAACATTTACATTTCCCAACCCTTGTAATACTTTAATTCCTTACTGCCACATAACAGCAGCATGGCTTTTACTTATTTAGTATCCCTGTTATTTTTTAAATGGTAACTATTTTTCCCCAGTAGGGAAGAAATCCTTTCTAAACATCAGCTCCTTTCTAAATTCTGTTGAACATAAAAATGCCAATGTCTATATTTCTTATCATTGAACTATAGATGGCTATATAAATAAACAAGAAAAGACACAATTTGGTGGTTTTATTACTGAAGAGGACAGTCAGTCCTGTAATGATGTTAGTGATATTAATAGAGACAACTCTGTTCGCACTGAATGCCATGTAAGCCCCAAACATTTTCATGTGTTATTGCCTTGATTACGAACTTTAAAACTTTATTTAACAAAAAAAATGATTTCAGTTGAATTTATCTACTGCAATTCTCTTATATGATTTTTTCTCTTAATTTTCACATATTGTCCAGAAATCACTCTATCAAAGAATCTCTACCATGCCAGAAACAAAAAGTCCACACCTCCCAAGAAAAATATATATGTTCACTCTATTCTTTTACTTCTTAATTGTAACCTATCAAGACTTCTGTTTATCCAGGTTGAAAACTACTGTCTCAGAAATTGTTACATTATGATTCAACCTGCATAGTACCCAGCAGGTAGAAGTATATTTATCTAAAATGTGTAATTATCCATTCAAGTAAATATACCTCTGATTGCAAATGAATCTGAGAGTATACTTGCTGATATGCTGTAGGTCTCAGAATTGGGATGGCCAGTATATAATGCGAACAGTACCACTCCCATGTCCTGTGCCCTTAATAGAATCATTGGCATTTTCTCATGCAGCCCAGCTAGAGCTCAGCATCCTTTTCAGCACAGTTCTGTAAGCAGCCACCACCAGTTGATGAGAATTGGCATATGAAGCTAATTTTATTTGCCACCCCTGTTTTAGAAGTCACAACTTTATAAAATAGTTAAACATCTTTAGGGACTAAAAAAACTTAAAACTAGAATTCTGACATGATTGAATGAAAAATCTGTGTGATGAACCAGCCTGCTTTTGTTGCCTGTATTCTGTCTGATCTCCGAAAGAACTGAAGGGATTCCAAAAAACCAGCAAGGGAGCAATGCACTCTAAAAAGAGAACACTCAGTTGGAACCCAATACTGAAGATGGTGGCACTCTGACTAAATTTTGCATAAGAGTTCTATCCTAATAAAAGAATTGCAATCTTTTACCAAAGTTGGTTGATGAAGGCTGTTTTTACAGCAATGACTGATTAAGGGTAAAGTAATTGAAGTGTGGCAGTATTACCAACTTGATGTGAAGTTAGCATGATTGTTTAACTTCACTGTATTTACTGTTGTTACCACTCCCTTTATAAAAGATTGAGAATCCTGTTTACTTAATTCACAAAAATTAAGACTCTTTTACTGTCACAGTGAAAATGTTGGGATAAGAAAGAGTTTTTGTAGCTGTCTTGTGGAGGTTTATAGAAACATTTATAAGGTAAAAAATTTTCTGGTGAAAATGGCAGTTCATTTAAATCATCCAAAAAAATAGTATGCCAGACAGATTACAATTTTCTCTTGTAACTGTATTCTTAAAAAAATTCAAATCCAAATGATAATAACATTATCATTTCCATCTGGGCTGTCAATCTTGATTTTACATATGATAAACATTATTAGAATGAGTAATGTCTGTATGTACAGATTCAGAGCCCCATCCTTTCTCAACAGATAGGAGGTAAACAAGCATAATGAGCAGTTATTGAGAACCTTTGGTCAACTAAGGAAGAATAATGTGCATTTTTTTCAGACAAAATTTATTGTAGAATACAAACCTTTTTTTTTATTGCAGAGTCACAGTTTCTATTTGCAAATTTCTTTTTCCAGATGCCCTTCCTTTCTCATTTTCTCCTTTCCTTCCCTTCCTCCATTTTCACACAAAAGGATTGAGACTACTAACAGATTTTTTTTCTCTCTCTCTTTCACATCAGATGCAACTCCAGTAGTACCTTCACGGGCAGCAACTCCAAGATCTGTAAGAAATAAGTCACATGAAGGAATTACAAATTCTGTAATGCCTGAATGTAAGAATCCTTTCAAGTTAATGATTGGATCATCAAACACCATGGGAAGACTATATGTACAAGAACTGCCTGGAAGCCAGCAACAGGAACCCCACCCTGTCTACCCCCGGCAGAGATTGGGCAGCAATGAGCATGGACAGAAGTCTCCATTCCGTGGCAGCCATGGAGGCCTGCCCAGCCCCGCGTCGTCAGGTTCCCAGATATATGGAGACGGCTCGATCTCGCCAAGGACTGACCCACTCGGAAGCCCTGATGTCTTCACAAGAAATAATCCTGGTTTTCACGGAGCTCCCAATTCTAGTCCTATTCACCTGAATAGGACTCCTCTTTCTCCACCTTCAGTAATGCTACATGGTTCTCCTGTACAGTCATCCTGTGCAATGGCTGGAAGGACTAATATACCTCTTTCCCCAACCTTGACTACAAAGAGTCCAGTAATGAAAAAACCAATGTGTAATTTTTCAACTAATATGGAAATACCACGAGCAATGTTCCACCACAAACCACCCCAAGGCCCACCTCCCCCTCCACCTTCTTGTGCTCTTCAGAAAAAGCCATTAACATCTGAGAAAGATCCACTTGGCATTCTTGACCCTATTCCTAGTAAACCGGTGAATCAGAACCCTGTTATCATTAATCCAACTAGTTTCCATTCAAATGTCCACTCTCAGGTACCTGTGATGAATGTAAGCATGCCTCCTGCTGTTGTTCCTTTGCCAAGTAATCTCCCTTTGCCAACCGTAAAACCTGGTCATATGAATCATGGGAGTCATGTACAAAGAGTTCAGCATTCAGCTTCAACCTCCCTGTCCCCTTCTCCAGTGACATCCCCAGTGCACATGATGGGGACTGGAATTGGAAGGATTGAGGCATCGCCCCAAAGATCACGCTCATCTTCCACATCATCAGATCACGGAAATTTCATGATGCCACCTCTAGGACCCCAGGCCAATTGCAGTGGTATTAAGGTTCCACCCAGGTCACCAAGGTCAACAATAGGGTCCCCAAGGCCATCAATGCCATCAAGCCCTTCTACCAAGTCCGATGGACATCATCAGTACAAGGATATCCCTAACCCATTAATTGCTGGAATGAGTAATGTACTAAATCCCCCAAGCAGTGCAGCTTTTCCTACTGCATCTGCCGGAAGTGGTTCTGTAAAGAGTCAGCCTGGTTTGCTGGGAATGCCTTTAAATCAGATCTTGAACCAGCACAATGCTGCCTCCTTTCCAGCAAGTAGTTTACTCTCAGCAGCAGCCAAAGCACAGCTAGCAAATCAAAACAAACTTGCTGGTAACAACAGTAGCAGCAGTAGCAATTCTGGAGCTGTTGCTGGCAGTGGCAACACTGAAGGACATAGCACTTTAAACACCATGTTCCCTCCTACTGCCAACATGCTTCTCCCGTCAGGTGAAGGGCAAAGTGGTCGAGCAGCACTAAGAGATAAGCTGATGTCTCAGCAAAAAGACTCATTGCGGAAAAGAAAACAGCCACCTACCACAGTGTTGAGTTTGCTCAGACAGTCTCAAATGGATAGTTCTGCAGTTCCTAAACCTGGACCCGACTTGCTAAGGAAGCAGGGTCAGGGGTCGTTTCCCATCAGTTCAATGTCTCAGTTACTACAGTCTATGAGTTGTCAAAGCTCTCACTTGAGTAGCAATAGTACCCCGGGTTGTGGGGGCTCAAATACTGCTTTGCCTTGCTCTGCTAACCAGCTGCATTTTACAGATCCCAGTATGAACTCCAGTGTTCTTCAGAATTCACTGACACAGAGCATACCTTTAAGAGGGGAAGCCATGCACTGCCACAATGCAAACACTAACTTTGTTCACAGTAATAGTCCAGTCCCAAACCACCATCTTACAGGTTTAATAAATCAGATTCAGGCTAGCGGGAACTGTGGGATGCTCAGTCAGTCGGGCATGGCTTTAGGAAATTCATTACATCCCAATCCACCTCAGTCAAGAATTTCAACGTCCTCCACTCCAGTGATACCAAACAGCATTGTTAGCAGCTATAATCAAACAAGTTCTGAAGCAGGTATGGTTTTATTAGAAAAAAGTACCCAAAGGTACTAAACTTTTATACGTTTTTTTAAAATTTGTACCAAAATATTTATTATGATAAGAAATGATCCTTTCCCCGATGTGAAATTCTCATCATTTCTTTAGTATTTATAATTTTATTTACAGAATGCTAGGGATTTGTCTCTTAGAAAAAAATAACAACCAAGAGGATTCCATGTGTTTCCGTTATTTGTTGTCAATCTGTTGTTTTGAATTTCGTTCAACTTTCAGTTGGTTCAATAACCATTGGACTCTAAACTACGAAAGAAACCATAGAAGGCAGGATTTCCTGGTTCATGAGACATGTACTTGGTCAATGCCAATATAAAAGCCGTTTCCCCTAGCTTGTGTTTGTATTCAGGTAAATGAAGCTCACCTTGGAAGATCCAAAAAAGAGGCAAAAATAAATGGATATTTTTTTCTTCTTGCTGCTGACCAGAAATAGGTGAATGAATAGGAAGAGTTAACTAGAAGTTGTATGAAGTAGAAAGCTGTCTTCTAATGTGTTTTCTTATCCTAGTTTGCTATCCCTTATTACTATTTGTTTGAAAAAATTCAAAAATGGATATTGGCTACTTCCTTTTTTAAAAAGGTAATAATTTAAGTTTTCTAATAAAAAAGGCTTGAAAACCTGATTTCCAGAATTTTTGATCTTGAAATTATTTTACAGTTTTCTTGTAGAACTAAACCATTATTTTTACCATTGACATTATTGTATCTCATTATCTGCTATTAATGGAGACAGATTTATTTGAAAGTAGACACAGTAGAAAGAACTGTATTTTGTTCAGTAGAGTCCTCAGAAATTGCTATAAAAAAAATTTAAAGAAGCACTGTAGAGATAAATTCATGGAGACATCTGAAAATTTGACCATAAGAATATTAGAAATACCCAGAATCCAACAATAATGATTTGAGAGATTGGTGGGAAATGACAAGGTGGAAATAAAAAATGAATATAGAGACAGTATTACTCAGATATGAAAACAGTGGGCTTTTAAAACCAGATTGCTACTGGAAGTGAGAAAACTGCTGAGGCTTTTAATAGTAAGCTATTGTGTGGTTATATATAGACTGTTAGACCACCATGCTAGAAAGGCATTATGACCTACATGTCTTGGTTGTTGATAGTAAAATCAAGTGTTTTCCTTCCTGGTGTCACTACTTATACCTGCCATTCTCTACAACTTCTGTTATGTGTTATGTTTGATGTCAGTATTTAATGAAGAACTGTTCATTGACCTCTTGTGTTAAAAAGAATATAAGGTGAAAAAGATAATTGAAATGATTAGTGCCTTCTTGATAGTCTAAGAAAACTCATGAAGCTATTTTTTATGTGTTTAACAGGATACTTATTCCAAAGGGGCTTCCAGCTTCTCAGTGACTCGTATTTCTTTTTAGATAATCTCAAATAAATGAAAATTTAATCTTATGCATTTAGCAGATTAAAGTTACATAAAGTCAGTAACTATTTAAAAATACACTATATTTATTAAGCATACCTTCAATCATTTGGATGAGACATTGTTTGTCTCATTGTATTATATTTTTAAATTTTGATACCCCTTACCTCAACTTACTTTGTTTCAGGTCTAAGTTCATATTGCAAAGTGTACGTATTTTATTAATGATGTATTTTAATTTATCTATAATGGAAAAGACCGACATTTATTTATGTTCTTGTTTCTTCTGATTGTCAAGTTTAGACTTATTTTATATAGTCTTAGACATGTATTTTCTTGTTCCATGCCTCTCTGTAAAACATCAGATCTGGATTGCCAGTGCTGGGTTTGTTGAAACACGTATGTTGAAAATTTATTAATATAAGGAAAGTGTTAGCATATAAATAGTCAAAAGGGATGAGAATAAATGTCTAATAATGATGTGGATGTGACCAATCATGTGTCAGATAACAGAAAACATATGCTTGATAAAAATCTAGGTCAGTTAGAATTTTTTTAAGTATTAAACTTAATAAAATTAAATACTAATTAATGTATAGATCTGATGTGCAGCTGGTAATAAAAATGGGTAGATTTACTAATGTAGCTCTTTTGATGAGCTGATTTATTGACGAGGTCTCTAATATCATTCTTTTTAGATACACAGTGAACTGTGTCAGCTGAAGGTACTGTCGTGATAATTGCTTAGCAAACATCAAATAAACACCAGAGGTGGGCATTTACAGTGAGACAGCTGATGACAGACATAACTCTCCCATCAAGATTTGCTAAGTATTCCTAGCATACTAGGAAGACATTAGAAGAAAACACACTTTATTCTTAAAATGTTGCTTTTAGTTATCCTTGAGTACCTATGATGTACTAGGTTACTTACCTGTATTATTTCTAATTTGTGCAGTCTTCCAAAGTATAAGGTGTTCTTGTTCTCATTTTACAGATGGGTAAATTGAGCCTCAGAGAACTTGAGTATCCAAAGTCATACATAATTGAATAAGGATTTGAATTCAGGTTCATCTGATCCTAAAATCTGTTTTCTTCCCAGCTGCATAAGTTCTTCACTGGAAGCATCTAGTTGCCAAAAATACTGTTTTCCCTTCAAATCTTTAAAAATATCCAAAAGACAGTGAATTGAAGCACATCAATGCATGTTAGAAACCATGTTTGTAAACTTTTGATGCACTTTTAGACCAAAGTCACTTATTTTGCCTTCTCTCTCTGGACTCTGATATACTAGTATACAATAACTAGGATGTTTGTGTCAATGCAGATAAAATGTCCACAATATCAAAAGAACTACCCCTCATTTGTGAATTACATTTGCTAACCTTTATGTAAATGATTTTGTATTGCCTCACTCAGATAAGAATGGGTTTCCTAGTGGGTGATGTGTCAGTAGGCCTTTGTAGGAGACAGCTGTGCCCATGCCAGCCCCGTCACCCCAGTTTTGATAGCAGAGTGAGAGTGAGAGACACCTACAGGTGACAGGGCCCAAGTCTTCCTTGTGGTCGTGGAGCCTGAACAGAATTCAAATACCTCCTGCTCACCCCAGTGCCTTTTTTCCACTCTCCTAAGCAGCAGCTCAAAAATGTTCCATTAAGACTTCATTGAAGACCAGAAGTCACTCTGAAAACATTTAACTTGATAGGTTGTTTATTTTCAAGAACTTCTTTTATAGAGAGGTTTTTATTATAAACAACCCAAATATTCATGTTCTAGGCCTATATGTGAATACCAGTCCATATTTAAAATGTATTATAACTCATATATGAGAATTGAAGGCAAAGATAGTTAAAAAAAAAAAAAAATCAGATAAATACGAAATGCTTAGAAATCAGGTTTTATTAATTCTGTTCGGCATTTTGAAATTGCCTTTCCACTAAAGCTCTCTTAACACTTTGCATTGCAAAGTTTACAGGTTTCTATTAACATTTTGGCTATGAAATTACAAGTGAAGTTTAATATTTCCATGTAACAGATTTAGAAAACGACCAGTAGGATACTTGGTAACATTCCTCAAGTTGTAAAACAAAGTTCTGGTGGATCTGGCAACCAAACCCAATCAATTCCTCAGTCTCAGTCCAAACATTCAAACTGCTGAATGCAGGTATGTTATGAAATCCATCAGTCGTATATATATTTAAAGCAATTTTCAGTTTATGAAGTTAGTTGAATTTCAACATTTAAGTGGTTCCAGCATGTGTCCTGTTGTTTGGTTTAGGGAAGAATTCAAAATCAAGTGCCCTGACCGGCAGATTTCATCGGGGCCATGCCTCCTCAGGCCTCTGACCGCTGCCCACCTGTTTACCACAGAACAAAAACACGCATGCCAGTAACTGGGGCCTTTGCAGAGGACCCAGCCTTTCATGGCCCTGTGGGTTTTCAAAGTTTTCAAAGAAGCAAAAAGATTTAGACTGTTCTAACCAACTTAATAACTGAAGCTTGCCTTCCTCCAAATGATAAAGTCATTAAATACAACTTTTTCACTTTAAAATGCCTTTTATATTCTCACTTTTTGGTAATAAACATTTAATCAGCTCTTCTAAACACATGAAAATAAAGTCCTGTGAAGGGGCAGAGTATGAGTTTGTACCAAAAGAGTAAATAATTCAATCATTTCTTTGCCTTAACTCTTAAAGATATACATCGACTAACAAGAATATAAATACACCTGTGAATAAATATATGCTCATGAATATTTATATATATATTTTTTAACTCTGGAAAAGAAAGTGTTTTTTCAGCACAAAATACATTTGATTGAAACTCAGTGCAGCCTCTGAACTGGTAGGTATAAGAAACTTAGAGACCACAAAAGGATACTTCATATATAAGCTTGGCTTTTTGTTCTCTGTATTTATTTATTCTTAGAACATCCTAGTAAAGAAAGGGAAACTGTCATTCCCTTCATTTGAGGTTATAGTTGCAAAAAGGTTATGGGATAAAAATACTCCAGGATGGATTATTGTACATGTTAGCTCTCTCAGGATATGGGACGTTTGAAGGGAAGTAAGCCTCTTGTCTAATGTAGACATACAGTGAAAAAAGGCAAAGATTGCTTTAAGGCTGTGACTGAATTAACAATAGTTGCTATTGAAAGTATTTCCACCCAAGTTTTTAAATGCCTAGATTCCTCATCTGATTGATGCACAGACTTCTAGGTTGAAAGTTGCCCTTTGCTCTTGTTTTTTAATCAAATACCAAAACTATATTAAATTCTTGATTATGTGATAAAAATCTATGTCTTTTAGATAAATTTTTGCAAAATGAGCCATTTCTTCTTTGCTGTAAGATATTTTTACAACAGACAATGTCTTGCTGTTTAAGAAGGTTTCCTAATATCAGGGTTACACCACTTGCTTTGTTTACATAATCCAGGTTTAATGTTTCCTCGTGTACAAAAAAAGGAATTAAAATATGTTTGATTTTAGACATTGAGTCTATGTAATCAAAAGTGAGAACTCATAGTGGTATGATATGTTTGCTGATTCAATGGTCTATTTTGTACCTTTCAAGAAATAAATTGTCCCAGTGTGCAAATTGGGAGAATTCTATTCTATTGCAATACACTAAGCTTACTTATAAAACCACTATAAATCCTTAAGATCTCAAGGAGATGCCTAAGCTTTATTTACTAAAATCAAGTGGTCTAAAAATATTGAAGTAGCCTTTAAAAGTACCCAAATTCTAGGCAGTAAAGTTAACTCTACCAAGATCTGACTCATTAAAAAAAATGCTGAAACATATTTCCTACAGTGTCATCAAAACATTTCATTTCCATGTGCATGTAGTACTAAATCAAGTCATAAACTTCTACCTTCTAGGAACTTCTATCACACAACATTAATGCTAACAAAGGAAAGAGTAGAGTAAAAGTTATTTTCTAAGAATTATACTTTTGGCAAAGTCAAAGTAACAACTCACCATTTTACAGATTTAGAATGGAACTAGACAGAAGTCTGCAGGAGTTGCCAAGATACTCCAGGGGTAGGAGCTAATCCAGGGAAATTCAGAATCTCTCTCCAAGACCCACGGGTACAGGTATAGGAGAGAGTAGTATTTATCACAGATGCCCTAGAGCAGGGCTCCTGGACTGCATAACTCCACAGGGATACCTGCCGCACTAGAGTCTGATAAGTATGCCTCCTGAAACACAGCTCCATAGATCATCCCCACAGAGCTGAGCAACTGAGAGGCCTGATCCTAAAGCAGTGTTTTTCAAACTTTTTTTTTTACATCTAATTTCTTTCTAACAAGAATTAACTTGGATTCCATTTCACCAAAGAGAAGTTTTTAATGTACAACAAAAATTTCCTGAAAAAACCCTCCATGTGATGCACTCTGCCATTCTGTCTCATCATATCTTATCCTATCTCGTATTTTTATGACAGTCATGATCCACTGAAATTATTTCATCACCCACTAACAGAGCATGCCCCAGCATTCACATGTATAAGTTAACAGAATCAGTTTCCACAAAATAATATCATGGCTATGCATTGTACTTTTTTTTCTTTACTATTTCATTTATCAAAATATACTGATTGAGGGTATGTGAAATTGATTTTACAGCCTTTAAATAGCTCTAAACATTGTCTTAAAATATTCATGAGGTAGTTAAGTCCGTATCGAGCATCTAGTATGTGCTCAGCACTGTTTAGCACTGAAGATAAAATAGTATACAGTGGAAGGACACAAAGTTAACTGTTAATAACCTAGAAACTACTTGCTCTGCTCATTAAACAAAATGGGGCGAACTCCCAGTTCGAATATTGACAGTTGGAGCATATTAACTGTTATTCTAGCATACAGAGGGAACAGAAATCCTACCAACCAAGAGAATTAACCTCTTCTCTCAGCATTTGTTTCCTTACAATAACTATTAAGAAAAATGTGATAAAAAGCATTTGTAAAACAAAAACCATTGTTACTTGAGAAACTGAAAAATCTCAAGCTTTTTTTTTTTTCATTTCAACAGCTTTTAGAGTAATCCTATGTGTTAATAGAGGAACCAGAAATGATCAGTAATAAAACACACAATTTTGTCTGACCCCATAAGAATGGCCTCCTTGATCCAGTCATCATCACTCTGACCTCATACTCCAAGGTACAGGCTACATTCCTTCCTTCCACTGGTCTTGCCTCTTCCCTAAGAGGTTGGCCCTATTGACTGCAGAGAGTATTTTCTCAGATACTGCCACCAGTTCCTCCCCACTCTTACTCCTAAGTTGTTTTGGTTTTCGGTGAAGAACAAATAGACACTAGTTCCTAGGGCTTCCTGTCTACTTCTGGTAAAGGAATGCTGAGTGTTTATATCAACATCCAAGGTACAAGACAGAGACTGGTATATCTTTGTAAATACATGTTACCATGTCATTACTAAGGCTTGGGAAACTAATGTTGGAAGATCTAGACTGCTCATAAAAGTTATCTTTCAATTTTTTAAATCAATCCTTTAAATAGGAGAATTTTTTTCTCTTTTCATGGGATTGAAAAGTATATTTACTAGACTCACCAGGGCATGATATTTTCTTCTGTCTCTAGAAGCATTCATTTTTAAGGATTATCATTGATCCTGTTTGCAATTGAAATACACTTGCCAAAGCAAATGATAAAGGTCAGATAGTGAAGGAGTACCTTCTATATGATTTATTTCTTAGGTTCTTGAATTTTGTGGCTAAAAAATCAGTATTTGGGCTTATCAATTTAGAAAAAGTTTTATAGCATGAAGTTATATGTACCAAAATTGGGACTGTAGGCCGAACTGGTGTTATGGCATTTTTAAATTATTTTTAATTGAAAGATAATTGCTTTACGATATTGTGTTGGTTTCTGCCATACATCAACATGAGTCAGCCATAGGTACATAGGTCCCATCCCTCTTGAACCTCCCTCCCACCTCCCACCCCTTCCCACCTCTCTAGGTTGTCACAGAGACCCAGTTGGAGTTCCCTGAGTCATACAGCAAATTCCCATTATAATGATATTTTTAAAACACTTGTTGGTCAATTGGAATGAGCCTTATGCCCTCCCTGTGCACATACAAAGAAATGTGCAACAGTATTAATACTTAAGGGCCAACTATGAAAGAGTTTAGCCTAATATGAACAACGGCTTTTCTCAGAGTATTAGTGACAAGAGAAAAAAAATCTAAAGAGGTAGACGGTACTTTTTTTTTGAAAAGCAATTTTTTTAAAATGAGATGAAACATCTCAAGAATGAAATTTAGTAACAGGAAAAATATCCTTTAAAAAATCCTAAAAAGAAATTACTGATGCTATTTCTGTATAAACACTCATACACAGACACACATACATTATAAATTATATGTGTGTGTGAAGAATACAGTTTACATCTGAAAATCTGCCCCACAGGAAGAACTCCCACTGTTGTTTCCTAATTGTACTGGACTATCTCAATCTCTGATTGGGTGTCTAGGAATATGATCTCACACCAGGGATGTTTGTTTGGGTAGCTTTCCAGTCTTAATTTCTTACTTCTTTAAAAGTAACAGCAAACAATGAGAAAAAGAAGTTATGCCAGTTTGTGGTGCCGCTGGCTGGTGTGAGATAAAAATTCTTTCCAATTAAAGGACTTTTCCAGCTTGCTAACTTGTTCCAGGCTCCCAGCTGCCTTTTAGTTATTTAACTGCTAAATGTTCAGTGAATAGTTTGCTTTTTTTAAAAAAAAAAAAAACCCCAAAACTATCTCCTTCATTAGATTAAGCACAAAACAGCTGCTCCCACCAAAAAAAATCAGCTTTGAGAAAACATTTGTCCCCATATGCTTCAACAGATGATAGTTTTTTATGCAGAGATAAGTAGTAAGTTCACCAGAGAATGCCTATTCAGGATTAAGTGGTTCAAAAATAAGCAATTTCCAGTTTTCCTTCCAGCTATAAAAATTGATGGGATCCTCTTTCAGTGACCCCAACAATAATGAGTGACTATAAGAATTCAGAGTACTTTGGGATGGACCTCTTCCTCTGTAAGATTATTTTAACTCTCCAGCATACCTGGGAGTCTTCTAAAGTAACTTGACATCTTCCAACCATCTCCTTTTCAGCAGCCTTTATCTCCTGGCACTGGACCAGGAGATAAAGAGTCAGTTTTCACAATACAAGAGTTAAAATACACGATACAAGTCAGTTTTCACTTTCTCTACTAATGGGTGGTATTCTCTCGTCCACATACACACTTGCCACACACAGAGAGCAAGTGATCTGATTTCTAGAAGTTGAATGCATGTTTTACAATCTTAATAGATTGATTCAACCAACATTTTTTGAATGCCAACCATGTGTTAGAGACTCTTGGATCTTGGAAATACGAGGGAAATAAGTAATCCTTGTCTTTAATGGTTTAGAAAGATGACTTTAAATACCTTCACTGCTTGTCTAAGGCGGCAGCAGGTTTAACCAGGGTTGGGAGGGCTGGAGTGGGTAGAAAATCAGCGTACAATATTTTCAGTCATATTTCTTTGTTTTGAGGACACATAGGATTCTTATTACCCTCCATATACTTTATTACCTCCTTGTCTATTTTTAAAATTATTTTGCTTCCACTTAGAAGCCCATTGTTTCCTTTTCCACTCTCAAATCCCAGATCAAAGGTTACCACTTGCTTAGTTTTTCCTAACACCTTCAGTTTTACGATTGTCCCCTTGTTATATACCTGCTATAGTTCCTAGCATATTGCCTTGTAGTTATACTAACTTTATGAAAAGAGCTTTAAAATTTCATGGTTCATAATAAGCTCTCAATAAATGTTTATTTGAGACAGACAGGTAGATCTGTGTGTTTATCACTGTGTGTTTATCACATTGTCTAAATTCTGCTTTCCTGAAAGAATAGGCAGGGTGTTGTGTTATTGTTGTTTGTCTGTATCATCATTTTTATCCTTTTGTTCAGCAGAGTATACTTGATTGTTAAATTGGGTGTGTTGAAAACTAGGGAAAATAAAAAATATGCCTTGATCCACGTATTACCCTTAAGAAGCTTGTGATACTCACCACCTTCTTGTTTGCAATGCAAAAATATACCCAGAATAACCATATTTTCTTTATTGTAATTCCTCAAGAATATTTAGATGGAGAACTTTTAGAATAATGTCCCCAAATGATTACTTTCATAAATCCTCAAAATGGATGTTTCTGTTTCACAAAATAAAGATAAAAGAGTAATAACCTATAAGGAAATCCTTCATCTACAAAGCCTTGTATACACACTAGACTATTTCAGAAATGTACTCTTGACTGTGATTAGAGAAATGATGATCTGTACATTTAAATATGTCATTATTATTTAGCAGATAGGGGAAAAAGCCAGAGATAGTGATTACTAGTAAATAAGAGTTTTTATTAGCTTGTTCAAAAAAATGGTTTCCAAATGCAAATAAAGCAAAATACCTATTTATGGAAATGGCAGCAAGATTTAAGGAGCACTGAAATGTTTAAGGTGTTACTGTTTTTTATCACTGATCTGAATTAATATTTAAAGATTTGTATACCCTATGCCTACCTCAGCATCTTATCTCCTTTAAATGCAACAGTGAGAGCTTTAAAAAAATAAATAAAGTAGACCACAGCAGCTAGAAGACTTGCAAAGTCATACTATAGAAATATATGTGTTGGATATGCTGATTTTATACTCCGTACTGTTACGACATCATCACAACTAACTTTAGCTACTAATGTCAATAATGATGACAATGATAGCTCCTTTTATTTGTATACTTTTACATGTTGCAAGCCTTTCACTTACCTGTCTCTGATGCTCACAACGATCATGCCAGTGAATTTCCTTAGAAAATTTCAAAGGTAGGAAACTTTCATATACAGGAAGATGTCCATTCCCATGTTATATATAATAATGAAAAAATCAAAATATGAATGCCAAACTTTATCAGGTAGTTCAATAAATATGATCAGTCTACATGCTACATGGTTAAAAGTATTCATATAGAGTCTATATATCAAAAAGGAAAAACCCTTGTGTTATTCTGATAGAAAATAAGAAAAATATATCATTGTATTTGTACTTCTATTACAACTATGGAAACATTTCTGTGTATTTGGACAAGGCCTCAGTGGTAACATAGTCATATATAAAGTTTGTTGTGATGGCATAGCACAGCAGTAAAATGTTTGAATTATTTTAGATTTTCAGTAACACTGTATTGTTCATTATAACATATACATGTCTAATACTTTAATAAATGTATGTGCTTATAATAACTAATATTTGCTAAATGTATATATTATTATAAAACAATGCATTTCTTTAGGGTAAGACATTTTCCAAAAGATGCTTGTAGGTTCCTTTTCAACAGAATGTGATTCTCACCCTCCCCACACCCACCTTGTACATCTGGATCACCAGGGGTGATTTCAAAGAATACTACTGCCCAGGCTGTACCCCAAGAGATGAGTTCTGTGCTGATCTTGGTTAGGACCCAGACATTGGTTGGTTTGTTGGCTTGTTTGTTTTGTGCAGCTTGGATTGGTAACAACTAAAACAATTATGATACACAACTCTAATTTTATTATTAAATTCCTTGAATTTTCATCTTTAGCATACATAAGATTTTCACAATTAAGAATACCATTGGATGAAGACTGGTTAAGGAATCATGAGTATAAAGTATCTTTATGCTATTAGAATGACAAAGATTTAAAAATAATGATAAACACAGTGTTGATGAGAAAAATGAGCACTACCGACATTGTTTATAGAAATATAAATGGAATGCATATTGATCAGCTACACTGGAGGGCAGTCTGACAATGTGTATCCAGAGCTTTAAAATATATGTAAACCTTTTGTCCCTGGAACTCTACTTTTAAGAATTTTTCCTTAGAAAACAATTGAGCATATTAGCAAAGATGAGTAAATAAGAATGTTTATCATAGTGTTGTTTAAAATAGTAAAAGATTGTAAATTATCAAAATATCCACAACTGTGGATTGAATAAATTATGGTATATCCATACATGGATACTAGTCAAATAGATCTATAGTTAACATGAAAGAATAGTAACAATGTATTGATAAAAGAAAAGTTACAAAACAATATGATTCTGTTTTTGTTAAAAATATATGTAACATATATGTGTGTGTGTGTGTGTGTCTGCATATGTAATACATACATACAGGTGGAAAAGCCCAGAAAACTATACACTAAAATATTAATATATCTACATAGGTACTTTTTATTATCTGTTTTATATTCTCATGCATATTCTATTTGGTTTTTTCCCCTAAAAGAAAATACTAGTAATATAAAGACCAAAAACTTTTTTTTTTATGTAAAAATATATTTTGAAAAATGAAGCCTTGTTACTTTTTTCTAACCAAATGAATGGACTACAACACAGCTTTCCCCATTTTCACTTTGTCCGGCTGTGAAAAACAAGATATTTGACAGAACAGCTATTTCTTAAAGTGCTAAACTTCTCCAGAATATTTACATTCAAAGTAGATTAAGAGGTATGAAGTTGAACTTGTTTCATTAACGTGTCAGATCATCTCTAATTACAATTAATCTGGTTAGCCTCTATAAAGATGGCATGTAATATATTCATCGAAATATATCTCAATGTATTTTTATAGAGAAGTCTTCCTTAACCTCCGTAATTAATAAATGGGTTTTTTCCCCTTTCTTTCAGGCGGTTCAGGACCATCCTCCTCCATAGCCATAGCTGGCATCAACCACCCTGCCATCACAAAGACAACATCTGTTCTTCAAGACGGCGTCATAGTCACCACCGCAGCTGGAAACCCACTGCAGAGTCAGCTGCCCATTGGGAGTGATTTTCCTTTTGTTGGCCAGGAGCACGCACTTCATTTTCCATCCAACAGCACTTCAAACAACCATCTTCCACACCCCTTGAACCCCAGCCTCCTCAGTTCTCTACCTATCTCTTTGCCAGTGAATCAACAGCATCTCCTAAACCAGAATCTATTAAATATCTTCCAGCCTTCAGCAGGAGAAGGCAAGTCTGAGATCAACCTCCACCCTTTAGGTTTTCTCAACCCGAATGTAAACGCTGCTTTAGCTTTTCTCTCCGGTGACATGGATGGGCAGGTATTGCAGCCTGTTCACTTTCAACTCTTAGCAGCCCTGCTTCAGAACCAAGCCCACGCAGCTGCCATGCTTCCCCTGCCATCTTTCAATCTGGCCATCTCAGATATTTTGCAACAGCAAAATACCCCCTTACCCTCATTAACACAGATGACAGCCCCACCAGACCATTTGCCAAGCAATCAGTCAGAGAACAGCCGAGCTGAGACCCTTTTAACCAACCCCCTGGGGAACCCTTTACCAAGCTTTGCAGGCAGTGACACTACTTTTAACCCCCTCTTCCTCCCAGCTGTCACTGGGGCCTCAGGATTAATGGCCTTGAATCCCCAGCTGTTGGGAGGTGTCCTGAACTCGGCATCGGCCAACACCGCTAATCATCCAGAGGTTTCCATAGCAACTTCTTCCCAGGCAACCACTACCACAACCACTACATCATCAGCAGTGGCAGCACTGACTGTCTCAACACTTGGTGGGACAGCAGTGGTGTCAATGGCAGAAACATTGCTGAATATATCTAATAATGCTGGGAATACACCTGGTCCAGCTAAACTCAACAGTAACTCTGTGGTGCCACAGCTACTTAACCCTCTACTGGGGACAGGTCTGCTTGGTAAGTTAAATTTTTTCACAAATTTTTACAAAAGAAACGTTTTTCTAATTCTATTTTCTCCTTTAAAAAAAAAACCTCCATTTTGTCACACTATTTTTAAAAATGTTTTTGTTATGTCACAGCTTGCTTAAGGAAGAACTAAATATAATAACACCCACATACAACCATAGTTATACAAACATGAAAATGACTTTTTCCTTTTCCCCTATTCTAGAAATACTAAATGTCATTTTAATCTGCCTTCTCTCCTAATTCTGATGCCACCTAAACCTAACCTACTCATCATTCTCTTAAGCCAAGTAGTGTCTTATTTTTCAAATAATTAAAGCACAGGTACACCTTAAAAATAACATTTATTTGAATTTTAGTTGATGTGGCATCACAGGGTTAGTATGAGCAGCTGCACTGTGGATGAAAACAGTTTGAGGAAGTGCTTTTCCAGGTGATCCCTAAATTAATGAAACTAAATGCTTATCCATAAGAAACTAAATGCTTAAAATAAGAAACAAGACATAAAAACATTCAAAGTTAATGCTTGCCCAAGTTCAAGGAAACAAATAGCTACTGCTCGGTTTTCTCAAACAGTATTATTCTTTAGAACTTTGTGGCTTAAAAACAAAATCCTTTATGTAGATTATCTTATCTCAAAAAATTTATAAAATCTTGTCAAGTATATTCAGCTGTTTGATGCCGGTAATTGTAGTATAGAGATGGTGCCCATAAAGTCTGGAAACATAGGCAAATGTACATGATATTGTCAAGGGCATCTTCAGTAGCTAAAAAAATAATATGTTTCTAGTTTTCATAAGCACCTTTATAAAATAGTTTAATTACTCCTATTTGGCAATCAAATTAGTGTAGTAAAGAACCTAAAAAGCGCTACAGATTTCAAGTCATAGGACAATTTCTATGACATTATCCTCAAAATAAGGTCAATGTAATTTCAAAACAAGTTAATTTTGAAGTTCGAATATAACTTTGGTATTAACTATCGAAGCCTGGTGGGCTGCTGTCCAATTGGGTCGCACAGAGTCGGACACAACTGAAGCGACTTAGCAGCAGCAGGAGCAGCATCCTATCTGATTATATAACATTTATTCTTTATGACTATGACAGTGAATTTTTCTGTATTACTAGCTTTATTTACAATTTTAATTTTAGGTAACCAAAATACCGAATACATACTTTATGTAAAAACAAAATGTATATTAAAACAGACAAAATACATATTAATACATATTTCTAAACCAAATTTAATTTGATTTGGTGGTAGTTATTATTATGGCTTGAGAACTAAGTTTTGTAAACAGGCCTGGTCAGGCCCACGTATTTTAACTATCTTATGATTGCTAAAGCATTTAGGGCTAATTTTAACCTTTAATTGTGGTTGCTTTAACAAAAATGGCTTCAAGGAATTCTATGACACTGAAGATCAATATATAAGGATTGGCTAATGGATAGACCAAAAACTAACTAGTCTCTCCATGATATGAAAGATAAATAATGATTATGAAAGATAAATAAGAAAATTAGTCTTTCTTACCACTTAGTAAGACTTTGAGGAGAAAAAGAGAAAAGAGTTACCATGTAAGTCTAGTTTTTAGTTTTTTTTAGAAATCCTCAAGAAAGATAGGCATAGGACCTCCAAAGAATCACATTGACTTATATTTTATATTTTTCATACTATAGGTGACATGCCCTCAATAAACAGTACTTTGAATAACCATCAACTGACTCATCTACAGTCGCTGTTAAACAACAATCAGATGTTTCCTCCAAATCAGCAGCAGCAGCAACTTCTTCAGGGGTACCAGAATCTCCAGGCATTTCAAGGACAGTCCACAATTCCTTGCCCAGCTAACAATAACCCCATGGCTTGTCTGTTTCAGAATTTCCAGGTACTCTCCTTTCCTGGGTTACTTTAGTAGAAAACAATGTTTACTACTTGTTTTGCTAAATTGGGAGAAACAGACAAAAGAAGGTGATTATGTACCTTTTCACCTCTACTTACTATTATTCCTCAGTAATGTTGTTAAAGTTTCAGTGTTTTTGTTTGAAGCATTTTATTTTGTCTGAAGCATCTCAGTGGTCCTTTAGAAGTTGTTATTAAAAACTGATCATGTTACCCTCTTAAACTCTTGTGGTTTCCCATTGCTCCCAGGGCTTCCCTGGTGACTCAGTGGTAAAGAATCCACCTACCAATGCAGGAGACTGGGGTTCCATTCCTGGGTCAACAAGATACCCTGGAGAAAGAAATGGCAACCCACTTCTGTATTCTTGCAGGAAATCCCATGGACAGAGGAGCCTGGTGGGCTATATTCCATGGGGTCGCAAAAAGAGTTGGATACAACTTAGCAGCTAAACAACAACATTGCTCCCATGATTAAAATCCACATCCTTAACGTGTTTACCCTGCCTCACTCTCCAGCACCAGTTCACACCACTCTCTCCCTGGCTTCAGCCACTTGGTCTTCTTTTAGTTCTAAAAACAAATAAACTCCTGATAGATTAAGGAGCTGGATGGAAAGAGGAACATTAAATAAATACATGAAGAAAATATAGAAGATTTTTAAATAATCTTAGGGTAGAAAAGGCTCTTTCAGCAAGGCACAACCAAGGAGTCAAAAAAGAGGTGACAGAGTTGAATACATAAAACTTTAAATCTGTACGATTAAAGATATTCTAAACAAAGTTGAAGACAGGTGGCAACCTGGCAGAAGTTACTGGGTTGGCCAGAAAGTTTGTTCATTGGCCACATCCAAACAAACTTTTGGCCAACTTAATACATGCATAATAATAGCAACTAATTGCCATTCATAATATTTTAAAAGCTCCTACAAATTAGGAAGAAAAAAGAATCAATTAGAAAAATGAGCAATAGAAATGAACAGACATTTCAGAAAATTAAATAATAATTAGTAATAAACATGAATAATCAGAATTATACAAATTACAACATTACTATGTCCATCAGATAGTTATATCCTTTGCTAACAGAGGAGTGGGGAACTGGATTCTTTCAGATATATTGTTGGTCTGATTGTATGCTGACATAGTCCTTTTAGAGGGTGATTGATAGTTTATCAATTTTACACACACACACACATACACACACATATATGTGTGTCTATATATGTGTGTGTCCTTTGACCCACAAGTTCAACTTTGATATTTTGGAGAAATCAAGGCACAATCTAGAATGTTTTGTTGCAATTTGATTTGTGGTGTCAAAAATTAGAAACCACTTAAGCAACCATCAGTAGGAAAATAGTTAAATATTGAGTATGTTTTGCTATTTTCATCTATCTAGTAGATTCGAAGATTAGGTAGGTTTATATAATCTGATATAGACAGATCCACAGATTACAGAACTCCAACACTGTTGTATTATAGAACAGTACTAAAATATAATACCACTTATATGAAAAAAAGAAATGAGGCAAGGGGAAAGGAAGGTGTGAAAGAAAGAAGGGAAACTAGATGTGCAGCTGCACACTTAAGGTATTAAAAACAAGTCTATGAGGATGTATTCGAACACTGATCACTTTTGAGAAAGAAACGGAATCAGAGTGGGATACAAAAGTATAGATTTGGGTGGGAAAGTGATGAAGAAAGCTTTTCTCTTTTGGACAATGAAAAAATACTCATATAATAAAATAATTTAGAAGGGAAGAATAAGCTCTCAACCATGTCAATGAGTAAATAAGTAGGTAAAGCCTGAAGGGAATCCATTAGATTTAGCAGTTAGAACAACAGTAGCTTGAATGCAGTTTTTGCGGAGTTGTGGGAGCAGGAGCCAGATTGCAATGGATGGAAGAATGAAAAATAAATTAGAGTTTGGATTACTCTTTTTAAAACTTTTTAAAACCTAACTACAAAGAACATAACAGAAATAAAATAGTGCCCCAAGGTAGGCATAGGTTGAATGCAAACTTTTATTGATAAAATATGGAAGCCATGCACATAGTTGAATGCTAAAGAAAAGAGACAAAGAAAAAAGTAGAAGAGATTGAACATAAAGAAGAGACGGGGTTAACAGATAAGGCAAGATCCCTGAGGAAAGGCTTGGTATCCAGAGCATAAACAGAGGACTTACTCAGAGGGCAGAGGGAGTGCCTCTTACACTGGGAAGCGGGACAGGACCAGGGACACTGTGCAGGGAACAGTGTGCTGCCAGAAGGCAGGGAGTAGCCAAGTATAAGAATAATGAGAACTCCTAACCTATAAACTTGATTATCTCTGTTAAGTAGGGTCAAATACTAAGAGTAATGTGGGAAATAGTATAGCAGCTGGCTTGAGGAAGTGGATAAAATCTGAATAGTTGTGACAGAGAGTGATACCTAACCAGAGGATCATAGGATTGATGGGAATACAAACCCCCAGCTGAGATTGGAAGCCATAAGTTCCTATGGATAGATACTCAGCATCCTCACTGTGCATACAGATACAGAAGGCAGGCAGCTAAATTGACCCAAGATTGGAATTTTTATCTGGTAGGTGTAGATAAGGGGAGAATGGCAGGAAAGTAGTTATGTTGCTGATGGATCCCAGGTTCTGGTTTAGCAGGAAAAGATGTAAAGACAGGAAGTGAGTGATCGTGGGTCAGTGAAGCAGGGGGTGGGGGGACAGGAAATCCAAAGTATCAAGGTTCTGGAGAGCAATTCTTAGCTGGGGTTGGTGAAACTAGAATAACCTGTGGACTTTTTCAAAGTGCACTCATCATGCCCATGATGAGCATTGATACTCTTCACTGGCCATTTCCTCCCATCACCTCTTCCCAATGAAGCATCACCTCCGAGGCCACTGTTGTCACTGTTGGCAGCGTGGGAATGTCCCTCAGGCAGTTACCCAGTAAGGGTGAAGAGCTGGTGTTACTACCCTACCTAAAGATTTCAAAAATCCAGTGTCATCTCAGAAATAGTTTGGGGACTTCCCAGGTGGTACTAGTGGTAAAGAATCCTCCTGTCAGTGCTGGAAATGCAAGGGTCACGGGTTCCATCCCTGGGTCAGAAAGATCCTCTGGAGTGGGAAGTGGTAACCAAGTCTAGTATTCTTGCCTGGAAAATCCCATAGACAGAGGAGCCTGGCAGGATACAGTCTGTGGAGTTACAAAGAGGCAGACAGGACTGAGCACAACTCAACAGAAATAGTTTCATTGTTAAGAAAGGGGTGTATATATATATATATTTTTTTGTTTTTGTTTTCTATTTCACTTAATTCAGTAGAAATATCAATGAGTTAGAGATCATTTTTAAAACCTGTTTCCCTTTTTAATGTGAGCAATGCTGGTGACAGACTTGTTTCTCTCTTTGAATTCCAAGTTGAAAACCTGTAATGACACTAAAAACATGGAATCATCGCCTGGAAACCTTTTGTGTCCAACCACCTCAACTGTAATTTTTCCACAGAATGTTTAGTAATATGATTTTTTTTTAAATCTGTTATATGATTCCAATCAAAGAAACAGTACCCAAGTATAATCAAGACATGTCTTTCTATACAGAGTGACTTCTGATTTCATTTTTGAGTCTTATTCTGTCTTTATATGGCCTTCCTTGTTATAGTCATTGGTCTTCTGGTAAATCTTAAAATTACAGTCTTTCTCTTTAAGGACTTGAAATTTTTTTTTCTCTCTCTCTGTCTCACTACTTCCTGTCTATTTCTTTAAGGTGAGAATGCAGGAAGATGCAGCTCTCCTAAACAAAAGAATAAGCACTCAGCCGGGGCTCACAGCACTTCCCGAAAATCCAAACACTACACTTCCACCTTTCCAAGACACCTCTTGTGAGTTGCAGTCGAGGATTGACCCATCTCTAGGTCAGCAGGTGAAGGATGGCCTCATCATGGGGGGCCAAGGCGATGCTTCCGTAGATGCTATTTACAAAGCAGTCGTGGATGCAGCCAGCAAAGGGATGCAGGTTGTCATCACCACTGCTGTCAACAGTACAACTCAGATCAGCCCCATTCCAGCTCTGAGTGCCATGAGTGCCTTCACTGCTTCCATCGGTGACCCATTAAGTCTCCCCAGTGCTGTCAGTGCGGTCATTCACGGACGAAACATGGGCAGTGTGGATCACGATGGGCGGCTGAGGAGTGCGAGAGGGGCTCGGCTGCCTAGCAGTCTGGACCACGGGAAGAACTCCAGCGAAGGAGATGGCTTTGAATATTTCAAATCAGCAGGTTGCCACACATCTAAAAAACAGTGGGATGGGGAGCAAAGCCCTGGAGGGGAGCGAAACAGGTGGAAGTGTGAGGAATTTTTAGATCATCCAGGCCACATCCACAATAGTCCTTGTCACGAAAGGCCCAACAATGTCTCTACACTGCCATTTCTGCCTGGGGAACAGCACCCAATACTGTTACCACCGAGAAACTGTCAAGGGGATAAGATTTTGGAGGAGAATTTCAGGTATAATAACTACAAAAGAACTATGATGAGTTTTAAGGAGAGACTAGAGAACACTGTGGAAAGATGCGCACACATTAACGGGAACAGATCTCGGCAGAGTCGGGGCTTTGGAGAGCTGCTGAGCACCACAAAGCAAGACTTTGTCCTAGAGGAGCAATCTCCGAGCTCCTCCAATAGTTTGGAGAGTTCTCTGGTCAAAGACTACATCCATTACAATGGAGACTTTAATGCCAAAAACATTAACGGGTGTGTACCTAGCCCTTCAGACGCTAAAAGCATTAGTAGTGAAGATGACCTAAGGAACCCAGACTCCCCCTCTTCAAATGAATTGATCCCTTATAGGCCAAGGACGTTCAACGTTGGCGACTTGGTCTGGGGCCAAATCAAAGGACTGACTTCCTGGCCTGGAAAATTAGTCAGAGAAGACGACGTTCACAGTTCTTGTCAACAAAGCCCCGAGGAAGGGAAGGTATACCAATCTTTATCCATTGTCAAATACTAACCTTTGTTCAGATGTCAGTTCTTATTTTCTGTTATCATCACTTTGGATTCTTCATGACTCATTGAGGTCTCACAAACTTCTGGAGCATAAAATGAAGAGGGGATGGTTGTAGTCACCAAAATGTCATGTCGTCAAGTGGTGAGTTGTAAAGCATTTGTAGATCCCACTAGGGTTCAGCATGGCTCTGACCCAGGAACCAGATTTCCAGAATTTGGTTAACTTGGCCTTTCTTCCTTGCATGTGCCTAGTTCTTCATTCATACAGAGAACAAAGGCAAGTAACAATGATAGGGGGAGAAAAATCTGGTGGTTGTTGGAACCCAGCAATGTGGCAGGGGTCCTTCCAGGCGACAGAAAGCGCCAGGGGATTGGAACTCTCCCATGTGCTGATGTGTGATACACAAAACTGGGGAGAAGCTAACACTGGGGTGGAGTTGCAGCCATTTCTGGAAGCAGGAGGTAACATCTGAGTTTAGAATGGTGTCTCCTTTCAGGAAAAGTTCTGGGTCTTTGAAACATATGGAACTGTTTAACCCCATAGTCTGGTTCTACTTAACACAATCTGATCACATAAATTAAATGAAAACTTCTCCATGAAACTACCATTCAATTTAGAAGAAATTAGTAAGGGTCTTCTGAGCTTTCCCCCTCCCCACAATTGGTAGAATTGACTCACTAGGCAAGAAATGTGCAGAATGTTCAAAGTAGATAGAAAAATTTATATCTGAGCAGGAGATGAAAATAATGCACATTCCCTACATAGGATGAAGAAACATGTAATTTTTCATCTCCTTAGGAAATAAAAATTCCTTTTACAGGTATATATTATTCTCTTAAAGATTATATTGTATAAAGCTATTTCAACTCTGCTCAAACCTCCACTGGCATTTAGGTTTAATGGCAAAGGAAACCAAAAGCATTTTGCCAGCACAATAAAAGGATTGTCTTTCTCCAAATGACCGGGAGGTCCTTAAACCCATTGCTTATAATGCCTAATATATACTTGTCAGGGTACACTTTCAGCATAATGTTTCTACCTTTGATAAGAAAATGAATTCCATATTCCTATTCATAAAACATTTTACTCTCTAATCTCTCCAAGACCAGACAAACATTCTTTGCGCTGATAAACCTAAATATTTTTGACAGTTTATTCAAGAAATAATTAGAAACAGCAAAATTGGGCTTTTATTATGATGTAGACATTGAACTGTTTTATAATCTGTGCAAATAAAATCAAGTTTTTTTTATGTGCCACTCTATCAAAAAAAAAAGCTTAACTAACAAAAAGATTATGGCTTCCCTTCCCTGGAAACATTCTTCCTGTCCTACAAGCCTTGTCTGAATATCTTTTTATGTCCTTAGGAGAATAAAGGCACGTACTTTTAACACATTTCAGTTTAAACCATGATCCTAATCTTCTGCTTAGTCTGTGTTAGCAAACTCCCGGGATTGAACTCCTCACTGATGTTTAGGGAGATGCACCTAAAAAAAAAAAAAATCATTATCTAAGAGTCCAAGAAACATTTTTTTACTTTATTTGAATAATCAGCTGGTTTTCAATCACTATAAAGTAAAAGTGTTTCACAAAATCCAGATCCTTTTTCCTTGTTATTGACAATAGATTAATTCCTAACAGGGAGCATAAAATTGTTTATGTAAATTCAAATATCCCCTCACCCATTGGCTGACATTGTAATTTTACATTCTTACAACTTTGATATCAAAATCTTGATAAAAAGATACACTAAAAATACTTTTAGTAAATCAGAGAAAGTAATTGAAAGCATACATTTAGAGATGAAAAACTAAAAATTTATAATGAAATATTAATGATAACACATGAAATATTTACCTGTCATTAAAAAGCAAAGTATATCAGTCTTAAAAGCTCTAGGGCACTTAACATTTTAAAATATCTCTGGTCTTTTCAGGACACCTCACTTTTGCACATAAACAAGCAAAGTGCTACTTCACAAGCCCTTTTTTTCTCCTATAGTTCACAAAACAAAGGAAGGTCTTCCTTATTAATGATGCCCAGCTAGTCAAACACCGTTCTCCAGAAAAGGTGAACACCAGAAAAGGTGAAATTTCAAAAACAGGTCTCTCTGACTTCAGCCAAATGTCCTTTGCCTGATGTCTTGGTGATCCTGGTTCATCTAGAAAAGATTAAACTGTGGTTAATATCTGTGTAAGACAAAGCATGATCTGTCTGAAAAGATTTCCTGTAAAACATATTTTACATTAAAATTGGTTTAAAACTGTGAACCAATTATGATGTAAATTTCATTTACATTGAACCTCTTAGTTCTCACAATGTCGGATACATAAAGCCTTGTGCATTTATAACCAGACTTATGCTTTTAAAAAGGTAAGCAGTACATTAGGTTTTCTTCCATATACTGTGGCAGTGCCTGACATTTTAATAAAGTCAAGAGAGAAAGAGACTGACTTCATGAACAATTTGTTTATTATAGTAAAATCTTATTAATTCCATCTTGCTGATATGGAATGTGAACCATTTTCCCCTGTAATTCTCTCTGTAGTATCTCAGAAGAAACGGTTTGCAGAAAAATTTTCTTACACATAATCATTTAAAACCTTTTCAGCCTCTCCATTTTTCATACTAGTATTTCTATGTTCACCTGAGTAAATTAATCCAAGATGCTGTCAGACCCTACCAGATAGCATCTATGTTAATTCAAATTTTAGAACAGGTTTATTATCTCCTCCCACTCCCTATATCTCACAAACCTATCGTTTATTTTTTGTTAGTATCTTTGTTCTCAACAAGTCACTTCAAATTCTTTTTGGAAGCAGAGAAGAAAAAATCTGGGAAAGATTGAGGGCAGGAGGAGAAGGGGGCGACAGAGGAGATGGTTGGATGATGGCATCACCAACTCAATGGACATGAGGTTCAGCAAACTCCAGGAGATAGTGAAGGACAGGAAAGCCTGGCATGCTGCAGTCCAGCACAGGTCACAAAGAGTCAGTCACGACTGAGCAACTGAACAACAAAAACTAGAAAAAAAATATCACGATTACAGGTAACTAATTCAGAATAAGCCGGACACCTCTCATGTTTTCAGGTTGCCTGAATAGTCTCTGGACTGATAGGTCAGGGCTGTGAATGGAGCAGGGACTGAGATCTCCAAGTTGTCCATAACCTGATACTTTAGCTAACTGTTTGTCATGAGTGTAAATGACTTGGTCAGCTTATGATTTAAAAAGACATTTTTAAATCTTCAGTGGGGTGTTAAATGTAGTAGAATTGCTAATAGTGCATTAGAAATATCCTGCAGTTTCCAAGATTACTTTCTAGGAGGTAGGATTTCTAACTATCAAATACTGTGTGAATACAGCAGAGGAGACTAGAGAGAAAGGGCTTTGGGCATTCTGATGTGAGCTTAAAAACAGCTCTACTAGTTACCTAAATGGTCCTGAGTGGGTGTATTAATTTCCAGAGCTCCTCAAGTGGGAATATTAATTCCTACTCAGAATGATGTTAAATGCAATACTATAAATAGATGGGGCTTCCGTCGTAGCTCAGTCAGTAAAGAATCTGTCTGAGATGCAGGAGACCTGGGTTCGATTCCTGGGTCAGGAAGATCCTCTGGAGAGGAAAATGGCAACCCACTCCAGTATTCTTGCCTGGGAAAATCCCATGGACAGAGGAGCCTGGCAGGCTACAGTACATGCGGTCGCAAAGAGTCGGACACAACTTTGCGACTGAACCATCCACCACCATAAATAGATGATACAGAAAAGAGGCTCAGTAAAAATTAACCTCCTCCTCTCTGTTCTCTGTATTAAACAACCTTATGAATTTGGATTCCACCATTACAAAATTGTGGTCATTTGACCTTCAATATTGTATACCTATCCATGAATTATCCATAAATAAAGGACTAATTAACCAAGTTGGGTATTAAAGGATAGTAATAACATATTTCATGAATGAAATAGTTAATAACTATTTTTTATGAACCTCAGGACATTGCATACAAATTGGCATATTTGATTATGAATTAATGTTAACTGTTCATTTTAGGCAGGAGTTCTACTTGGAAAGATTTTAAAGGACTTAGTTTGGTGAATAAACTTGAAAGTCCCCCTCTCCTCACTGTTTCTAAAAACTATAAACTCAGACATTCTTCCTCTACCCACCAACCCACCAAAACACTCAACAGTATTAATTAGTAGAGATTTTTAACAGTCTGTGAAAAGTTGGGCTGAATCACCCCTATTTAATACTGTCCCAATACTGAAGCTATGTTACAGCACTGGAAGGATAAAATGTGCCTTATATAATACCATTCAGGAAGTGGTATCTCCTTACTAATACATTTTCCCCTTGCCTATCAGTTTGTAATAAGAACATTCTAGAAGATATGTATACTTTTTCTAAAGAAGTGGTGCAGGTTTCTCTCTGAACCATGAACCCTTTATAGCTTCAGATTTAGCAGCCAAGAATAAGACCTCAGTGCTTAGTCAGAGCTGGAGAAATGTACTGCCAGATCTTGGCACAGTATTAAGGAATTCTTGGAGAGGAAAATGGCTTCTGCTGGCATTACACCTATACTCTATAATGTACAGACATTTTAACCCTGTGCAACTGTGGGGGGAGATGCTTATCTTTATGCATTTATTTCAATAATTATTTTAAAGCAGAAAAAATGTTCTTTTTTTTTCTAAAACATATTTTGTTATTATCATCTACCATCTTTGATCTTACATTAACTAGCCTAAAAGTGTTGACTCAAATAATAATCAAAAAAATGAAAATTTTTTTTTCTAAGTGGTTTATTTTTATTTTTGAACATTGTCCCATTGGTCTTCGTATTTCGTTGTTCTTATGTTCAGTGTGTATTCTGACTGGAGGCAAATTTAGGCAAGAATTTATTTCTGTATTGGCACCAAAATGTTTCTTTTCAATGAAATGTTTGTTGTTGTTGGACAGGTAGAGACATTCCTAATTATCCAGAAGAATCACCTGGTTAAATGAAGAAGTTTTTAAAAGCAATGAGTAGGGTGCTCCTTCTCTAGATTCACTCTGACTTTTTTCCACATGGTTATATTTGGCAGGAGGAGATAAAAGTAGCTTTCTGAGTGTTGTTCAAAACAGACAGAACTCATCATTATTAAAACTCATGCCAGATTTATTTTGGGACAGTCACTTTCTGTTTGTTATTCACTATCACATGCACTCGTGTTTTGATGGTATGGAGCAAAACCAGAGGCGGCTTACAGTGGTATTCTGCAGATGTATAACCTAAGAAGTTGAGCCTGGGAACTAAATTTGGAAGGTGTGCCCTTCTGTGGTGTTTAAACACTTTTACTTTGAAGAATATTCTTTCTGGGCTTATCAGTGTTAGCTATTTGTGTTCTTTGGTACTGTCATTCTCTGTTGAAAGTATTCTTTGTATATTTCCTTTTCCATATATATTTTCTTAACCATTTCTGAAAATGAATTATTTTCTCTATACCCAATCAGTATCCACGATATTTGGGCTGCATTTTGACTGGTGGGGTGGCTGGGGCAATCAATGGTCTGCAGCAACAGAATATTTTTGAAAAAGAATAATTTTTGGAAAGTAATAAGCAAGATAAAATCCAGACAAAAGCAGTGCCTGATCAAAATTTGAAAGATAATAAAAAGGAAAAACTAGGTAACACCAAAAATATGAATATTGGGGAATAGACTAAACTGAGAACAAAGTTGAGGTAAACTTTAGTAATTGTGGAATACTGTGAAGCTTTTTTCCCCCTGAGGAAGATTAAAGAGGAAAAGGAGGGGGCCTGTCTCCCTTCCAACTGAGTATGGAGTTCTTGAGCTTGTCCATACAGTTGTCACGTGGTTACTAGCAAATGGAATCTCAAGTATGAGGCAAATACATGCTTCTGCTACATGAACTCTTCAACAGCGTATCCTTGAAAGTACAAGTTTATTCAAAACATTTAATTCTGTATGTATTATGGATCTATATAAAATTTGTTGTCACATTTAGAATAGATTTACTCTAGTCCTATAGTACAGTTCTCTAGTACTTAAAAATGCTTCTATATGAAGTGAAGATGAAAGGAAAAAAAAAACCCTCAGATAGTGCCACTGACTAAAACTGCAATAATGTCGATTGGCTTAGTCCATTTGAAAAAACTGTGGTTCACTTTATGAATTTTCCTTAAGTATTATTGTTAAATTCATCCTTTCTGTCACAGGTGAGTCAACTTTCTACCCCAAATTATTTATCATTAATTCCCATACTTGAAAAAATATTGAAATATTGCACTTAAGTTAGCAGGACTTTTTCAGGTTAAAGAGTAAAGTAGTTACTACTTAATAAATGTTTGATAATAAACCTAATAAATGCCTCATATTTGCTTACTGCTTATTGATTTTCCGAGATTTTAGCTCAAGTCACATGTTACCTATACAAATACTTAAAATTTGTCCTCAAATTCTTATTTACTCATTTTTTATTCATTCAACAAATATTTTTGACACATTATGTAGTAGGCACTGTTCAAACCACTTTAAAAATAACTTCTAGTCTTATTCTAAGATATATGTGAAAACATAGGTATAATGTTTTTGTATTTTTCTAATATAAATTTATATGAATATATCACTATTAAAAATGTTTAACGGTATATGTTCCACCTGAAACAGTTTCACATGCCACAAGTGGCACTTGGGAAAGACTGCATTGGTGTTTATAAAGCACCTTCATCCTTAGATAATCCAAGTAGATAATCTCAATGACCCATAAAGATGTGCACACCTATTTCCATTTGGACCTCAGGAAAGAGGCATTCCTAAAGACACAAACCACAAGCAGTTAAACCAAGGCTCAACCCTGGTCTCCTAACTCTCAGCTTAGTGCTCTTTGCATGATACCATTCCCCAGCAATAGGAACTGAGGACACTGTAAAAAAGGGATGGGGAAGTGAAGAAGGAACAGGGGCGGCTGAGGTCAGCTGCTTTCTCTCTGCTGTGAAATCTGTGATATGGCTGTGCTCTTGTCTTTTAACCTTTGTGTGACAGCTTAGCCTCAGCACTAAGTACCAGCAAAGGAATCACCAAGAGATTTAATCCTGTTATCGGGGATTAACACCTGAAGGGAGTTTTGACATCTTCTCTAGTTAATTGGCTCAAAAGTGATCTGGGATCTTTAATCCAGATTCTTCTAATATACACTGTAGCACACTTTCAGAGGGTCACTCTGTCTCTGAAATGTTTATGTCTTCTTTTATGTCATAGACTTACTTCTGAGATACACTCCATGCTACTGTGCTGACCTCAAATCAAACAATTATCAAATCTTTAATATGTGCCTTGTGAACAAAATAAGCAGCCATAGTTTCAGACTTGTTCAGGAAACTTTTAAACATCCACCATATAATCATGTCTGGTTTTATGGGTATGTTTCTAACCTTACTGAACAGGCTATAGGTCTAGTTATGCCAAAGAATTATTAAATCTAAAAAATCTGAAGAAAAAAAAAAGAATCTGAAGGAATGAAAAAAGGGATTTAGAAGTTAAAAATTCAGCATATGTGTATACTTATACATGAGATAATATGTGTACTATAAATACATAAAGTCTGGTTACCTTTTTCTAATTCCTAAATCACATAGGTACACAGTTATACCATGATAGCCACTACTATTAGCATCATCATGGTTAGAATGAAAATATGTTGGCCGATATGAGTAAAGATATAAAGTCCTCCCCAAATTTCTCACCAAGATAGAAATCAAATAATTTATGAAACTTCTGGCTTGTGAATATATAGGAATATAAGATTATTAAATTCCAGATTAAAATAGTAAGTATCTTAAATTACTTGCTCCTTCAGTGTAAGTTTTATTTAAAAATATGTATATGTTTAATCTTTTTAATGTTATATTTATGTATTTGATTCCCAGTACTTTCTTTATTTACAAGTTAGCTAATTAATTTATGAGTGTTCATTAAATCATTAAATACGGTTTCTATTTGACTAGAAATGGAATTTATTTTGTTGTTCCCTGATACCTTTGTAGGGGGTTATCTTTAAAGACTTTCTTGAATATTGTGTAAGTGGATGAATATTCCCCAAAAAAACACACACTCTTCATGTATTATATTTCACAATACCAAAGAGTACTAAAATTCTGAAACCAAATAAACTGAACATTTACCTCTGGATATGTATGATTTTGTCATATTAGAAATACAAAGTGATGTGTATCTTATAGTTTCAGAAATCACTCTCATTGCTTTCTCTTTCAAGGTCATTGAATCCTTTATAAATAATATATTTATTACAAGTACCTTAGAACCTTAGAGGCATATTTAAATGAAGAAATCATGGTGGAGAATTAGTTTTAAAAATCACCAGAAAATTATTCAAGTGTAAAAAAAATTTTTGAAGATAAATTTGAGCAAGCATCATCTAAATTTCTGTAAATAAAAACTGGATTTATAATTTGACCTAATTTTTTGAGCATGTATATATAGACATATATACTTACATGTGTGTGTATATATGCATACACACACATACACATCTCTCTATATAGTATATGTGTATTTCAGCATGTATTAGAGTTGACGTGGCAGAGAAAGGTTGCTTTGGGGCCATCCTGAGTTTTGATGCTGGCCATGTAACTTAAACTCACTTAGGCCCATCTGTAAAATAACAATGCTAGTGTGCAGTATTACCACACGAAATAATAAAACAGTGCCTTCTACATAATAAATGTACAAGAAATGCTTTTACTGCCCCTTATTTCTTAATTAAAAATAAAATAGACGATTTTTTAAAAATCATTTGACCTAACTTAGGTTTTTTTTTTCACAATAACTATGATTTTTATTTCTCCTTTTTTATCTAATATTTTGGATTTTTAGATTACATGTCTTTTTCTGTGCTTAGTTTTTAAAAATCGAGACCAAGGGGATAAGTTTTCACTGTGGCATGTTGCATTATTTCACTGTGAATCTGCTTTCTGTTGCCTGTATCAATCCTTTCTGAGATCTCTCACTACACCAGTTTGTGTCTAACAGAAGCTCCTATTATAGGAGAGCTTTCTTCTTGGTGCCAAGAAACTAATTTAAATATAAGGGGAATTAGCTATAAATTAATTGTGAGCTATCTTTCATAATTTCTTTGTGTGAGTGAGTACAAGATGGAATCCCATTTCTAACATAAAATGTGAAAAGGTATCCAGGTACCTTTAAAAATAAAAACACATGGATATATTCATCTTACTTAAGCTTTTCCAGTCATTCCAATAAGACACTTGACTACTCCTGTAGAAATGTTATTGGAACAAAGTTATATCTTGTTCTGGCACACAATCCACAGTGAATTTGTGTATGTAAGGTATTTGGATCCCTTGGGACAAAATACAAAAGTTATGAAAAGGAAACTATTTCCATTATTTGACTGTTATTCTCATTGAATAATTAGAAATGCTTGTTTTCAGATGACAGTGGAGACCCTTTGTTAATAATCATCACTGTGTACTAGATTTGAAGAAGTCAAAGAAAGTTATTTATGAACAGTATTCATGAGTCAGGAAGATTCAAAGACAAAAGTTAATCATTTCCTTGTTTATTAGAGTGTATTTTCTTACCCATTAGGTGTCTTGGCAACCTCTGAATTTTTTTATTAAAGGAGTGCAGGGTGGGGGAAAACTGGGTTGAGGAGTGGGGGGGGACTTAATTTGAAGCTATATTTACACAGCAAGCAATACTGTTTCTACTGAGATTGTGTTTAAGATCAGTAAAAGTTACAGTGCTTTTCTAAGTGTGTTTTTATTTGCATATTAAATTTCCTATTTGTTAATTGTTTTCCTTAGGAGAAGTGACTTCAAGAACTATGATAGAGAGTATTAGGGGCAGGTGGCAAAAACTGCACCTCCCTCCCCCACCAAACCCCCAGCCACCAGTTGGTGGCTTACAGTGATGAGGCAGCAAGTGTCATGTAGCCTAGGCTGGCAGTGTTAAAGCAGGACCCCGGAGAGGACACGCCCATCAGAAGTAGCCACACCCTCTTTCCGCATCAGTAGGGACTACATGCAGCCTACTACCCTACTCGTTTGTTTTTGTTTTTTGTTTTTTTTTCCTGGCCTCTGCAGAGCCTAACACACCACTATGTAAGACTAGCTATTCTGGGCTTGGCTGTGTTCACCATGTTTGTTGTATTTTAATTCTCACCGCAGTTCTAGCAGGAAGGTAGGTATTAATGTCCTCGGGAAAATTTTCTTGAAGTGTCTTTATTTTTGAAAGCCAAAGCTTTGGCTAACAGCGAAGATTTAACAAACTAAATATTTCTCTAAATTATCCAAATTTTAGGAGGCTCAGGGAATTTAAGGGTGTTATTCATGCTAGAAAGTGAGGTCAGATGCAAACTTCTATGTGCTGGCTCCAAAGCCCAGCACCCTCACTCACCACCGCTGTTTTTCATCTGATGGAATACAGAATCGCAGTTGCTGAGCATCAGGCAGTGCAAAAAGCAGACCAGGATCTCTGACTCACATGATTTTGTGAATTAAAGGTTATTTAAGTTCCAAGTTTTGTTCTTCAAACATTACCTTGAAAATGTTGACATTCTGAAAGCCACCCAGTCTTTCATTTCCGTTGATGTTGCAGCCTGGAGCCACGGAATCAACCTCTGCCCCAGCGAGGACAGAACAGTGAGAATTAAGCCTCCCTCCCCCGAGTGCCGTACAAGCACCTGCTTGTCTGGCAGGAAAGTAAAAACAGTGTTAACAATTGCAGGTCTGGGTAATGTGGTCTGGTCTTCATGCCTTCACTCAGGTGGAGCCCGAGAAGTTGAAGACACTAACGGAAGGTTTAGAAGCCTACAGCCGAGCCCGGAAAAGGAACAGAAAGTAAGCACAACTTTTTTTCCGGTTTTGTTTTTTAAGGATATAATTTACTGGCTTTCCTTCAAAGGGACAATGAAATCTCACTGATTTAGTCCATCTTGAGCCCTGCCTAAGTACAATTTAATAGTTATCATCCAAGAGGACTATTATAGATGAATTAGCTCCTACAGAAAATATTTTCTGAAACAATGTATACTGTGTGTGGGACTTCCCTCTTCATCAGCTCTTCCGTTACTCCCCCCATCTCCATCCCTCTCACTTGAGAGGAAAGAAAATATGATTAATAGTCTCAACATGTAACAATGAAATAGTCTCTGAAAGTGTAGTGAAAGTGTATCCCTTTGTAATTTAAATACTTTGGGAGGGGGAATGACCCCCCTTGTTGTACCCATGTGAATAATTTTGGCAGATTACCTGTTGTTAGTCAAAGTGATGAAAAGTAATTATTTTCTTGGAGCAGGGGCAATAGACTTTCTTCAGAATTATAATAAGTTGAACTTTGGGACTTTATTCTTAATTATTCAAGTTTTTCCAGATCTTTATATTTTGAGTAAACATAGTATTGACAAGTAGATAATGTTTATTACATAACTTGTATGTAATACAATGTAGTCATATATCATAACTATTATTTCATTTTAAGATAGAGAACTATAAATGTGCTTCTGTATGTATACATGGAAAATTATTTTAATATATATCATCAATACACCTACTCAGCTACTATAATTTTCATATTATCAAATGTCTATAAATTATGAAATTGTAATGATTAGCAGCGTATCTTGTATAAAAGACTTACATAATGATAATGACATCTTTTAAAGGGCAGTCGTTCTCTTAGTGGTGTCCTCAGTAATTCTTGTCAGAGCTAAAATTTTAGAATACAACAAATCTTGGGGACTCTCTTCACCTCACTAGAATGTTTCATAAAAGAGACGTCAGCTGCAGTGGGTTAACACCTGTGTGTCTGTGTTCAACACTCCTTTGGAAGATGGCAGATTGGCAGTGGTTTCGGTGAGGGCCAAGTGAATTGCCAGATTCGCTATAGATCTGATAAAGTGAGTCAAGCGCCCTCTATTCTGACTGAAGTGAAACAATGAAGAGCTTAGTAGCAGGATAAAGCCTATAAAATTAATACAAGGTCTGGATGAAAGGAGGGAAATTGCAAGCTACCTACATCACGAATTTTCATTGGCCATTTGCTTTAGAATATTCAGTAGTACTTGTTTACTAGAAGTAAAATATCCCTGAAATCTTTCCTTCAGTGAGATATGCCAGTTAGCTGGATTATGTGCAACATATCCAAAACTGTTGATAACACAAGTATTTAGATATACTGCCTTGAAATGAGCTGTATTTTCCTCATAAATTTGCTATTAAGCAATTTCTGAAAGGTAATGAGTAATAAACAGCAATGTAAAAAATTTCCTTCAAAGCCAGCTTACTATTTGAGGTGAATTTATATGGGTCCTAAGTAGCATTATCTAAAGGAACCAAGGTAAAAGACAAAAATATGAAGCAAAACAGCTTTGTTTATCAGACCATTGTCTAAGTAGAAGGACTTGCCTTATAAATGCCTCATAGAACACTTTACATTTTGCATATATGATTTAAAATCCATTATTCTATTCTCCCAATCAGAAGATGGGCCAGAATTACTGAACCCATTTTTGATGAGGACACTCAGACCCAAATAGCTTAAATAATTAGGTAAAGGCCACATAAGTGATAAATGGTATGTTGAACCCAATCATTTATTTATTTCCCAAGTCAAGGAGATTGATTTAGCAAAAGAATCTATGCCAACCAGGCACAACACAGTAGTCCCAGGACTTCACTGTTTAGTGAAGGAGGCAGATTTAGAAACAAATAATTAAGATGTTAAATTTGCAGTGACAGGAATAAGTGTAGTGTATTTTGGGATCACGGAGAAGTGACATTAAACTCAGGTAACGGAAGATGTCCTAGAGGAGATGATACCTCAGCCAGGCCTTACACACTACATAGATGTTAGCCAGACACAGGAAACAAGGACAAGATGGGATGGGCTGGAACAGTGTTTAGATGAGGTCGGCAGTTAGATCTGGGGGAGAGGAAATTGTAAGAGATGGAACCAAACGTATAAGCAGGAGCCAGACCATAAAGGGCCTGGTAAGGCCTCAGAGGTCTTTACATTATTGGAAGTGCCTAAGGGGACAGATGGTTGAATTTTTCACTTTAGCTGTGGCTGTATGGAGGATATATTTTAGGGGAACAGTATTGGAGACAAGGACATCCATTTAGAAGGCCATGTCAGAGGACAAGAGAGGAAGAAGACTCAAACCAGGAGGGGACCCATGAGAACAGAGGAGAAAGAATGTGGTCAAAAAACATTTAGGAGATAAAATTGACGGAACATCATGGTGATTGGCTGGGATGTGAAGGAGAACAGGTAATCAAGGACAACTCTCGGGTGCTTTAGTGGGCAGTGGAAGCACTGAAATGGGCGTACAGGAGAAAACTGTCGAGTGCAACGTGAGGTTCCGGTGATTCCACAGACCCAAGTCTGAAACTGGGAAGAAATGGTATTTGACTATGAAAAATGACTTCAGTCACACAGAGGTACTTTGACCAATTTGAACAATGGACTAAAGAGCGAACTCTGGGGCATTTGAACATTTACTGGAGATAATGAAAGAGATGGAAATAATGGTCAGAAAGGTGGAAAACCAGAGGGTAGGGGAGTTGGGTGTTAAAAGCCAAAGACCACGAATTTCTGGGATAATGCAATGAAAAACAGAGGTCCAGTAAGAGAAGATCGGAAACATCTCCATTTGGACTGGGCAGTTGGGAGGCCATTGGTGACCTCAGTGAAAACAGTTTCTGGTAGAATGGCACATATAAAAATAAAATGGCCATGGATTGAAGATTAAATAAAAAGGAACAGAGAGAGTTGGTATCTATTATTTACTCTTCTTTCTACCCTTTATGTGAAAAGTTCCCAAAGAATAACTGGAAAGAAATTTGAGCTAACAAATATCTGGCTAGTTTTATAGACAAGGAGAAAGAAACTAAAAAAGGCAGGTGGCAAGAACAAGGTGGCTGAAAGTTTGGGTTGTGGCCTGAGTTCAGATGTTTCCATCATTACCTGGCTATGTGTACCCTTGAGTATGTTGTTTAACCTCTCTGAGTCTAAATACTTCATTTCTAAAGTGGGATATTAATACCAACCTCCTAGAATTGTTCTAAAGAGAGCCTTAGCACAGTTCTTAGCACATGGTATTTAGTAAACCATTATTTTTCTTATAAAGATATAGGTGAAACAAAATAATTACATATTTTTACCATTTGAAACATTCTGTCACCATATTAGATGTTTAGAGCATTATATAGTCATGTAACCCTCAATATGCTATAATCATACTATACTATAAATATCTTTAAAGTGATTTGCTTATTACTGCCTAATCACAAAGGAAATATTTACATATTTATTGAAGAATTACTTAGGGTCATTTTGTACTTAAAAGTGGAAATAGCTTCATTAAAGAAAAAAAATTTGTGTAACTTTTAGATATGTTACGATTTTTTTTAAAGTAAGGATCAAATCTTCTGTCTATATGTACATATATATGTACTCAGTAACCTTATTTTTGTGAATCTGGAAAGTGATAAAGTGATAACATAAACATAAAAGTAAACATAAAACGTAAACACTTTAAAACCAAGAAATGATACTTGTTGTATTAAATTTTCTTTATTTTTTAAAATTGAAATTAGTTTATTTATGGTATTATGTTATTTCAGGTGTACAACACAGTGATGCAAATATTTTTATAGATTAAACTCCATTTAAAGTTATTATAAAATACTGATTATACTTCCTGTGCTGTATACTATATCCTTGTATCTTATTTTATACCTAATACTATGTACTTCTTAATCCTGTTCCCCTATCTTGCCCCTCACCCCACCCCTTCCCTACTGGTAACCACTGTTTGTTCTGTGTATCTGTGAGTCTGTTTCTGGTTTGTTATGTTCATCTTTTGTTTTTTAGATTCTGCATGTAAGTGAAAACATAAAATATTTTTATTTCGCTGACTTACTTCACTAAGCGCAGTACCTCCCACATCCATCCATGTTGTTGCAAATGGCAAAGTTTCGTTCCTTTTTATGGCTGTGTAGCAGTCGCATTGTGTGTATATATATATATACACACACACCACTTTACCCTTTCATCTATTGGTAGACACACTTAGGTTGCTTCCATATCTTGGCTATTGTAAATAATGCTGCTGTGAACATGGAGGTACATGTATCTTTTGAATTAGTGTTCTCACTTGAGTTAGTTCTCCTCCCTCCAGTTGTGGGCAGGGATATGCACACTGGCAATGACTGCCTCTGCCCTAGTCAGAGGGTCTGTGCATCTCTGTTCCCTCTAAGTGTGTGCGCTCTCATTGGCAGTGGCAGCCTTTACTATAGTGGAGGGCAGTGCCAGAGCAAGAAGAGCTGGAGCAGGGCCCCAGTGCAGGCCAGGGAGTGTGCTGGCAAGCCAGCCAGAATACCAGGCTATTTCTAGTCTGCTGCCTCTCCACTGTGCTGGAGCAGGGAGGCAGGTGGGGGTGGGGGTGGGAGTAAGCAAGTCTGTGCACGTGCATGCACACTTCAAAAGCAGAGTCTTGGTTTTTAACAGCCCTCCGGTAAGCCCTGCTGCTGCTGCTGCTAAGTCGCTTTAGTCGTGTCCGACTCTGTGCGACCCCAGAGACGGCAGCCCACCAGGCTCCCCCGTCCTGGGATTCTCCAGGCAAGAACACTGGAATGGGTTGCCATTTCCCTCTCCAGTGCATGAAAGTGAAAAGTGAAAGTGAAGTCGCTCAGTCGTGTCCGACTCTTAGCGACCCCGTGGACTGCAGCCTACCAGGCTCCTCCATCCATGGGATTTTCCAGGCAAGAGTACTGGAGTGGGTTGTCATAAGCCCTACCTGTTTTCAAACCAGCTAAGGGGCCCATCTTCCCAGAGTTGCTCCCCAGGGAAGATCTCCAAGCCTGCGATCCTGCCTTTCTCTTCTGTGTGTGGTTCCCAATAGCTTTTCCTCCATTCCTACCAGATTCTATGTGGACAGTTTTAGTTGTAGAAAAGTCGTTATGCCAGTCTCCACGTCATTTTCAGTGAGAGCTATTCAACATGCAGTTGTCAGTGTCCTCGTATACTACCATCTTGATCTCTCATGAGTTAAATTTTTTTTAATCTGCGTACTTTCCCTACAGATTAGGTTTTAGAATCCAAGATTCTTGACATTTAGGTCTGATCCAAGTTTGTTCTGGTCTACATGAAGTGAGTTTCTTAAATTCTGAACTGATAGTCCAGAGCAATGTGCAATTCTCACTTCCCTCTTATTTCTCGTACTATTCACAGATGTGTACCTGGCTTCTTTTTTTAATTAATAAAGATAAGGATAATGTGTGACAATATAGGCAATGAACATGAGAAGTGGCAATTATCTCCATTAATAACTAGAAATGTGATTATATGAACATCTATTGCTTAATCAAGTAGCTTTTAGAGTGTCCATTAGTAAAAATGTTTATTATTAAATGTCAGTGGGGAAGAGAAAATAGTAGAAGAGACTCGACAAGGAGGGCCTCTGGACTAGAAGATTGAATTTTGACTAATTATTCATTTCATGGACTCATGGAGCTTTTTCTTCCTCTTTTAAGCTCATTTTTCCTGACTTGACCAGCTAGTATGAATATGGTATGCAGATTTGACATCCAGAAAGTCTCTCTGTACCTCTTGATTTCCATGATATATTCATGTAATTTCATGCCCCATATCTCCATATTTATTCTCTCTTCCAAAAGTAGTCATTTCACCCTCTAATAACTGCTTAAGTTTGTCAAAGGAAAAACATTGTACTAATTACCTTAAACTAATACAAGGAGTTTATAAATATTTTAAATATCTTGTTGAAGAATGAACTCACAAACTCCTAAAATTTTGTCTGTTCATTCAACAAATAATGTTGAATTATTTTTATACTTTAATGTAGATGCTGTTGAAATTTTTCGTATTAAAGAACAAAACTTTTATGCCTCTATTACTTTGGAAGATTATTTACAGTTAAATATCATCTTCTTTGTCATAAAATTATAATTGGTTTCACCAGTTTTCCCTAAAAAATCAAGTGTGACATACAAACAGCTGTTGTAACAGCTACTTCATTGAGTTGTTATAAGGATTAAATGAAGTAATATATATAAAGATTTAATTCAATTCTTGGCATATATAAAAAAGTGAAAGTGTTAGTCGCTTAGTCGTGTGCAACTCTTTATAATCCCGTGGACTGTAGCCTCTGTCCATGGATTTCCCAGGGAAGAACACTGGAGTGGGTTGCCATTCCCTTCTCCAGGGGATCTTCCTACCCAGGGATCGAACCCAGGTCTTCCACATTGCAGGCAGATTCTTTACCATCCAAGCCATTAGGGAAGCCTTAAAATATTCAATAAATACTAGCTATTTTTGTTATTAAAGATAATAGAACCCAGATTCTCTGAAGGTTTTTCACTGAAATATTTTCCTTTTTTTTTTTAGACATTTAGACTTTTATGTAGTCAATTTTAAACCCATAAGATAATAAAAATGCATAACAAATATCTTTTAAAACTTATCTTCATACTTTTATACAAATACAAAAGAAATAGTAAAGATAAAGCTATTTAACACATTGCACAAAGCATAATATTGTCAGATAGCTGGGCAGTATGTGATACTGTCAAGACCTTTGCTAAACAAGCCACAAAAGGGGCCTCAACCCAGCCCAACTCTAGCTCAGCTTAAATAGCCCTACAGAGTCCTGGGATTGCATTCCTCCCCAGAATCATGCTTAGCAAACTCCTCGGTGGGAAAACAACTCAGCCTGACCCCATGAGATGACCAGGGCCCTGTAAAACTGGAATAAGTAGGTGAATAAAAGATAGCATGTGACTATCTATCAACTGGGACATACTCAAAAATAGCAATAAAAGAAAAGAGATAAGTTGTAGAATGGTACTTATATCAGGACACATTTGATATGATATATATTTAAAAAACACATAAAAGACAATACTAGGTACTGTTCATGGATATATCATATAAAATATTAAAACACGCCATAGGAATACACAGCTTCCCTTGTGGCTCAGATGGTAAAGAATCTGCCTGCAATGCGGGAGACCCAGGTTCAATCCCTGGGTTGGGAAGATCCCCTGGAGAAGAGAAAGGCTACCCACTCCAGAATTCTTGCCTAGAGAATTCCATGGACAGAGGAGCCTGGTGGTCTGCAGTCCATGGGATCGCAAAGAGTCAGACACGACTGAGCAATTTCATTTTCTTTCTTTATAGGAATACACAACACAGTTGCCTTTGGGGAGGAGGGTGGGAGAGAATGAGACTGGGAATTTATATCAAATGGGAACTTTAGTTTAAATTTTTAATAAAAGAATTAAAAGAAATATGTAATTTATTAGCAGGTTTTTTTGGAAATAGGTTTGATAGGGGTTGATAACTTGTTCTATGCACTTTTCTGCATAAATGGGAAGAATATAAAAGCTGTAGGCTAGCTTTCAGGCCAACAAAAGGTAAGGTTGATGCTGCATTGCTCTTATAGTTCAGTTACAATCTTTTCTTTCAGTTAAACTGACTTAAGTGCATATAAGTTTCCCAAAACATAGAGCCGTTGTTTTAGCTTTGGACACATTATTTAGACACCATATGGAGCATCCACGATGTGTATACCTAGCAGTATACTACTTAACGATTGTATACAGAAACTAACTGCGTGCATTGTCCAGTCCTGTTGTATGAGGGTAAAACTTGGTGAGGACTGTGGTAAACCAAAGGGCCTCATCTAGAAGCATTCCAGTAAAGTTCAAATATGTTTTTAAACACAATGTGAGCCAAACTAAATGGGACTATGAGCCAAATTCTTCTACAACTGCAAATTTCCAATCTCCATGTAAATGCTGGGCTAGGACTTAACTCTTGGAAGGCCATTTACCTCTACACCTTCTCTAGTAATCATCGGGATGAGATAAATGAAGTGAATCACCTTAGTACTCAGAGTAATTGGGTAATTCTTTGTATGCATCAAGAAGGAAAAGTTAGAGTGGACATAATTCCTAGAGGTAGATAGTGCGGATTTGCCTTGTTTTAGTAATTAGTTCATTAGCTTCCTAGTTAAATGTTTCAGTCATGGCAGATTCTCCATATGTTAAATACCTGTAGTGGTATGCTGCAAGTGAAAAGTGAAAGTGAAGTCGCTCAGTCATGTCGGACTTTTTGCAACCCCATGGACTGTAGCCTACCAGACTCCTCTGTCCATGGAGTTTTCCAGGCAAGAGTACTCGAATGGGCTGCCATTTCCTTCTCCAGGGGGTCTTCCCAACCCAGGGATCAAACCTGGGTCTCCTGCATTGCAGACAGACGCTTTACTGTCTGAGCCACTAGGGAAGCCTGGTATGCTGAGTAGAGAGAAAAGGTCAGACGAGTGATAGACATTCTGAGACCATCATTCTTTATCTTGTCAAATAGTTTTGTCATTTTGCTTTTGGGGAGGCGGGGGCGGGGAAATGTGGCAGAGCCTCAGGTGTGCCAGGTTAAGCTGTTTCCCACCTGTAATGAAAGTGCACCAGGATTTCAGCCTTCATTTGCTGAACTCCTGAAGCCAGGATGCTCCAGAGAGGGCAGAGGGAGCTCCCTAGTGGCCAGAGCCTGCAGTTCAGAGCCCTTCCTCCAGACACACAGCCTGAGAAAGACAAGCCAGAACAAAAGGCAATGCGGAGCAGGCCGGAATCTAAGAGCACAAGCTCCGTCTGTGGAAATAGAGACCCGTTGCCCAGCTTCCTTGCAAAATCATCAGACGGTCGAAGAAACATGTGGAAGGGGAAAGAACACTTTCCCTAATCATCGGTTCAATTTGTTTTTCCTGTAGTTATGTGACCTTATCATTGATTGGTGTTCAGTCATGAGAATCCCAGAGTGTTTTGTCATCAGAATTGTCCAAATGTGAATATAAATTGACTTTCTTTCATGGAATTGGTACTCTGTTTTCTGATTAGGGAATTAAATTGAGATTTTTTTTTCTTTAATTTTTTAATCTACTGTGTTGTTTTCGTTAATTCCAGAAGTGGAAAGCTAAATAACCATTTAGAAGCTGCTATTCATGAGGCCATGAGTGAACTGGACAAAATGTCTGGGACTGTAAGTTATTTTTCCATTATACTGTGTTTCTTTGAAAATAAATTGTATTATACTTTTTGGTAAAGTCTCTTAAATATTGTCAGGCAACTCACGTAGCAATACTAAATTACTGGGCTCAAAAAAGACTGCTATCATAAAAAATTAAAAATAACTTAAGAAAAAATAATCTAGTGGTATTAACTATGTATTTTTTCTGAGGTAAGTAACTTTTTTCCTCACATAAAATACTTTTAAAATGTGCGCAGCAAAACATTGAAGTTAAAATCATAGCTTTTGCATTTGACTCTTAGAATAGCAGTGATTATTAGTGCTGCCTAAGTATTCAATAATATAAATTTCACTCTACCATAGAACAAAAAGGGAAATTGAACATAGGGTCAAGACCAAGAGTATATAGTCATTTCATTTCCTTTCTGCTATTACCTAAAAAAAGTTTAAATATTTGGCCCCAAATCCTATTGCTAAATTATTGATATTTAACACTATAACCTCTGGTTTTAAAGTGTCTACTTTTTCTTTACATTTTTATTGAATGTTGCATGTAATGGTGTTGAATGTGAGTTTAATCATCATTCTCTAATTTACATATTGGCTAACATAAACACTCAAACTATAATTTTGATAATTTCTTAAAAATGTGACTTATCCAAAGCTACTCAGCAATGAAAGGGTGATTTCTTTTAGTTGTTATTGTGTTAACAAGGTTATCTGAATCCTAACAAGCCATCAAATGGCTACTGAATGACAGATATAAGTTTTTACACATTCGTAGTGCATTAGGATTGGTACAAGATTTTGTGATCCAAACCATCATTTCAAAGATGGGTAAATTGAGGCCCTGAGATGTTTAATTTCCTGATAGAATTATAGGAAAAGTCTGGAGCAGAGATTATAAACTCAAACACTTTCTGTGTGTGTGCATTAGTAACTCAGTCGTGTCCTACTGTTTGCAATCCCATGGAGTATAACCAACCAGGCTCCTCTGTCCTTGGAAGTCTCCAGACAAGATAACTGGAGTAGATTATCATTCCCTTCTCCAGGGGATCTTCCCAACCCAGGGATCAAACCCAGGTCTCCTGCATTGCAGGCAGATTCTTTACCGTCTGAGCCACCAGGGAAGCCCCTGAAACACCTTCTAGGGCTGGGCAAATAGTATCATTAAATACAGGGGATCAGGTTTGAGTGAAATAGTGATTTTAGTGGATTAAGAAATGCCAACCAAGATGCCCTGGTCAAGGTAGGCTACGTACCAACTCTCAGTCTTAGAGGCTTAATGGCTTAAAAAGGCTGTTCCTCACTTGGGTCTCATTCTGGTTGAGTAAGTCTTGCTTCACACAGTCATTTAGGGGCTCAGGTTCTTTCTATATCTAGTATCCCCCATTCCCTAGGGTCTCAGAGTGCTCCATCACATCCTTAGCATCCAACCCAGCAGCGGGAGAGAAGACCATGTACCCAGAGGACGGCAGGATAAGGTTTCATGGGCCAGACCGGGAAGTTCATCTGTTCTGTTGACTTTCCACTGGTTTGACCCAGTCACGTGGCCTTCTTAATTCAAGGGGACTGGTAAAAGTATTGTACACCATGCCTGCTCAGGAAGAGGAGAAATGTGTTTGGCAGGCATCTCGCTAATGTCTCTCTCAAGATCTTTGGCCTTTGTGGCCAGCAAGCAGTCAGGAGTGATGGGGGCCATGGCAACATGAGGACTGTATTCTCTCTAGAAGGAGCTTCTGCTTCCATGCTGCAGCGAGCTAGAGCCATGTGGGGATCTGTGCCACTGTTGCAAGATCTTCCCATTTTTTCATGCAACACTGCAAGTCTGAAAGTAAAATTTCTCATTATTTAGTGTTGCCAGCTATTTTTAAAATATTAAAACACCATAGGGCTAAACCAGTCCCTTTCTAGGCTTCATTTGGTCCACAGGTAACTAATTTGCAACTTTGAATAAAGGCTTCTTTCCTCAATTTATAAAAGGTTTCAATAGACTCTTTATCAGAGACTAGTGGTTTTAAAGAACGTAATGGCACCCCACTCCAGTACTCTTGCCTGGAAAATCCCATGGACGGAGGAGCCTGGTAGGCTGCGGTCCATGGGGTCGCTAAGAGAGCGACTTCACTTTCAGTTTTCACTTTCATGCATTGGAGAAGGAAATGGCAACCCACTCCAGTGTTCTTGCCTGGAGAATCTCAGGGGCAGGGGAGTCTGGTGGGCTGATGTCTATGGGATCGCACAGAGTCGGACACGACTGAATCGACTTAGCAGCAGCAGCAGCATGGAACATTTACAAGGATGAGGCAGTGTGAGAAACTCATTGGTGTTATTTTTTAAATGTAATACTTTTAAAAGTTTTCTGGGGATTTCCCTACCAGTCCAGTGGTTAAGACTTTGCCTTCCAATGGAGTGGGGTGTGGGTCTGATTCTTTGTCAGGGAGTGAAGATCCCACATACATCACAGCCAAAGAATGAAAACATAAAAGCAATATTGTAACAAATTCAATAAATACTTTAAAAATGGTCCACATTAAAAAAACCTTTAAAAATAGTTTTCTGTATTTGATTCTGAATAGCAGTGGTCTATGCTATTACGTTATCTTTACAACATGCAATTGAGCCAACTTGTAGTGGATCTTCAGATCCACTGTGCCCATCTCTTCCTAAGCCTGAGTTCTGTGACATCACATTAGTAGCTTGAAATTGGCCATGGTAAATATTTTAAATTAAAAAAAAACATAATTAGAAAATTTTTAAAAAAAGGAAATGAAATTCGGAAAAAAAAAACAAAAACCATTTGTACCACAGAGATTGGCATACACTACAATGGGCTTATGTTCCTCCACGGGGAACTGGTTATTAAGCATGTACTATACCGCTGCCTCAGAGAAGGCAATGGCACCCCACTCCAGTACTCTTGCCTGGAAAATCCCATGGATGGAGGAGCCTGGTAGGCTGCAGTCCATGGGGTTGTGAAGAGTCGGACACGACTGAGCGACTTCACTTTCACTTTTCACTTTCATGCATTGGAGAAGGAAATGGCAACCCACTCCAGTGTTCTTGCCTGGACAATCCCAGGGACGGGGGAGCCTGGTGGGCTGCCGTCTATGGGGTCACACAGAGTCGGACACGACTGACGTGGTTTAGCTACCACTGCCGTGGGCACATCCTGCCTCTCCTGGACCTTGCCTTGTCCCCTCCTGTCAGTACCACAACAGCCGCAATACAATGTGGGACACCTGACCACCTCCCTAGCACCTGTCTTCCGCCCCTAACACCAGACCTGCTGTCTGAAACCTGGGAATCAAGTTCTGCTATTCATCCACCTCTGTTCAATCTGATACACAGCCCTAAATGCTGCTAGCTTCCCTGTTGGTGTATAAAGATGAGTTGTATGCATTGCTCTTCCCAGACTACACAAGCTTAGATTTGCCAACAGATGGTAGTGGTATTCTGTTTTCCATCCTTATTCTTCTCATAAGTAAACCTCCTTGGACTGAGCTGTGTGCATGTTCTTATCATCTTTGACCCTTCTTAGTAGTTATAAAATAAGTACAGTGATGAAATAAAGAAGAAAATGTTTAGTATATATTTATCGACTTTTCCAGAACCCCAGTAAAGTTAGTGATCCAGGGACCTCTGATGGGAAAGGTCTTATTTTCATTTTCAATGGACAGCAGGGGTAGCAACTGCACATCCCCTCTCCCACTTTGATTTTTTTCCAGTTCCTCTTCTGTATTCCACTGTTGGGAGATCCACAGAGTGTTGCTCTGCTTGTCAGTTTCCAAGATTCCTTATCCTCTGTAGTGACTGTAGGCACACCGAGATCTGAGTCTTGTAAAAGTGTTAAATGCCTCAAGATAGCTGTGATTGAAAATGAAAGCCAGAGTCTGCTGCCTACCCTGTTTCTTTGTCAGAAATCCTATGGTGTTTGTGATTTCAATCTCTGTTGTTGTTGTTTTTTCCCTACCTCTTTATTTCCAGGTTCACCAAATCCCCCAGGGAGACAGACAGATGAGACCTCCCAAACCCAAGAGGAGGAAGATCTCCAGATAACAGGGACTACTCCACCGATGCGCAGTGTTTATTAAAGGAATGTGCACAGATATGTCTGTAGATAAGTATTGATATAGCCACTGTTATATCAATATTTAGTCTATGGCAGATAGTTACCACCACCACAGGGTGCTAAGAGAAACAGTGATACGATATTTTTTGATCAGGAAGGATACAGAATGCTGGAAAACCAATCAGAATCCCTGAATGATGAGGGTGGTAGATGGTCAAGAGATTACTGAGAAACTCTTTTTCTATAATACTAAAATTGTGATTATAAGAAATAGTCCAAATGTTTCAGAAGAATTTTCAATGTTGTATATAGAAAATACAGAATTTCATGGTGACATCAGAAATGTAAATATTGTACAATATTGTCATGTACAAGCGTACCTAATGCACACTTTATCTTTTATTGTACAAAGAAATAGTGTACAAAATTCTTTGGTTTCTATGGAGTACACCTACCAGAGACTACAAGTGTAAAGTGATAAATAAAAATACAACCTAAATGCTTTTCTATGATAATGTAAAAGATGCTGTTTTTGTATTTAACAGCAGAGAAAAGGCATGATGATGTATTACCTGAAAATATGACATACACTGCACACCACCGAGTGTCCATTTATATTGTCTGTTTGGAATGAACCTTGCCTGGAAGCACTGGACTTGATTTTGGGTGTCTAGGAAATTGAAACCTTGCAGATTTCTAAAGGGACGAGGGCTCACAGATCTAAATTAAGAATTCAGAAACTGCAACCATTTGTTGCATATTTTTTTTACCTAAGTTTTAAAGTAGAATAGGTTTTATAAAAAAATCTTAGATGGGATATTTTACTCAGTCATTTCTGTAGTTAACATTTGATAGCCACCTGTTGAACTAGAAAACTTACGCTGCACCACGATGGACGCTCAGAGTTGAGGTTTTTTGCAAACGATACCTGACGAGATAAAACTTTCTGTTTCCATATCTGGAGACAAACCCCCACTTTGAAACCTTTATCAGAGGTAAGGTTGATTATAATTCAGTTTTTCTGTAGTAGCAAAAATAAATGCAAATCATCAAACCAAGTTTCATATCCATTCATCAGTATTACTTATTCCAGAAGTTAAGGTGGCTTACAAAATTATTAGCAATGGTAATTTTTTATCAGTATTATGTAACATATCAGATTTATTTTATTTAAAGAATTATTTATACCATTAACAGACTCTTATATATATTAATGTGGCTGAAATGTGCAGGTTGAATCTATTAACCAAATTATTTATATTATATTAAGTAAGTAAAAAATGTGAAACAAATGTAGAGAGAAAATACTACATTGCAAGTATACAAAACCTTAAACTGTGAGCCATTGTAAAGTACAAGGTTATTAATAAGAAATGTAGCACAACATAATTTTCCGTCTTTTTTTCACATTTTCTTCTTCTTTTTTTTTTTTTTTTGTGGTGACGGTATAACCCTATCTCCCAGGCAATGGAGCCAAGTTTCAGGCCCCACCCCCCCACCCCCCCCACCCCCCCCACCCCCCCACCCCCCCCACCCCCCCCACCCCCCCCACCCCCCCCACCCCCCCACCCCCCCCACCCCCCCCACCCCCCCACCCCCCCACCCCCCCCACCCCCCCCCACCCCCCCACCCCCCCCCCACCCCCCCACCCCCCCCACCTCCCCCCCCACCCCCCGCCCCCGCCTGAAATTGATTGGATTGGATTCAACTGACGGATTGTCAAAGGAAGGGATTCCTTATCCTTTTGTTCTGGTTTAGAACCACCAGCCCCACCTCCAAACCCTTAATCCCCTGGAGAGGACTGCCTCTTCCCCCAGCTTGGGGCTCATTCAACTGCCTAATGCTCCAGCCACTGGGAGGCCTCCAGTGGCAGACTCTGAACCCCTGATGTCCACCACCTCCCTCTCCTCTCCTCTCATCCACCCCTGCAACTCCTCCATCCCATGATGTAGCAGAGTTCCAGTCACTCAGGAAAAAGGAGACCAAGGTCATTCCTCCATTTGATTTCTTGGGGCCACAGCACAGAGCACTCCACGAGGCTCACTTTTGATATCAACAGCTCTTAGTTCTTCCCCAGGTCTCCTGTGTCTCTCTGTCCTTTCATTTCCACCTCACTCCTACCTCCCAAGCCTGACAGAATGCAGCTGGCTACACTGGGCTTCACGGCCCGGAGGCAGGAACCCTTCCTTCTAGGGGTAGGTTGACTTGTCTTTGATGTAATAGTGGGATTGCCTGCCTGGTCTTTCCCACAGTCCCCTGAAGTCATCTTCTGTGTACTTTAGTTGACGTATTTTTGTTATAAGTTGATGTGTTTGGTATGTTTGAATGATTAATGTCCCTTTTTTTTTTGCACCAACCTGCTTTTTTCTTGTTTTGTCTACACAGGTGTTTTTATTTACAGATTCACAGCATACGCATGTGTGTGTATTGGGTATGTCTACGTATATGTGGATGTTCGTGTGTGTTGACATGTGGAAGTTTTTTTAGCCTTTAGTTTTTTCTCTTCAGACTAAGTTTGTGTCTACCAAGCCTTCTTTTGGGTATTTTCGAGCTAATTAGGTTTGTGCTTCCCCCACCATGTATACTTTACATCAGTAGATCATGTAAAGTATGTCTGTGCCCATGATGTCACTGGTTGCTTACCGCTGGTTGTGAGTTCTAGGTATTGTTTCAGTCCATATTTTTTTTTTTCCTCTCTCTCTCCTATAGTTCTATGGTTTCATGTAAGCAGTTAATGTAAATATTGTTAGCATTACAAGTCATGCAGTGCTGTAACATTTCTTTTTAAATGTTGCACCTACTTTACAATTAAAAAATTGGTCACTCATACTTGAATTTTGCCCATAGAGCCATTTCTTTCTCTTTGTATTAAAGCCTATTCATTTTTAAAAAATGAAGGCTAGCCCTCTACATTATTACATTTTTTTATTCCCTAGAATAAAATTTTTTCGACAAGTCGGAGAATGGAAACAGAATGAAAAATTTTTGCTCATTTAAAAAACATATAGCCCCTCTTGGAAAAGGAAATCTAATTTTATTTTGTGCCCTTTAACAGTCTTAGGATGCACAAGAAGAATAAACTGTACCTTTAAGTGGTTTTTAAGATCATTTCAAATGAGTGAAATCTAACTGAGCAGCTCTTGTTTAATTTGTCTTGTTTGTAGTATTAAAAGCAGTCAGGGTTTCTGTTTATTTAAAGGAACATTTTTGGTTTGTACTTTTCAGTCCTATTGTGCATATAAATTCTTTGAGAAGAATATTCATCCCTTGTGATATCATGGGCCACTTTTAGTCTTTTATTTGAACCCCACCTTTGAGTTATTTGCTGTGTCTGTTTTTTAAGTAAACACAAGCTTCTTTTTTGAACATAACACTGCAGAATTTTGAGATGAGTGGAGAGTGGTTTTTCTGCTTTCTGTAAAGTTTATGAAGATTCTTAGCTGACTTATCCCATGAGATGATTCTTTTTCGTTTCAGACCATGATAACATATTGTAGTTAACTTTGGAAATCTTCCATTCAGTTTGCAAAGTTCCCTTGTAAATCACAAGTGGTTTTGCACTGAGATTTTTAAATCTAAGATGCTTAACATGCTGATGACATTACTCTTTCTGAAAAGAAAACCAAGATTTTACACCTTACCACAACTCTGATATCTTGTTTACTTTGCCCATTTTTGCCCAAATGATGTAATGCGAGACTCAAAACTTCTCATTGTCATATATAAAATGAGTGATGCATTACTTGACTCATTTGGGGACCATGAACAAATACTATCAACCAACCAGAACTGTAATGTTGAATTATCGTTTATCTTTTTCTTTCATTCATTTTATCACATTTGCATTAGCCAAAGAGATAAGAATATTAGTGATTCGTATGTGTAAACAACCCAGAAGTGAATATTAAATCAGTGAGCCAAAAAGCAATAAACAACTCAAGCATGGGAAAACCTGCTAACCGTGGGGAGTCTGATGTAGAAAAAATATATAAAAAGCATTATCTTCAAATATGAAAGATTAATTTGTATCTACTGTAAATATGTATTATCAGCCTTATCTGCTTTTATACACACTGTGTGTGTACCTCAGTGACCTTTTATAAGCCAGAAAAAATGGTTGATTTAATAATTTGTTATGTAAATACGAAGTTGTCTATAAATTGAAGAATTTGATGCCAGATGGCTTCACAATATACAAATGTGTTTTGTAACATCATGCCTTTATGGATTAAGTATAAATATACTGGACTGTCTGTGAAGAAGAGTAGCAATTTACATTACACCTGCATATCAGATGGATATTTTTGTCCAAATGGTTATACTATTAGAAAAAGAAAATGACCTGAACATTTTCAGTGTGAAAAACAAATATGGTTTTGAATTCACCAAAACTCCTTTTCACACTCAAGAGTCTGTTCAGTTGCACACTAAATGCCTTGTTTTATGAGATTTCCATAGGAGAGTCATTGATTCAGGGTTGGGATCTACCTAGGAAACCTCCCCAAACTGAATAATTCTACTTTAGAGACAAGCTGGGCATCTTAGTCTCTTAAATCACAGGCAGGGGAAGATCCACAGCTTTCTTACTGCTTGTTAACTTATTCTTTTCTGCTTTGTTTCCATACTTCATGAAGAGCCCCACGTAGACAGAGGGCCTAGTTCTTGTGTGCCAAGGTGTGCCTACAGACTGTCACTTCGATTCGGGGTTCCTCAGCCCAGCACTGCTGACACTGTGGGTGAGCTCATGCTTTGTCGTGGGGCACCTGTGCATCCTAGGATGTTTAGCAGCCTCCCTTACCTCTCCCCACCAGATGCTGGGAGTGTCCCTTCCGAACTGTGACAAACAGTGATGACTCCAGCCCTTGCCAAATATCTCTGGGGGCAGGAGTAGGGGTGAGAGACAAAGTGAGATTTGAAAACCACAGCATTAGTGGAGCAGTTATGGAACATATGTCTGTGTAAAATATGGGCATGTTTCACATGCTATAATCAACAGAAAACTGATTCCAGGATCAAAATCCAAAACAAAACCCATGCCAAAGAAGTACTTCTCAGTCCATGGTTAAAGGAAGTGAGTATATTAGCTTCAGTTTTATTTTGAACATGTTTGACACTTTTGATGATCGGATTGACCCAGGATTGATCCATTTTGAGAACTCCCAGATAGGGCTTGCTGCTAAGTCGCTTCAGTCGTGTCCGACTCTGTGCGACCCCACAGACAGCAGCCCACCAGGCTCCCCCGTCCCTGGGATTCTCCAGGCAAGAACACTGGAGTGGGTTGCCATTTCCTTCTCCAATGCATGAAAGGGAAAAGTGAAAGCGAAGTCGCTCAGTCGTGTCCGACTCTTAGCGACCCCATGGACTGCAGCCTACCAGGCTCCACCGTCCATGGGATTTTCCAGGCAAGAGTACTGGAGTGGGGTGCCATTACCTAAATAGTGTGGTTCAGAGTTTGCAGGAAGAGTGATGGCCCACTTTGGTAGAAGGCTTCCTGGTGACAGCATAGCTGTCTCCTCTGAGTCGAATGATGACTATGGCTAAGGGGATGTATATGAATATATGTATATGAAGTGAAGTGTTACCCCCTCAGTCGTGCCCAACTCTTTGCGACCCCATGGACTGCAGCCTGCCAGGCTCCTCTATTCATGGGATTTTCCAGGCAGGGATACTGGAGTGGTTTGCCATTTCCTTCTCCAGGGGATCTTCCCCAACCAGGCATTGAACTCAGGTCTCCTGCACTGCAGGCAGATTCTTTACCAGCTGAACTACCAGGGAAGCCCGTGTACATATGGATCTAGTTTAAACCCTCTCAACAGCAGCCTGATTCAGGTATTAGTAGTTTTTGTGTGATCCTCTTTGAAGTTCTGACAAAAGCATTTCGATAGATCTTGGAGATGTCACTGATACATTTATTCATTCAGTAAATATTTGTTGAGTCCCACTCTATGCCACACCCAATATGCAGCAATATGAATAAGACAGACCCATTTTCTGCCCTCACAGAGCTGCCTAAGGAAGAGACCACTTAAACATGTAAGTATGAAGAAGGCCTGAGATAGGGAAGTGCATTGCAGGCCCCTCACCTAGCTTAATGGGGATGGAGGCTTGAAGGAGGGTCAGGGAAAGGTGAATCGGAATTAGGCAAAGGAGAAGTGTGTGTTCTGGAGGAGGATAAAGGAGAGCTTGTTATGGGCAGAGAGAGGGGCTTGTGTGAGACTTGGAGATTAGAGGAGCAGAAGAGAAGAACAACTAAAGAGTAGGATGTGAGGGGAAATGAGAGAGGTTGGGCAAAGAACAGAATATGGGGGAAGGGGGTTTGGGCAGGTCAGACTGTACTATCTGGAATTCCCTGGTGAGCCAGTGTTTAGGATTCCTTGCTCTCACTGCCAAAGCCCTGGGTTCAATTCCTAGTCAGGGAACTAAATCCCACAAACTGCAAGATCCCACAAGGCACACTGCGTGGCCAGTAATTAATTTTGATATTTGGCAAAGCTAATACAATTATGTAAAGTTTAAAAATAAAATTAATTAAAATACGTGTAAAAAAAAAAAGACCTCACTGTCACATGACAGTAACGGGGACAATTGGATAGGCATAACGTGACCAGGTTGGTGGTTCAGAAAGCTTATTCTAACTGCAGGGTTAAGAGCAGGAATGTGGAAGGGGACAACATCAAGTACAGCATTTTTTATTTTGAGATATAGCTGATTACAATATTAGTTTCAGGAGTACCATGTAGTGATTAGTGATTCAAGACTTTCATAGAGGATATCCATTTAAAGTTGTTATAAAATATTGGCTATATTCCAGGTGCAGCATTTTTTAAAAGCAAAATTTCTAAAAGATCGGGGCCTACCGTAATTCTTCATATTACATTTGTTGAACAAGTTCCATCCCAGTCGAGGTATGTATATAACTATATTTGTGTAAATTCACTTTAATAGTCATGAAGAAATGCTATTCAGCACACTCACAGTTACTTCTAACAACATGATTCCCAGTGTCTTCACACATATTAGTTCTCTATTAGAAGAGCAATGATGTTTCTACTGGGATGATCAGAGGTTGGGGAAGTTTGAAGTCCCAAAGCATTTTGTTAGATTGTTAGAAAGCAAGGCCTGCTTCTCAGAATGCATAGGTAAGTGTACCTCAGATCTAGGTCCTCGGCATGATGCTTCATCCTGCACATCTCACTGGAAAACAGGAAGCTGCAGAGGAGCGTGCGAGTTGTCAGAGGTACCAGGTGAGCACCAAGGGTTATGAAAACATAGGAAAGCAGGACCACAGGGAGTCGGGCCCAGAATAAGGCCATCTGGCTACAAGGACCGCTGCCTCACAGCAGGGGAGACCACAGTGGCCTTTCATCATCCATTCCAGGCCGTGATTATGTACATGCCCTTCAAAGTATCCCCAGCCACAATTAGTCACCTCCTACATTCAGTGATCATTAAACTTGAGAGCTTTTTAAAGCTAATTATCTGTTTTAAAAAAAAAAAAAGCAGAAGCAATGCAATAACAGGCATCTAATCCTATGATCCAGATGCCGGCGAATAGACCTTCTCTCTGCACAGTGTCCTGCGCACAGGAAATGGAGCCTCAGTGGGCAGGCAGCCCATTATAAAGTTTCCAAACTGGTCCTTGGCGAGGGTTCGTCTGCATTCCTATCTAGACTGTGCCACTAACTAGTTGTCTGACTTTGGGAATGTTACTTTATCTGTGCTTAGCTTCCTCGTCTAAAAAAGAAGGATAATAACAGCACTTCCCTCATGGGTTTGATGAGGGATACAATGAGACAGTGCAGGTAAACTCTCAGATGTCTGTCACAAAGCAGGCATCTGTGTGTGTGTGCTTAGTCACTCAGTTGTGTCCAACTGTCTGCAGCCCCACGGACTGTGTAGCCCACCAGGCTCCTCTGTCCATGGGATTCTCCAGGGAAGAATCCTGGAGTGTGTTACCATTCCCTTCTCCAGGAAGTTTATTTTTTTATTATTTTTTTTTTTAGGAAGTTTATTTTTAAGCTGTAGTTTAAAAGGTTTAGATTAGGAAAGGGAACTTGCTGCCAGGGAAAGGGGTTGTCCAACCTAAGGAGGAGTTGTGTTTAGAGTTGCTTGCTGTCTCCGTAAGAAGCCTTTAAGGGTAGAGTGATTTCCCTGTCCAGAGCAAACTGTGACAGAGGCCTTTTCTGGTGCTTCCTGTCCAGCCCAGTTTCTGAATCTGCTCCCTGGGGTGTTTCTTAGATGAATTCTTTTGCCTATAATGCCACATTCAGAAGTGAACCAGCAAAATGAGGTCCCAAAAAACTAGTCCAAGTGCACTGGCTGTGGTAACCAAAACAGAAACAGAACTCCAGCCTTCAACCTCAGAGTGAAGTTAGAACCAGCTCTTTAAATAATAACTCAAGATGTGAAAAGTTTGAACAATTTGTAATCAGTCAAGTCAGGGAATGCAGAGTTTTACTACAAGTGTGTGTGTTTAATCACTCAGTTGTGTCTGACACTTTGCAACCCTGTGGACTGTACCCTGCCAGGCTCCTCTGTCCCTGGGGTTTCTCCAGGCAAGAATACTGGAGTGGGTTGCTCCAGGGGAAAGTGTATTTGACTTTGGGTGGGATGGCAGGGGCGGGGTAGGGGGGAGCCTAAAATTTGGTGTTAGGACAAATCCCTGAAAAGATTCTGGGGCCAAACTCCTAGGGTGTGAGTCCAGTCATTCAGTGGCTGTGTGATCTCAGGCAAATTACCTCTAAGTGCTTTAGTGCCATCATCTGAAAGTGGGGATAACAGAATCAGAACTTTGAGAGTTAAACAGATTAATCTGCATGAAGCACTTAGCAGAGTGTAGACTTGGAGTCAATGCTATACAAGTCAAGCTACTGTACTGTTATTACTGTTAGTAATAGAAGTGGCGCCTCACTCAGTTCCTCCATCCATAGATGGGAATGAGAAAGCCTTCACTTATTTTGAAGAAAGAACCAGTCTTCTGTGGGATAGTCACTTAAGAGAGTCCTGCTGTTCACATTGAACCATTTATTTCTCTTCCCTCACTTCAACACAGGTGCTCCTTAGAGGGGTAAACCTTTGAACCAAGCAAGTGTCAGGAAGTTCCCAAATGATTTGAGAATATAGAGGGTGGGAAGAAGATGTTTATAACTCTACTGGGCTGAACTGTTCTCAGACATGCATGAAAATGAAAACAGAAAACACATGAGGCATGCTTTTAAAAGAGGAGAGGAGGGCTTCCCTGGTGGTCCAGTGGTTAAGAATCCACCTTGCAGCGCAAGGATCCCTGGTTCGATCCCTGGTGCAGGAAGATCCCACCCGCTGCAGGACAACTAAGCCCAAGTGCCACACTATTGAGCCTGCACCCTGGAGCCCGTGAGCCACAAATACTGAAGCCCATGCACCACAGCCACTGAAGCCTGCGTGCCATGGAGCCCACGCTGCGCAACAAAAGAAGCCACCACACAAGAAGCCTGTGCACTGCAGCTAGAGAGTAGCCCCCACGCACCGCAAGGAGGGAAAGCCCTCGTAGCAGTGAAGACCAGTGCCGCCAAAAATAAATATTCAAAGAGGAAAGAGCTAATACTCTGGTAGTATTTTTTAGTGCTATTAAGGATTACTATTTGCTTCTGAGTTGGAAATTCATGTCTAAATACTGTACCTAAAATAAATACTGTACCTAGCCTTTTTTGTACATAGACAAAAAAGGTTAGGTACACTATTGAAGTATGTGAAAAACACTTTTCAGACTGCAAAACCTGAGGCACGTCTTGCCAAAATGGGACAGAGCTTGTCAAACACTGAGGAAGGAAGGGAATAGTCTCAACTGAACACTCAGTTGCCAGAGGCAGCTTCAACTTCAGCCCCCTGGGCCACCAAAGAATACCACTTATGGAGAACAGGGCCAAAATGACTCATCACCCAAGGCTTTGGTCCCTAGACTGGGATGGAACCCTCCCAGAACATAGCTATGCCTGCCAGGTTAATCTTAAAAGGCTTTCATGGTCAGGGAACATATCCTTAGGAAATCTTCTGAGGTCTGTCACAGGCTCTGTCCCCCTTTTCCAATCAAATAGGGATTATCTGCATTGGTGGTTTCCTTCCAGTTTTAACATGAACAAGTAGGGTCATGTGATTTCAGGAGCCTGTGATTTCAGGCTGTTCTGGTTTATTTGGTACAGAATGAGGAGCAAAAAATTCACAGGAGCCGGGAAAGAAAGCGTGAGGATGGGCGTGGAGTAATACGCCAGCTCTTCCTGGACAAGCCACCGTCTGAGGAAGAGATGGCAAAGAGGAAGAGAGACTGTTCCTTCACCCCCACCTTTCTCCTGGCTTTCCAGCTCCTCCCAAATGTCCGAGGTGATGATGAAGCCGGTGAGGCATCCTGGAAGGAGGAGAAAGTGTGTGTCCTGTGTTTCTGTGCTTCGTAAGGCAGTCGGGTCAGCCAAGAGATCAGGCCCTATAGCCATGGCCATTGTGAGGAGCTCACAGCTTTCAGAGCAGAGAACATAATTTTTAAAAATAGACGTTGTTTCTGCCTCAAAGAATACCTTTCCTTGTTCTAAAGCAGCGATTTCCAAACTTTATTATCATAAATTCCTATCAGTAAAATAAAAATAAAATTGAGGACATACTATATATAAATATACACATTTGTGTGTATTATGTGTACTACTGAATTAATATGTGTTATAAAACACCCAAAATAAAAATTAGGAAAGACTTGAGATGAACCAAACAGAAATAGAAGTCTTAACTTTTTCCTCTTTCTCACCCCAGTGGATTATCTTGCCCCATGCTTGGGGTGTATGCACTCAACTTTGGAGATGACTCTAAGTGGTGAAATGCTGGGAGGTCATAGCATGTTGCTCCAGTAGCAAAGGCAGCGATGGAACAGACCGCCAATGGGAGCTCCTTGAGGAAGGACCTGGTTTTCCTTATTCAACTTTCTGTGCTCAATTCTAATTAAATGGTAGGTAAAGGGAAAAAAAGAAATGAAGTAAGCATTCCTAAAAGTCTGATAACTAATGTGAAATCTGTGTTTTATATTAGGTTATGTGAAGTGAATAACATTGTCTTTCTATAAGTTTGAGTGTTAGTCGCTCAGTCATTTCTGATTCTTTGTGACTCTGTGAACTTCCAGGTTCCTCTGTCCATGTGATTCTCCAGGCGAGGATCCTGGAGTGGGTTGCCATTCCCTTTTCCAAGGGATCTTCCTGACCCAGGGATTGAACTGAGATCTTCTGCATTGCAGGCAGATTCTTTACTGTCTGAGGCACCAAGTGTCTATCAGATACATCTCTTTGCATGTAAGACAGGGCCACTTGCTCAAGAGAGCTGCTGACCCAGTGTGCAAGGGCCAGACCATAGGCCCAGCACTGCTGACACCACCTCTGGTAGAAGTGAGAGGGCGGGCCAACACCACGATAGGCCTGCCCACTCACACACCAGGTCAGGCACCCCGACCATGCATGTGCATGCATATTCTATGCACGCTCAGCCCCAGGAAAGTCCTGGGACTTTCTCACTGGATACCCAAGATCTGTGGTTCTAGGCAGCTCATTCTTAAGGTCATAGTATTGTACAAAAGAAACTAAACCGGGTTCTAGTCTCAGCTCTGTTGTGTGACCTTGAGCAAGTGCCTTAACATCTCTCAGCCTGAGTTTTCTCATCTATACTGAGGAAAACCAATATCACCCTACCAGCCCCAGAGGGTTATCGTGAAGTTCATATGATGCACTTAGGAAGCTGTTTTGCAAAAAAAGCAAAACATAGTACCTCAATGTCAGAAGGTATTTAGTCTTATGAATTAAGGTCATTTTAAGGCAAAAAGACAGACATTTCCTAGAAATCTTGGAGTTTACTATCCTGAGAAACTTTCTCATGAGGAGACCAGCTCAGAGGGATATTGGCTTATAATAGATTTCTAATCTGAACCTAGAATTATGGAGACTTCATAAGCTTAAAGAATAAACCAAATGAACAATGATGATACTCATAAAGCAGATTTCCATTTCTCCAGATAATGCCAAGATTTCCAAAGGAGGTGAGTTGTCTGTTCATTCCTTCAGTAAATATTTATAGAGCAACTTGTTGCTGAAATAAAGGCCCCTCCCTCCAGGGCTCTTGTTCCAGTAAATGAGAAAGACTTGTGAGCAGTCATTGCAAGACACTGACAAGAGCTACAGCCAGTTGTGAATTAGAGATACTGGGAGGCTTAAATACTGGGGAATCAAGTTAGTGACTTAAGGAAGAGTAGGAATTCATTCATTGCCAGGAGGGGAAAAGGACATTTCAGAGAGAAGGAATGAAGTATAAAGGCCAGGGGTAGAGTAGAGGGTGGGAATGGGAAGAGAATAGCATGGTTTTCTGGGAACTGTAGTAGGTCTTGAGTGTGAAGTCCAAGAAGAAAGGGGTAGACAAGAAGCTCAGAAGGTAAGCAGAAGCCAACTCATGATAAGAGTGGGGTACCAGCAGGTCTTTTTTTTTCAATTTTTAAATTATATATATATTTTTTTTCTTTTGTTTATTTATTTATTTTTGGATGTCCTGGGTCTTCACTGCTGTCCACAGGCTTTCTCTAATTGTAGAGGGCAGGGGCTACTCTCTCATTGCAGCATGCAGGTTTCTCATTGTAGCAGCTTTTCTCATTGTTAAGGCTACTCCAAAGTTAAGGCATGGGGAATGGGAAGGTTGAGGTCAGCAGTTTAATAGGGTTATATTTGGAACTCAGAGCCGTGAGGTTGGAATCAGAAGCCTTATACTGTGATCTCAGCTCTGTTCCTGATTACTTGTGTGACTTTGGGCAAATCACACCACTCATTGGGCCTCATGATTATAAGGAAATAATACAGTTCTTTTTAGATTAATATTCTGAGATTTCTATGGAAGAGGGCTAGTGATCAGCATGCACTAGCTACTCCATGTCTATGAAGGAGACTTCTGCTAGGGCTTACAGTGTTCACCTTTATCAGTTCTACCTACTCGGGGCCAGACAATGAAGAGACAATCTGTTGAGACACTTTCTCCCTATAACTTGGGTCCCCCACTCCCACTCCACACCTGTCCTTTTCATTGGACTGAATTAAATCAAACAGATGGGATGACAAGGAAGAATCCAATTAATGTGTACATGTTGACCTTATATTGCCCTTTTTATCTCACAATAGGCTATCATCGTCCTTGGAATGGATTTTGCCTTTCTCTTTTTTACTGTAATGGATTATATGAGGCAAAATTCCCAAGGCAAGAAGATAATGCTTTTCCCAGTACCTGAGCAGGCAGTCACATAAGATGAACTTTGATGGGTACCAGAGACCCTCACCAGTCCATCCCAGTGTCTGTCCCATGTAATTTCCATGGCCAAGATTACAAATCCCTGTAAGACCAAAGAAATGCCCTGAATGCCTGATAATTGTATAGAAGAAAGCAGGAATCGTGGGAGTAGGACATTCCAGTGTTACATCCTGTCATCTTAGGGGACAAAAAGGTGGTGTTCTTGCCAATACACCTAAAAATGAGGCCACTTAGACAATGACATATAACACATATGTTTTTGTTCTGTGATATTCACAGTTGCAGAACAGCTAGGAAATAGCAAAGAATATAAGTAGCGACTCTGGTCAAGATGTGCCACCACTGTGGCCACATCACCTGGGTGTGCCTACCCCAGCTCAGCTAGGTGGCTATCGTTTGAGGTTTTGGTTGAGGTCACGTGGTGCTGAGGAGTCCGGATGAAGGCTTCCTGCCCATGTGTCCAGTGGCTGATTGATGCTGGCTGTCAACCAGGACCACAGCTGGCACCCTTGGCCAGAACACATGGCTTCTCTGTGTGGTCTGGGCGTCCTCACAGCATTGTATCTGAGTTCCAACAGCAAGTGTCCCAACACACATTAGAAAGAGCCAGGGGAAACTGCATTGCCTTTACTAACCTAGCCTCCTAAGTCACATGTTATTGCTTCTGCCCAATTTGTTTCATTAGAAGCAAGGCCTTAAAGCCAGCCCATATCCTGGAAGAGGGGAATTCGATTGCCTCTCCAGATGGAGTGGACAAAAACTTGCAGACACATTTAAAACTACTACATATGTTTTTAACAGAATATGTGCTTGCAATATATTGTTTTTGGTGGTATAACTATTGCTAAGATAAAAATAATCGCTAATATTTTGGAAACACTGATCATATGCCTGAAACAATGCTAAGCTCTCTATATGTTGGGAGAGTTAAATGACACACCACTCCCCGTCCTATGGGACAAGTACTATTATTTCCCCATTTCACAAATCTGGAATCTAAAACTGAAAGGTCTGAGGTAATTTGTCTGTTTTACCCAGGTAGAAAGTGGCAGCCCCCAGGGAGGAGCCTGGGCAGACTCAGGTACAAGCACTTACCCACTAAGCCAAACCGTCACGTTTCCCCAAGGCTTATATATAAAATGACGTTCAGGCACGTGAAATAGATTCCTCACAGTTAATGAGTGGATATAAAACTGTATCCAACCTCACAAAAAATGTATTTGTACAGTTCCTAACAAAATGGAGAAAATGTCTTCCAGGTAGCTCTTATGTGAAAGTTTCTGGGGGGAAGAGGTTGGGTTTAAGAAGATGCTGTGATAATCCCTGTTTGAAGTAGGAGAGAACCTCTCCAGCCACATGACAGGGCAGGAGAGAGCTTGGAGGAGGAGGTGCTGACTATTTTGGGGGAGGACAGAGAAAGAGGCAGGCCACCCCATTTCCCACAGGTGAATCAGAAGGAGACTTTAGGAGAAAAGACTTATCTAAAAAAGATTGCTTTCCTATAAAGAGATTTACAAGAAAGATGCTAGCTGCTATGCAATGTGAACTCCTCCCATGCCTCTGAAAATCTTCAGTGAAATTGCAAAAAATCACCATGGGTTTGGTGTAGTTTGATTTATTGTTAGAATTAGTTTAGGGGCTGAGTTTTGTATCATGAATGACTCAGAATCAGCTAGTGCTAAAAGAGGAGGGCATTCACTTCTGGGTTCTTAAATCATACCCTCTAACAGGTAGTTCATGTACCTGACTGAGTGATAGAATTCATTAACTAGTTGCATTCCCACTAGGGCTCTCTTTATCCTTGCCAGGAATTGACATCAGGCCCAGTCTGTTCAAGGAACAATGAATCTCTTCCACTGAACAAATGCTTACTGAGCGCCTGTAACACCGATCACACCCAGGTACTAACAAATGTTGGTGAGACTAAATAGTGGACGAGGGGTTGTTCACCTTGTTTTGCCCACTCTAGATCCGAGAAATCTACCAGGAAGCTAGGTCCCTCTCAATCCAGATACATAACAATTCTTCAGTAAGTTTATGAAACCAATTCCAAGTACTCATGATTAACCCAAAGCTCTGTGGTGGGAACCAGATAGATTAGAAGGTTGTTATTCCTTTGATCACAGTCCCACAAAAGAGATGAGATTTGGAGACTGGAGCTGGGCGGAGCTGGGCAGAGTTGAAACTGACCTGCAGGAGTCATGAAATGTGAGCAAGAAATAAACCTTTGCTGTTGTAAACCACTAGGATTTGGGGGTTGTTATGAAACACTCATAATGTAAATCACACACTTACTGTGTGGAAGGTTTGTGGAATATGGAGTTGTCCAAGACACAGTCTCTGACCTCTAGAAGCTTATAATCTAAGAAGGTTAGACACCCAAGTATCTGTAAAAGTAGCAGAAGTGGCCAAGCTGATGAGTGAGGCAAGAGGACCACAAGGCTGATTAGCAGCATGGAAAATAAGAGGGGAGATTTCACAGAGGATGGATGATCTGAGGCTCAATGATGCAGGGAGTTCAAAGAGAAAAAGGACCAAGGAGAGATCTGTGGATTTTGTTTCTAGGAGACAAATAATGGCTTTGAGGAAGTACTTCCAGATGAGGGCATAGAGGGGGCAATCAAGGGCTAAAGGAGATGGAGAGGAAGCAAAGCCATCAAGAAAGATTTCTCTTTCAACATGCGTGGTGAGAGAAACCACAGTGATGGGTGAGATCAGGAGTGCGCTGTTTTGCAGGATGAAGCAGCAAGCAAGTGCACTTGGGGTTTCTGCCCTCCCTACACTCCCTCCTCAGAGTCTACTCCACCCACTGCGCTTGCTGAGAGGAGAGGGGATCCGCAATCTCCAGCCTCAGGTGATTGGACCAAGGAGGGCACCTGATTTGAGAAGGGCCAACCCAAGTGGCTAATGACATAACGCTTGAATGATTGGGCTCAAAAAGGTGACCGGGGACAATTACATTCCTTCTCATAAGGCCCCCAAGCCAAGACATACCGATGAAAGATATTCTTTGGGGATGGATCCTTGAGCTGAAAATAGGTATAGGAGAATGGAGCCCCCTCTATCCAGTCCTGTGCATAGCTAACTCATGAGGACCCACAGGAAGTGGCTGAGAAAGAACAGAAAACAACAGATACCACGAGAAAAGTGGAGAGGCAGAGAGTAAAAGATGGCAATAATGAATCATGATGCCTCATGATGTAGGTCTTTGCATGAATGTCACCTCATTTATTTCTCATAACAATCCTATGAGACAGGTGCTATGATCATCCTCATTTTAGGAACCCAAGACACAAAGGAGTTGTGCCTGACAAGACTCAAAGTAGAGCCATGATAAAAACTATAGACTGTCCTCTTGTTTAGCCATTTTGATTACTGCCTCTCCTAAGGGAGATGAGGGGCACTCCCTGAAGCTCCTGGGAGTCAACCCTTCCTAAGCTCAGATGCTTGAACTTTATTGGATTTTCTGAGATCATCTGAGCCTATCTGACCATCTGGAACAGCTTCTAGTTCCTGTCATCCAAAAGAACTCAACCAAATCAGATGGGGAGATTTGGGAGTTTTCTGAGTAAGGCAAACTGGAAATGTTAGAGAGAAAAGGGGATTGTTGACGGAGCAGACCTACAGGGAAGCACAAAGGGGTGGAACTAAGGGTGAGGGAGAGATTTTTCTTGTCCCACAGACAGAACCATATGGCTTAGTTTTACAGTCAGGCTCCACAGTGCCACGTGACAAGTTAACTAACTAACCAAACCTGCAGGAGTTACACGCAGCCCAGTGGCTGTGCCTTTCCGGCTGGCTTAGCCACTAACGAAGGGAGCAGGTGAGGCTGGGCCTGCATGCCTCCTCCTTTCTGAGCCCAAGTTTCTCTGTTGATAAAATGGGGATGATGATTAATAAATGCAGAGAAGTTGACTTTCCAGGACTCTGGGGAAACTGCAGAGGTACAGAGCACCATGGTCGGGCCGCCCACTGTGGCAGCCAGACCCAAGGTCTCAAGTCAGATTTTCCAGAGTCAGTCTCTGAGGGGGAGGGCTGAGAGCAGACAGTGTGTAGGGGAATGCTCTCAGGAGCAACACCTGTGAGGGTTGAGGGCGGCCAGAATGAGCAGAGGTAGAAGTTACAGGAAAGACAGCAGCCGATTCTGGGGCTGGACCTGGGATGGCCCACAGAGTCATCCCTGCCTGAGGTTGGAGCTAAGCCTTTAAACCCCACACCCTCTGAGAAGTCAAGGTGCCTGGGATGCCCTGTCAGGTGCGGCAGCTGCCTTGAGTCAAGGGGGCATGTCCTGGGGAGAGACACAGCTGTGAGAGCTTCAGCAGGGAACGTTCCGTGCAGATCGGGGCGCAGGCGTGGGGAGAGTGCCTCGGTCTTGAAAGAGGGGATCTGAGTGGTACTTGCAACACATAAAAACTGAACCCCCAGTTTTCAGGGGCCAAATCAGGCAGGGAGCCTGGGCTTTGGGAAAGTGGGGACTGAAAGGGATCAGGAGGAGACTGCAGAAGGTTCTGTACTGATAAGCTCTCTCCCTTTCCCCACCTGAAATTATTGGGCAAGTACATGACCTGTGAAAATGCTGCATGTGTCTGCGTGTGTGTGTGTGGAGACTGTAAAGGGAGAGACTCCTGTATCTCGTCTGGAGCCAAGAAATCCAAGGAACTTAAAAAGTCAGAGAACCTGGAGATAAGGAGGCAAGGAAACTGTCGGGAGAACACTGGATCACAGTCTGGGCCAAGCCGAACCTAAATCTCCAGCGGGCAGGGGAGTCACAGGTGTGTCATGTTAAAAACACGCTCTTTTCCCAGCATGCAGCTGGGCTTGGAGGATTTCAGCACTTCCAGAATGAAATAGAAACTCCTCTCTGCAGCACGTGTGTCCCCAGCCCACGTCTGGGCTTCCTCACTGAGAACTGCCCCAGCCCTGATTCAGGAGATGCACAATGAAATGAGAGGATAAGCCTATGCCTGAGGCATCTTCACTTCAGGGGAGTGCACACAGACAGAGGCCAGCTGAGGACCTGGCAAGAGGCACTTGCAAGCCAAGGACAGATGCCGCGGGAGAAAGCAAACCGCCGGCACCTTGGTGGTGGACTTTCAGCCTCCAGAATGGTGAGAAATGCGTTTCTGTTGCCTAAACCAATGAGCCTGTGGTGTTTTGTTATGGCCGCCCCGGCTGACTGAGACAGGGAGATAGGAAGCCATGGGCTGAGAAGGTTGATGTGGGAGACAAAACCTACCCACATGTGTTCCCTGCTTCTCTGTCTTCTCTTTCCTGTCTCCCACGTCAGACCCTGGAGGGGATGGTCAGTGGCCAGAGGACACCTGGCAGAGATGGGTTCCCAAGGGTGCATGTAACTGTGGACACACAAATGTGTAACACTGGAGACCAGGGCCTCCAGGGCTCCTTTGCCAATCGGCTTTCAGGCCGGAGGTCACAGCTGCAGGCACTTGAGGAAATAAAGGGAAGAGAAGCAGCTACACACACACACACACGCCCCTCTTCACTTCCCGCCACTTGTGTGCTTGCGTGTTGGCCATTGCTGAGGTCACTGACCTGAATTCAGCTCTCAAGGGACATTTGTTTCACTGTAATTCTTTTGATCCCAGTTTGGAACTTGGCTAAAAAGTATGACCCAATTTAAGAAAGTATTCACCGCCCATATCTAAACTGAAAACTGAGAACAAGAAAGGTAAGAGAGGGGCCTTATCTGAAAAATGAGGCAGCTGTGGTTTAAAAAAAAAAACCGCAAGAAGGCTTTCTTCAAAGAAAATCTTACCAGGAAGCAGAAAGAAGGGAGGTACATGTGAGCTGAGCTGCTTGGATCAAAAGGGAGGGTTCCAGAATCCTGCCCAGCAAGACCAGGCTCTGAAATCACTTGACTATCATCTCTGAAATCCTCCTCTGGCCTCCGGTCTGCAATCTCTGAGGAATCAGTAGTCCCAGCTCCCCAAACTGAGGGGGAGCCAGTGGAGCTGACACCCAGGGGAGGGTCCCCAGCTACTCCTCCTCAACCCAGCACCCATCCATTCACTCCCCACAGAAGGGAGGGAGGGCTGGGCAGGCTGAGAAGCCAGGTGGGGAGGTCTAGCTGGAGGAGGGGCCCCAAGTGCTGGAGCCTTGAGCCGGGATGAAGAAGCCCACTCACCTCCCCAGACAAAACTGCCCCGGGCCATGTACGTTCTGTCCTTCTCTCCTGACTTTTGCTGCAGAAAAATCCTTGCTTCCTTTGTCTAAGACCAGTCCCTGTCTGCACCAGCCCCTCCTAACTCTCCTGGGTACCTCTCCTTCTCTGCCCCCTCTCTCAGTCAATAGGTCCCCTCCTCATCAAAGTGAAGTGAAAGTCATTCAGTCATGTCCGACTCTCTGTGACCCCATGGATTATACAGTCCATGGAATTCTCCAGGCCAGAATACTGGAGTGGGTACCCTTTTCCTTCTCCAGGGGATCTTCTCGACCCAGGAATCGAACTGGAGTCTCCTGCATTGCAGCAGATTCTTTACCAACTGAGCTATCAGGGTCAAAACAAAACTTTGTGTGAAAAGCCCCTTGTCCCCCTCCTCTCCCTGTTCCCAGAGCTGTCAAGAGTGCCTACCATTGCCATTTCCACCCCTTTCCGTGCATTCACTTTTTAAATATTCTATATTTACATGCCTTAGTTCCTTGCTCTTTTCTTGGTTTGCAGCATCAGTTCTGTTGTATCCTTTATCCTTGTGGGTGGGTCACCAGCCAAGAGCAAAGGTCTTGAACTTGCTATTCTGTTGCCAGGAGGGGTGAGGAGCTGGGAGAACAGGGCAGCCTCAGGCTTGCCCCCTCCCACTATGAGGCTCACATGGAGCTCTGTGTTGAGACCAATGCACCAAGCTCGCCACCAGCCTTCTTGTCGTTGGGTCCATTTAGGGCTTATCTCTGTGTCCCTCTTTCCCACCAGAACCTCAGCTCTAGGGTGCTCAGCAGCTGCCCTTTAGACAGGCTCCTCACCCACCTTCTTCCCCTCGGTGAAGTGTAGCTCCCCGCGACCAGAAGGTCCACTGTGCCCCCAGATAGAATCTCCATTCATCCTGCCACTGTCTTAGGTCAGACCACAATCACCCCATCCTGCACGCCTGCGACTGCTTCCTCTCTGGGCCCATTGCTCCAGCTCAGGCCTTCCTAACTGAGAATTCACATTGCTGCCAGTGCAAACTTACAGTGTTATTTTACAGAGTTGTGCTACTTTCTGCTGTACAGCACAGGGAATCAGTTAGACATACACATATGTTCACTCTTTTTTAGATTATTTTCCCATATAGGTCCTTAGAGTATTGAGAAGGACCTCTATACAGTAGGTCCTTGTTAGTTATCTATATATATAGTAGTGTGTATATGGAGAAGGCAATGGCACCCCACTCCAGTACTCTTGCCTGGAAAATCCCATGGGTGGAGGAGCCTGGTAGGCTGCAGTCCATGGGGTCACTAAGAGTCAGACACGACTGAGCGACTTCACTTTCACTTTTCACTTTCACGCATTGGAGAAGGCAATGGCACTCCACTCTAGTGTTCTTGCCTGGAGAATCCCAGGGACAGGGGAGCCTGGTGGGCTGCCGTCTGTGGGGTCGCACAGAGTCAGACATGACTGAGGCAACTTAGCAGCCGCAGCAGCAGTGTGTATATGTCAATTCCAATCTCCCAATTTTTCCCTCCCCCTCTTTTGCCCCCAGTAACTATAAAATTGTTTTCTACATCTGGAACTTTGTTTTGTAAACACATTCATTTGTACCATTTTGTTAGATTCCACACAAAGCTAACATCTAACATACAATATTTGTTTTTCTGTGTCTTACTTACTTAGTATGATAATCTTCAAGTCCAGCCATGTAGCTATTAATGGCACTATCTCCTTCTTTTTATGGCTGAGTAATATTCCACTGTGTGTACATACTATATCTTCTTTATCCGCTCCTCTGTTGATGGACATTTACGTTGCTTCCCTATCCTGTCTATTGTAAATAGTGCTGCAATGAACATTGGAGTGTATGGATCTTTTTGAATTATGGTTTTCTCCAGATACTATGTCCAGGAGTTGGATTACTGGATCATAGAATAGCTCTATTTTTAATTTTTCAAGGACCTCCATACTGTTCTCCATAGCGGCTGTATCAGTTTACATTCCCACCACTGGTATAGGAGAGTTCCCTCCTCTCCACACCCTCTCTAGCATTTATTGTTTGTATAGTTTTAATGATAGCCATTCTGACCAATATGAGGTGATACTTCACTGAGTTTTGATTTGCATTTCTCTAATTATTAGCTATGTTGAGCATCTTTTCATGTGCTTTTTGGCCATCTGTATGTCTACTCTAGAGAAATGCCTATTTAGATCTTCTGCCCATTTTTTGACTGGGTTGTTTGCTATTTCTGTTGTTGTCATTGAGCTGTATGAGCTGTTTGTCTATTTTGGAGATTAATTCCTTGTTGGTTGCTTCATTTACAAATATTTTCTCCCATTCTGTGGGTTGTTTTCTCATTTTGTTTATGGTTTCCTTTGCTGTGCAAAAGCTTTTAAGTTTAATTAGGTCTCATTTGTTCATATGACCCCTAGTAGAGGACTGGTCCTGCTGTAATCTAGGAAACAGTGTGGTAACTGATTCATACTAAAGTGTTAATGACTAGTCACATCCCAATATGCCTTCCTCTCAAGTTTTGTTTGTAGTTAGTAGAAGAATATCTCTTCACTAAAAGGAATTCTTTTTAAACTTTAAACTCATTATTAAGAATATTTAAAGTAGTTATTTTAGAATTAACTTCTTTAAGAATTTTAGAATTCTAAAAGCTTCTTTTAGAATTTTTCAAAAATTTAACTCTGATTTTTCTCATTATTATCTGTTCAATGACTATGTCTTCCTGTCAGATCATAAATAATCCTGAGAGAACATGGATCAAGTTTTTCTTGTTCTTCATTGTATCCCTACCACGTAGCACAGTGACTGGCTCAGAATAATGCCTTTATAAATATTTGTTAAATAATGTGTTATGAGTAAATGAACAAGTGAGTGAGTGAGAGGGAAAATCATTCCTAGTGTCATTTTCTCTGAATAACACTAGAATATCTCCCACAGTCAGTCATCAATATGCCCACGAGTAAGTCTGGTCCTAAAGAGAAGTTGAGGGGACAAGCAGTGTCTATGGCATGGTTCATGCAGCCCCCAGTGCCATCTGAATTGGCCCCTTGGGACTTTCCTACATATTCCAATGATGTCCCTGGTCTGAACATCTCTGGGAGAGCCTGCATAGCCATAGGGTGAAGGTGGAATATATTATAGCTTCATAGTGAAGTGAAGTCGCTCAATCGTGTCCGACTCTTTTCGACCCCATGGACTGTAGCCTACCAGGCTCCTCTGCCCATGGGATTTTCCAGGCAAGAGTACTGAAGTGGGTTGCCGTTTCCTTCTCCAGAAGATCTTCCCGACCCAGGGATCGAACCCAGGTCTCCCTCATTTTAGGCAAACGCTTTACCATCTGAGCCACCAGGGAAGTCCTGGTGACTATAGCTTCATAGTCACCTCTTATGTTTGACTCCAAGCACTATCCCCTGGCTAAATTACCCACTCTATCCACCAGGCTTGCCCAAATGACGTTATGTAGTTCTTAAAACTAAATTAACCTCCTGAATGATACAGACTTGCTGTCATCAAAGTTACTCCAAAGACAGTTGTCATTGTTTAGTCACTAAGTCATGTCCACCTCTTTTGTGACCACCATGGACTGAAACCCATCAGGCTCCTCTGTCCATGGGATATCCTAGGCAATAATACTTGAGTGAGTTGCCATGTCTTTCTCCAAGGGATCTTCCTGACCCAAGGATCAGACCTGGGTCTCCTGCGTTGCAGGAGTATTCTTTACCACTGAGCCATCAGGGAATTCCTCCAAAGACAGTGGTTGAGGCAGTTCTGAAGGGCGCGTCAGGGGGCATCTGAGCAGCAGCTGTGTTATTGGAACGAACGAACAGCTTGAGAGAGGAAAACTCTCCCCTAGGTACACAGTCTCCAAATGTGTGGTTGAGAAAATGTGACTTCCAGGTGACATCATGTAGGTGGCTGAACAGGTGGAGTCGGTGACTGTGTAACCCAAGAAAGTGCCTGTGTAATCCAAGCTAGGAGTGCTGGGGGTGCTGAGAAAGCCAAGGCAGAGAAAGTCTCTTCATAAAAAGGAAGAATTAGTTTATATGAGAGAATACTTTAAAGAAATGTAGCCAGTTCTGGGTCTTAAACATGCTTAAATCAAAGGGGTGAAACAGGGCAATCATTTGAAATAACAAAATATTTATAAAATATTAAAATGCGTTATATTTAATGTTTTAAAGTATACGATTCTGTATTTTGTTTTCGTCTTTTTTATTGAAGTATAGTTGATTTATAATGTTAGCTTCAGGTTTACAGCACAATAATCCAGTTATACATTTTTTTCAGATTCCTTTCCCTTATAGGTTATTACAAAAACTTGAGTGTAGTTCCCTGTGCTATACCATAGGTCCTTGTTGGTTCTCCCCACTCCCTGCACTGGACCACCAGGGAATTCTCTTGGTTTTATCATTTAGGAAATATGGTCACCAAGGAGCTTCCCAGGTGGCACTAGTGGTAAAGAATCTGCCTGCAATGCAGAAGCCACAGGAGATGTCGGTTTGATCCCTGAATCCAGAAGATCCCCTGGAGGACATGGCAACCCACTGTAGTATTCTTGCCTGGAGAGTCCTATGGACAGAGGAGCCTGGCAGGCTACAGTCCACGGGGTTGCAAAGAGTCAGACATACTGAAGTGATTTAGCATGCATGCACGCGTGGTTACCATAGGTATACTTGGCCCAGAGAGTGGCTAGAAGACCCTGGAGAGAAAGCAGCAAGAGCTGAAAGGATGGCCCTTGAGTGTTGTGAAAGTCTGCTTCTTGGGAGAGACGGGATGCCGGAGCCAGAAAATAGTGGGCGATTCCAGACATTCATGAGCTCAGAAGGCATTTGAAGAAGCCACTGGAGGCTTGACAGACATAATTCCAGGTTCTGATATATTGTTATCTAAAATGTGATCCACACCCTGGATTTCAGGATCTTGGAGGAGCTTATGTCTTATATATATATTTGCATTTTATCAGAAAAACACTGGGCCTTGCATAAAGCAGATGGTTCATGAGTGTTTGTCAACAATGAGTTGTGAAAGGACTGTGAGAGAAAGATGTGGCAGGAGTATCTGGCAGGGAGCCCCAGAGTGAAGGCAGGGAGTCCAAAGGTCAGAGGCGGGTTGCCTTCACTGAGATGTCCCAGGTGATGGGCAGAAAGGCTGACGTCTTACCGAGAACTATCTGCATGCTCTGGCTGTTCTCCAAATCCTGAGTCCAGGTGTCTTCATCTCTGTGACTCCATCCTTGAATAAACCTCCAGGTTCCTGTCCTGCCCTCAGGTTATCTGTTTTATAATCGTAATGCATATGTTACAATAAAGGACAGAGATGGCGGGGACCTATCAGAAGCAGAAGATATTAAGAAGAGGTGGCAAGAATACACAGAAGAACGGTACAAAAAAGATCTTCACGACCAAGATAATCACGATGGTGTGATCACTCACCACAGCCAGACATCCTGGAATGTGAAGTCAAGTGGGCCTTAGGAAGCATCACTACAAACAAAGCTAGTGGAGGTGATGGAATTCCAGTTGAGCTCTTTCAAATCCTGAAAGATGATGCTGTGAAAGTGCTGCACTCAATATGCCAGCAAATTTGGAAAACTCAGCAGTGGCCACAGGACTGGAAAATGTCAGTTTTCATTCCAATCCCAAAGAAAAGCAATGCCAAAGAATTCTCAAACTACCGCACAACTGCACTCATCTCACACGCTAGTAAAATAATGCTTAAAATTCTCCAAGCCAGGCTTCAGCAATACGTGAACCGTGAACTTCCAGATGTTCAAGCTGGTTTTAGAAAAGGCAGAGGAACCAGAGATCAAATTGCCAACATCCGCTGGATCATGGAAAAAGCAAGAGAGTTCCAGAAAAACATCTATTTCTGCTTTATTGATTATGCCAAAGCCTTTGTGTGGATCACAATAAACTGTGGAAAATTCTTCAAGAGATGGGAATACCAGACCACCTGACCTGCCTCTTGAGCAACCTGTATGCAGGTCAGGAGGAGAAGGCAATGGCACCCCACTCCAGTACTCTTGCCTGGAAAATCCCATGGACGGAGGAGCCTGGTAGGCTACAGTCCATGGGGTCGAGAAGAGTCGGACATGACTGAGCAACTTCACTTTCATTTTTCACTTTCATGCATTGGAGAAGGAAATGGCAACCCACTCCAGTGTTATTGCCTGGAGAATCCCAGGGACAGGGGAGCCTGGTGGGCTGCCATCTGTGGGGTCGCACAGAGTCGGACACGACTGAAGCGACTTAGCAGCAGCATGCAGGTCAGGAAGCAACAGTTAGAACTGGATGTGGAACAACAGACTGGTTCCAAATAGGAAAAGGAGTACGTCAAGGCTGTATATTGTCACCCTGCCTATTTAACTTCTATGCAGAGTACATCATGAGAAACGCTGGGCTGGAAGAAGCACAAGCTGGAATCAAGATTGCTGGGAGAAATATCAATAACCTCAGATATGCAGATGACACCACCCTTATGGCAGAAAGTGAAGAGGAACTAAAGAGCCTCTTGATGAAAGTGAAAGAGAAGAGTGACAAAGTTTGCTTAAAGCTCAGCATTCAGAAAACCAATTTCATGGCATCCGGTCCCATGACTTCATGGCAAATAGATGGGGAAACAGTCACTGACTTTATTTTTCTGGGCTCCAGAATCACTGCAGATGGTGACTGCAGCCATGAAATTAAAAGACGCTTACTCCTTGGAAGGAAAGTTACGACCAACCTAGACAGCATATTAAAAAGCAGAGACATTACTTTGCCAACAAAGGTCAATCTAGTCAGGCTATGGTTTTTCCTGTGGTCATGTATGGATGTGAGAGTTGGACTGTGAAGAAAGCTGAGTGCCTAAGAATTGATGCTTTTGAACTGTCGTGTTGGAGAAGACTCTTGAGAGTCCCTTGGACTGCAAGGAGATCCAACCAGTCCATCCTAAAGGAGATCAGTCCTGGGTGTTCATTGGAAAGACTGATGTTGAAGCTGAAACTCCCAGTACTCTGGCCACCTGGTGTGAAGAGCTGACTCATTTGAAAAGACCTTGATGCTGGGAAAGATTGAGGGCAGGAAGAGAAAGGGATGACAGAGGATGAGATGGTTGGATGGCATCACCGACTCGATGGACATGGGTTTGGGTAAACTCTGGGAGTTGATGATGGACAAGGAGGCCTGGCGTGGTGCAGTTCATTGGGTCACAAAGAGTCGAACACGACTGAGCAATTGAACTGAACTGAATGCATACATGTTAATCTCAAACTCCTCATTTATCCCTCTCCACCCCTTCCCCTTTGGTAACCATATGTTTGTTTTCTATGTCTGTTGGTCTATTTCTATTTTGTAAATAAGTTCATTTGTTTTTTACTGTTTTTTGTTTTTTTTTTTAGATTTTGCATATATGCAATCATATGATACTTGTCTTTCTCTCTCTGGCTTACTTCACATAGTGTGATAATCTCTAGATGTATCCATGCTGCTGCAAATGGCATTATTTCCTTCTTTTTAATGGCTGAGTAATATTCCATTATATATATCCCACCTCTTCTTTATCCATCTGTCTGTCAATGGACCTTAAGGTTGCTTCCATGTCTTGGCCATTGTAAACAGTGGTGCAAGGAACTCTGGGATGCATGTATCTTTTAGAATTATGGTTTTCTCCGGATGTATGCCCAGGAGTGGGGTTGCTGGATCATAGGGTAGCTCTATTTTTAGTTTTTTAAGGAACCTCCATACTCTTCTCCACAGTGGCTGTACCAGTTTACCTTCCCACCACCAGTATAGGAGAGTTCCCTTTTCTCCACACCCTCTCCAACATTTATTGTAAACCAAACTACTACTTAAAAAAGCATAAGAAACTGCCATAACTAGCTATGTGACCTTAAGAGAATCATTTTAACCTCTCAGTGCTGCAGTTTCTGCATTTTTTGATAGGGAGCTGGACTCCAGATTCTCTAAGTCCCTTCTGGCCTGGGGTTCATTTTCCACAACACGCATGAGATTCTGGTGAGAGATGTCCCTTGTCCCAGGCACCAGGAAGACACGCAGCCTGCTTGGGGTGAGGAGTCACAAGCCACTCCTCTGGAAAGTCGAGTCCACCTGGCTGCCACCAGGAGAAGGCAGAGAACAGGGGCCTGCAGAGCCCACAGACCTCCTCTCCCCCACCTCAAGTCAAAAGGAGCAAATTATTTTTACCTGTGGACTGATTCCCTAGGAGGCACTGCTCTCTGCTTGTCTCCTCTTCTTCCTCACCCTCTCAAAGGGCATGGACTCTCCAAGAATAAGGGCTTGGCTACCTGCTTGAGAAATAGAGAGCAGTACAGCTGGAAGGATCAGGAAAGCCAGGCCTTGCATTCTCCACTAGTCAGCCAGAAAGCTGCCCAAGGGTGCCCTTTGTACCCCATGTCTTTTCTCACCAGCTATGACCACAACCAACAGAGAGATAGAGAAAGGGGGCAGGGTAGGGGAGGAGGGAGGGAAAGAAGGAAAGTCAGCTCACAAGTGCTCTCCCACTGTGAGCGTGGGCACCCCAAAGTGGGGGGCTGGGGTCCAGACCTTGGGCTGGGCAGGAACACCTGATTCCTAGTCTTGGCTAAGTCTCCCAGGGTTTCTGAAAGTACCAACCCCTAGTGAAAACTGACGGCACTTGCAGTGTGTTTGTTTATTGACATGTACTACTTTCTAAACTATAACATTAATAATATGGGTAGAACAGCCACTAAAATGACACAATTGAAAATACCTATGAGTAGGAGTTCAAATATTTTCTATGCATCCTGGCCTAAACCTTGGCTGGTCACTTGGGGGTACACAGACACCCTGGACATACTCAGTGATGTGCCAAAGGCACCGGAAACCACCATAGATGTGACACACATTCAGAGAGCATCTGCACCACTCAGATGCAAGTGGCTCAAAATATAGGCGAGAACCCAACTGTGTTACAGAGTAGAATGTACAATCCATGTGAATTTTTATTATCAGAGGAGGCTTGGCAGAAAGTTATGCTTCTGTGGGAGACCCTGGGATCTGGGTCAGATCACCAAGGTTATGGTATCTTTGGAGGTGGGAGGTACTTGGTGAAAAAATTTCCAAAGCAGTGTTCTAAGTGGAGGCAGTTAGGCCCAAGGATGAGATGATACTGGGGATTAAGGTGTCAACATAAAAATTGGGGATAAGAAACAATTCAACCCATAATGTAACTATTTACTTAACTTGGTTCAGATGAACCAATAAGAGAAAAAAGAACCCACCAGCTCACCAGTGAAATGTCGTAAAGGCTTCCCTGGGACCTGATATGAATAACAAAAAGACTGGCCCAACTTGGCCCCTTTTGGGCAAGACACAAGGGCAGCCAGCTTCTACCTCAGGCCTTCACTATGGCAGGATGCTGCTACAGACTGAATGTCTGTGTCCCTTAGATTCACATGTTGAAATCCTAACTCCCAATGTGATGATATTCAGAGGTGATTGTGATGCTATTAAGATGGTATTGGAAGGTGACTAGGTCATGAGGGTAGATCCCTTGTGATGAGATTAGTGTCCTTAAGAGAGAACTTCTCTGCTCTCCAGCATGTGAGCACATGAGTAGAGGGTTGTCTGCAAACCAGGAAAAGAAACAGAAACAGAAATTGCCAGCACATTGATCTCAGACTTCCTAGCTTCCAGAACTGTGAGAAATGTTTGTTATTTAAGCCACCCAGTCTGTGTTACATTTGTCATTTGTTACAGCAGACCCAGCTAAGGCAGACGGCAAGGATTCTAGGGGTGTGATGACCCGTCCAAACACGTGCAAAGGTAGAACCTCCTGGATCACCCAGTCCTGGCCCACTGCCCAGAGAGCGGAGCCGTCTGCCGGCAGCAGCTGTGTGAGGCTGCAGGGCTGATCTTCCAGGGGGCAGAACGAGTGGTTCCTCTTCTTCCCCAAAAATGGGCCCCCAAATTCTTGCTGCCCCACACTGTCCCCTCCCTTAAGATGTGGTGCTGCTGGGACTCTGGATGGTCCCGTTTTGAGGTCTCGGTCCCTCTGGTGGCCTGAGTCTCCGAGGGTTGAGGGTCCCTGGCAGGAAGCTCTTCTGAGCCTGCAGTGGAGGCTTCCCGGGTGCTGACACCAGGCTGCATTTGTAATGCTAGTAGCAGCTCCACACACTCTAATCTGGTTTATGCAGACCCTGTCATTTCACAGCCCACAAGGAAGGCTACGAGGAGGGATTTGCTTTGATCTATTATCAAAGAAGATTTTTGCATCTACGTGGGAATGGCTAATGCTAAAAATATTGCTGTTTGGGAGAAACAGGAGCCCCTCTATGCCCTAAATTCATATATTTCAAATGGTAGTGTGGCACCTTGGAACACTCAGCATTAAACAAATGTGAAACTGTTTCAGAGCACATGAAGAGACCAAATGAAGGGAGACTTGTGCAAGTTCCCTCCCTTGCCTTGTGCAGAGTTCCCTAAGCAGTCTGGCCAGAGCTGCCAGAAAGTGGGGGACTGCTGTCCCTCTCAAGGCTCTGAACAGAAGGGCCAGGGCTCAGAAACTGGTTCAGAAAAACGTTTCTTGCACATTCTGCTCCAGCACACAGGAATGGGATTTGAGCCGGGAGTCGGGGTCTGAATCGAAGCACTGCCTCCCACCAGCTGCATGGGATTAGCTTGGGTGAGTTGGTAACCTCGGAGTCTGGGCTTCCTCATTTGCAAGATGGGGATCGTGGTATTTGACCTTCCATCTCGTGGGACTTTTATGAGAATCAAGTGGAATAGTGCAGGTGAAGTTACCTGTAAACCATAAAGCATCATATACCTTGCAAAGGACATATTTGGGGTTTTGTCACCCAGCATCTTTTTTTTTTTTTTTTAATATTTACTTATTTGGCTGCACCAGGCCTTAGTTGTGGCATGTGGGATCCAGTTCCTTGACGGGATCAAACCCGGGCCCCCTGCATGGGGAGCACAGAGCATGGAGTCTTAGCCAGTGGGCCAACAGGGAAGTCCCATTCAGCATCTTTTAACTCTCCTTGTAGTAATCATATAATGGTTATTCTATAACCGAATTTACTCTAGACACCCAGCCTCATCCCACTCTTAGTCCCCAGGCTTCAGATGGACTTGACCCTTCCCCCAGTCCCAGAAACTGGGGGTGCAACTCAAGGCCTGGCTGAGGAAAGCTTTGCACACTCCTTCCGTTGAGCACTGGCCCTCAGAGTCATTTCCAAGGCCCCCAGTGTGTGTTTCCCTGTGTTGCAGAGGCTATACAGCTAAAAACTACCTTTTCAAGATTCTTCTATAGGCAGTGACCTGAATGCAAAGTATAATGCAAAATATTCACTGAAACTAGATTTGCAAGGCAGAAGTACAGAAGAGATGTTGACTTGCAAGTTTTTTGCAGGCATACATGCTCACAGAGACAGTTTCTTCTGCAGCAATGGTCCAACATCTGATCAGTCGTGTCTTGGGTTTGAGAAGCAGGTTGTTGGCAATGGCAGTGGTGCCATCAGCCTCCTGGCCTTCCAATCCCTGATTCACAGATATGACAGTCTTGAGTGGTCATGAACTCAGTGACAGTTGAGTGGTCTTGAACTCAACTATTTACGTAGTGGCTTCCTTATCCCCCGATCTTGCTCCAGAAGGTTAGTTCTGCTGTATTCTGTGAGTCACTTCTAAAGATTCAATGCAGAACATTCCTTCAGATGATCCAACAATCTTGTAAGAACCTGTTACTGAAGTTAAGTCCCTCTCTGCTCTAAGTTTCTAGAGTGACTTCTGTGTTCTATCAAGGCATACCTGTACCTGGTATAGAGGAGATGGGCGCATGGGAGCCCATTTAGACCAAGGAGAGGATCAGATCACAGAATTTCATCCAAACAGCTGAGAAACACAGGCTAACTTTCTGACGGACTTGGAGGTTTCAAGGCAAGAGCAGCTGGCTGCAATCTGGCCTCCGTGAGAAGTCTGAGAAGAGAAACAACACGAGAGGGTCAAGCCAAGAGATGAGAGCATCCTCATCCTGACACCATTTGAGTAGCCAAATCAAGCAATGTCTTGCGCCAAACCTATCCTTGGACTTTTGAGTTACATGAGCCAATAAATTTCTCCTTCTATGTAGGACAGTTGGATTTGGACTAGTCCATCGTTTGTCCAAAATATAACTCAGCAGGCATAATGATGATCCCTGGAGAGGAACCACAGAAGAGCAGGGGTCAGAAGGATATAGATCACATGTTCTCAAGGAGGAGTCAGCATCAGAATCACCTGAGAGCATTTCAGATCACATGGGGGAATTTCTTTTAGAGGAGATGGTTCTCACATACACCATGGAAGAACATGGCTGCTATGGATTTCCCCCCACAAGGAAGAGGAAACAAAGCAGAGGACGTTCCCTGAACACACTTGAATGTTTGAATCCCAGTTTCAGGTACAAACATTAGTTTTTACTTAATTTTTCTTTTTTTCTTTTAGGGTTAAAAAAAAAAAAAAAAACCTTTAGCATTGAATCAGTCAGTTCTGTAACCACCAGATGAGAATCCTATTAAGTGAAATATTTCAGCCCAGCTTGTGTGAGCTGAAGCAGTTGGGCCATTTTTAAAAATTGTAATAAATAAGTGAATATCTAATCAATCCCTTGAGTGCCGGCTCTCTGTTCTGTGTGCTCCCAGAGCTGTGCTTTTTCATCTTGATTCTATGCCCCTGAAAAGAAAAGCAGTGCAGGGAGAAATGTTGACAGACTGTTCTCTGTGACGTCAGCCAACAGAAAAAGCTGAACGATTGATGCTTATTCCAGAAACTGTTTCTACTGTGGGTTTTTTGTGGGTGCAGATTTAAATAACCCTTCCTTTTCTGGAGTAAGCATTAACTATTTGATACCAAAAGCCACCCAAGGAGAGAAGGCAAATGTTTTGATGCCTGCAATGTGGATAAGACAAAACAGAGACGGAAATACAGCTATGGAGTGAACAGCCTCACGACTAAATACTGATCAAGGATTTCTGAGGTGCCTGGTCAGGGCTCAGGTCGCCACAGACAGACCAGACCCACTGGGTCAAGAAATTTGCCATCTCCAGAGAAATGAGCTTGGTTAAAGAGCATGATTATTTGATAGAGAATTTTATCTTTGGAATCAAACAAAAATTACTCAAAGGCAAAGCTGGATGATTAAACCAGCTGACTCTAAAGTATGACTCATGGGATGGTTCTGAAGTCAGTTCCCAAAGATAATTTCTGCAAATATCTTGAGTGTCTTGGAACGTGTGTGCAAGCTTTATGGTCCCACTTTATTTTTTTATGGAGGTATAGTTGATGTACAGTCTAATATAAGTTTCAGGTAATAGTGCTTCACGATTTTTAAAGGTTATAATCTATAGTTATTATAAAATATTGGTTTTATTCCTTGTGCTGTACAGTATATCCCTGTAGCTTATTTATTTTATACATAGTAGTTTGTACCTCTTAAGCCCCTCCCTTGTCTTCCCCCTTCCCTCTCCCCACTGGTAATCACTACTTTGTTCTCTAGATCTGTGAGCCTGTTTCTTTTTTTTATATTCCACATATAAGTCATATCATATGGTATTTATCTTTGAGTTATTTTATTAAGTATGCTATGCTAAGTCGCTTCAGTCGTGTCTGACTCTGTGCAACCCCATAGACGGCAGCCCACCAGGCTCCCCCGTCCCTGGGATTCTCCAGGCAAGAACACTGGAGTGGGTTGCCATTTCCCTCTCCAATGCTTGAAAGTGAAAAGTGAAAGTGAAGTCGTTCAGTCATGTCTGACTCTTAGCGACCCCATGGACTGCAGCCTACCAGGCTCCTCCATCCATGGGATTTTCCAGGCAAGAGTACAGGAGTGGGGTGCCATACCCTCCAAATCCATCCATGTTGTTGTCTGAGCTGCCACTTGAAAGAGGCAAATTCATTCCATGTAGAAATTCCATTTTGTTTTTTTGTTTTTAGGAACATATATAGGCAAAAAAAAAGATCATGTAATTAAATGCTTGGTTAATGGAAATTTTCTCTAAACTGAATTTCCCCATACCTTCCCTGGATGTGGGCATTTATTAGGCCACTTAAATGTTAACATTAAATTATACTGGCCCATTGCCTCTTCCCAGGCATCCCCTTTAAGGCTCCCTCTGGGTATTTCTGGAGTCTTGTCAGTGTGAAAGAACAGTCTCATCCCTCAGGACCTTCTGCCTGGCGCCTCATTGCTAACTGCGGCCCACGAAGCTACTCATGACCCTTTCGGCCTGATCTTTCGGGGCACCACCTTCCCTTTGAGCCCCATATTCCCTGCAGACGTGGGCCACCCCATGTTGTATTTCCTCCTCTGGACCTGGTTCTCCAAAGTCCCTCCTGCAAGCAGCTCACTGACCCTCTACAGCTTCTTTCTAATCCCATCCCCTCATCTACAGGGCAGAGGGACAGATGCCACAACACCCAACTCCATCCTACCTCCCCACCAGGCTCTGAATCAAGGTCCATCACCTCTGCTTTTTATGCCAGCGGATCCCTGAGCCGCCTGATAGCTCGTGACTCCACCTGACGATGACTCCCCATCGGGTTCAACAGCAGCTAAAATAAAGATCAGGCAAAGGCCTTGAGAAGGCAGATTCCATCTGTCACCTCTCTTGATTCTGACAGCTGATTTCAGGCCAAAGCTTACATTTAATTAACAGAATGGGATATGGGCAGGAGCCCACTGCTTTCCATGAAAAGGGTCAGAACCATGTCTGCAAGTCACCATTTGATCAAGACACACCTCACAGAGTGCAGGGTCCAGGGATGGTCAACAACCTGTCGAGGCCAGTGGACATGATGGTGCCACAGATACTATATAATAAATTATTATACCAGGTTTCCTTTAAGGAATTCTGTTGTGGGGGGTGCTCACAGTCTGCTCTATAAAGGCTGTACTGTTTTGATTCTTTTACAGGAAAAAAAAGGCTCTACCTCATATGGTTATGGGGAAAATTAAATGGAGTTTCAGATATGGGGGTTAAGCCCTCACATCTTCTCCTCCCCACCCTGCCTCCTTCTCCTAGCAACTTCATAGAGCTGTACAGTTTATTTGAATATTTGAAGAAAATGATGTATTTATATTAAAACAAGCATGAATATATTATGAAATCAGATACAAAAATTCACATGAATTTTTAAGATAGAATGAGGGACTTAAAAGAAATTTCATCTCTGCTGCTCTGGGGCATGCGTTACTCTTGTTAGTGATTTTTTTGCAAAAAAGTTGTGAAAGTTCTGGCTTGGGCCCCAGGGAGGCACCCGCAGCTCTCTTGCTGACAACCCACAGAGTTGGCCTGTGTGTTAAAGGAACCTCTCTGAAGGTGGTGCAGTGAGGCGGAGGAAAGGGAGGCTGGGTTCTGAGCTCAGCCCTGTGCAGGAGTTGTACACAGTGCCTCTTGGATCCAGAGCCTCCCATGCCAGGAATCCACAGTGTTTCTTTGCAGGTCTCCCACGAGCCCACATCACCCAAGGACAGTGAGCCTCAGGGAGGGGAAGAACTCTCAGCTGCATGCCTGCTGAATCTCGCTACTCCTGCACCTCCTGATGAAGGGTCCCCATCCTTGTCACCTTCCGGCCTTCCTCAGCTCAAATATGAGGATCCCTGAGGCTGGCTGTCCTGGAGGAGGCCAGGCTGTGTCCAGGAACTGGCCCTGGGCTCTCTTGGCCCTCCCCTATCTTCACTCCCCCTACACCCCATCAGTGATCCATCCCAGACAGGACAGTCTCAACCATTCCACATCTGATTCCAGGAGAAGGCGACCTCATGGTTTTTCCAGAGGGGACATAGGGCAGTGAGTTTCTAATGGTCATGATGGATTCTGAAGTGTGAAGATGAGGCTCCCGGGAGCCCCAGAGCCTTGTGTGGCAGGGGAAGGCTGTGACCCCAGATCACCTTCCCTTTCAGGAAGCTGAGCCCCTCCAGATGCCTCAGAGAGAGAAACCAGCACTTTCCCACATGGCTCTTCAGTGGCTGCCACCCTGGACATCGGAGCTGTGGCTTCTTCTGCTGGATGCGTGCCCACAACCCTGGAGAGAGCACGGTCTTGAGGACTTGAAAGGCTTCCACTTATCACCGAGGAAGCAGGAGGAGAACAAGGACCCCTCTGCCTATGCGTGCCGCGGGTGAACAGGAAATGGCTCCAGCCTTTCCTCCTCTCTGCCTTTGCTTTCTGTTTCAAGTCTGCTGCCTGCGCCTTTGAGTCACGCCAAACACGTTAGAACAAACAGTAAGAAACAAGTCTGCTTATGAGGGGAATTTCCTGAATTCTAATAAGTCATTTTCTCTCCTAAAGGCAACAGCCTTGCTTCCAGGTTCTGAATTGGACTCTTGACTCATCTTCCTCTGTGTGTTTCCATGCTCCGTCCAGGAACGTGGTAGACGTGAAGCTCCAGGAATGCTTAAGAGACCAAGTAGGGTCACCAGGGTCATTGGGGCCACACTTTCAGAGGCCTCAGCCATGGCTACACCTGACGGGCAGCCAACCAATATTCACTGACTAATTGTTGACTGTAGGCCAGACTCTGTGATAACTGCTTGGGATGGAGTGTGGAACAACATGGGCAAAATCTCTACCCTCCCTAAGCTTAAATTTAAAAGGCAAGAAAGATAGGAAGCAAAAGTGCTTATTATGAAGGAGAAGAAAGTGATATCGCCGGCACAGGTAAAGGGGACAGAGCTCGGCTGGGGGTGAGGGAGAGTAAGAAAGCTTCTCCCCAAGAAAGCGGCAGCTAAGCCCTCAAAAAGTCAGCTTTGAACAAATGAAGGGAGGGGCGGAGAGCAGACAGCTCCAAACTGAGGAATCAGCTTACATGGAAAGCCCTGAGGTGAGAAAGGGGGTGTGTTTAAGGAATTCAAGCTGTCCAGAATTCTAGAGCAGAGGGAACAGGGAGGTGTGCAGGGAGGTCGGCAAAGGCAGCAAGAACGTAGTTGGCAGTGGGAAGCAATCCACAGGTTCTGGGTAAGAAAACGCACTGGCAAATTTGCATTTTGTTGCTTGAGATCTTAGTCCCCTGACCAGTGATTGAACCTGCACCCGCAGCAGTGAAAGCACTAACCACTGGCCCACCAAGGAATTGCCAGATTTGCATTTTCAAAGGATCTCTCTGGCTGTTTGGGAAGAATGGAGTTGGAAACAGTGGAAATTGATTCAAAGAGACTATTGGGCTATTGAAATCATCTGGATGATAGAGGGTGATGATTTGCAAAGGGCCAGAGGCAGAGAAGCTAGAATGGGGAGAATGATTCAACAAAAGGCTGAGGAGTGACTGGGTAAAAAGTTGGGTCTTGGCTGCATGCCAAGGGAGGCATGGGCAAGGGGAGAACCCAGGATGACCCGTACTCTGCCGTTTTCCACAGGTAAGTACTCATTGCTTCCTGAAGTGTTCCACACCAGCTCCCATAAAAGCAGAGATGCCATTCAAGGGTGCCATCTTGAATTTTAAGTCCACTTAAGAAGGATGAGAAGTGTGGGACACATATGGACGGGGAAGAAGACCAACAGTTTCATCTCTAATGTGTGGAGAAAGCCAGAGCCTCCCAAAGGCTGCAGACCCGCCCTGGCCACCTGTTTCTGAGAATGGCCTTTCTGAGCATCCCTTTATTATAAAAATTGTTGTTGTTTCGTCGCTAATTTATGTCCAACTCTTTACGACCCCCATGGACTGTAGCCTGCCAGGCATCTCTGCCCATGGAATTCTCCAGGCAAGAACACTGGAGTGGGTCACCATTTCCTTCTCCAGATGATCTTCCTGACCCAGGGATTGAACCTATGTCTCCTGCATTGCAAGCAGATGCTTTACCATACGAGCCACCAGGGAAGCCAATTATAAAAATGGATCAGCATAATTTCTGCAGTGAATGTTCTGCCAAGGAATAGACGCCATTGTATGCCGAAGACAATTCACAGCAACAAGATCTGGGCACGACATTCCTGCTGATGGCAAGAATCTTGTGTCTGGAGCTTCCGGTTAGTGGCATCAAAGCAGGATGGTCTGACATTAGAATTCTCTCTCTGGGCTCAAAACAGTGCAGGTTGTTCCAATGCCATTTCCTTCTGCTACACCTCTCCACCCGCTGCCCTTTTCTTTTTTCTTACACTGTCTGCTTTCCGCACCACAAACAGTGGTGGTCACTGGGGGTTGGAGCTCCCTCCCTCTAGCGGAGACCTCATTTCATGATAGTCAGGGCGAGTGTTCACTGAGCACTATATCTGTTAGGTTACTCTTGGTTATATACATGCTTGGCTGAAAAAGGTCAAATTTGCTCAAACAACAAGGAAAGCTATTATATCACATGATTGGGAGCCCAAACAGAGATGGACTTCAAGTTTGATCCAGAAGCTCAGCGCTTGTATCATGGACTCAGGTCCATGTCTCTGCTCTGCTGTTGAATGTCTTGGCTTCATCCAGGGCTGACTTTCCTCTAGGATGCAGCATGGCTGCTAACGGCATTTAGGCTGCCTCTTAGCTTCTGTCAGGAGAGAAGTGCTGCTTCCAGCAGCTCCCCAGGAGAAGAGGGAGGAACCTTTTCAGAAATCCCAGCAAACCTCTCCAGAGATTTGAGACAAATAGGGCTGGAGGTAGGAATGCAGTCACTTTGCCTTGTTCACAGGTGCTGTGTGTGTAAAAGGGCACACCTGGATGGAATTGGTTGTTCTTTTCTAATTATATAATTTTATTTATTTAGGCTGTACTGGGTCTTCAATGCTGCGCATGGGCTTTCTCTAGTTGTCATGAGCAAGGGCTCCTCTTCGTTGCAATGCGTGGGCTTCTTATTGCAATGACTTCTCTTGTGGAGCATAGGCTTTAAGCGTGCAGGCTTCAGTAACTGTGGCACACGGGCTTAGTTGTTCCATGGCATGTGGATCTTCCTGAACCAGGGATTGAGCCTGTGTCACCTGCATTGAAGGACAGATTCTTAACCACTGGGAAGTCCTGGAATTCTTATCCAGAAAAGTCCTGAATTGGTGATTTAGGAAAGAGCCAGAGAGCAAGAGAGGTTGGTAAGCAACTGCCAGGGTCCACCACAAGCTCTGACTGGAATGAGCAGTACAGGGGCTGCAGGGAAAGAGTTGTGAGTTTTAAAAACTCATTCATTATGGAAATTTTCAAACATAAAAAGTAGACAGAGCAGTGTAGCAAATTTCCATGTGTGCATTGCCAAGCCTTAACAAGGATCAACTCAGGGTCCTTTCATCTATTTTCCTTCCTGTTTTCCTGCTCCAATTCATTATGAAGCAAATCCTGAACATCATATAACTTCATCCAAAATTGTTTTAGTTTGCATCTTTAAAAGACAAAAGTATGCCAGGGCCAACAAAGTCCATCCCTGTGTCAGGAGCTTTGAGGGGGGACTCTTAAAGGGAGGTGGCTCCACATCTGTCACCAAAGGAGCGGTCGAGGGGGAGGTCAACTGGCATTTACAACGTGGATCAGTTCTGCACCCTGTAAAACAGCATCCAGATTACAACCCTCTCACCAACTTCATAAAATACATTTTATTGGTATTGTTATGGTTCTGACTCAAACTGCATAAAATTTTTCCTACTCATGAAGTGGATGTTCTGACACACTTACTTGAAAGACAGAAACCCAATTGCCAAGGCCCATTTAATTAGGCATAGGCATTGAGAAACTATTTTTTAAAGGACAAGGGCATATGTGGGCTATAAAAAAAAAAAAAGAAAAAAAGACAAAAGTACTTTTTAAAACCAAACCACATCATCATGATCTCACTTAAATGTTAGTAAGTCCTTAGAATCATCAAATTATCAAGTGTTCAAATTTCCAATTGTCCCATATATGACCAACATTTTTTTCCATTTGTTCAAAGGTAAGTTCTTAGAGATCAGCATCATCCCACCTTTTATCTAAGAAGATCAAGACACTGAGATCTGAAGAAATTCAACTGATCCCAGAGCCCTAAGACTTGATTGATTGATTGATAATTCTATGCCACCTCTTTTCATGATGTGTTTGAAGCAGGTGATTACATAGTAGAAGACCCACAATTCATTCATCCACTTAGCAAATAACTGTTGACATCAGCTATGTGCAAGGTACATAATGAGACCCCTGCAGTCAATAATCCTCGAGTCTATAATCAGAAAAACTGAGCACTGATTCTAGGGCTTTTGCCTATGACGTCAGACTGGTCTCCCCCTCCACCTGCCATGGTGCCTAAAGACCCCAGGAGAGGCAGCTTTTGGATTAGAGTTGTCTTGGGGACCCTTATGAACATGGCTTGTTTAGTTCTAAGTCGTGTCTAACTCTTTTGCAATCCCATGGACTGCAGCCCTCTAGGTTTCTCTGTTCATGGGATTTCCCAGGCAAGAATACTGGAGTGGGTTGCCATTTCCTTTTCCAGGGACCTTCCTGACCCAGGGATCGAACCCATGTCTCCTGCATTGGCAGGTGGATTCTTTACCACAGAGCCACTGGGAAGCCCCTCTTATGAATATACATGCATATTATTCTAGAAGACAGTTGTTCTTTTGGGCTGCCCACATTGAACACTTCTTATTTAGGAGGAATTCTAAAATGAGAGGAATCCTAAAATAGTGAAACAGGCTCCATGTTCTACTATAGAAACAAAATTTATGGATAATCTTTTTTCCCAAATCCTGACAGCTGGAGAGAGACCTGGAACCTGGTGCTCCAACCAAATGCTGTAGCTGGGACCATCCATCTTGGAGAAATGGTCCAGGCCAACTGGAAAGTATCCACAGGTGCCATGGCCACATCGAGTCCAAGGAAACAGTGCCAAGCACCCAGAGTCACAGGGGCAGCAACCAAGAAGATGGTTCCTGAGGTTCACCTTTGCCTGGCCTCTTTTCCCACTGCACCCTGGTTTGTGCCTTCTGCTTACTCGGGATGCTGCCTTGCCTTTCAGTAAGTGACTTTTCTGCTTAAGTGCCTAGAGTCACTTCCAGATCTGGACAACTGAAATCTCTGACTCAGTCAGCTGAGAATAATCATCTATTAACACCTTAGCTCTTTTATGATGTTCTGTCTTGCCAGCTATTAAGAAGCAAAAGGAACTCCAGGATAGGGACACTTTGATGGACCCTGCAGTGGACGTGAGCGGTCCAGAACTCACTTCTGTCTAGAAGTCAAGAGTATTAGTGTAAGATGCTGGGTGACTAGAGGTTGTAGAGAAACTGTCACCTCTTTTCCAAATCTGCTGAGGGATGACCCTGAAAAATAGGTCAGTGTTTCACAGTGATCTGTGCTGATTACAGCACTGCGTCTGGAAGGAGGTGATACATTTTTCCCTAGAACCCCAGATGGAGAAATGGGCTCCACCTCCCCCGCCTCTGTTTCATTCTGGGCTGGAATTCTGGTTGAAGCTCTCAGAGCAGAGATTAACAGGGTACTGTTGTGGAGTCAAGCTGCTGTGAGTTCCTGTCTGTAGGAACTGGGCGGCCTGGGCTGTGTGTGCTCCCCCATGTGGAAGAGCTCTGCTCCTCCAGGCAGTTCTGCCAGCACCACAGCTGAGGTGTCTGTCAGCCTGGTCTTAGGTCCACAGCTCAGGAAGACCAGTCTCAAAATGCCACAGCCCTGGGCTTCTCCCATGGGCTCTTTCACCTTTTAAACCAAGATGAAGCAAGAGTGTCTGCTTCCTCTGCTTCTTCTGAAGGGCAGTCAGAATACCCACTGCCCTTCTAGCCTCACACAGGAAGTTGCTTAATGAACTCAAAAATAATTAATCACAGAGAGGAGATTTCCTACATTGAGTCTGTGGTTTCCTGCCCTTCAGAACGGGCTTCCTGCCCTCCTTTCCAGCGCCTCTCACTGCCTGTGTATCATCCTGGGCTCAGATACCTGCTTTCCCTCTCCACCAACTCAATCCTTATTTTTGCCCTACTTCATCTTCCTTTTACTTTCCACTGCAAAACTTATTTTCTCCCATACCCATGTGCCCATTAATGTTTGCTTTCTGGAAATAGTTCCACTTCAAGAGAGTTTTATGGCATCCTTGGCTCTCTCTCCTGCTGAACTAGACTGAGCATACATGTATCTTTGGCCTTCACCTCACTTCTTCTAAATCTGATACTGTTAAGGGTTGAATTGTCTCTCCCTGAGGAATATGTTGAAGTCCTAATCCACGGTACCTCAAAATGGAAGATATTTGGAAATAGGGTCATTGCAGAACTAATTAGTTAAGATGAGGTTGTAATGAAGAAGGACGAGCCCCTACTTATAAGGACCCAATCCAATTTGACTAGTGTCCTTATAAGATGACAACCATGTGAAATCACAGGGAGAATGCTGTGTGACAACAAAGGCAGATGCTGGAGTCATACAGGTGTAAGCCAAGTAATAGCAAGATTGCCAGCAATCACCTGAAGTTAGGCAGAGGCAAGTGTGGGTGGTTCTCCTACAGCATGTCTGCTGACTACGTGATTTTGAACTTTCAGCCCCCAGAACTGTTGGACAATAAACATTTGTTGTTCTAAGGCATCCAGTTTGTGGCATTGTTGTGGTCGCCGTAGGAAATGAACACAAATGCTATCAGGAAGATCCCAGGGACTTGCTTCTAGAGCCTCTTCTGCCACCAACCCTGAACTTCACCAGGCTTCCAGTACTTACCTGAAACTTCCTTTGGGCAAATAAAGCTGATGTTTCCATAAGTGGCAGAGCTCTCTAGAAGTTTAAATTCTGTAACCCAGAATATTTGAAGTGGTTGGTTGACCCTCACTGCCTTACTGTGTTTCCCACCTACTCCAGCTGCTTTTTCCCCTCGAAGTGAATAACCGCCCAGCATCCCGCATGAGGCTACTATGGATTAGGTGTGTGGTTTGTTGCCTGCCTTCCCCCTGCTGGATGGTAAGCTCCGTGAGGGCAGGGATCTGATTTGTTCACTGGCACAAAGTAGGCATACAATAAACCTCTGCTGAATAAACAAAAACGGAGCCAGGACATTTCCAACCCGACCTCATGGAAGGGCTACAATTCCTCTGCAGGAGGCAGGGTGGGGTGGAGTCGGGGGAGGTGGCAGGGCTAGGAACAGTGAATACTGTGGTCAGGTGCGTGGAAATGGAAAGGTTGCTTTTCGCTTGTCTGAGGAATTCAAGCAAGAGATACAACAAAGGCAGTGATCTTAATAGATCCCTGCTGCTTGAGGGTGTCAGCACCATTTGACTATCAGTGTAATCCCACCCAGAGTGACAGAGGCCACCCAGGAGTCCTTGAGCAGCTGACGTCACCCACCGTTGACCTCTTGTTCTCAGGCTGGTGTGTCCTTGTTCTTTTTCTGACCTGTGTAGGGTGAGAAGAGCTATTTAGGCAGTAGTCCAAGGGAGACCCCTCTGAAGCTCACCTCAGCACACCTACCCCCTTGGCCTTTTGAGAAATGGAGAGGGTAAGTTGTTTCTTTTATATATCATTTTGTACATATATTTATTTATTGGCTGTGCTAGGTCTTCATTGCTGTGAGTGCTTTTCTCGCAGTGATTGTTGTTTTTCAGTCACTAAGTTGTATCCGACTCTTTGTGACCCCCACGGACTGCAGCATACCAGGCTTCCCTGTCCTTCACTGTCTCCCAGAGTTTGCTCCAGTTCATGTCCATTGAGTCAGTGATGATATCTAACTATCTCATCCTCTGCCACCCTCTTCTCCTCCTGCCATCAATCCTTCCCAGCATTAGGGTCTTTTCCAGTGAGTTGGCTCTTCACATCAGGTAGCCAGAGTATTGAAGCTTCAGCTTCAACTGCAGCATCAGTTCTTCCAATGAATATTCAGGGTTGATTTTCTTTAGGATTGACTGGTTTGATCAGCTTGCAGTCCAAGAGACTCTCAAGAGTTGCCATGGTCAGAGGCTACTCTGCAGTTGTGTTGCACTGGCTTCTCGTTGTCGTAACTTCTCTTGTGGCTTCTCTTGTTGCTGAGCCCAGGCTCTAGGGCGTACAGACTTCAGTAGTTGTGGCATGAGGGCTCAGTACTTGTGTTTCCAGACTCTAGAGCACAGGCTCAGTACTTGTGGCTCACAGGCTTAGTTGCTCCGTGGCATGTGGGATCTTTCTGGACCAGGGATCAAACCTTGCTTTGGCAAATGGATTCTTTACCACTGAGCCACCAGGGAAGCCCCTGAACAGTGTAAGTTTAATGAAGGTGATGTGATGGGAGAATAAAATCAGCAGCATGGAAATGATCTTAGGACAGTGTTCATACGGACTCAATTTCCAAGAAGAGATGAGCACGTGTCACCAAGGTGGACAGAATAGAATAAATGGATACAAGTCTTTAAAGTTGTTAAACCAACCATCTTCATAGTAGGCACTTGCTTTTCTCTAAAGTGAAAACTATAAGCAAATTGATAATGTACTGGAAAAGTTATTAATTGATGTTTTAGATGCCATCCCAAGGCAAGAAAAGGAGGGGAAAATGCCTTACTGGCTTAAGCTTCTTCCACTGAAGATCATCAAGCTGGCATTCCTCTTGGCCAATGAAGGGCCTTCCTTTTCCAGACTTAGCTCATCCATCTTCACTTTCAACTCGGTTTGTTCAGCTGCTGTGTGTCTCTGGGTTCCTTTTGCCTTTCCCCAGCACAGGCTCCATCTAGACCCCCATTTGATCATGAGGTGTTTAATTGCTGCCACTTTGCCACTTCCTGGCAGTCTCAGGGACCTTGTGTGTGAGAAAATTGGTCAAATGTGTATACCTTTCTTGTCACCCATATCTCTTACGGCTCTGCAAGTAGACAGTGGTAGAGTTTTTAAATGGATTGTGGGGTGAGGTTGCAGGGCCCCTGTTCTAACCCCTGTCTGACAGAGCTGCACAGATTGCTCAATGCAGGGCCTGGCCTGGAACAACCACCCACAAATATCCGCTCCCTTCCTGCAATGACCGGAAACAGTGGAGGAGCGAGGGAATGTGGTAGAGACATTTGATACACAGATGCAGACTTAGAAAATTCAGCTCTAAGTTGCAGGGCCAAGAAAGAGAGATAGGGGGATTTTTCAATGGCCATTTAAGTGCTTTCAGTGCTTTTGCCCGCAAGTCCTGCGCTGACATGAGGAAGGCATGAGAAGTGGGGTTCTGGTCTGCCCTCAGAGATCCCAGCTCCTGCTTGCCCCACGTGAGCACCCACATACTAAGTATGATTCTCAGGTTTAAAGAAATATATTTTATATAGAATATAATGCTTACATGTAAGCCAACCACTCCTCTAGTGTTTGACCAAAGAGATACCAATTTGTCCTTACTTAGCCAGAAGAAAAAATGTGGTTTTCCCACTGCATTTTTTTTCCCCTGCCACTCAGCATGTGGGATCTTAGTTCCCAGACCAGGGATCAAATCCATACCCCTTGCACTGGAAGTGTAGAGTCTTAAACACTGGACCGCCAGGGAAAAGTCCCCCCACTGGGTGTTTTGAGAGATGGTCTCCAGTGTGGCACAAAAATACCACCCTGTGAGCTGTATTCAGAGGCCAAATTTCAGAGACTTAAAGGAGAAGTTTTGAGCACATTTAATTTTCATCGCACGAGTGCTCCCCAGGTCAGCTCTGACCGCGCCATGACCGACCCTGTAACCAGCCCTGACTCAGCCTACTCTCAACTGTGCTGCAATGAGTCGGCTCCTCTGAGCCCCATTCCCCCTCTCCTAGTGAACTGTGCTGCTCCAAGTCCATCTCCATTCCATCTGAATTAATTCGATGGGGAGGAGAGAAGGAGGTACCGGTGAGGAGGAACGTGTTGGAGATGAACCTACTAGTAGGAAGGAACTAAGTCTTGTCCTTGGGTTCTTCCCAAGTCCTGAAAGAAGGCTGCTCTACGTTTGCTCCTTCCCACATGGAACAGACTTAAAAATTCCAGATGAGAGAAGCAAGCTTCTGTGGAAGAAACCCTGGGCATAGTTCTGCCTTAGTGACAAGCAAGCCTTTGAGAGTGGGACAGAGGTCTGCGGTAGGGACACAGACAAAGCCACTGGGTCTCGGTTGGAGGGGCACCGAGGAAGTGTCCTCATCTTTACTTCTTGGCAGGCTTCAGTGGAGACTTCCGCAGCAGCAGCAGCAGCAGCAGCAGTCACCTGGGTGTGTGATACCCAGCCTCCATCTTCCTGTGGCCACTGTCTTCAAATCCAGGTTCAAGTACACCTGAGGGTCTATAGACTTTCAAGGGGGTAAATGTTGATGAATGATCTAAAGAGAATCCACTTCCAGAGTGTTAACTTCCAAGTACAGATTTCTAACACCATTTCATGAAATTTCCTGTGTTCTCCTCACCCATTGCAATTTCACGTGGAGCTTTGCGCTGGGGTCTAAAAAACCTCCTCAAGACAGAAAAAAAGGGGAGATTGATGTATTCGTTTCTGGGGAGCTTCTTTAATGATTCATCAAGGCATCTTTGCCCCTTAGGGCTTTCTGTCCTTCCCTGTCTTGTACGTATTTCTGTTAAGCATGGCCCACATTGAGATGCTCTAAATTTAGAACAACTAAAGCAGGATAGGTTAGTGGTGCTAAATTTTTTACACGATTTCTTTCAGATTCAGTCTGCATTATTCAGTAATTAAACCTATCTTATCAAACCATCTCATGAAATATTTATTCTAATTATAGTTTGTTCTCATCTTATGAAATGTTTAATCTTTTATAACTCTTAACAAAAATAAACTTTCAAACTAAGGATGAAGCATTTAGACGTTAACTTTAATTTCTGCAAGTGGGTATAGACTTCTTTAGAGTTTTTTTCAGAAATACATGTCTAAAAATGTTTGGAGACCATTGACCCAAAGAATGTCATGCTCCCCACCCTCGTTCCATTCGTGTCAGCACCTCCCACATTCTAGAGCTGTGCTGACCAAGATGTAGCCACCAGTCACATGTTGTATTTAGGACTTGAAATGTGGCTGCTACGATTAAGAAACTAAAATTTAGTTTAATTTTAGTTGTAATAGCTGCATGTGATTAATGGCTACTATATTGGACAGTGCAAAGATATTTCTATCATCACAGAAAATTCTACTGGACAGCAGTGGTCTAGAGTGTCCTAGAAACTGGTGTGACCTCGAGGGGAGGATGTAGCTCCAGAAAAAGCTGTGACATGATCAAAAATACTTAATTTTTGGAAAAGGTAATTCAAGCACATGATGCAAAATTATAAAAGACAGAAAATGGCTTAGAGGGCAAAATGACTCTTTTTCCGACTTCCATCCTCAGTCATCCAGTTTCTCCCCTTACCAGTTTCTTGTGATTCCCTCCAGAGATATTCTACTCAAATGCATGCATAAGTGCATGTGTCTCTGTGGCAGCTGAAAAACAGCCACATTCTTTGACATTCCTCCCATTGAGAAATGAGGTGTATGCTCCCTCCCCTTGAGTCTGCATCAGTTCAGTTCAGTTTAGTCAGTCAGTCATGTCTGACTCTTCGAGACCACATGGACTGCAGCACACCAGGACTCCCTGTCCATCACCAACTTCCAGAGTCTAACCAAACTCATGTCCATTGAGTCGGTGATGCCATCCAACCATCTCATCCTCTGTTGTCCCCTTCTCAGCCTGCCCTCAATCCCCAGGATCAGGTTCTTTTCAAATGACTCAGCTCTTCACACCAGGTGGCCAAAGTATTGGAGTTTCAGCTTCAGCATAAGTCCTTCCAATGAACACCCAGAACTGATCTCTTTTAGGATGGACAGGTTGGATCTTCCTGCAGTCCAAGGGGCTCTCAAGTCTTGTCCAACACCACAGTTCAAAAGCATCAATTCTTCAGTGCTCAGCTTTCTTTACAGTCCAACTCTCACATCCGTACACAACTACTAGAAAAACCATAGCCTTGACTAGATGGACCTTTGCTGGCAAAGTAATGTCTCTGCTTTTTAATATGGTGTCTAGGTTGGTCATAACTTTGCTTCCAAGTAGTAAGTGTCTTTTAATTTCATGGCTGCAATCACCATCTGCAGTGATTTTGGAGCCCCAAAAAATAAAGTCTGATACTGTTTCCCCATCTATTTGCCATGAAGTGATGCGACCAGATGCCATGATCTTAGTTTTCTGAATGTTGAGCTTTAAGCAAACTTTTTCACTCTCCACTTTCACTTTCATCAAGAGGCTTTTTAGTTCCTCTTCACTTTGTGCCATAAGGGTGGTGTCATCTGCATATCTGAGGTTATTGATATTTCTACTGGCAATCTTGATTCCAGCTTGTGGTTCCTCCAGCCCAGCATTTCTCATGATGTACTCTGCATAGAAGTTAAATAAGCAGGGTGACAATATACAACCTTGACGTCCTCCTTTTCCTATTTAGAACCAGTCTGTTGTTCTATGTCCAGTTCTAACTCTTCTTCCTAACCTGCATACAGAATTCTCAGCAGGCAGGTCAGGTGATCTGGTATTACCATCTCTTGAATAATTTTCCAGAGTTTGCTGTGATCCACACAGTCAAAAGCTTTGGCATAGTCAATAAAGCAGAAGTAGATTTTTTCTGGAACTCCCTTGCTTTTTCCATAATCCAGTGGATGTTGGCAATTTGATCTCTGGTTTCTCTGCCTTTTCTAAAACCAGATTGGGCATCTGGAAGTTCATGGTTCACATACTGTTGAAGCCGGGCTTGGAGAATTTTGAGCATTATTTTGCTAGCGTGTGAGATGAGTGCAGTTGTGTGGTAGTTTGGCATTCTTGGCATTCTTTGGCATTGCCTTTCTTTGGGATTGGAATGAAAACTGACCTTTTCCAATCCTGTGGCCACTGCTGAGTTTTCCAAATTTGGGGGCATAATGAGTGCAGCACTTTCACAGCATCATCTTTCAGGATTTGAAATAGCTCAAATGGAATTCCATCACCTCCACTAACTTTGTACGTAGTGATGCTTCTTAAGGCCCATTTGACTTCACATTCCAGGATGTCTGGCTCTAGGTGAGTGATTACACCATCGTGATTATTTGGGTTGTGAAGATCTTTTTTGTACAGTTCTTCTGTGTATTCTTGCCACCTCTTCTTAATATCTTCTGCTTCTGTTAGGTCCATAGCATTTCTGTCCTTTATTGAGCCTATCTTTGCATGAAATGTTCCCTTGGTATCTCTAATTTTCTTGAAGAGATCTCTCTAGTCTTTCTCTTTCTATTGTTTTCCTCTATTTCTTTGCACTGATCACTGAGGGAGGCTTTCTTATTTCTTGCTGTTCTTTGGAACTCTGCATTCAAATGGAAATATCTTTCCTTTGCTCCTTTGCTTTTCGCTTCTCTTCATTTCACAGCTATTTGTAAGGCCTCTTCAGACAGCCATTTTGCTTTTTTGCATTTCTTTTTCTTGGAGATGGTCTTGATCCCTGTCTCCTGTACAATGTCATGAACCTCCGTCCATAGTTCCTCAGGCACTCTGTCTATCACATCTAGTCCCTTAAATCTATTTCTCACTTCTGCTATGTAATCATAAGGGATTTGATTTAGGTCATACCTGAATTGTCTAGTGGTTTTCCCCACTTTCTTCAATTTAAGTCTGAATTTAGCAATAAGGAGTTCATGATCTGAGCCACAGTTAGCTCCCAGTCTTGTTTTTGCTGACTGTATAGAGCTTCTCCATCTTTAGCTGCAAAGAATATAATCAATCTGATTTCAGTGATGTCCATGTAGAGTCTTCTCTTGTGTTGTTGGAAGAGGGTGTTTGCTATGACCAGTGCATTTTCTTGGCAAAACTGTATTAGTCTTTGCCCTGCTTCATTCTGTACTCCAAGGCCAAATTTGCCTGTTACTCCAGGTGTTTCTTGACTTCCTACTTTTGCATTCCAGTCCCCTATAATGAAAAGAACATCTTTTTTGGATGTTAGTTCTAGAAGGTCTTGTAGGTCTTCATAGAACCGTTCAACTTCAGCTTCTTCAGCATTACTGGTTGGGGCATAGACTTGGATTACTGTGATATTGAATGGTTTGCCTTGGAAGCAAACAGAGATCATTCTGTCGTTTTTGAGATTGCATCCAAGTACTGCATTTTGGACTCTCTTGTTGACTGTGATGGCTACTCCATGTCTTCTAAGGGATTCCTGCCCACAGTAGTAGACGTAATGGTCATCTGAGTTACATTCACCCATTCCAGTCCATTTTAGTTTGTTGAGTCCTAGAATGTCAACATTCACTCTTGTCATCTCCTGTTTGACCACTTCCAATTTACCCTGATTCATGGACCTAACGTTCCAGGTTCCTATGCAATATTGCTCTTTATAGCATCGGACCTTGCTTCTATCACCAGTCACATCTCTTGTCTACATAGGCATATGACTACTTCAGCCATTAAAATATGGTGACATTGTGTTACTTTCCATCTAAAAGGTCCTAAAAGTTTCTACAGCTTCCACCTTGTTTGCTGGAACACTTACTGTTGGAGCTCTGAGGTGCAAAGTCCAGCTAGTTTATGACCACCATACTGGAGACAGCACATTCAAGGATGCACGTCAACACTCCCAGATAAGTCACACTTCAGCCACAAAAGCCAAAGCACCAGACTCAAGAGTGATGAAGCCTTCCTAATTCGTTCCCCATAACTCATGAGAGGTATTTTACAATTTGAAAGGTTTAGTAAAGACTTAGTAGAAGTTACTTTTAAAACTAAGCAATGAAAAAATGAATTAATTAGTAACCCCAAGGAAACAGATTTGCCCCATCAAAGAATAACATCCTACATGGTTCAGCCGTGAGTACTTAAGTCACAGTAATACAAACAATGAACGTTGACTTAGCCCCAAATAGTGATATTACTACATTGGGAGGATAGAAGGGGGAAATGCATGTGAGGAGGATGAAGGAAAGCAACTGAAAATATCTAAAATTGAAGAAGCTAAAAATAGACGTATTATTTAGAAGTATAGATATAAATTACAGAAGAAACAGATGGGAGATACTAACGCATGGGTGCATGCCAGTAGGCCTGATCCAACAGAGAGGGAGATTGAATGAATGAGGAGAGGTCACTCAGGCACTGACTGCCCTTTGATAGGCAGTGGACACATTGACCAGAGGGAAGGAAACAAGGCCAACGACGGTAGAAGTGTAAATTAAAGGTGGAAAAGCGAGGTAATTCACATCTGAGAGTTTCTCTTTTCTCAGTGAAATATGAGCAGAGTTTATCAGCTGAGAGCAAGAAGCAGGAAGGACTACAGGAGTTTTAAAGATAAAAAAGGGTATAGAAAAGTTGCTTCAGCACACATGAATGCTGGTTTACCGGAAAAACACAGTAGTATTGTTGAGCTGTTTTGAGTACCCCTTTGAGGTCTGTGATCATGAACTTAAAGAGAAAAGAGTCTTCTGACATGGCTTTTCCATAGTAACAGTAAATTACTTGAGTGCAGCTATGGAGAAAAGGATGGTGTTTTATAGCATGCTATAATAAAAGATGGGGGGATGTGAGGAGGAGAGTTTTTTGAAGGGAGTGTACACACTGATGGACCATGAACCCTAAGCTGGACAGGAAGAGTGAACACAGGTGGCAGCTGATGGATCGTAAAAAGTGCTGGAGTCAGTAGAAGGGTGATCTTGACAGAGCTGAGTTGCTGCAATGGACACTTGAACGAGTGCATCGAAGGAGAGGAGGCTGTGCAAGATGGTGGGCATTTGAGCTTGCAGAAGCCGGACAATGTCTGGTGGCAACAAGGTTCAGACTATGACCCTGAGATGAGATAGAGGAATAAAAGGTCATTAGAAATGAGAAGGTCAAGGAGAATGAGAAGCCAAGATGCTAGATGGGACATCTGTATGGTTAACATCTCTGTTGACAGGAGCTGTGCAGAGATGGAGAACAGGAGGTGGAGCCCCCAGTGAACGAGAACATGTGGTCTCAGAATCAGACAGCAGGATCCTCTAATGGGCAGGGGCTTTGTGAGAGGGGATAGGAGTTACACTCTGGGAGCAACAGTGGAGAACAAGCAGGCACCAACATTCCTTCCTGGCCTTAAGAGATCTGTCGAAATAGTGTGCTCAGGACCAGCCAGGCTCTCACTAAAGCAAGGAGAAGCGGGGAAGGTCGTTACAGGCTGAACTCAGGGTGTTGGGGGTCAGGGGTGTCTGGAAGACACAGTGGAAATGTTTGTGAGGAAATGGAAAGGAAGGGTGGGAAATTGGGACAAATCATTTGATGAACAAACCGGGAAAGAGATGCAACTCCAGGTGGCAATGGATACTGGAAAGGTCTGCTCTTCTGGTGGCGATAGAGGAAAATGAAGTCTGATCTTGTCTCTCACTTGCTTGGAATCCTCCAATGACATTTCACCAAGCAGAGTATAACTAAACTCCTGACAAGGCCTTGCAAGGCTCAACGTCAGTGGTGGTCCTAGTATGGTCTCTGGACCAGAAGCATCAGCATCACCTGGACCTTGTTAGAAATGCAGTTTTGGGGTGCTGCTCCAGAGTGGCTGACTCTCAAACTCTTGTAGCCACACCGGCTTTTTTCCTTTCTGTTCCCAGGCTCATACTCTGCTCAGGGCCTTTGCTCTAGCTGTGCCATCTGCCTGGAATGTGCCTGCTCCAACCTGTCTTGTGTTCTCTCTCTCTTTCTCCCCCTCCCTCACTCTCCCCCTATTCAGAGACCCTTCCTGACTGCTGTATCTCACCCTCAGTCTCTTCTAATCCACAGTGATCTTATTTCTTCCAGCACTTAACACTTCCTGAAACCTTTTGTTTTTTAAACTGTTTATGTCTGTCTCCCACAGTAGGATGTAAAGTGCATAAGAACTGGGAACTTCTCAGCTTTTTTTTTTTTTTTTACCACTGTGTCCTCAATACAGAGCTGTTGAATAGTGAGGTGCTCAATAATTGCTTGTTGAATAGATGAAAAAAAGATGGGATGAATCCTGGTATTTCTTTCATTTTGAGGGACAAGAGGTACACGTCCCCTGGGGATCTGTTCAGAGATTCATCTGGGTGGCACCCCAGTTTCTGCATTTCTGACAAGGTGTCTGGTTCAGAGGGCTCACTTGGACTCAAATACTTGGTAGTTTGGTAGCTTCTGGGCTGCCCTGGTGGCTCAGACAGTAAAGAATCCACCTGCAATGCAGGAGGACCAGGTTCGATCCCTGAGTTGAGAAGATCGCCTGGAGAAGGGAATGGGAACCCACTCCAGTATTCTTGCCTGGAGAATCCCCACAGTCAGAGGAGCCTGGCGAGCTACAGTCCACGGGGTCACAGAGAGTTGAACACAACTGAGCAACTAAGACTTGCAGCTTCCAGGCAACATCCTGGACGTCCAGTCACATCTGTACTGATTGTGTTTGAACTATTCTCTGGCCAGAAACAATGGTAGTTTTCCTGAACCAGCTCTCCTTGGGGAGGAGAGATGTTTGGGCGCTTTCCAAAGATTACAGAATAATTAAAAGATGCTTACTATGGAGGCTACTACTTTTAAAGGAGCCAAGTTTGGCTGAGAACAAGTCCAGTTTTTCCAAAATAATAAAGAAATGAGAGTCTAGATAATTGCAATCTGTGGCTAATCTGTTAACTATAAAGTGAGGAATCATTTAAATCTGTTCCCAACTAAATCATTTGCTAGGAAAGCCAACAAGAACCAGGAGAGGGTTCAATATGCATTTGGCCTCTTCTCTTTCCTGTTCATGTGCTCTGGGGTGCCATTAGCCAGGGAAAAGGGCAAAAGAAGGAAGTCTAGGGCTGTGTTATCTGAAAACTCAGATAGCAAACACTGCAATTGAAGACCACAAGCATCAGATAATCGTTTCTCAGAATTGAATCCTAAGATATGATCATGCAACAAAGAGTTTTTTCATTAAAAAAAAAAAAAGTTGGGAAAATGCTGGGTTATGCAAACAAATTAGAATTTTCCAGCTCCGGGACTTCTCAGAGGCATCAGTGTGCTAACCTACTTGTGACTCACCAAGGGCTTTCAGTACAGAGCTTCTTCTAAGAGTGTCTCGTAGGACCTATGTCCCATGGAGAGACCCTTGGGAAGGTTCATTGGAGGAGGCTGGCTTTCATTTAAATTTTTCTTAAAAGAGGAAGGCTGAGCAGAGATGAGAAATAGGACCAAGGAGAGAGGCACAAGTAAGGGATTTGTCACCAGGCCTCTCCCTCAGCTTTCTGCCTCCCAGGGACTTGCAATCTGAATGACCCACCTGTTCCAACATTGCCCAAAACAGTCCCTTCATCTCCCCTTCTTCATCTTCTGTGTCCCATCCCCTCAGAACTCTGTGGAAACACTGAAAGAATCATCCTCTGTGGTGAGTTAATTTGAATATCTCTCCCAAGGGTAGTAGTATTTTAAAAAGGATTTATGGGATGGTCCTACTTGACCCAGAGGGATGGTTGTCTATTGAATTCCAGGCTGGTGGGAGTGGGTTTTGACTTGAGGAACCCATCTATCCTTACTGAAGGATGTCTACTTCCAGGTCCTGGAACTGAGAGGTGGGGTGGTTGGCTGATGAAGAAACAGCTCTATCTCTATCTGTCTTGTTCTGTGAATCTGGGTTGGTGGCCCAGCACCACCACACCACCACAATCCTTCAGCCAATTCTCTTCAAAGTGGGACCCTGCAGAACACTTGCTACAGTCCCGAGTAATACTTTACAAGCATGCGTGCATGCTCAGTTGTGTCTGACACTTTGTGACTCCATGGACTATAGCTTGCCAGGCTCCTCTGTCTGAGGGATTCTCCAGGCAAGAATACTAAAGTGGGTTACTGTTTCCTTCTCCAGGGGATCTTACCAACCCTGAGATCAAACCTATGTCTCCAGCATTGGCAGGTGGATTCTTTACCATCTGAGCCACTAGGGCTTCTTATAAGTGCGTAGCATGTTGTAGGTTTAATAGTTATTTGCTCTGAGTGTCCAGTTATGTTCACAGAATTGTTTTTAAGAGACTTTATTGCTGTTATTTCAGCAATATTCCCCAATTTATATAGTGGTTGACTATAAATCTTTACACATTTTGCTTTTCTACCATTTGCCAACCAAGTGTGAGTACATTGAATGTGTCATGAACATTTTTTATGAAGATTTTTCAAGTTTTTTTTTTTTTTAAAGGTGCTGGGATATTTAAAGCTGATTTAACCAGTCTAATTTTCTATCAATTAGTATGCTTCCAGCCACTAATAACAGAACTACAACTTGAAATAAGCCATATAGAAATGTATTATGTGACAAGAGGAGCAGGCCCACCTTCAGGGCTGATAGATTGATTCGTTGGCTCACTAGTTGATTCAAACTGGTGTCGAGACCAATGCTGCAGTTGCAGGCATCCTGCCCAGACATGCCCAAGTCTAGAGGAAGAAGAGGGATGGATGGAAGGACCATCTCTCCTTGTGGCTCCCACACTGGAGCAATGAACAGTCTCAGAAGTCTGCTGATTTCCCTCTGACTTGGCCAGAGTTAGGAGACTGCGTAGACAAGTCAGGCTCCACCTCTGGAAGGGCAGACACCGTGTGAGATTGGCTTCAGGCAGGAAACGGGTGGCTCGTGAAAACCGGGTAAGCTGAGCTGAGTTAAAGAGTGGGACTCTTTACAAAGGTGTGGGGAAGGCATGGAAAGACCAGAAAAACACCATGGCCCCAGGGCTTGTAACAGTGGGGACACAATTACTGCCTATTTTTAATTTCTGGAAGTTACTGTAACAATTGACTACAAACAGGTGGCTTAAAACGACAGAAATGTTTTCTCTCATGGTTCTGGGGGCTAGAAGTTGGGGGCTCCCTCCGGATGTTCTTGGGGAGTTCGGGCTTCGTCTCTTCCAGACTGCTGGCTGCGCAGTCCTCGGCTTGAGGCCGCATGGCTCCACTTCTGCCTCTGGTTGCATTGCCTCCTCTCTTCTGTCTGTCAGACCCTCCTCTGCCTCTCTCTTGTGAGGATGTCATTGGATTTAGGGTCCACTTGGATCATCCAGAGTTATCTCCGCCTCTCAAGATCCTTAACTTGACTACATCTGCAGACCCTTTTCCCAAATAAGTTAACATTTTCGATCTGGGAAAGAGGATGTAGATGTCATTTGGTGGCTGCCATTCTGCCCACTGCATCACCTAAGGCCTGCAGCAGGAGGGCAGGGAACACAGAGACTGAGCTGTGTGGAGTGGGCCTTCTGAGGGAGCCACAGGCCCCCAGAGAGACAGACAAGGCCAGCCCAGTGGGAAGAAGACAGAGGAGTCAATGCCACAGCCTCACACTCCTATCTCCCTTTGATCTCCTACTGGAGTCCCACACTAGCCAAACCCAACCAGAACTTTTGATGTTTTCCACAAAGATCAGCCTCTCAGGGCCCAGAGTGAGGCAGAGAAAAGCGGGTCTGGGAAGGGAAGATACGGATGGAGCATGATGCAGACAGTGCTGAGGCTTCTCTAGGAAAGATGAAGGGGGAATAATTGCTCTGAGGCAACTAGCCATGCCCACCAAGTTCCCAACTCCCTGGACAACAGCCCACTGACTCTCTGACACGCCCCACAGTTTAAAGGAAACATGTGCTACATTTAAGTAAGCAGTTACTGTCCTGTTTACAAAAGCAAGACATGTTGGTTACAGAAAATTTGTAACTTAAGGAAGACATTAAGACAATAGACATTGCCCACAGTGCTCCTTTGTGGGGCTTCCCTTGTAGCTCAGTTGGTAAAGAATCTCCCTGCAATGCAGGAGAAGCGGGTTTGATCCCTGGGTTGGGAAGATCCCCTGGAGAAGGAAATGGCAACCCACTCCAGCATTCTTACCTGGAGAATCCCATGGATAGAAGAGTCTGGCAGGCTACAGTCCATGGGGTCGCAAGAGTCAGACATGACTTAATGACTAAACCACCACAATGCTTCTACACAGAGCTAACCATTGTGGACACATTGGTGACATGGTGACTTCCAGTTACCACACTTCCAGAGTATAAAAAAAGGGAATCTGTATGTGCTGTTTGTAATACAAGCTTTTTCCCACTTACAGATACATCATGAAAATTTCCCATCTACTTAAATAGTCTTAAAGAAGCAGTGTGGTTCAGTAGTATGTAGCTATGTAGTATGTTCAGTGGCTATGTAGTATTCCATGATATGGCCTTGCTCTCCTTGTCACCTGAGCTGCCGCTGGGCTGACCACTCAGCTTTGAGCCTCATTGTCTTCCATTCTGTCTCCTGCTGCCACCTTCCCCAGAACTGTTTCTCCAGAGATTCTCATGTACCCACACGACCTCCTGTCTGAGGTGCACCCCTCCGGTGGAACCCCTTAACCAGGTGCGTAACAATGAACTTAGGGCCTCCCGTATTATATTCATACCTCTCCCCACCCTTGCCAACTTTTCTGTTAGCTGTGCCTTGCAGAAAGCTTCCTTAGCAAAATATTCTCAGCTTTACATTACCCAGTTTGTGGGTTTTTGCAGCTGATAGTTTCTCAATGTCCCAAAAGAGTCAGTTTCAGGAATTTGGGGGCAAGGCAAGAAACCCATGTCCCTCTGCTCTCTGTGAAATCCTAGACTTTTTAGGCTGAGGCCTATCCCAAAGACCATTCCTTGAATTTAGGGAGAGATCTCATGCCTGAGGCCTGATAGGCCAGGAGGTAAATGAAACATCTCAGGTGCCCCCACAAGCAGCCTTGGCATCTGTCCCTCTCCCTTTACAGATATCCCCCAGCCAAGGTGCAGCCTCCACCAGATCCAGCCACCTGTGTGCTATCCCCAGAGGTGTCCACAGCCATCCAGTAAAGAGCTCAGGTTTCATGGGCTTTTCTTACCAGAAGGTTTGAACAAACTCAGGACCCTGTACAGCTGGGAGTCATTAACCTGGAATCAAAGGGCAGCATCAAGGGGATGCGGGGCCTCAAACCCAGTCTTTGGGAGTTGATGAATCAGCCTCAAGGCAGAACTAAGGGGCCCCAGCTGGATGTCAACATATATCCTGAGCCATGGAGGATGGGCCAAGGGGCATCCCAGCTGCTTCATCTTCAGGATGAATAGCTGAGGGGGCTCTACAGAGATGGAATGGTTTTCCCTTATTCATTGGTCCCTGGTCCTTCTGCTAGAGTCCAGGCTGTTGCCTTAGCTTAGAAACCTCACTGGGTTGCTCAAGAGGTCAAGAGAAGGCTGAGATAGACTCCTGGCAAAATCAGGGCTGGTCAGGGGGTCTCGGGCAGAATCAACACTTCAGGCCACCAGCCAAATTGCACCTTCTGTTTCCCAAGGCTTATAGGGGAGCCTATAAAGAATTCAGCTGACACATGATTAACAGACACTTGCTCCTTGGAAGAAAAGCTATAGCAAACCTAGATAGCGTATTAAAAAGCAGAGACATCACTTTGCTGACAAAGGTCCATATAGTCAAAGCTACAGTTTTTTCCAGTAGTCATGTACGGATATGAAAGTTGGACCAGAAGGAAGGCTGAGCACTGAAGAATTGATGCATTTGAACAGTGGTGCTGGAGAAAATTCTTGAGAATCCCTTGGACTGCAAGGAGATTAAAGCAGTCAATCCTAAAGGAAATCAACCCTGAATATTCATTGGAAGAACTGATGCTGAAGCTCCAATACTTTGGCCACCTGATGCAAAGAGCTGCCTCATTGGAAAAAAACCCTGATGCTAGGGAAAATTGAGGGCAGGAGGAGAAGAGGGTGACAGAGGATGAGATGGTTGGATGACAATCACCAACTCAATGGACATGAGTTTCAGCAAACTCTGGGAGATGATGAAGGACAAGGAGGCCTGGAATGCTGCAGTCCATGGGGTCACAAAGAGTTGGACAAGACTTAGCTATTGAACAAACAACAAAAAGTGAAGAATTCAGCTGACACATAAGTTCAACACATTCAGTTCAACCTATCTGTATTCTTAAGAAGACTAGGTGATTCTTGCCTCTGCTGAAGTTACCCTGATGCTGGATTGGAGAGCCATATCACTTCATGGGAAATAGATGGGGAAACAGTGGAAACAGTGTCAGACTTTATTTTGGGGGGCTCCAAAATCACTGCAGATGGTGACTGCAGCCATGAAATTAAAAGACACTTACTCCTTGGAAGAAAAGTTATGACCAACCTAGATAGCATATTGAAAAGCAGAGACATTACTTTGCCAACAAAGGTCTGTCTAGTCAAAGCTATGGTTTTTCCAGTGGTCATGAATGGATGTGAAAGTTGGACTGTGAAGAAAGCTGAGCGCCGAAGAATTGATGCTTTTGAACTGTGGTGTTGGAGAAGACTCTTGAGAGTCCCTTGGACTGCAAGGAGATCCAACCAGTCCATTCTGAAGGAGATCAGCCCTGGGATTTCTTTGGAGGGAATGATGCTGAAGCTGAAACTCCAGTACTTTGGCCACTGCATGCGGGGAGTTGACTCATTGGAAAAGACCCTGATGCTGGGAGGGATTGGGGGCAGGAGGAGAAGGGGACAACAGAGGATGAGATGGCTGGATGGCATCACTGACTTGATGGACGTGAGTCTGGGTGAACTCTGGGAGTTGGTGATGGACAGGGAGGCCTGGCGTGCTGTGATTCATGGGGTCACAAAGAGTCGGACACAACTGAGCGACTGAACTGAACTGATACTTCCATTTCCTCTTGGGAACACCCACAGAGGCCTCCCTCCTCAGGCAGGCAGGCCTGCCCTCTGATTCCCTCTCTGCTGCTGCTGCTGCTACTAAGTCGCTTCAGTCATGTCCGACTCTGTGCGACCCCATAGACGGCAGCCCACCAGGCCCCGCCGTCCCTGGGATTCTTCAGGCAAGAACACTGGAGTGGGTTGCCATTTCCTCCTCCAATGCATGAAAGTGAAAAGTGAAAGTGAAATTGTTCAGTCGTTTCCGACTCTTAGCGACCCCATGGACTGCAGCCTACCAGGCTCCTCTGTCCATGGGATTTTCCAGGCAAGAGTACTGGAGTGGGGTGCCGTTGCCTTCTCTGATTCCCTCTCTAGCCCCTCTCTACTCCCCAACACCATCGTGTCCCAGGATCTTTCCAGCAAACCCAGTCCTTCCCAGCCATGCTTTGAGTAATGTTCTCCCCAGAGCCCGGCCTGAGAGGAGACACCACCCACCCCCTTCCTCCTCGCCAGCTCTGAGCAGCCCTGAGCTCTGGAAGGGCTGCAGCAGCAGCCTCTGAGCCCTTTAGGTGGGAAAAGCTGGAAGGGCCAAGAATGTGCAGTTATAGACCAGACTTCCTGCCTTCGGTGCCCTCTGATCTTCCATAATTACAGCTTCCGGAAGTGGTTGGCTCCCCATCTAGAAAATGGAGATAATGAGCCCCAACATCTCGGGGCTATTGAAGGTTTAATTGATTCATGGTGGCGACATGCTTGGGAATCCTGGCCTAGAATCCAGCAGAGGCTGCTGTCAACAAGGTAAGGGCACCCGAAGCAGCGTTGGGGTGGGGGAGCCGGCTGGGGCCTGGCCTTCCTCAGCCTCAAGTTCTTCTCAGCCCCAAGTTCTTCTCAGCCCCAGATTCGTCAGACTGTTCCTAAGTGTTCTGCTACCAGAACCCTCTGTGGGGCCAGGATGGTCTGTTCCTTCCCCCCACCTGGAGTGCCCCGCCACTAACTCCTAGTCTAGTTACTTCGAATCATCCCTTGCTGAAACTCCACTTTGCTTTTAGGCCTTACTCTTTCTATCATGAGCCCTACTTGATTCCGTTTCTGTGAAATCCTGAAGATCAAATGCTTCTCAAGCTCTGAGGTACAGGAGCTCTTGTTGAAATGCAGATCCTGATCCAGAAGGTCTGGGGTGAGGCCTGAGAGTCTGCATTTGTAGAAGCAGTAGGATAATGCTGATGCTGGTCTGAATGACACATTTTAAGGGCCAAGCCATGGATCCTATACCCTCTAACAGTGGTTTTCAATATCTTTTTAGTTGCATAGGCCTTTTTTTTTTTTCTTCCAAATGAGACCACTATTTCTTTAAGTCAAACATATTAGTTCAAACTTAACAACCTTTACTTTTAAAGTCAATCATTTAGGCTGTTTGATAAATACAAAAATACAAAACTAAGTGATGTGGATGACAGTGTGTAGTCTCTGTCACTTTTGGCCTCCAAATTTGTTTCTGTATTTTGTCGAGAAAACTTTGATACATGCAAATAGTTAGAGATGATTTTTAAACAATTTTAAATAATGACTTATCTGGAAATTTTAGGATATTCTTCATAGTGTGTAATCTTGTTGAGAAATCGTTCTCCTTTACAATCACTACGCTAGGAAGATTTAGTCCAAGTTCTCCACGAAAGCATTTAATTTGGCAGCACAAGTTAATCCTTTGCTGAGTACAATGTGTGAAAATTTAGTCTGTAATAATTTTCAGCAAATCTGTTGTTTTATTACTATTTTAAAGTGTAATTTTAAAACTGAAATTCAAGGAAATTGGAGAAGCCTGGAGCAGGTTTCTCAACCTTGGCCCTATTGCTGTTTTGGGGTGGATAAGCCTTTGTTGTTGGGGGAGCGGGGGAGGGGACGCTGTCCTGTACCATGTAGGATGATTGTCAGCCTCCCTACCCTCTGCCCTGGTGGCCCGGATGGTAAGCAACTTGCCTACAACGCCGGAAGCCTGGGTTCAGTCCCTGAGTCGGGAAGATCTCCTGGAGAAGGGAATGTTCTCCAGGGGAATTCTTGCCTGGAGAATCACATGGACAGAGGAGCCTGGTGGGCTACAATCCATGGGGTCACAAAGGGTCAAACACGACCGAGGGATTAACTCGATCTATCTATGCATCTGTCTTCTACCCACTAGGTGTCAGCACCACCTCCCCATGTGCTGCACCACTAACCCCCCCACCCTGCCCCGCCTCACCCAAAGTTGTGAGACTCAATGAAACGCCTCCTGACAGTGCCAAATGGCAAGATTTTGCCAAAGGGCAAAATCATTCCAAACTTTGAGACCCATGGCCCTGGAGGCACTAGGATACAATTTGAAAACTAGCGGGTTTGTAGCCTCCATTTGGCACTTTGCCCGCCTGCCTTATGTTGTTAGGAGACCCCTGTGGCAACTCTGTAGCAGCTGTAAACTCCTTGCCAGCAGGACCAGGAGGGAAGCTTCAGCAAACACTGTGAGCAGTGACCTGCTTCCTGGGGATGACTGACAAATGTCTGTTTATTGATAGAGCTGTATGTATAGGACCTGGTGTCCTCATGTAGATATTTAGTGAGAAATCCGAGATAAGGAACGTGAACAAGTTTTGAAAGCATGAACATATTATAAAATAAGTGTAAGACTCTAAGTGTATTTATTTACTCCAACATTTCATCAGCCTATCCCCTTCCCCACCAAACACGAGCAATGAAAAATTCTTACTTCTTCCCTGAGATTTTCTTTATTCTTATGGAGTGATTTCATCTGTACCGTTTATTAACTGTGAGACTTTTAGAACATTTCTTAATCTCTTTGTATCTTACTTTGTTCATCTGTAAACTAGGAATGATGATATTCATTTCATAAATCCCCTTTTAGGGGTCAAATGAGGTAATACAGGTAAAGTAGTGAACCACCTGAAGAAGTCACAAAAAAACACCTAGTAAATTCAGCTGTTGGTTCTGCCTTTGGCATGCCTTTTTTTTTTTTTTTTTTCTTTTTTGAGCACCAAAGAATTGATGCTTTTGAACTGTGGTGTCGGAGAAGACTCTTGAGAGTCCCTTGGACTGCAAGGAGATCCAACCAGTCCATCCTAAAGGAGATCAGTCCTGAATATTCATTGGAAGGACTGATGCTGAAGCTGAAACTCCAATACTTCGGCCACCTGATTCGAAGAGCTGACTCATTTGAAGAGACCCTGATGCTGGGAAAGATTGAAGGTGGCAGGAGAAGGGACACAGGATGAGATGGTTGGATGGCATCACCGACTCGATGGACATGGGTTTGAGTCAACTCCGGGAGTTGGTGATGGACAGGGAGGCCTGGCGTGCTGCAGTCCATGGGGTCGCAGAGAGTCAGACAATGCTGAGTGATTGAACTGAACTGAACTGATAATTGCTTTGTAATGTTGTATTTCTGCTGTACAACTTGAATCAGCTATAGGTATACATATATCCCCTCTGTCTTGAGCCTCCCTCCCACACCCATCCCACTCCTCTAGGTAACAACAGGGTCCTGAGCTAAGCTCCCCGTGCTATACAGCAGCTTCCCACTCGCTAGCTATTTTACACATGTTAGTGTATATATGTCAATTCTACTGTCCCAATTTGTCCCACCCTCTCCTTCCCCAGCTGTGCCCCCAAGTCTGTTCTCTTCATCTGTGTCTCTATTCCTGCCCTGCAAGTAAGTTCTTCAGTACCATTTTTCTAGATTCCATATATATGTGTTAATATGTGTTTGTTTTGCTCTTTCTGACTTCATTCTGCATGACAGACTCTAGGTTCATCAACATTTGGTGTATCTTTAAATATTCTTTCTCTAAAGAAGACAAGTGGCAAAGACAATATGAAACAGCAGATAAGCTAAATGTCTTCTCTATTCAGCTTTAAAAAGCATCTTTCACTAAGTCTACTTCTGTTTATATAGACACGCACACATTCCCCTACTCACCCAGCCCCTCCTCTCCATTCAACACCCAAAAAGGAAGTTATCTTCCCCCACCTTTACACACACTGTCTCTAGAATTGCCGTCATCCTCTCTACCACACAAACCAGAACCAGGGAGCCATCCCTTCTCTTATTGGTAAGCTCTCCAGCTTCTACTAATTTCAATTCCAAAAGGTGAATTGCCACCCCCAGAGTGTGTTAGTCACTCAGTTGTGTCCAGTTCTTTGTGACCCAATGGACTGTAGCCCACCAGGCTCCTCTGTCCATGGAATTCTCCAGGCAAGAATACTGGAGTAGGTTGCCAGTCCCTTCTAGAGCCTTGCTTTAACTCAAGCCTTCATCCGACCTACTCGAACTATTGCTGAGGATCTAGTTTTTTTCCCCATGTCCAGTAGTAGTCCCTTTGAAACCCTACTCCACTGTGTTTCTAACCTGACTCCCCTACTCAACACCATTCAGTGATTAATCACAGCTTAGAAAGATCAGGTTCAAGTGCCCAGACATTATACACAAAGTCCTAGCCTAGCCCCAGCTCTCAGCCTCATCTTCCTCTCCTTGCCATCTACCACTGGTGTGTTCTGCACAAACCATATTTAGACTTTAGATTCCTTCTTCCTCTTGTTTTGTGTGTCTGTCTCCTTCCTACTTGTCTGCCTGGAGATTCGGCTTCATCCCTTGGTGGAACCCACATCAAGGCATTTTGTAACATACACTCATACACTTGCCAGGTACTCAATGACATGAAATATACTCAAATGATATGGAACTCCCTGCTTTTTCCCCTTCCATTCCTGAATATATGAAGTAGAGGATTAACATTCTTGTTTCATATTTACATCAGAAAATTTAACCAATAGAAAATTCTGCATTAAAAAAACACATGTAACACACATAACAAATGCTGAGTGTGTGGTCTGAGGCCCGTAGGAGCCCAATCATGACTCCCGCACTGCTGACACTGCGTTTTTTTCCTGGTTCAACTTGGTGAGACTGCTGCTGCTGCTGCTAAGTCGCTTCAGTCGTGTCCAACTCTGTGCAACCCCATAGACGGCAGCCCACCAGGCTCCCCCGTCCCTGGGATTCTCCAGGCAAGAACACTGGAGTGGGTTGCCATTTCCTTCTCCAATGCGTGAAAGTGAAGTCACTCAGTCGTGTCCGACTCTTAGCGACCCCATGGACTGCAGCCTACCTGGCTCCTCCGACCATGGGAGTGGGGTGCCATTGCCTTCTCTGTTGGTGAGACTATGGGGTGTGTATTCACAGTTGTGGCCTCTCAGCTCCTCAGAAATCCTGTAAATGTTCTCGCTCGGGCTCCCATGAGACCCTGGGTGATGTACCTTCTTTGCAATCTATAATGCACTCTGTCGCCAGCGGAGAAGCCCTCCTTTCTGTCCAAGAGGCATGTGAGAGGCACCCCCCACCCACCCCAGGGACCTGAAGCCTCCTGCTGCTTCTCTTTTTTTTCACTCTTCCAGCCCCATCTTTTTTCCTCTCTTCTTCCTTCCCCCTCTCCTGGGTCTTGTTTTTCCTCTACTTTTATATCTACCTGGAAAGATGAAAAAATTTCCATCATAAGAGGTAAAAGCAAATGTTCTAAAATTGTCTACTAGCTAACGTGTACTGAGCACTGAATATGTGCCTGGGACCGTGCTTAGAGCTTCATACGTGTTAACTCATCCAATCCTCACAATAAGCCTGTGGGAGAGGAACTTTTGCTTCCCCCACCTTTATAAACGAGAAATCCTGTCACAGAGAGGTTAAGTCATTTCCCCAGGGCCACACAGCTGGCAGAGGGCAGAGTCGGAACTGGACCTTGACGCCTGACTCCAGGACCCACTGCTCTGGATCTTAGTTCAGCACTTTTTCCTTTCACATTTCTTCAGTTTCTCAGCTGCTTTATTGATAGCAAATGATTGCAGTCATCCACGGAAATGTATTTGAGAAGGACACCAGATGGGATAGTTTGCTGGAGTTGCTGTAACAAAATACGACACATTAGGTGGCTTAAACAACAGAAATTTATTGTTTCACAAATCTGGAGGCTAGAAGTTGGAGATCAAGGTGTCAGCAAGATCAGTTCCTTCTAATGGCTGTGAAGAAGAATCTGTCTCATGCCTTTTCCCAGTTTCTGACCTTTCATTGGCAATCTTTGGTGTTCCTTGGTTTGTAGAAGCATCACCCCAATCTCCACCTTCATCCTCACATGGCATCCTCCCTGTGTATCTGTCTCCAAATCTCCCCTTTTTATAAGGACATCAGTCATATCGGATTAGAGCCCACTTTAATGAGCTCCTTTTAACTTGATTACCTCTGTAAAAACCCTGTCACTAAATAAGGTTACTTTGTGAGGTATTGGGAGTGGTTAGGACTTCAAATTTTGTGGGGACACAATTTAAGCCTTAACAGGGTTGAATTAACGGGGGATTACTTCTTCTGAGCTGTGTGTGGCTTAACTGGCCTCTGTCTGGCTTCCTCAGCAGCAGACTTGACTAGACAGTGGGCAGAAACTCTAGGTTTCATTCAGCCTTTTGCCCACACGACAGTGGATTCACTTGGTATCATTTCAAAGGAGACAGTCATTACTGAACAGTGAAAACAGTGGCTAGGTTTCAAAGGGCCTGCCCACTCTTCCTATGGGAGAAAAAAAACTCTCCCTACTCTGCAGGTCCTTGTTCTTATCTCTCCTCATCCCTCCCCACGCTCCACCCCTTCTCCCAAGCTGTAACCACATCTGACATTTTCCTCTGACCCTCCTCAGAAGTTACTGTGGCTGGTCACTACCTGCTGCTTTGCAGAAAGCCAAGGAAGCAGCCTATCGAGGTGTCTTTCTCAAACAGCAGATGTGCTGAGCCTTCCTGCCGTGAACCCTTTGTCCCTCTCATCCCGGAGGTGAGCAACAGGCTTATCTGTGAGTGAAGAGGTCAGTGGGATGAGCCAAAAACCCCACATGGAGGTGAGGGGGTGAAAGGAGTTGAATGAAACAGATAGTCAATGGAAGAGTTCACGTAACCATCTAGAGAATTCTGCTTGAAGTTTTGGTTCATTTTCCCAACCTGCCCATGATGTTTCTATACCTCCTTGTTACAGGACAGAATATACCCCTTAACTGTCTCTCAGGCCTAAGGGAATAAAGCTGCAAACTTAAGTGGTGGTGTAGGTGGTTCTGTTTTTTTTGTTTGTTTGTTTGTTTTCCCAATGGAAAAACCAGCAGTTTGTTCTCAACTAAACCATTTACAACATTTGTGTTCTTCTGATTCTCTGACATCAACCAAAATAAAAGGTACTTTTGCCTCAGGGAAACTTGTAAGCTAACTGAGTTCACACAGAGACCAGGAAAGCTTATTGAAAATCATCTCCCAATATATCTGGGCATTAGACTTTCTAGAAAGGTGATTACTAGGGGGAATTGAGAGACTAAGAAAAGACAAAAAGAAAAGCACCTTTTGTTTGAGAAGACTTTTGGCAAAGGGCATAACCTGGGTGTGGTGGAGAAGGTAAACATTTACCTCTTACCAATGCAGTGATTTAACCTTTTTGAACCTCAATGTTTACCTTTTAAACTTGCCAGGTGGGAAAATAACTCCTGCCTCAAGGGTGAATATTAAGTGAGATGATGCAGAATGACGATGACAGGTCATTTGTAGGCAAATTCTCCTGCCCATTTCAATAGAAGGATTTCAATTTAGTTTTGATTCAAAGGTAGGAAAGGAAAATGAGAAACACTCAAAGAGAAAAGGAAAGCAGCTACTTAATGCTGAAGCATCTCTCTGCATGGAACTTGCCCACAGGGCACCACATACTATGAGGCAACGGATTGGCTAAAGCAAAGTTGAGACCAGGCACACTCTGGCCACATGCTCCCCAATCCAGACTCAGTCTCTTTCTAAAAGCAGGTTTTTGCACACACGTTTACTGATCAACAGAGACTTCGGTGCTGTTCTGGTGTAGGAGCTGAGGAACCAAGGGGAGTTCCTTGAATTACTATAGCTCACTCCAGTGCCTCCCTTCTCTCCTAATAGTGTGCTCTTATTGTACCACTCAGTCACTGCACGTGTGTCTCTCCACATCAATGAAGGGCAGAGAACAAGTCTGTTGTTTCTCTTTTATGCACTGAAGCTCCGCAATGCTAAGCAAATACTAGACATTCAGTGAATGCTTTGTTAACTGGATTTTCACTCTAGCTAAAACAGTCAATTTACGATGGACCAACCTTCCATTGAGTGGATTCCCTGGTGGTTCAGATGGCAAAGAATCTGCCTGCAATTCAGGAGACCTGGGTTTGATCCCTGGGTCGGGAAGATCTTCTGGAGGAGGGAATGGCAACCCGTGCCAGTATTCTTGGCTGGAGAATTCCATGGACAGAGAAGCCTGGCAGGCTGCAGTCCATGGGGTCACAAAGAGTCAGACGCGACTGAGCAACTAACACAACTTTGCGCTGAACACAACTAGAAGAGCTGGAGTTTTCAAGAGCGATCTGTTTGAAATCATCAGAGAATTACCATAGTGGGACTTTCCTGGGGGTCCAGTGGTTAAGGCACCATGTGTCTGAGATCATTTTCCTCAGATTGGGATATGAACTCATGTGCTGGGACTCGAACCCAGCCAAAACCCATGGTCTTCCAACTAAGATCACAGACCTGGTTTCAGGACCTAATCAAACTCAGGTTCTTGATATTTCATCACAGAAAGAATTCAGTGAGAGACTACGTTGATAAGTAAGAAATAGATTTATTCAGAGAGAAACACACTCCACAGAGTATGTGGGTTGTTGCAGAGGGTGAGTATGGCCTCAAAATGTGGTGTGGTTAGCTTTTTTTATGGGCTGGGTAATTTCATAGACTAATGAGTGGGAGGATTATTCCAACCATTTTGAGGAAGAGGGCAGAGGTTTCCAGGAATGGGCCTCGGCTCACTTTTTGGTCTTTGAATGGTTAGCCTTGGAACTGTCACAGTGCCTCCGGGTGTGTCATTCAGCTTGCTGATGTGTTACAACGAGCATATACTAAGGATCAAGGTCTAGTTGAAGTTGACTTGTCTGCCATCATGGACCCATTTGATTCTAATCAGTTTCTGTTGTGTCCTAGGGCTAGGTCATTCTATCAGAGGTTGTGCTCTGCCCTCTTTCCTCCTGTTTAAGTTCTAATGCAGGGGGCCAGGGTTAGATCCCTGATTGGGGAACTAAGATTCCACATGTCCTGAGGCACAGCCAAAAAATAAAAATTAAAAATGAAGTCCATTTTAAAAGAGGGAGAGAGAGATACACAGCAGCAGAAATTAGGGGCAGGGTCCTAGAGAGAAAGGAAATGCATCCGGGTGAGACAAAGGTTGGGGCTATTTCTCCTCTCCAGGAAGTTGCTGATTCACAGGAGAAGTGGAGCTGAGAGGCTGAGGATACAATCAGAAAGTGATTGCTAATTGATTGTATCTCAGTAAAGCTGGGGGCGGGGGGTGGGGGGTGCGGTGGGAACCCCAAACAAGTGCTTCTAGGGCTCTGAGGAAAAAGGAAAGGGAAGACCAAGAGACAGAGAAGCTGAGCAAAGTCTCACATGGTTGAGAAAATGAAAGCTGGAACTGGGGGTTCCCCAAGGAGAAGGGGCCTTGGGCTCACAGCTGTGATCGCTGAAGGGCTGCACCAAGATGTAACAAAGAACCAGAAACAGCTCTGTCAACAGCAAGATTGAATTCCAACTCAGATCAGGGCAATCCAAGTCTGGATTAAGGCAAATAGCCCTATTCTAACTGCTTTCCAGAAGCAAAAGTAAATCTACTCTGGAGGAAGAGAACACCCTTCAGAACCTCTATACTTTTTCATGCAATTATTCAGTGATGTTTACCTTTATATAGATCCCCTACCCATGCCTTTCAGATCCTCACTGAGATGTGGAAAAGGCACAGACAGTCGAGAACCCTGGCCTCTAAATCTGTTTCCTTATTTGGAGAGTAAGACAGGTTTATCCGGCTTTGAAATTTTCTGTCTCTATGTGTGGAACTGAACTCGGCCTCACCTTCACTGTGCTGCATCCTCTTTGAGTCACCAAGAGGTGATTCACCTCACTGGTGAGGGAGAGATTCCTGCCCTAGGGCTAGGGAACGGCTGAACAAAGGACGCCCCAGGACTGGTCATAAGCATTCACATGTCCTCAGCCACTTACGCTCCAAACGCTCACAGCCCAGGGAAGGAAGACACTCATGCATGTGAAGTCACAGGAGCGTTGCGCTTGGAACAGGGTGAACAACCAGGGGCTGTGGGAGGCAGGTTTTTAGTATCAAGAGGGTGGGGGTGCAAGGAGCTCAGCCTGGTGCTCTGTGATGATGTAGCAGGGGGGATGGGGGGCCTTGTGAGGGAAGCTCAAGAGGGAGGCAGTATTGGTATACTTAGAGCTGCTTCACGATGTTGTGTGGCAGAAACCAACACCACATTGTAAAGCAATTATCTTCCAATTAAAAATAAATTAAAAAAAAAAAAAGGAGGGTGGGAGTGATCCCTGCTTTCCATGGAAAGATATGATTGGCTTGTTTGAAAGATTCTGTGGGCTGGTTGGGAAACTGGAATCCACCTCTAGGGATAAGCAGGAACAGTGCCTGGTCCCTTTGATGAGGAGGGCTGTTTGGCTAGAGGATCTCATCTGTGGGAGCCAAGTAGGGATAGGGACTTGCTGTTAAACAATTTGAGGCTCTTTGGATTTTACCAGTTGTCAATATTACTTATAATGTAATGAGCAAGATTACAGTCATGTCCGACTCTTTGTGATCCCATGGAATAGTCCATGGAATTCTCAAGGCCAGAATACTGGAGTGGGCAACTGTTCCCTTCTCCAGGGTATCTTCCCAACCCAGGGATCGAAACCAGGTCTCTTGCATTGCAGGCAGATTCTTTACCAGCTGAGCCAGCAGGGAAGCCCAAAACCAGTTGTCAAGGTAGCACACAATTTCAGGCCTTCATTTTAGGCCTTACCCTGTGTATCTCCCAAGAGACAAGGCCACGTGACAACATACCCAGTGCCCGACTTCTGCTCCTCCTCGATTGCCTTGACTTTTCATGTACTCTTGCCACCTCACACTCCTTTCTATAATCCCATGGCTCTCACCAGAGTTTGGGTCCTTATTACCTCTGCAGCTACCCACCCCAGTATTCTGGCCTGGAGAATTCTATGGATTGTACAGTCCATGGGGTCACAAAGAGTCGGACATGACTGAGCAACTTTCACAGTGAAAAATTTTTGTCTGCCATATCAGCAAACAAAGGGCGTTGCGTCAAGCCATCGCATTACAAGTTAACCCTGAGGAGATTCAGGATGAGAAGCACAAGATGCTGGCTTCAGGTAGCTGAGGCACTTACCACACAAATGATTTCAGTGAGCCCAGTCCTTTGCATCTTACATACACAGAAAAGTGCTAAACTTATTAACTTGAGATGTCTGATTTTCTTTAATTAACAGTAACCTTTCAATGTTCTGACTACCTGGTCTTCATTGCAAAAACTCCTATATAACCTAGTTCTTCCCTTGCCTCATGGAGCAGTCTCTCAGAGTGATCTTAGAGGCTGCCTCCTGGGCTTAAGTCCTCAGTTTTATCTGCCAAATAAAACATAACTTTTAACTTTGGGGACTTCCCTGGTGGTCCAGTGCTTAAGAATCCGCCTCGGTGGGAGGATTTGAGAGAATAGCATTTAAATGTGTATATTACCATATGTAAAACAGATAATCAATGCAATTCGATGCATGAAGCAGGGCACTCAAAGCTGGTGCTCTGGGGCAACCCAGAGGGGTGGGGTGGGGGGGAGGTCAGGATGGGGGGACACAAGTATACCTGTGACTGATTCATGTCGATGTATGGCAAAAAACACCACAATTGTAAACAATTGTAAAACAATCACAATTGTAAAGTGATTGGCCTCCAATTAAAATAAGTAAAAAAAGAGAAAGAATCCGTCTTCCAATGCAGGGGACGCAGGTTCAGTCACTAGTTGGGAAACTAAGATCCCTATGCCTTGGGGCAACTAAGCTCATGCACTGCAATGAAGACCCAGCACAACCAAAATTAAAAAAAGAAAAATTTTTAACTTTTAGGTTATGCAAGTTCTTTTTTTTTTTTTTTCCCAGTTGACACCTCCCATCTGTTGTGGTAACATTAGGCAACAGGTTTCTCTGGCTCTGTTTCTCCCCTGGTGGAATCTATTCTTGTCACAGCTGACATACCAATCTTCATAAAATACCACTTTAACCACATTATTGCCTAGTACCTGGGATTTGGCCTCCCCAAGTTGTGTGAAAATGCAAGGACAGCTAGCATAAGGACAGGCCAACTGAGCTGACAGTGATCCACTGAGCCTCAAGAGTCAACCCCCTGACTTCAGAATGAAAAATTAGATACCTGGCTTCATGTTACTTTCTAAACATGAGCAGATGTGCGCGCATGTTCAGTCACTCAGTTCACTGTGTCTGACTCTGCAACCCTAAGGACTGTAGCCCACCAGGCTCCTCTGTCCATGGGTTTTCCCAGGCAAGAATACTGGAGTGAGCTGCCACTTCCTTTTCAGGGGATCTTTCTGACCCAGGGATTGAACCTATGTCTCCTGCATTGCAGGCACATTCTTTACCACTGCACCACCTGGGGAGCCCACGATCAGATAACTAAACTTACAAAGTAAAGTTAGTACCAATGACATTTTTCTTTTCAATAAAATAGATCACCTAGGTTGTAGAAATAGGCTTTTTATTTATCAGAGTCAAAAGGAACTATTTTCATTTATCCCAGGAATGATTTGAGTCAGGAAAATAAAGACAATGACTGACACTTCATCTAATTTTATTCATCAGTGGGGGGTGGGTGGGAGGGAAAGAGCTGGTTTGATAAAAGTATGTTTGAAAGTTTTGAAGATGCTAGAACGATAAGAGGCTATTGCAAAATTACAAGAGGAAAGTGTAAAGAAATATGGCAGAAGTTGATAAATAGGCAGTTTGCAGGTGAAGTGGGATGAACTATAATAACAGTGAAAGAATGAGATCTTTGGGTCTGTGTATCTTTATATGTTGTATAATACATATGTGGATTTATATCTTATCTCCTTATTCTAGAAATGAGGTGTTTTAAAAAATGTAATCAAGAACACCAAGTGAAGGTTTGAATAAGAGCATTAATGAGAGATAGACCTAGAGAGGAGGCAAGAGCCGGAAAAAAGCTGCTTAATTTGTTCATAGATCCTTCTCCTGCCATCACAAAGAAGTGAACCCTCCTGGCAATGTCCTTGTTTCCAAATGGTATTGTGGACTAGATCTGCGTGTAGTCAGAGCTCCTAGCATTAAGAGACTTGCTGCTGCCTTTGTGTGTATTCCAGGGTTGTTCCTTGTGCATCTGTCAGAGAAACAGTGGGTGCTTCTATTAGAGTTAACATCTTCCGAAGTGAGACACTTGGGAGCTCCTAACTGCATTGCAACGGGTGCAGCATGTGACCTCCTCCTAGAATATCCTGCATAAGAGCCACTGGATACATAGATTAATGTCCAGTAGTGGACAGTGCTCTATTATACTGCTATTTGGGGAAGAGACTAACATCTACCAAAGAGGCTGACAATATCAAAACATGTCTTTTGTTATAGGCTTCATGGAAACAATTTGACTCTCAACTTCCACCTTTCTGTAATGTTATAATGTAGGGGATGCTCCTATGATAAGAACATAATGTGATACATTTTGTATAGTATGAACCAAGACAACAAGATATGCTACCTAGATTCTAGCATCACAAATTGTTCAAAGGAACTCTTTCATAGAAGGTAACATTTGAATACAGCTTGTAGACACATTGTAAACATGCATAATATCCCTGGATCTCATGACTCATTCAATGCCTGAGAATTCAGTTCCACCATAGTCAGCCATATCAAAAAGGGAAGAATTTGTAAAAGGGCAAAAGTTTGACTCCAAGTAAGTAAATAAAGGATTATCACAGCAGAATTCAGTCATTGGCTGCCAATGTTCTTGGAATTCTTCTTTCTCTTATGGTGCCAATGTTGTGTCTCATCCCACCCCACTCCACCCCCATTGAAGGCACTCCCTGCCTGCTCTCCCTTCTTGATCACAACGTGACCCTAGCAAGGAGGAGCCTCAGATGAAGGAGGGGAGGGTCCAAGGACCTCTACAGCTGGCCCAGGGATGGGCTCAGGGCTCTGTGGCTCAACTATGGCAAAGAACTCATGCTAGTCATTTCCTGCTGGGTAGTAAAGTTCCACGGAGAAGGCAATGGCACCCCACTCCAGTAGTCTTGCCTGGAAAATCCCATGGGTGGAGGAGCCTGGTGGGCTGCAGTCCATGGGGTCCCTAAGAGTCAGGCACGACTGAGCGACTTCACTTTCACTTTTCACTTTCACGCATTGTAGAAGGAAATGGCACCCCACTCCAGTGTTCTTGCCTGGAGAATCCCAGGGATGGGGGAGCCTGGTGGGCTGCCATCAATGGGGTTACACAGAGTCGGACACAACTGAAGCGACTTAGCAGCAGCAGCAGCAGCAGCAGTAAAGTTCCACAGAGCTAGGAACAGTGGAACTAGCAGAGTTTCTGTCTCCTTTTTCTAAGGAAGTGATATGGCAATATGTCACCCCATCATCCCTGGAGAAGGAAATGGCAACCCACTCCAGTATCCTTGCCTGGAAAATCTCACGGAGAGAGGAGCCTGGTGGGCTGCAGTCCATGGGGTCGCAAAGAGTTGGGCATGACTGAGCAACTAACACTTAAACACCCCATCATCACTCATTAATTTAAGCATTTTTTTTCATTTAATAAACATATATGTGACTGAGATGGGCCAGGCAGTATGAATATGACTTCAAGAAGCTTCCCAATCATCATCACTAAGATCTTCAACACATGTTTATCAAGTATACACTGTAATAGGTACTGAAAATGAAAAACCTGGCCCATGTTCTCAAGAATCATTAAGGAAGATGTTCTGTTATGTACACTGAAATCTCAATAAATTTACCACTCTTATATATGAATGATATTAAAATAATACTATAATGCACATGTTTAAAAGCAGTGATTCTTAACTTCGGCCCATGGGCAGATCACCTAGGGAGTTAAAAAAAAAAAACAAAACTCTGATGTCCTCAACCCCACTTCACCAATTGAATCAGAATTTCTTTGAATGAGATCCAGGCATTAGTATATATTTTGAATGTCTCCAGGTGACTCTACTGTACAACTATTACTGAGAACCATTATGTTAGAATTTGTGCCTGAAACAAGAGTCCGAAGCATACCTGGTACATGGTAGGTCACCTGTGATATCTTTTATTCTAGTATTTTGTCCATCTTTATTTGTCACCAAGCTCCCAGGATGCTCTCTGGGTACCAAATAGGAGCAGAGTAATTTGCCATTCCTTCCCACTCTTCCTCCTTGCTAGAAATACCTGGAGAGAGCTAAATCACATTAATATTTAGGATTTGAAATGTGCTCATCAAAATGTTCTTACTGAGGAACTTTTAAACTCAAATAAATGACTCATTACTCTTATTCACATGGATATATCAAAGTCCATTATTATGTATAATTATGATATTCTGATAGCAACATCTCATTACTCCCCACAGCTAATGTTGAGAGGCTAGTTGGAAAAATTTTTAATGTATTGATAAAATAAAGCACACACACACAAAATGGTAGCAGTATTGGAGTCTGTATATTTTGAATTCAGAATGGAATAAGGAATATGCAAAAATAAAACATTTTTTCTCTTATACCTAAAGATTGAAGTATAGCTCACTTCAAAAGACAGAATATCCATGGTTATGTGCAGCCACTGGCTGTGTGTTTGTTTTCTAGTTGGCTTATTTCATTTGGTCTTTTTAAGAACCAATTTCTACTTAGTCACTGGACATTTTTAAAAATGCTTTTCATTTTATTCTGTTGATAGTATGGTAGAAAACGTTATACCAAACAGATTTTGGAAAGAATCCAGAGTTTCAAGAGGGGCTGAGAAGATAAGGAAGCTTTCTAGGATATTGTCCATGAGGGGAAATGATTTCCTTCATTCATTCATTAAATACATATTGAATACTGACTGACTGAATGCATAAGGGAAGGGACAAGGGCCCTTGGATCAGTAAAGGAGACCTCTGGGGTAATGCTTTCCAGGAAAAATGTTTTGTTATAGAATTGCCCATGCCTTCTCCACATAAAAGATGACTCTTTTTCATGTGAATAAATTTACCAATAAATATTTTCATTTATATGAATCTTTATCATAGCATGTTCAGGTGAAGGCTTGCAGTTTTACAATGGAGGACAAATGTGTTTCTAGGCCAGTGGGTGCAGGAGTGAGATGGTCAAAAGAAGAAAGAAAATGGGTATTATTTTACTCTGATTCTTAGATTCAGTCAGCTGTTGGACCACAAATTATGGCTTGGGGTATTGACTTTACTTTAAATTGATTATTTTCCCCCTAAATAAAATACATCTTTGCTTCCTAAGTCTTCTGTTTAATGTGGCAACCCTCAAAGACAGTGGAGGGGGAACAGATGAATCTAATGTATTTAACTGATCAGGGACCTCTGGTCTCCTTGCTACCTGCCCTGGGATATGTATCCTTCAAGGACCATTTTTATTTAGTTATTTATAATTAAGTACAGTTCCTTTCTAGTCCTAAAATAAAATGGCACACCGTACCTACACATATCCTTTTTTTTTTTTTTTTTAACTTTTTGATTTTTGTCTTGGGAATAGCTGATTAATAATGTGATAGTTTCAAGTGAACAGTGAAGGGACTTAGCCGTACATATACATGTATCCATTCTTCCCTAAACTCCCTTCCCATCCAGGCTGCCTTATAATATTGAGCAGAATTCCCTGTGCTATACAGTAGGGAAGGACCATTTTTAGATAAGCAATGACTAAGGTAGGCTCCAGTGGTTAAAGCAGTACTTCTCATACTTAACATGTGTTTGAATCACCTGGAACCAGGACAAATGCATGTTCAGTTCAGCAGGGCTGCAGTGAGGACCTGGGAACCTGCATTTCTAACAAGCTCCCCAGTCTTGTCGACGGCCACCAAATATAGTAATAACTTTGAATTGCAAGGCTTAGGGAACCTCTGGCTGGTCATAATAAAAGGAAAGAGTTTGAGTAATTTCTAAAATCTTTGCTCTCCTAAGAAGCTTTCCCAGACTGATCAAAGCAAGTCTGTCCACGTATTTCCCAAATAAAATCTGCAATATTTGGGACAATATTTAAGACAAAGATTATATCTGAAATCACTTATGTGTGTTTTCAAGTATCAAGAGATCTGGTGCTTTTTATCAACATAAAGCTAATCTTTACGGTCAGGTGACTCCAACACAAGTATATGTACATAAAAGCTATATAAATCGTTAATTGGATCTATTTTTCTGTTTAAAAATATTTATGATTATATAGTTTTTTTCTATTCATGTCTGTCTTGACTCTCAGATTGAAAACTTTGGGGGCAGACTGTGCCCGTCTTAGACCCATAGAAAATGCCAGACATAGGATCCAGCAAGACATCTGAGATCAGCTAGTTCAGCGTTGTCCAAGGATTGCACAGCTACCACTGGCAAACCAGGGGGATGATTTTTTGTGGAATATGAGCAACATTTTACAATTTTTTAAGTAGTTGTGTATATATTTTAATAAGTTTTAGGGAAAGCTATAACTAGCATGTCTTGCCCAGGAATGCATGGATGTTATTACTAGAAGAAAGCAAATCCCAGTTTGATTTCTGGGTCAGGAAGATCCCCTGGAGAAGGGACAGGCTACCCACTACAGTGTTCTTGGGCTTCCATAGTGGCTCAGCTGGTAAAGAATCTGCCTGCAATGCGAGAGACCTGGGTTCAATCCCTGGGTTGGGAAGATCCCCTGGAGAAGGAAAAGGCTACCCACTCCAGTATTCTGGCCTGGAGAATTCCATGGACTGTATGCTGCTGCTGCTGCTAAGTCGCTTCAGTTGTGTCCAACTCTGCGATCCCATAGACGGCAGACCACCAGGCTCCCCATCCCTGGGATTCTCCAGGCAAGAACACCGGAGTGGGTTGCCATTTCCTTCTCCAATGCATGAAAATGAAAAGTGAAAGTGAAGTCGCTCAGTCGTATCCGACTCTAGCGACCCCGTGGACTGCAGCCTACCAGGCTCCTCCGTCCATGGGGTTTTCCAGGCAAGAGTACTGGAGTGGGGTGCCATCGCCTTCTCCGATGGACTATATAGTCCATGAAGTTCAGTCCACGACTGAACCACTTTCACTACACTTACTTAAATCTTATTATTTTACTTATTTATTATTTCTTGCTGTGTCCTGGATCTTTGTTGCTGTATGCAGGCTTTCTCTCGCTGTGTTGAGCAGAGGCTACTCCTCATTGTGGTGCTCGGGCTTCTCATTACAGTGGCTTTTCTTGTTGTGGAATGCAGGCTCTAGGGTGTCGGGCTTCAGTAATTGCAGCTCATGGGCTCTAGATCACAGGCTCAGTAGTTGTGACTCCTGGGCTCTAGAGCCCAGGCTCAATAATTGTGATGCATGGGTTTAGTTGCTACGCTGCATGTGGGATCTTCTAGGACCAGGGATCAAACCTGCGTTGCTTGTATTGGCAGGCAGATTCTTTGCCACTGAGCCACAGGAAAGCCCTACATTTACTTAAATCTTAAAAGTGAGGTACTAGGGTGGGATGATTTGGGAGAATGGCATTGAAACATGTATAATATCATATATGAAATGAGTTGCCAGCCCAGGTTCGATGCACGATACTGGATGCTTGGGGCTGGTGCACTGGGATGACCCAGAGGGATGGTATGGTGAGGGAGGAGGGAGGAGGGTTCAGGATGGGGAACACATGTATACCTGTGGCAGATTCATTTTGATATATGGCAAAACCAATACAATATTGTATTGGTAAAAAATAAAATAAATTTTTAAAAAAGTGAGGTACTGTAAAGACAAATATAATATGAATATCATTTCTGTAGCATATTGTTAGTTGTTTAGTAACTAAGTTCTGTCTGACTCTTTGGAACCCCATGGACTGTAGCCTGCCAGGATCCTCTGTCCCTGGGATTTCCCAAGCAAGAATATTGGAGTGGGTTGCCATTTCCTTCTCCAAGGGATCTTCCCAACCCAGGGATTGAACCCGCATCTGCTGCATTGACAGGCAGATTCTTTACCATTGAGCCACCCGGGAAGCCCTCACTGTAGCATATGCATATAACAAAAATTGTGAGAGTTGTATGCACATGATTGAGTTTTGGGAAATAGTATTAATTCATCACAATTGATGAAACTTGAGCTCAGATGTATTACCATATTTCAAAGAATTTAAGATGCTATGGATCATAGGCCGTATCCTAATTTCAAAGGGCTAAAATGTAAGAAAATTTAATGAATAAATGAAATATGAAAGTGGCTTACTCAAACATCTATGATTGAGAATGTTTTAAAGGTCATTTTCTTCTCTGAGAGCATTTCTGCCTAAATAATCACTAAGTGATGACCCGAAGGAATCACATTCTCATGGTGGAATGTCAGGTCTTACCTATGGCAGATGGATATGTGAAATGGATTCAGGCAAGAGCCACTGTGTGGTCCCCTGGAGTAACCCTTATAGAAGATGGACTGCTTCCCCCATCAGTGTTTCTCAGCCGAAGACCAACAGAAGAAACAAATCTGTAGATGAACAAGTTGGATGCATTACTCGTTTCAATGAGGGAAAACGAACATCTCAGCAAGAGGTGAGAGAAAGGACCTATCATGTGATTTGGGTTTGTGTCATGTGATTCTGAAGGACTTCCCTGTGACTCAAATGGTGAAGAATCTGCCTGCAATGCAGTAGACCCAGATTTGATCCCTGAGTTGGGAAGATGCCCTGGAGAAGGGAATGGCAATCCACTCCAGTATTCCTGTCTGGAGAATCCCATGGACAGAGGATCCAGGCGGGCTACAGTCTCTGGGATCACAAAGAGTTGGACACAACTGAGCAACTAACTACTATTACTATGTGATTCTGAGGAGGGTCAGGGAAGTAGGCCTGGCTCTGGATTGGCTTCTGTCAGAAATCAAAGGGATTCTATGATTTGACATCTTAATACCTCTTATCTAGAAGGTGAGGAAGTGAAGAAAACCCAATGCTGAGGTTGATAAGCAAGCAGCACTCACCCCTATTAGCCAGGACAAGAGGATATTTGGTCATTTTTATGGTTTGGAAACATTCTTATTAGTGCCTGTTCAGACATAAGAACAGAGTGGTCTGGTCTTTGTTTTGATCCATCGTGGTCGTAGAATGACCTTGCCCTTTGTTCCTGTTCTATAAAACTGTTTATGTTTAACAGGAGAACAAGGCTTAGCTGAGAGTGCCAGACCAACTCCTGGATGCTGTGCTGTTTTTCTTTCTTACATCTGCCTCTGTAGCTCCTTCCTGAACCACCTTGCTCCATTTTCAGACAAATGCCAGATACAAATTGTCAGCAAGAGTTTTGTATTATGTTAATGAATTTAAGACCCAGCCTTGACTCTGTGATGGCAGATGCCTTTGTTAATTCTGAAAGATATTGCCCCACTACTTTGTGTCTTCAGGAGAATGTGATCTTCAGCCATCCATGACAATCAATACTGTACTTCAGCAAAGGCAATCATCCATGTGCTCATCAGTTAATCTTTCCCCAGACACCTACCGCCTTCAACACACACACTTTTTTTTTTTTTTGGTATGACAAAGAGGAATTGCCCTAAAGAGAATTCTCTGTGGTTTCTGTGCTTGGTCAATAGTATTTACTGATGGTGGCAGAAAAAGAAAAGCATCTTGGGAAACAGAACTCTCTCAAGATCTGTGATACTAATGGACACCACCTCCCCAAGCCTAGAGGCACTATTAACTATAGGTAAGTATAAGGAAATAAGGTAGATGAGTGAGTGTCAGGATCCTGAAGTGGGGTAAAGGAGGATAGGGGACTCCTTTAGGGAATGATGAGAAAGTTTTGAAATTAGATGGTGCTGGAGGGTGAATATACTAAAAACTATTGAACTGTATACTCAAAAGAGTGAATTTTGTGGTATGTGAATTATCTCAGTTTTTAAATTTTTTTGAAGGAAGTGAAAAACGAGAGGGCAGAGAGGCTTCTCTTACTGGTTATTGTTAGATTTGCTTTTTATTTTATTTTAAAATATTCATTTGACTGTGTGTTGCCACGCTCAGGATCTTCAGTCTTCAGTGAGGTGTCTGAACTCCTAGTTGGGGCATGTGGGATCCAGTTCCCCAACCAGGGCTCAAACCCATGTCCCCTACATTGCAAGGCTGATTCTTAACCACTGGACCAGGAGGGAAGTCCCATATGTTGTGGAGTTTTACAGGTCATCAGAAATGTGGTGTTTGGTATTTACTTAGTAACAGATTTACTATTTGTAATCAAACCTTTCTCCTCTGGATTAAAGTAACAAGTAGAACTGGTAACTGTGGTTGACCCAGTATTCACCACACTAGCAGGGTTGTAAACTTTCTCTTTGGAAAAGTTTCAACTAAACCAGGGCTATGCTGCCCTCTCAACAGTAATTTCTAAAAAGATTTCTCTAAAGGCTGAAATCCAATTAAGAGTGAGAAGGAAAAAAGCATTAGAAAGCATGTTTCTGCTTTCTGTGCAGGTTTATGAGGGCTCATAGCATTCATTCACTCATTGGTGTGGCAGGTGTTCTGTCCGGCCCTGGGGGATGCAGAAACAGAGGGGTCACATAATCTTCCTGCAAGGAACTTCAAATGCAGTTGTACCACTGAATATGCCTTTTATGTTGCCTCTACATGGCTGAGCTTTTTTTTTTTTTAACGTCTACTTATACTGATTCCACAGCAGTGGAAATTAAGACTCTGGAACTTGGAAACAGAAAAGATAAAGGATACTCTTATTCCTTAGTTAAGTAAAAACTCCTCTCAGTGAGGAACCCAATATTTTCTAGGGACCTCTTTGAATCCAGGGGCCACTCAGTTCAGTTCAGTTCAGTCTCTCAGTCATGTCTGACTCTTTGCGACCCCATGAATCACAGCACGCCAGGCCTCCCTGTCTATCACCAACTCCCAGAGTTCACTCAGACTCACGTCCATCGAGTCAGTGATGCCATCCAGCCAGCTCATCCTCTGTCGTCCCCTTCTCCTCCTGCCCCCAATCCCTCCCAACATCAGAGTCTTTTCCAATGAGTCAACTCTTCGCATGAGGTGGCCAAAGTACTGGAGTTTCAGCTTCAGCATCATTCCTTCCAAAGAAATCCCACGGCTGATCTCCTTCAGAATGGACTGGTTGGATCTCCTTACAGTCCAAGGGACTCTCAAGAGTCTTCTCCAACACCACAGTTCAAAAGCATCCATTCTTCGGCACTGAGCTTTCTTCACAGTCCAACTCTCACATCCATACATGACCGCAGGAAAAACCATAGCCTTGACTAGACAGACCTTTGTTGACAAAGTAATGTCTCTGCTTTTCAATATGCTATCTAGGTTGGTCATAACTTTCCTTCCAAGGAGTAAGCGTCTTTTAATTTCATGGCTGCAGTCACCATCTGCAGTGATTTTGGAGCACCAAAAAATAAAGTCTGACACTGTTTACACTGTTTCCCCATCTATTTCCCATGAAGTGATGGGACCGGATGCCATGATCTTAGTTTTCTGAATGTTGAGCTTTAAGCCAACTTTTTCACTCTCCACTTTCACTTTCATCAAGAGACTTTTTAGTTCCTCTTCACTTTCTGTCATAAGGGTGGTGTCATCTGGATATCTGAGATTATTGATATGTCTCCCGGCAATCTTGATTCCAGCTTGTGCTTCTTCCAACCCAGCGTTTCTCATGATGTACTCTGAATAGAAGTTAAATAAGCAGGGTGACAATATGCAGCCTTGACGTACTCCTTTTCCTATTTGGAACCAGTCTGTTGTTCCATGTCTAGTTCGAACTGTTGCTTCCTGACCTGCATACAGGTTTCTCAAGAGGTAGGTCAGGTGGGCTGGTATTCCCATTTCTTTCAGAATTTTCCACAGTTTATTGTGATCCACACAGTCAAAGACTTTGGCACAGTCAATAAAGCAGAAATAGATGTTTTTCTGGAACTCTTTTGCTTTTTCGATGATCCAGCGGATGTTGGCAATTTGATCTCTGGTTCCTCTGCCTTTTCTAAAACTAGCTTGAACATCTGGAAGTTCATGGTTCACATATTGTTGAAGCCTGGCTTGGAGAATTTTGAACTTTACTTTGCTAGAGTGTAAGATGAGTGCAACTGTGTGGTAGTTGAGCATTCATTGGCATTGCCTTTCTTTGGGATTGGAATGAAAACTGACCTTTTCCAGTCCTGTGTTCACTGCTGAGTTTTCCAAATTTGCTGGCATATGGAGTGTAGCACTTTCACAGAATCATCTTTTAGGATTTAAAATAGCTCAACTGGAATTCCATCACCTCTACTAGCTTTGTTCATAGTGATGCTTCCTAAGGCCCACTTGAGTTCACATTCCAGGAAATATATGGCTCTAGGTGAGTGATCACACCATCGTGATTATCTTGGTCATGAAGATCTTTTTTGTACAGTTCTTCTTTGTATTCCTGCCACCTCTTCTTAATATCTTCTGCTTCTGTTAGGTCCATACCATTTCTGTCTTTTATCGAGCCCATCTTTGCATGAAATGTTCCCTTGGTATCTCTAATTTTCTTGAAGAGATCCCTAGTCTTTCCCATTCTGTTGTATTATTGTTGTAGTATTTATGTCCATACAAAGGGAATGGGTAGCTGGAAGGGCTGCCCCATCCCAAGCCCTGTTCTTCCATTTTCCTATATTACATTGGGTAGTTTTCTCATGTAGACAAGAGAACCAAAATAGTTACAGTCTTCCAGATATTCTACCATGAGCACTCTTTTTTGAAAGAAAATCATGAAACTTCTGTATGATAGTGATTTAAGTAGCTGTTGGTTGAGAAAATGCATTAACAATAGATATGCAATAGAAATTCAATAAAATTTTGAAATGACTTTATATTTTAATAAGCACAGCAGCATCTGTACACATCTGAAACATATGATACTATCAACTTAGTTTATATACAATTCTTAATTTCTCAACTGTCCAGTTTCCAAGATTTAAAAGTGAGAATGTGGCAAGTTTTTTATACTCTATGAGTGGGGTAGAAAATTGATACCACATTTTTGGAAAGTAATTGGGCAATATCTATCAAAAATTTAAATGTACATTCTCCTTGACTCAGCAATTCCACATCTATAAAAGTACTCTACACATGTTTACAAAATGAAGAATGATACTTATTGCAATGTTCCTCAAAAGAGTGTGAAATCTGGAAACAGCAAAAATATTTTCATGAGGGACTGGCTAACCAATCATGTAATAAAATGCTTTATAGTCATTGAAAAGAATAACTTCTGTGCCATATTATTAAGTAAAAATTCAAGTTACAAAGTAGCATGTATGGGATGATCTCATAGATTTATATATATATATACACACACACACACACACACATACATACATGTATACACATATACATACAGTCTGCAACAGGAATAAGCAACATTTTTTAGCCTTATACTGGAATTTCTCAAATTCAAGTAATGTATGGATCCTCTAAAGGAAAATAGTTCTTTGGATATTACCTATTAACTTAAAATTTTTAATCCTATATTTTACTTAGGTAGATACAAGTATTAGAGATCAGTGTACTCTTTATACACTTAGCAGCAACTAGGGGATCCCAGAGAGTTAAAGCATTAGTAAAAATACAAATCCATATTGTAATGTGTTTATCCTCTAATTAAAAATATGTATATAAATCCAAAGATAATTTATAAATTATGTGCTAAAAAATTATGTAATAAAAACTCAAACTGATAGATGATCATGTTTTGCTGAAATGAGAGCTCTGGTGAAACTATGATTAGAGAGAGGTGTAATCTCAATTACAAGTCTATATTCAGTCATTTTGCACCTGACTGTGGTAATACTCTATTTATTATGGCTATGCTGAGTCTTGCTGTGCACAGGCTTTCTCTAGTTGCTGTGCGTGGACTTCTCACTGCAGTGGCTTCTCTTGTTGCCAAGCACAGTTTTAGGCATGCGGGTTCAGTAGCTGTGGCCTGCGGGTTCAGTAGTTGTGGTCTGCGAGTTCAGTAGTTGTGGCTTGCAGGCTCTAGAATGCAGGCTTAGCAGTTGTGGCAAGGACTTCGTTGCCCTGAGGCATGTGGAATCTTCCCCAGCCAGGAATCTAACCTGTGTCCCCTGCATTGGTAGGCAGATTTTTAACTCCTGGACCACCAGGAAAATCCAGTAATGCTCTTTATATTGCTATTATGCTATGAAATATGAAAAACTTCATGTCTGTGTTTGAAATTCAAGATTGTCAGACCACATTTAACTAAATCTATGGATCGATTTTTAATAATATGACATGATAACTCTAACTGGTTTTACTCCCTTAAAAGTAAATTAACCTCTAATTAAAATAAATAAATAAATAAATAAATTTTTTAAATTAAAAAAAAAATTTAAGTAAGGTTACTATTGCAATGTTTTTAAAGCATCAAGTATTGTGGGGAACAGGGAAATATCTGAACCTGCTCTATTTTTTGCAGATATTGAAAAGAAATGCAGTTTCAACACAGTGTTCACAGTCAAAGCTTAGAAAGAAAATGTTAATGAGTCATTCATATCATTTAAAAAATCACCATAATTCAAGTTTTCTTATTATGGTTTCTATTTTGTCTGCAAATGAAATGTTCAAACCACAACCGGTACACTGTCTTGTGGCTTTCAGATAGCCCCAGTTCACCATCCACATATTAAGTCTGCTTCCGGCCTTGTCTCATTCCTCATTAATTCAAGTAGTATATTACTTATTTTAATTATGCTAATTTTCAGGATGTCAACGTGAATTCTCAACTTATTAAATATCTTTTTAAACTTGTCTTTATATACGAAAATGCCACTCTAGTGCAAATTAAAAAATAATTCAACTTAAGGTTGACAGATACCATTTTGACGTTGGGACCTGACAACCTTACGGCAGTTAGACCTGCTTTCCAACTTACGAACTGTTAAAAACCAGAAAAAGTCAGTCATGTTTATGGCACGAGAAGTAGGATTTTTAGTGAGTCTTACTTTTCCTTGTCCTTTCGTGTGTAATTGGAATATTTTTCAATGATCATGATTACTGATACAACCTTAAATGTAAACAGTAAAACTGGTTTCATTGTGGGAAAAAAAAAAATATGCTGTCACTTTGTCACTTCACTCCTGAAGTTATAAACACAATTGAAAACCAAGGTGATAAAACTGAAGTGAAGTGAAGTGAAAGTCGCTCAGTCATGTCTGACGCTTTGCAACCCCATGGACTATACAGTCCATGGAATTCTCCAGGACAGAATACTGGAGTGGATAGCCTTTCCCTTCTCCAGGGGATCTTCCCAATCCAGGGATCAAACCCAGGTCTCACGCACTACAGGCAGATTCTTTACCAGCTGAGCCACAAGGGAAGCCCAAGAACACTGGAGTGGGTAGCCCATCCCTTCTCCAGGGGATCTTCCTGACCCAGGAATTGAACCAGGGTCTCCTGCATTGCAGGCAGATTCTTTACCAACTGAGCTACCAGGGAAGCCCTGATAAAACTGAGGTCTAGCTTTAAGTTGAATGCAGTCATTTTCTAGAACCTGGATAATGGTATTTTTCATATTTAAGTATCAAGAAAGCTATGCAAATGAACAGATACAATTACAAATTGTTGTGGTTGTTGTTTAGTACTAAGTCTTGTCTTATTCTTTTGTGACCGCATAGAATGTAGCCAGCCAGGCTACATTCTGTCCATGGGATTCTCCAGGTAAGAACACTGGAGAGTTGCCATTTCCTTCTCCAAGGGATCTTCCCAACTCAGGGATCGAACTCATGTCTTCTGCATTGGCAGGCAGATTATTCATCACTGAGCCACCAAGGGAGACCTACAGTTACAAATAATTTTGTATAAAGAACCCACAGGCTCCAGACAATAGGTCTGTAACCTCTAGAGGGGTCCTTAAACCTAGCTGAAGAAACACTTTATATCCTTCTGTGTTGAAAATTTTTATAATGAGTGAGATAAAAGTAAAAGTGGTGCCATCTTATAGTTACTTACCTTCTCACCACTCCACCCTACGCTCCCCATCTCCTTTTTCAGGTTTTCCCTCCCACTGTGTGTCTACTGGACATGCTCTTTCAAACTGACAGCCAGTGATGGAGAGTGATCACAACAGAAAAGAAGAGCAGACCAAGAATTTGGTGCCAAGTCAGAAGCCCAGTACAGCAGAGTGCAGGCTGTGATTGAGGGGTTTTAAAGATTTAAACCCTAAAACCACAGGTAGTGGCTCCACATTAGTAAAGCAAATTCTCAGAGTGCCCCTGACTGGCTGCCAAGGTCTGGATTTGCATAGGGGCAGCACAGAGTCCCCTGGAAGGACTCTGCTGCATGCTGGGTGGCCACCTGAGATGACAGGTCTAACGCTTCTGCTGTGTGGGTAGAGTCTGGACTTTGGAGCCTAGCAAAGTTGGTGGGCTTGGTGACCCAACCAGGATTGGTCAGCCTCTAGAAGATGGTTTCAACCACCCACTTCACAAGGAGACTCAGAAGGTTAGAGGAAACCTTAAAAACTCACTGGTGTAATTCTTTATTAAATGTAGGAAAAGGAGTCTTATAGAGATTTTCTGCTTGCCCAGTGGATCATCTGGAGTTAGAATCCAATTCTCTTGACAGCCCAGAACTCTTTAAAATTATAACACATTGCAAATTCATCCTCGCTGAGAAAAACCACCTTTCCCCTTTCTGAAAACCACCCACAGCGGCATGCAGAGTCTGCATTCAGTGGGACAGGTTGGTGGCACCCACTAAGGCCAGAGTTCTGTTTTAAAAAGTTGTCTTTTAAGAACTTCTCTGCCCCTGTCCCCACCTGCTCCCTCTCTCAGAGACTGAGTCCCCTAGAGGAACTGTGCTGAAACTGAGATTTGTGTGTCCCCAAGAGTTAAGAAAGTGCTCTCAGAGGGAATGGGGCAGGTGGGCGGAATGGGGAGAGAAGTCAAGCAAGTGTGTGATTCGGGCCAGCCCGGAGGAGGGGAATGTAGCCTGACCCCACAGAGCACCTCTGAAGTGGAGGACACCCTTTCATCCTCTTGACCTGAGGCAAGGAGGTTAGTGTTTCATACCCCTGCCTCCTGGCCAAGGGCCTGCCTGCCAGACCTGAAATTCCGGGGCACTGCTAAGTCCCTCATGGCAGGCAAAGCTGCTCCAGCAACCCAGGGGCAGGCCTCTGCAGAAAGCTGCAGATGTGGGCATTTGGGAAGCACAGATGCCAGAGGAGGGTCACCCAGAGCAGGATGGGGACCCGGGTGGTATGGGGAGCAGCAGCAGCCTCCACAACACTCCCCCAATATCATACTCCAGTTCTATCAGATTGCTGCCCTATTTCTTTGACAAACCAGATTGAACAGATTACAGACTTCAAAAAAATACATCAAGAAAGAATCTTCTAGATCATGGGTTGGTAACCTTTTCCTGTAATGATAGTAACTATTTTAGGCTTATTGGGCCACAAAGTGTCTGTTGCAACTGCTACTCAACACTTGGAAAAGCAGCCACAGACAACATATCAACAAATGCACATGGCTTCATTCCAGTAATACTTTATGAACAATAGGAAATGTGGAAATTTGAATTTCATGTGATTTTCACATATCATGATATATACTTCTTTTAAAGCCATTCTTGGGCTTCCCAGGTGGCACTAGTGGTAAAGAACCTGCCTGCCAGTGCAGGAGACGTAAGAGACGTAGGTTCAGTTCCTGGGTCGGGAAGATCCCCTGGAGGAGGGCATGGCAGTGTATTCCAGTATTCTTGCCTGGAGAATCCCAGGGACAGAGGAGCCTGGTGGGCTACAATCCATGGGGTTGCAAAGAGTCGGACACAATTTAGCAACTTTGCACGCAAAGCCATTCTTAGCTTGTAGTCCATACAGACAATAGGCAACAAATTGGTCTTTGAACCAATTTGCCAACTTCTGCCCTAGATCAATGGTTTTCAATTTGACCAGGACTGTAAGAAAATCACTTAATATAGTATTATAACCTACAACATACATAAACACCTATATACATATATATATGTAACTAAAACTTGTTTCATAAAATAGTTCTTACATTTTCTTTTTTAAAAATTTTTATTGGAGTGTAGTTGCTTCACAGTGTTGTGTCAGTTTCTGCTGTACGACAAAGTCAATCAGCTATACATATACTTATATCCCCTCTCTTTTGGATCTCCTTACCATTTAGGTCACCATAGAGCACTGAGTCGGAGAAGGCAATGGCACCCCACTCCAGTACTCTTGCCTGGGAAATCCCATGGGCAGAGGAGCCTGGTGGGCTGCAGTCCATGGGGTCGCTAGGAGTCAGACGACTGAGCGACTTCACTTTCACTTTTCACTTTCATGCATTGGAGAAGGAAATGGCAACCCACTCCAGTGTTCTTGTCTGGAGAATCCCAGGGATGGGGAGCCTGTGGGCTGCCGTCTATGGGGTCGCACAGAGTCGGACACGACTGAAGCGACTTAGCAGCAGCAGCAGTGTATGCATGTCAGTCCCAGTCTCCCAATTCACCCCACTCCCCTCTGTCTCCGCTTGGTATCCATACATTTGTGTTCTTTACATCTGTGTCTCTATTTCAGCTTTACACATAGGGTTATCTGAACCACTTTTCTAGATTCCACATTTATGGGTTAATATACAGTATTTGTTTTACTTTTTCTGTGAACCTATAAACTCTAATTTTTTTTTAATCCTACTTGGTTTTATTTTTAAACACTGTCACAATCCACTGACTTGTTTTTCCAGCCCATCAATGGGTCACACCACCTCCAGTTTGCAAAACTCTGTTCTAGATCAATCGAAGTCTGTGCTCTGGGGGGTGGTGACAGCGCTGTCACAGTAGCTGTTTTGCATTCATCAGCCCTGACATTACTTGGAATTTGTCAGTAAATAACATAAAGACAAAAAAAAAAAAAAGATGCTATCACAAACCTGTCAAGGACAGCATGACAGGTTTACCTGCCTCAACCTGCCTGGTACCAGGTGTTTCAGGAAATTTCAGATGGCTCCCTGTCTTTCTTGATGTAGGAAGCATGAATTTTATTTGAACTGAGCAGAATTCAGAGCAAAAGAGAATTTAAAGCAACTGCAAGCCTCAACCTGAAACCTCAAGTTTGGCAGTTTCAAAGGAGACCCTGGACCATTTGCATTATAGCCATGCTCACCACCAGCTGAAGTATTTGAAAAGTGTGACAATTTCACATAGTAACGTCCTGGAATAAATCAGCTAAATATTGAAGAGAAACCAGACTACGGTTAGCTTTAAAAAAAAAAAAAAAAACCAGAAAGCAACAACAATAACAAAAACCAACAAACCTATTCACTATGATTGGAGGCAAACAATGAAATGTCTGGTGCTTTTATCTGATGGAGGCTTGCTTCATAGTCTTCACCCTATAGTTCAGTGGACATAACTGGCTTCTGGAAAACGGGGCCCAGGAGAAATCTGCCTTTGTTGTTAACAATTGTCTGCTTCACTCTGGATTTCCTGTCTTGCCTTTTTAAAGATGGGATGGAAAATGGGGAATATATTTGAAATCCTACTAAACGATTTCAGGGTGAGTCCTATTTTAACGTTCTCCTCTTCGCCCCCTATATTCCCCCTAATACATGTGGATCACTGGGATCCTTCTGCCTCTTTTTCTCCACATCTTCAGTTCAGTTTAGAAAACAACTATTGAAAACACCTATTGTGCACACTGCCCGAGGCAGCTCTCAGGGACACAGTGGTTAATGAGACAGGAACCTGCTCTTAAGAAACCTAGAATAGCATTAGGCCCCTCAGTTCAGTGAGGTGAGATGCGCTGAGTTCTTTGTTAGCTGGGAAGTTATTGATGATCAGAGTGATGCTAAGTAATTAATCATTGCTCACAGGCGCAAACATCCTGTGTAGCAGGATTATGGTCCAAAAACAGAAGCCTTTTACTTCCAAAGTCCCAGCTCTTTTATGTTTCATGTAGAAAAAGATGAAGACTCTTAGTAACTGTGTGAGAGAGGGAGAAAGAAAACATTAACTGATGAACACATGTGAAGAAATACCTCAAAAAAAGGATTCCAGGATATCCTTCAGTCCAGTTCAGTCGCTCAGTCGTGTCCAACTCTTTGCGACCCCATGAATCGCAGCACACCAGGCCTCCCTGTCCCTCACCAACTCCCGGAGTTCACTCAGACTCACGTCCATCGAGTCAGTGATGCCATCCAGCCATCTCATCCTCTGTCGTCCCCTTCTCCTCCTGCCCCCAATCCCTCCCAGCATCAGAGTTTTCCAATGAATCAACTCTTCGCATGAGGTGACCAAAGTATTGGAGTTTCAGCTTCAGCATCAGTCCCTCCAATAAACAGGACTGATCTCCTTTAGGATGGACTGGTTGGATATCCTAGATTCTAATAAATTTTATTTTCTTATCTAAAATGGTCTCTTTAAAATATCTTAAAATATGCCATAATGTATCCATATTATGTTTTGAGTTTTAAGATAGTTATTTTTATAAATAGTAATTCGCTTTTCTGGTTATAGAAGATTTAAACATGCTTATTTTTAAAACTTTAAACAATAATGATAGATAGAAAGTAAGACTTCCCCCAAATCTCATCTTCCATTATTCAGTGTATGCTCCTCTGGTCTTTATACTGCAAATTAGCATGCATTCATCCATATATCAGAGAAGGCAATGGCACCCCACTCCAGTACTCTTGCCTGGAAAATCCATGGACAGAGGAGCCTGGTAGGCTGCAGTCCATGGGGTCGCTAAGAGTCGGACACTACTGAGCGACCTCACTTTCACTTTTTGCTTTCTTGCACTGGAGAAGGAAATGGCAACCCACTCCAGTGTTCTTGCCTGGAGAATCCCAGGGACAGAGGAGCCTAATGGGCTGCCGTCTGTGGGGTCGCACAGAGTCGGACACGACTGAAGCGACTTAGCAGCAGCAGCAGCAGCAGCAGCAGCAGCATACATATATTCATATATATATATATATGTTTATATATAAGGTGGAAGTGAACTCTCTCAGTCGTGTCCGACTCTTCATGACCTAGTGAGCTGTAGCCCACCAGGCTTCTCTGTCCACAGGGACTTTCTAGGCAAGAATACTGGAGTGGGTTGCCATTTTCTTCTCCAGGGGATCTTCCCGACCCAGGGATTGAACCTGGGTCTCCCTCATTGCAGGCAGACTCGTTACCCTCTGAGCCACCAGGGAAACCCCTATATATAACGTATATAAGTGTATACATAATGTAACATTTTAAAAAGTTATAGTTGATATATATATATAAATATATAACACACACCTATATGTACATACCATATATATGTATATATGATAACTTTAAAAAATTATATTTGGGGCACTCTTTCCATATAAGCCTACCTTATTTTTTTTAGCAGTAGCTTAACATTCCATGCATTGTATGCTTATACAATTAAATGGTTTTCAGTTTTTAACTCTTAATAACAATCCTACAGCTAACAACTTTAAACATTACTTATAAGTACTAATGTAAGCATAGAGTACATTCTTGGGATTGAGATTATTTACTCAAAAGAGTATAAACACAATATGCCAGATTATTCTCCCTCCAACAGGATACAAAGATTTCTCTACAACCATGAAATGTTGTGTGTGTTACAGATTGTAAATTTTCACAATCTAGTGATGGGGAAAATGAATCCTGATTGTTGTTTTAATTTGAATATTCAAGATTGCTAGTGAGTTTGATCATCTATTTCCATGCTTATTAGCCACTTGCTGTTTTTCCATTTGGGGGGGATATAATTCACATAACATAAATTCATGTTTATTTTTTCATAATAATAATATTTCATGTTATGAAAATATGTACATTTTCAAGTACATATGCTGTTTTTCCATTTGGGGGGATATAATTCACATAACATAAATTCATGTTATGAAACATTTCATAATATTTCATGTTATGAAAATATGTACATTTTCAAGTACATATGTCAGTGGTGTTTATTATATTCTCAAACTTGTGCAACCAACACTTGTGTCTAGTTCCAAGACATTCTGGATATTTCCTATCAATGAAATCACATACAGTAATATATGGACTTTTGTGGAGTTAGCATAATGTTTTCAAGGTTTATCCATATTGTAGCAGGTATCAGTACTTTATTTTTTATGGCTGAATAATATTCCATAGTATGGATGTATCACATTTTGGTTTTTTTTTTAAAGATTTATTTAATTGAAGGATAATTGCTTTACAGTATTGTATTGATTTCTGGCATACTTCAACATGACTCAGTCATAGGTATGCATTCCCCACCCCATCCCACCCCTCTACGTTGTCACAGAGCACCGATTTGAGCTCCCTGAGTCATACAGCAAATTCCCACTATCTATTTCACGACTTTATTTTTCTGGGCTCCAAAATCACTGCAGATGGTGACTGCAGCCATGAAATTAAAAGACACTTACTCCTTGGAAGGAAAGTTATGACCAACCTAGACAGCATATTCAAAAGCAGAGACATTACTTTGCCAACAGAGGTTCGTCTAGTCAAGGCTATGGTTTTTCCTGTGGTCATGTATGGATATGAGAGTTGGACTGTGAAGAAGGCTGAGCGCCAAAGAATTGATGCTTTTGAACTGTGGTGTTGGAGGAGACTATTGAGAGTCCCTTGGACTGCAAGGAGATCCAACCAGTCCATTCTGAAGGAGATCAGCCCTGGGATTTCTTTGGAAGGAATGATGCTGAAGCTGAAACTCCAGTACTTTGGCCACCTCATTCGAAGAGTTGATTCATTGGAAAAGACCCTGATGCTGGGAGGGATTGGGGGCAGGAGGAGAAGGGGACGACAGAGGATGAGATGGCTGGATGGCATCACTGACTCGATGGATGTGAGTCTCAGTGAACTCTGGGAGTTGGTGATGGACAGGGAGGCCTGGCGTGCTGCGATTCATGGGGTCAAAAAGAGTCAGACACGACTGAGCGACTGATCTGATCTGATCTGAATGTGTATGTTTCCATGCTACTTTCTGTTCGTCTCACTCTCTCCTTCCCCCCGACCATGGCCACAAGTCTGTTCTCAATGTCTGTGTCTCCACTGCTGCTCTACTAATAGGTTCATCAGTACCATCTTTCTAGATTCCATACATATGCGTTAATGCATGACACTTGTTTTTCTCTTTCTGACTTACTTTACTCTGTATCAACATTTTGTTTATACACTCATAAATTGATAACCATTGGGTTATTCCCACTTTTTGCCTGTTATGAATAATGTTGCTATATACATTTGTGTACACATGTTTGTAAGAACATATATTTTTAATTTTCTTGAGTATGTACCTATGATAGAATCGCTGGGTCATATAGCAATTCTATGTTTAAATTTTTGGGGCACTGTTAAGTTGTTTTCCATGTGACTGTACCACTTGTGTTCCAATCAGCAGTGCATGAGGGTTCCAGTTCTATACATCTTTACCAATATTTGTTATTATCCTATAATTCCCCAGATTATAGCCATCCTAGTACGTGGAAAGAGGTATCTCATCATGGTTTTGATTTGCATGTCCCTAGTGACTACTGACGGAGAAGGCAATGGCACCCCACTCCAGTACTCTTGCCTGGCAAATCCCATGGATGGAGGGGCCTGGTAGGCTGCAGTCCACGGGGTCGCTAAGAGTCGGACACGACTGAGCGACTTCAATTTCACTTTTCACTTTTCACTTTCATGCATTGGAGAAGGAAATGGCAACCCACTCCAGTGTTCTTGCCTGGAGAATCCCAGGGACGGGGGAGCCTGGTGGGCTGCCATCTGTGGGGTCGCACAGAATCGGACACAACTGAAGCGACTTAGCAGCAGCAGCAGCAGTGACTACTGAGGTTGAACAATTTCTGATGTGCTTATTGGCCATTTGAATATCTTCTTTAAAGAAATATCATTCAAGTGCTTTGCCCACTTGAAAACTGGTTTATTTATTTATTTGTTCATTTTAAAATTGTTTAATTGTTGACTTCTAAGTATTCTCCACATACTGTTGGCACTACCAATTCCTCATTACATGACTTGCATATATTTTTTTTTCCCATTCTGTGACTTACCTCTTCACTTTCTTGATAGTGTTCTTTGATACATAAAATTTTTTTTAATTTTTTAAAAGTCCTACTTATTTTTTTCTTTGGTTGCTCTGCTTTTGCCATCATATCTAAGAAAATTTTGCCAAATCCAAGGTCACAAAGATTTACATTTGTTTTTTTTTCTATGAGTTTTCTAGTTTTAGCTCTTAAACTGAGAACTTTGATCTATTTTGAGTTAACGTTTGAATATGCTATGAAGTAGGTGTCCAAATTTATTCTTTTGAATGTCAATATCCAGTTGTCCCAACACCCACTTGCCTTTTTTAACTCTATAAGTTTTCTAGTCTTACCTTTTCCCCATTTTTTCCTTATTGGGTTGCTCAGGAGCATTTTTATAAATTTGTAAGGGTCATCAGTATAATAAAATCAGTCACTTTCCATACAGATTATAAATATTTTTCTCAACTTACAATTCATCTGTTAACTTTGCTTCTGGTAGGTTTTGTTTGTTGGTTATTTTTACATTCCTTTGTTGGATTTTTAGCTATGCAGGTGTTTTAAATTTTTAGTCATCAAATTTACCAGTGTCTGTGTTTATGGCTTCTGGTTTCCCTGTCAGTATTTCCTCTGTAGAATATCTTCTGAAGTGGTAATAAAGCACTGAAGTGTTCGAGATCAACATCATGAGAAATCTGCAAGTGACGAGTGAAGCTGTGAGGATAAGTGAGTTCTCCAGAAGAAACTACACAGAGAAAACAGAGAGGTGGGCCAAGTGCTGTGCGTTCAGAAGTGTCCAGACCAGGGCTGAAGGGAGAAGACGAGAAAGAAATCCAGGAGGATGAGAAAGTAGAAAATACAGACCACTAACCAACAGAGGCAAGCAGGGAGTCATTGAGAGGCAGATTCAGCAGGAGTCCCAGGAGAGCAGTGGGATATCAGATGGCCAGTTCATGCCCAGATGTATATAGAGGAAAAAGGAGACAGCTCATCTAGTACGTGTGGCAGTGAGAAGACAGATCATTACGGGGGCTAAATGATCTAACAAAGGTTTATTTTCTTTACAGGATAAGAAAAACGAGGTAATTTTGCCATGGTTTAAGGTTAAGAACAGGAGAGTTTTACTGATTAAAAATAAGGATTTAGGAAGCTTAGTTAATTCCCATGATGCTGGGGATTTAGATCCTAAGAAATTTTGAAAGCTCCATGAGTAGAAGCTAGAAGTGGAGGGAAAAAGCCAAGCGTTTAAGTGAGTTAATATCGGTAAAGTGCTTCTACAGTACATGTGTAAGTTTTGGTCTCTGGGAAGCAGACACAAAGATGGAACTGGAGTGCAAAAGATTATTGGGTGTAATGCCATTAAGAGATAAAAGGAAAAGGAGGCAAGATTGGGCAAGGAAAGCCTAGAGACCAATTCGCAGATCTGATAGCAACTCTGCCACCCCACAGGGGAACTCTGGGGTAAGGCTGCTCATTATAGGACTCCTGAGTTAGGCAGCATCATCTTTTAGGATCTGAAACAGCTCAACTGGATTTCCATCACCTTCACTAGCTCTCTTCGTAGTGATGCTTCCTAAGGCCCACTTGACTTCGCATTCCAGGATGTCTGACTCTAGGTGAGTGAGCACATCATCATGGTTATCTGGGTCATGAAGATCTTTTTCGTATAGTTGTTCTGTGTATTCTTGTCACCTCTTCTTAATATCTTCTCATTCTGTTAGGTCCATACCATTTCTGTCCTTTATTGTGTTCATCTTGACATGAAATATTCCCATGGTAGCTCTAATTTTCTTGAAGAGATCTCTAGTCTTCCCCATTCTGTTGTTTTCCTCTATTTCTTTGCATTGATCACTGAGGAAGGCTTTCTTATCTCTCCTTGCTATTCTTTGGAACTCTGCATTCAAACGGATATCTTTCCTTTTCTCCTTTGCCTTTAACTTCTCTTCTTTTCTCAGTTATTTGTAAGGCCTTCTCAGACAACCATTGTGCCTTTTTCAATTTCTTTTTCTTGGGGATGGTCTTGATCACTGCCTCCTGTACAATGTCACGAACCTCCATCCGTAGTTCTTCAGTCACTCTATCAGATCTAATCCCTTGAATCAATTTCTCACTTCCACTGTATAACTGTAGGGGATTTGATTTAGATCATACCTGAATGGTCTAATGGTTTTCCCTACTTTCTTCGATTTAAGTCTGAATTTGGCAATAAGGAGTTCATGATCTGAGCCACAGTCCGCTCCCAGTATTGTCTGTGCTGACTGTATAGAGCTTCTCCATCTTCCACTGCAAAGAATATAATCAGTCTGATTTAGGTGTTGGCCATCTGGTGATGTCCATGTGTAGAGTCTTCCCTTGTATTGTTGGGAGAGGGTGTTTGCTATGACCTCTGCGTTCCCTTGGAAAAACTCTGTTAGCTTTTGACCTTTTTCATTTTGTACTCCAAGGCCAAATTTGCCTGCTACTCCAGGTAGCTCTTGACTTTCTACTTTTGCATTCCAGTCCCCTATAATGAACATCTTATTTGGGTGTTAGTTCTAGAAGGTCTTGTAGGTGTTCATAGAACCGTTCAACTTCAGCTTCTTCAGCATTGCTGGTTGGGGCATAGACTTGGATTACTGTGATATTGAATGGTTTGCCTTGGAAATGAACAGAGATCATTCTGTCATTTTTGAGACTATGCCCAAGTATTGCATTTTGGACTCTTTTGTTGACTATGATGGCTACTCCATCATAGGGATTTTTGCTCACAGTAGTAGATATAATGATCATCTGAGTTAAATTCACCCATTCCAATCCATTTTAGTTCACTGATTCCTAAAATGTCAATGTTCACTCTTAACATCTCCTGTTTGACCACTTCCAATTTGCCTTGATTCATGGACCTAACATTCCAGATTCCTATGCAATATTGCTCTTTACAGCATCGGATTATACTTCCATCACTCATCACATCCACAATTGGATGTTGTTTTTGCTTTGGCTCCGTCTCTTTATTCTTTCTGGAGTTATTTCTCTACTGATCTCCAGTAGCATATTGGGCACCTACCGACCTGGGGAGTTCATCTTTCAGTGTCATACCATTTTGCCTTTTTGTACCTTTCATGGGGTTCTCAAGGCAAGAATACTGAAGTGGTTTGCCATTCCTTTCTCCAGTGGGCCATGTTTTGTCAGAACTGTCCACCATGACCCTTCTGTCTTGGGTGGCCCTACAAGGCATGGTTCATAGTTTCATTGAGCTAGACAAGGCTGTGGTCCTTGTGATCATTTTGGTTAGTTTACTGTGACTGTAGTTTTCATCCTGTCTGCCTTCTGATGGATAAGGATAAGAGGCTAATGGAAGCTTCCTGATGGGAGAGACTGACTGAGGGGGAAACCGGGTCTTGTTCTGATGGGTGGGGCCATGCCCATTAAATCTTTAACCCAATTTTCTGTTGATGGGCAGGGCTGTGTTCTCTCCTTGTTGCTTGACGTGAGGCCAGACTATGGTGGAAGTAATGAAGATAAGAGGGCTTCCCTTGTGGCTCAGACGGTAAACCATCTGCCTGCAGTGTGGGAGACCCGGGTTCTACCCCTGGGTTGGGAAGATCCCCTGGAGAAGGAAATGGCAACCCACTCCTTCAAAAAGATCAGTTTTCATTCCAGTCCCAAAGAAAGGCAATGCCAAAGAATGCTCACACTACCACACAACTACACTCATATCACACACTAGCAAAGGAATGCTCAAAATTCTCCAAGCCAGGCTTCAACAGTATGTAAACCGTGAAATTCCAGATGTTCAAGCTGGAGTTAGAAAAGGCAGAGGAACCAGAGATCAAATTGCCAACATCTGCTGGATCATCAAAAAAGCAAGGGAGTTCCAGAAAAATATCTACTGCTGCTTTATTGACTATGCCAAAGCTTTTGACTGTGTGGATCACAACAAACTATGGAAAATTCTTAAAGAGATAGGAATACCTGACCACCTGACCTGCCTCCTGAGAAATCTGTATGCAGGTCAAGAAACAACAGTTAGAACTGGACATGGAACAACAGACTGGTTCCAAATTGGGAAAGGAGTACATCAAAGCTGTATATTGTCACCCTGCTTATTTAACTTATATGCAGAGTACATCATGCAAAATGCCGGGCTGGATGAAGCACAAGCTGGAATCGAGATTGCCAGGAGAAATATCAGTAACCTTAGATTTGCAGATGACATCACCCTTATGGCAGAAAGAGAAGAACTAAAGAGCCTCTTGATGAAAGTAAAAGAGAAGAGTGAAAAAGTTGGCTTAAAACTCAACATTCAGAACACTAAGATCATGGCATCCGGTCCCATCACTTCTTGGCAAATAGATGGGGAAACAGTGGAAACAGTGACAGACTTTATTTGGGAGGCTATAAAATCACTGCAGATGGTGACTGCAGCCATAAGATTAAAAGACACTTTTTGGAAGAAAAGCTATGACCATCCTAGACAGCATATTAAAAAGCAGAGTCATTACTTTACCAGCAAAGGTCCGTCTAGTCAAAGCTATGGTTTTTCCATACATAGTCATGTATGAATGTGAGAGTTGGACTATAAAGAAAGCTGAGCACCAAAGAATTGATGCTTTTGAACTATGGTGTGGAGAAGACTCTTGAGAGTCACTTGGACTGCAAGAAGATCCAACCATTCAATCCCAAAGGAAATCAGTCCTGAATGTTCATTGGAAGAACTGATGCTGAGGCTGAAACTCCAATACTTTGGCCACATGATGGGAAGAACTGACTCACTGGAAAAGACCCTGATGCTGGGAAAGATTGAAGGTGGGAGGAGAAGGGGACAACAGAGGATGAGATGGTTGGATGGCATCACCGACAAAATGGACTGAGTTTGAGTAGGTTCCAGGAGTTAGTGATGGACAGGGAGGCCTGGTTTGCTGCAGTCCCAAAGAGTTGGACAACTGATCAACTGAACTGAACCTGGCTAGGCAGCAAGGGGCCTGGCCCCAAACAATAGTCAGGGGATTATAAGTGTCAAGGATGTAGGCAGGGGTGTGGAGGGTGGATGGGCTTGCAAATTTAAATAGAGACCAAGAGGTGAGTTGGTGAGAGTGGAGTAGTAGAGAAGATTGGGGAGGGGAGACGGGGGGTGTAGATTAATAGCTGATGAGGTCTGAGAGGATGGGGGAGGGGAGGGAACATCATATAGAGTCCTTGTAAGACTTTGGCTTTTGTATAAGTGAAATGGGCTTCCTAGGTGGTGCTAGTGGTAAAGAACCCACCTGCCAATGCAGGAGACATATGAGACGAGGTTTGATCCCTGGGTTGGGACGATCCCCTGTAGGAGGGTATGGCAACCCACTCTAATACTCTTGCCTGGAGAATCCCATGGACAGAGAAGCCTGGTGGGCACAGTCCATAGGGTTGCAAAGAGTCAGGCACGACTGAAGAGACTTAGCACGCATGCATAAATGAATGAGAAAAAGACTGCAGGGTATTGAGCAGCAGAGTGACATGACCTACCTAACGTCTTACAAAGATGGTGGGTGCTCCTTTAAGAACAGGATGAGTTTAAGAATAGGGCATGGAAGCAGTGAGACGATGGGCCAGGGTGGTGGCAGGGAAGAGGGTTGAGACGGTCAGATAGATTCTGGGTGTGACTAGAGCCAACAAGATTTTCTGATGGATTAGACATGGGATGTGAGCAAAAAAGAGGAATTAGGGATAAAGCTATGTGTATTCATTCTCCACTGCTCTGTAACACATGACCCCCAAACCTATAGAACTGTGAGGTAATAAACTAGCAGTGTTTTAAACTGCTACATTTATGATGATTTCTTGTGGCAGCCATGGAAAATGAATACTTTCCCAAGAAGCTTACCTTTGAATATTTATTGCACTAAAATCTGTCATTCCATTCTGTCCACCATCAGACCTAATTTTACTTCTGGGAGCTGTGTAGACAGCACATCCTTTCTTAGAATACAGCCTGTTTGACTCTTCCTTCCCGTCTTTGGTCCGGATTCCCTGGGCATTCTCCACCCTAGTTACTTTTCTCTAACGTATTGTTTTGTTTAGTTCCCTGGATTTGCATTCTAGATAAATGTGAATTTACTATAACAACAATATGTTTGAAAAGCCTTTGCCAATTTGGAGTATCTTACTCTTCTGTTATAAAGGAGAACATTACTGTCTGCGTTACTGAAGATAAACATTATTTTTCTGGATCATTAACCATTTTATTGTCCATAATAGAAAAACATCATTTAGAATGACCTGGAATCGAGGCCAATGAAGTAGAAAATTGTCAGAAAGCTTTCAAAAGTATGAATCTGCATGAATATTATAGATTGTGATATTTAATTAGGATTGAAATCCAACGCTTAGGATTTTTCCAGGTGACATAAACTCAGTGAAGAACAGCAGCATCTGGGGTTAAGATGTATTTCATCTGTCCAGCCAGGCCTCTGCTTGAAGTAAATTTCCTTCCTTGGTTCTTACAACAGGAGGCAATACCAGGAGCTTTGTGAAGACATCAGGGAAGGCAAATGGGGCTCCTTATTGTCATTATCCTCAGGTGAGAGCTCCTGAAATCTCCTAGCAGCATGATTCATGGCCAGCCAGAAAAAAATATGGATAAAATGAGAGGGGGAAAAAAAACACCTTAAGATTGAACAAATGGAGGAAACCTAGGAAGGGGAACAACATCTGAAAGATCATTAAAATGATTAACTATCTCATAAAAAGGTGACTTTAAAGAGAATGCCATGAGAGAAGTGGGGCCACTGGGAATACTTTGGAAAGTGACCAAGAAACTAGGTTTGATAACTGAAAAGAGTGGGTGATTGTCTTGTTTCCTTTGTATTGGATTTGAAGTTACCAGTTTTATGCATATATGGACATTTTCCCTCAATCAAAAGTTTAACTTCTTTGGAAGAATGGCTGTCTTATGATTTCTTTGAATAAGATAAATAACAAGTACTTGGACATTAATTAATTGAACTGAAATGAAGTTGCCTGTTGACTGGCTAAATAACAGATGAAGACATTGTTGTTCTAATTAGAATACAAATCTCCTGGGAGAAAGCTAGATTGAGTTAGAAGAAAGCATATGTTTCTGATTCCTCCATCCTTCCTCCTTAAATAAGCCACTACTTGGAGGTGGTTTTTAAAACGTGGTCCAAGGACTTCTACATTAGAATTGTCTGATGATGTTTGTTAGTAGAGAATGCTACATCCTACTGCTCAGGTTAGACCCACTGAGTCAGAATCTGGAAGGTACTTGTGTTTTTCCAAAATTGAAGTGTAATTTCACATACAATTAAATATATATAAAGTCTATCATTCAATGGGATTTGAAAAATATGTCTACCCTATGTAACCACCATGCCCTCCAGGACTTCTATTATTCCAGAAAGTTTCCTTAGGCCCCTTACAGTCAATCAACCCCACTCTCGAGAAGCAACCACTGTTCTCATTTCTGTCACACCACATATACCATTTTGAGTCAGGCTTCTTTTCAACATGTTTTGATATTCATCCATGTTGTTACATGTATTGGTAGTTCCTTTTTATTGCTAAGTAATATTCCATTTCAAGAATAATCTGCAATTTGTTTATACATTCACCTGTTGATAGACATTTGAGTTGTGTATTCCTTTTCTAGGCATAAATTACTGTTGTTCAGTCTCTAAGTCATATCCAACTCTTTTGGGACTCCATGGGCTGTAACCTGCCACACTCCTCCGTCCATGGGATTTCCCAGATAAGAATGCTGGAGTGGGTTGCCATTTCCTTCTCCAGGGGATCTTCTTGACCCAGAGATCAAATCCACATCTCCTGCTCTGGCAGGCAGGCTGTTTACCACTGAGCCACCAGGGAAGCCCCAGGCAATGTAATAAATTACCACAAATGTAGCAGTTTAAAAAACACACAATTATTATCTCACAATTTCCATGCATCAGGAGTCTAGACATGGCTTAGCTGGGTCTTGTGCTCAGTCTCACAAAACTGGATCCACAGTGTTAGCCAGTCTGCATTCCTGTCTAGAGCTCAGGGACCTCTTCCAAGTTCAGAAATCAGATCCTTGCAGTTGTGGAACTCAGAATCTTGGCTTCTTACTGGCCATCAGTTGGAGGCTGCCCTCTGAAGTTCCCTGCCACGTGGCGCTTCCATAGACAGTTTACAGTAGGGCTATATGCTCCAGTAAGGCCAGCGGGAGAGCTCCCCTTTCAGTGTACTTAAACAGAATCTTTTAAAATACAATTGTAGGAATGACACTCTATCATCTTTGCTGTATTGGATAGAACAAGTCACAGATTTCACCCAGGCTCTAGGAGAGGGGCGTATACAAGGCTGTGGATTATCCAGAGTCATGTTAGAGTGTAGCTACCAGAAATTGTTTCTATTTTTTAGTTATTATGAATACTAGTACACAAGTCTTTTTTTAAAAATTTTTTTTACTGAAATATAGTTGATTTATAATGTTGTGTTACTTTCTGCTATACAGCAAAGTGAATCAGTTATACATATCCATGTAGCCACTCTTTTTAGGTTCTTTTCCCAAGTAGGTCATCACAGAGTTTTGAATAGAGTTCCCTGGGTTTACAGTAGGTCCATGTTGATTATCTATTTTATATATAGAGGTGTGTATATGTCAATCTCAGTCTTCCAATTTATCTCTTCCCCTTTTTTTCCCCATAACCATAATTTTTTTTCTATATCTGTAACTCTGTTTTGTAAACTAGTTCATTTTTACCATTTTTTAGATTCTACATGTGATATCATACATTATTTGTTCTTCTCTGTCTTACTTCACTCAGTATGACACTCTCTAGTAAATTCTTATCACTGCAAATGACATTATTTCATTCTTTTTTAATGGCTGAGTGATATTCCATTGTATATATGTATCACATCTCCTTTTCCATTCCTCTGTTGATGTATATTTGAATTGCTTCCATGTACTGGCTATTGTAAATAATGCTGCAATGAACACTAGGGTGTGTGTATATTTTTGAATTATCGTTTTCTCTGAGTATGTGGCCAGGAGTGGGATTGCTGGATCATATGGTAGATCTATTTTTAGTTTTTCAAAGGAACCTCCATATTGTTCCCCATAATGGGTGTACCAGTTTACAATCCAACCAACAACGTAGAAGGTAACCTTTTCGCCACACCCTCTCCAGCGTTAATTGTTTGTAGATTTTTTGATAATGGGCATTCTGACCAGTGTGAGGTCGTTTGATTTCCATTTCTCTAATAATCAGTGATGTTGAGCATCTTTTCATCTGTATGAAAAGATATATGCCCTTTTGGCCATCTGTATGTCTTCTTTGGACAAATATCTGTTAGATCTTCCACTCATTATTTGATTGAGTTGTTTGGTTTTTTGTTATTGAGCTACATGAGCTGTTTGTATTGATATATTTTGGAGAGTAATTCCTTGTGGGTTGCTTTGTTCACAAATATTTTCTCCCATTCTGTGGGTTGTCTTTTCATTTTATTTATGGGTTATTGCTTTTTTTTTTTTTTTGCAAAAGCTTTTAATTAGATCCCATTTGTTTATTTTTGTTTTTATTTTCATTACTCTAGGCAATGGGTCAAAAAGATCTTGCTGCAGTTTATGTCAGAGAGTGTTCTGCCTATGTTTTCCTCAAAGAGTTTTATAATATCTGACCTTATATTTAGGTCTTTAATCCATTTTAAGTTCATTTTTGTGTGTGGTGTTAGGGAATGTTCTAATTTCATTCTTTTGCATATAGCTGTCTACTCTCCCAGTACCACTTACTGAAGAGACTGTCTTTTCTCCAACTAGTACACAAGTCTTTATGTGAACATATGCTTTCACTTCTCTTGAGTAAATTCCTAAGAGTGGAATTGCTTGATCACAGAGTAGGTATGTGTTTAACCTTATAGGAAATTGGCAAACAGCTTTTCAAAAAGACTGTACAGTTTTACACTCCCATTAGCAATGTAATAAGAGTTCCAGCTGCTCCCCTGCTATACCTGTATTTGCTGCTGTCTCTCTTTGTCATTTTAGCCACTTTCTACTGGATGTGAAATCTGCATTTTTAATGAGCTCTGTGGGCGATTCTTACACATACTCATCCCTGGCTTTAGAGACATGAGTCATGGAGAATGGTTTCAAGACTAGTCAGTTACAGATTCCTCAGAAGTCAGTCCCCAACCTAACTGATCAACTGAATCAGAGGCAGCATTTGTTAAATACAGATTCCAAGCCCTACTTCAGACCTCTGGAATCAGCATCTCCAGGACTATATTTTGGGAAACTACATTTTCCAAGAACCATCTAGGAGATCCTTTTCCCTGCTATGGCTGGGAACCATTTGCCTTACATTTCCAGACCCAATGTTGTCTTTGGTATGCTCCTTACAGAGGCTTCCCTGGTGGTTCAGATGGTAAAGAGTCTGCCTGCAATGTGGGAGACCTGGGTTCAATTCCTGGGTCGAGAAGATCCCCTGGAGGAGGGAATGGCAACCCACTCTTGCCTGGAGAATCCCCATGGACAGAGGAGCCTGGTGGGCTACAGTCAATGGGATACAAAGGGTAGGAATGAGTGACTAACACTCACAGAGGAAACGTCTCTGAAGCAGATCTAGGGCTTTGAGAGGGCACCTGGGTACTCCCTTCATTAGTAAAAATCTGTTAGCACACTGACGAGCTTGTTTGCTTCCTGTGTGTCTTCTTACCTTAATATCACGGTTTCACAGGAGAAAACAAGTTGGGAAGTTGTAGCTCCGATGTTTGGCTTTACTAAGGAGACATTTCTTATTTGAGTAACTTTTTCTCCAAGTGTAACTCAGTAATCTCAAATACTAACATTTTCAGGAAGCTTTTAGTTTCTTTAAGAAATAATACTTTGAAAGATACTTTTGGTGCTGGTGAGAACTGGACGTGAGCCAGGGAGGAAGACAGAGCATCCAGCCAGCAGTTGCAATCCAGGTGCGAAGAGCTAAGAGAAGGAAAGGGGAGGGGCCTCCAGAGGCACTCAGCAGGAGCACCCACCTGAAGAAGGGCTGACAAAGACCCCTCCAGGCTTCTTCTTTAATCATCATTTTCCCCATTACTTTAAAAAAATATTTCTAGTCAGAGGATAATTGCTATACAATATTGTGTTAGTTTCTGTCATACAAGAACATGAATTAGCCATAAGTATACATATGTCCCCGCTCTCTAGACCCTGCCTCCAACCACTGCCCCACCCCCACACCATCCTACCCGTGTAGATCATCACAGAACACCAGGTTGAGCTCCCTGTGTGATACAGCAACTTCCTGCTGGTTATCTGCTTTGCATGCGGTAACGTGCATGTTTCAGTGCTCTCTCAGCTCATCCCGTCTTCTCCTCCCCTGCACTGTGTTCACAAGTCTGTTCTCTGTCTCCACTGCTGCCTGAAAATAGTTTCATCAGCACCATTTTCTAGATTCCACTCATTTATGCGTGCTCAGTCCCTTCAGTCATGTCTGACTCTTTGCACCCCCATGAACTGTAGCCCAGCAGGCTCCTCTGTCCATGGGACTCTCCAGGCAAGAATACTGGCGTGGGTTGCCATTCCCTCCTCCAGGTGATCTTCCCGACCCAGGGATCAAACTGTTGTCTCCTGCATTGCAGGTAGATTCCTTACCCACTGAGCCATGGGGAAGCTCCTAGATTCCATGTGTATGTGTTAACATGCAGTATTTGTTTTTCTCTTTCTGACTTACTTCACTCTGTGTAACAGGTTCTAGGCTCATTCACTTTACTCAAACCAACTCAAATTTGTTCCTATCTATGGCTGAGTAATATTCCATTGTATATATGTACCACAGCTTTATCCATTCATCTGTCAATGGGCATCGAGGTTGCTCCCACAATCCTGGTTATTGTAAATCATGCTGCATTGAGCAGTAGGGTACATGTTTCTTTTTTGGTTTTGGTTGTTGTTTTTTTGTATTATGGTTTTCTCAGAGTACATGCCCAGTAGTGGGATTGCTGGATCATATGGTAGTTTTTCTCCTAGTTTTTTAAAGGAATCTCCATACCATCTCCATCATGGCTGTATCAATTTACATTCCCATCATAACCATCATTTTTTTTTTAGAAAACCATGATCATGTGAATAGATGCAACTGAAGTCTTCTCTGATCAGCTGTCTTTTCCCCTCAGGACAGACCCAGGGTGGTAGTCTGTCAAGGGTGAGAGCACGCAGGAGGGCTGCTAGACACCCCCATGCTCCTGGACTTGAGAGGGACAGAGGCAGATGCAGAGGACAGGGCGTGTGACCAGCTACACACGCCAGTGTGGGATGAGCAGCTGACAGAGCGGAGCCCCAGGACAAGGGGGCCTCTCGCTGTGCTGCTGATTGGTGTCTTTGGGGTTTGCAAACCTCTGCTTCAACTACAGGGAAAAATAAATAAAATGGTGTCTCAACAACCTGAATATAGAGGATGTCTGAAAAAGTCTGGGCACATAGAATAAACTTATTTTTAAACAGTGTACTACTGCATTTTTGAACAATATGCTCCTTGCTATTTTTCTTTAACCCCCAGATACCTTTTCAGGTAAATTTTTTTTCTTAATTTCAGTACACCATAGAACATTCACAAAAGTCTGCGTACTTCTTGTGCTTTTCCAGATGAACAATTGGACTCATTGCTTTAAAGTTAGAATTTCTTCACCTGAAAATGTCTAGAGATGGAAGAATATACTAAGCCTAGCACTGGAAAATATAGCCAACTGTTTAAAAATAACTTGTGCCACGTCGCCCAGCTTTTCAAGCACACAGGACTCTGTCCACTTAGATCTCGCAGCAAGTGAGGACCTGGGATCAGGAATGTCACACAACTTGCCCAGGGTCCCCCAGGGGCTCAGGGGCAGAGCCAGGACTTAAAGCTCACCTGTCTGAGGCCCAAGCCCACTTCTCTCTTCTTTAGCGCATCACCTCTGAGCTCTGATCCCCACATAGGCTTGTTTTGAGGCCATGTGCTTTCCTAATACCTTGAGTTCAGCCTTATTCTATGACATCATCAGGCCAGCTCTTAACACTGTTGAGGGCTTCAGGAAGGAACCATTCTGACACACCTGTGAAAGTGATGGACACTTCCCCCAAACAGTTGAAATTTTACTCATGAAGGCCATCCATGGACTCCCTTGGGGATCATGGTCCCAGGTAAAGAACCACTTCTTTTGTCTGTAAAGTTCTCTGTTTTTCTACCCCCACCTAACTTCAGGGCTGATATGTATGTGGTGGAGTTCTGGAAATGTTTTCTCTTATGTGAAAATGTTTTAGAAACTGTTGAAAGAAATAGGAGGAGTCAGTGAAGCAGAGAATAAAGGGGAAAAATTTCTACCAATAACAATGATATTATGGATATTACAAGGCTCAAGGCATGATGATTCCCTTCCCTTTCAATAGAGTCCACGGGATGATAAAGGCACACTCCCAAGGCAGCAGCTGTTGGTGGTCCACTTCCTGTCTGCAGGCAGTGTGCCCGTGGATGTGTGCCCATTTACGAATCCAACCCTAAGCATCCCTTGGAGTGGAGGTGCAGGGAGGTCAGGGACATGGGCATACGAGTCTCTTCCACGGGGTACCCAGGGGGCTTACCTGCTTCATTTCCTATCTCCTGTACAAATAGACACTGACTCTTCTTTGAGGTGCTGGTCTATTTTTTTTTGTTGCTGAGAGTCAGAAGGATCTATATCTCTGATTTTCCAGGAAAAGGGTGCAATATTAAATCAACCTTCAAAGTCCCTTGAATACAAAATGTTCATTCCCTCCAAGCTCAGAAAACATGTTGAGAATGAATCAATACCCTTCAAATTTTCTTCCTGACTGCTCCTTGTCCCCATATCCCTCCCACCATCACCCCAGAATCCTCTGCTGTGCCACACACACCCTAGCCTGATGGCTTTATTGTCCCTCTGGCGAGCATTTCTCACAAACCAAAACAAGTGAAGCACTCAGCTTGCACACAGACATCTTCCATCCTTGCGAGAGGTGCTCATTCACTAATGAATGCCTCCCTGGGGTTTCAGGGACAGGAAGGCAAATGCAGGACTAGGGACCAAGAAATGCAATTACTGATCTCTTGGGCACAAGCATCTTAATGAAGTGAGAATGAGCCAGTGACCAACCCAACTCTTGGAGTCTTTTCCAAGCTACACTGTTTACATCTTCAGTAAATATATTCTGTGTGCCCTCATAGCAGGTCAACAGCTGCCCCCATGAAGAGATTTCATTAGACAGAGAATCTTCATGCGTGCCTGCAATAAGTATTTTGGAGTGCTCACTATGTGCTGGATATTGTGCACAGTCTGGGGGATGCCTTGAGTTCAGGGTCTAATGGAGACACTCACAAGCATCTGTATTAGGGGGAAACACTGGGAACGTAGAAGCAGGTAGGAGGGGCATTGCCCCCAGGCAAGGTGGCTGCAGCTTGCCACTATTTGAAGCTTTGTAGCAATTAGCCTGGAAGTGTGTGGGGAGAAGTGGAAGAACTTGGGGAAGGTGGTTCTGAGCAGAGCAGACTGTGTGAAGAGCCAGTGGAAGTGGTGGGCTGGAGCCTGTTCACACCTCCTGGAAGAGCCTCTCCTCCCAACGCTACATTTAGTGACTTGATGCCAATAGCCTGAACTCAGCTGTGGAGCACAGGCTCTAGGGCATGCTGCTGCTGCTGCTGCTGCTAAGTCACTTCAGTCGTGTCCGACTCTGTGTGACCCCATAGACGGCAGCCCGCCAGGCTCCCCCGTCCCTGGGATTCTCCAGGCAAGAACACTGGAGTGGGTTGCCATTTCCTTCTCCAATGCATGAAAGTGAAATGTGAAAGTGAAGTTGCTCAGTCGTGTCCGACTCCTAGCAACCCCATGGACTGCAGCCTACCAGGTTCCTCTGTCCATGGGATTTGCCAGGCAAGAGTACTTGGGGTGGGTTGCATGCAGGCTTTAGTAATTCCAGTTTTCGGGCTCCAGAGAACAGACTCAGTAGTTATGGCACACAGGCTTAGTTGCTCCGTGGCAGTGGGATCTAACCAGATCAGGGATCAAACTCGTGTCTCTTTACCACTGAGTCACCAGGGAAGCCCAGGACTGCCACATTTTGAACCACACGATTCCATTCATAGTTTACAACTGGATGTATCTAGAAGCAATCGATCTCAGGGTCGCCAGCCATATAGGAAGAGATGAACTGAGCCATTAAATCCTCTCTCAGAGTCTGGAATGAGGAAACACGTGGTGAGTGAGGCAGGGAGAAGCAAGCTCAGCGGCTGAGTGCGTGTCTTGAAAGAAACTGGGAGATACAGTTAGACTCACACGTGGCCAGTGAGGCTAAGGGGAACAGAAGCAATAAGATGAGGAAGCAAAAACTATGAGAAAGCAGAAATAGTGAAATGGAGGCAGAGGTGGGCAGAGGAACTGAGGAGGCACAAGTGGCAGCCACCTGTGTGAATGAAGCTGGACAAATTCCTCCTCCACTTTCACCCCAGGCTACACCAATTCCTGATCTGCCTATGGCAGGGTATTTGGCTTTGAGGGGATGGTTCCCATTTTTTAATTGGTAGCAATAATAGCAGAAGTAGAAACACAGCTCCCAACACTTATTTTTAAAGGTAACCTGAGTGTATCTCTGTCACTGAAACTATTTATAGTTTTTACTTTGAATGACGTCATTGTAGCACAATTATAGCTCACACACACACAGCTTTTTTTGCCTGCTTCCTGGATGTGAAAGAAGTGAGGTGGTCGGAATTTCCACTCACCCCCCAAATAAAGGCCATGACCCTTGAGTGCCCCGGCACATCCTTGCTTACTTTTCTACACAGGGACAGACTTCTTCTGTGGGTCTGCAACAGTTTTAGGGGATTTGGAGTTCATTGATCTCAAATAATAAGAGCGCTTTGCAGGAACACCCCTGCTTCCTGAAGTTGATTTTATTCTGATGAACTCTTATCAGTGAGCAGTTGTGCCCTAAAAATAGTTTCTGAAAAGGCTTAAGCATTGGCTACCTCCTAAAGAGAGAGAAACAGAATGTATAAATGGAAAATGCATCTGATGTCCGGCCCCATCCCCAGTTGCTTTGACTCATATGAAAAAGAAATGTTTTGCAACAATTGAGATATTTAGCTCTGAAAATGAGCCAGTAAAGAGCTACTTGGATAATGTTGAATATATTTTTTTTACAAATCCCCCTTTGAAATAAATGAGACAGAGCTTCCTTTCACTGCCATGGGAGTTTTCAGCAAAAGGAGAAAGGAGGACTTGATAAGCTCTAAACAGCCTCAGAGGCCATTCATAGACTTCCTAGCATGCTCTGTCATTTCCCAGCTCTGAAGGCCCTCGATGCGGCTTCTCACTATTGGCACTGTCCCCGTCCTGCACTCGCCTGCCAGCTGAGCTCTATGAAGCTTATAGCCTGTGACGTGTAGGAAGAAGCTGCCATCAGACATGGTCATAGACTCTGCAGAGAGAGAGATGAGTTGGGAACTGTGGCTGTAGGAGATGAAGCATATAGGACTGTTTTTGTACCCTCCTGAATCACACATCCGGTCTCCTGAGCCCAGAGCTCCTACAGCAATCTGGAAAAACCCCTGCTGTGGAGCATGGAGGGAAACCATTCCTCTCTGGCAGAGTGTTCTCTGATTTTGCCTCCAAGCTGCCTCCAGAAACAGTATCTATGTTGCCTACTTCTTCATTGAAGTGCCCTCTTCCCTGCCCCGTTGATGGCGGGAGTCCACTGACTTGGCTGCAAGATTTCCATCATTTAGGGGGTTCTAAGCAGATTCCAACACCTGACCAGGGTATCATGTGCGAGCTCACTATTTTCTCTGCTGGAAAAGCCTCCTCCCCTTCAGGTTCTTATTTTCTCAGATTTGTGATGACACATTCATCTCAAATTTTGTTTGAAAGGTTAATAGGTATAGCCTCTAGAACAGCCTACCACCTCCTCCAGCATCCCCTGAAAGCCTCTTTCATTTACTGTATCTGTCAGTCTCCTTCTTTGTTAGAGACACTGGTTTGTGGTAGTTTTGATTCCACAATAGTTACCACTGGGGAGAGGGATGAGGGGAGGGGCGATAGAGGGGTAGAGGAGTCAGAGGTACAAACTATCAGGTATAAAATAAGCTACAAGGATATACTGTACAACATGGGAGAATGTAACCAGTATTTTATAATAACTATAGAGTATAACCACAATTTTAAATCATTACATTGTACAGATGGAGCCAAAGCAACAATACCCAGTTGTGGATGTGACTGGTGATAGAAGCAAGGTTAGATGCTGTAAAGAGCAATATTGCATAGTACCCTGGAATGTTAGGTCCATGAATCAAGGCAAATTGTAAGTGGTCAAACAGGAGATGGCAAGAGTGAATGTCAACATTCTAGGAATCAGTGAACTAAAATGGACTGAAATGGGTGAATTTAACTCAGATGACCATTATATCTACTACTGCGGGCAGGATTCCCTTAGAAGACATGCAGTAGCCATTATAAGTCAACAAAAGAGTCTGAAATGCAGTACTTGGATGTAATCTCAGAAATGATAGAATGATCTCTGTTCATTTCCAAGGCAAACCATTCAGTATCACAGTAATCCAAGCCTATGCCCCAACCAGTAACACTGAAGAAGCTGAAGTTGAATGGTTCTATGAACACCTACAAGACCTTTTAGAACTAACACCCAAAAAAGATGTCCTTCTCATTATAGGGGACTGGAATGCGAAAGTAGGAAGTCAAGAAACACCTGGAGTAACAGGAAAATTTGGCCTTGGAGTGCAGAAAGAAGCAGGGCAAAGGCTAATAAGAGTTTTGCCAAGAAAATGCACTGGTCATTGCAAACACCCTCTTCCAACAACACAAGAGAAGACTCTACACGTGGACATCACCAGATGGTCAACACTGAAATCAGATTGATTATATTCTTTGCAGCTAAAGATGGAGAAGCTCTATACAGTCAACAAAAACAAGACCAGGAGCTGACTGTGACTCAGATCATGAACTCCTTATTGCCAAATTCAGACTTAAATTGAAGAAAGTAGGGAAAATCACTAGACCATTCAGGCATGACCTAAATCAAATCCCTTATGATTATACAGGGGAAGTGAGAAATAGATTTAAGGGACTAGATGTGATAGACAGACTGCCTGATGAACTATGGATGGAGGTTCGTGATACTATACAGGAGACAGGGATCAAGACCATCCCCATGGAAAAGAAATGCAAAAAGGCAAAATGGCTGTCTGAAGAGGCCTTACAAATAGCTGTGAAAAGAAGAGAAGTGAAAAGCAAAGGAGAAAAGGAAAGATATTTCCATTTGAATGCAGAGTTCCAAAGAATAGCAAGAAGAGATAAGAAAGCCTTCCTCAGCGATCAATGCAAAGAAATAGAGGAAAACAACAGAATGGGAAAGACTAGAGATCTCTTCAAGAAAATTAGAGATACCAAGGGAACATTTCATGCAAAGATGGGCTCGATAAAGGACAGAAATGGTATGGACCTAACAGAAGCAGAAGATATTAAGAAGAGGTGGCAAGAATACACAGAAGAACTGTACGAAAAAGATCTTCACGACCCAGATAATCATGATGGTGTGATCACTCACCTAGAGCCAGACATCCTGGAATGTGAAGTCAAGTGGGCCTTAGAAAGCATCACTATGAACAAAGCTAGTGGAGGTGATGGAATTCCAGTTGAGCTATTTCAAATCCTGAAAGATGATGCTGTGAAAGTGCTGCACTCAATATGCCAGCAAATTTGGAAAACTCAGCAGTGGCCACAGGACTGGAAAAGGTCAGTTTTCATTCCAATCCCAAAGAAAGGCAATGCCAAAGAATGCTCAAACTACTGCACAATTGCACTCATCTCACACACTAGTATAGTAATGCTCAAAGTTCTCCAAGCCAGGCTTCAGCAATACATGAACCATGAACATCCAGATGTTCAAGCTGGTTTTAGAAAAGGCAGAGGAACCAGAGATCAAGTAGCCAACATCCACTGGATCATCAAAAAAGCAAGAGAGTTCCAGAAAAACATCTACTTCTGCTTTATTGACTAAGCCAAAGCCTTTGACTGTGTGGATCACAATAAACTGTGGAAAATTCTGAAAGAGATGGGAATACCAGACCACCTGACGTGCCTCTTGAGAAACCTATATTCAGGTCAGGAAGCAACAGTTAGAACTGGACGTGAAACAACAGACTGGTTCCAAATAGGAAAAGGAGTACGTCAAGGCTGTATATTGTCACCCTGCTTATTTAACTTCTATGCAGAGTACATCATGAGAAACACTGGGCTGGAAGAAGCACAAGCTGGAATCAAGATTGCTGGGAGAAATATCAATAACCTCAGATATGCAGATGACACTACCCTTATGACAGAAAGTGAAGAGAAACTAAAAAACCTTTTGATGAAAGTGAAAGTAGAGAGTGAAAAAGTTGGCTTAAAGCTCCACATTCAGAAAACGATGATCATGGCATCCGGTCCCATCACTTCATGGCAAATAGATGGGGAAACAGGAAACTGTGTCAGTCTTTATTTTGGGGGGCTCCAAAATCACTGCAGATGGTGACTGCAGCCATGAAATTAAAAGACGCTTACTCCTTGGAAGAAAAGTTATGACCAGCCTAGATAGCATATTAAAAAGCAGAGACGTTACTTTGCCAACAAAGGTCTGTCTAGTCAAGGCTATGATTTTTCCAGTGGTCATGTTATGGATTTGAGAGTTGGACTATAAAGAAAGCTGAGCACCGAAGAATTGATGCTTCTAAACTGTGGTGTTGGAGAAGACTCTTGAGAGTCCCTTGAATTGCAAGGAGATCCAACCAGTCCATTCTAAAGGAGATCAGTCCTGGGTGTTCATTGGAAGGAATGATGCTGAGGCTGAAGCTCCAATACTTTGGCCACCTCATGCGAAGAGTTGACTCATTGGAAAAGACTGATGCTGCGAGGGATTGAGGGCAGGAGGAGAAGGGCATGACAGAGGATGAGATGGCTGGATGGCATCACTGACTCAATGCACGTGAGTTTGAGTGAACTCCAGGAGTTGGTGATGGACAGGGAGGCCTGGCGTGGTGCAAGTCATGGGGTCGCAAAGAGTCGGACATGACTGAACAACTGAACTGAACTGTACTAAACTTACATAATATTGTACAGCAATTATACTTAAGAAAACAGCCCTTCCATTTATTTGCCAGCTGTGAATGAATTTCCCAGATATCTTTCCTTGTATGCATTGAAAATAAGTCTGGATAAAATAATAGTGAGAAGATCCTAATGACATTGTACCCTAGAAGGATACCCTGTAAGTCCCTTTAAGAACTTCAAAGTGATGTCTGTCTTTGATTGATTCAATTATTAAAGCTGAATAAACCCATATAGGTCCAGAGGGAAGTCCACAGACCCACTAACATCTCCCCTCCCATTCCATACCAGCTTCTCCTCACCATAATATGGTCTCCTCTCACTCTGAGCCTGGGGCTCTTTGACAGTAGAGCCAGGATGGGCTTTATAAGGAGGTGTTAACTGCAAAATGTAATCTAGGAAACTGAAAAGACAGCCGCACTTGCAATACACTGCCCTCCCGTATTAGATAGGGAGTCTTTGGGCTATAAATGATAGAATAATGTAAGTAATAAAAAATATAGGTTGGGGTTTAAACCATTTTTATTGGTGAGAGCCATTTTCATTGCTCAGTAGTGTTGCCACAAAAATAGACATTCTTCACTCCTCCACTCAGATCTCTTCGGAGTTGGCTTTTCTGCCTCCTGCCTGTTGTCTCAGAGTCACATGGCATCTCATCTCCATGCAAAAGTGAATGGGCAGAAGAAGACTCAAGAGCTTTCTTCTAAAAGAGTCTGCTTTATTTATTTGTTTTTGAAGTATTGTTGATTTAGAATTTGTATTAGTTTGTGGTGTACAGCAGAGTACCAGCGTGTGTGTTCTTTTTCCCCTTCTTTCAATCATGGTTTATTATAGAATATTGAATATAGTTCCCTGTGCTATACAGTAAGACCTTGTGTATCTATTTCGTATATACTCGTTTGTATCTGCTAATCCCCAAATCCTAAATACCCCTTCCCAAAGCCTTCCCCTTTGGTAACCATAAGATTGTTTTCTATGTCTGAATCTGTTTCTGTTTTGTAAATATTAATAAGTTCTTCTGTATCGTATTTTAGATTCCACATCTAAGTGAAATCATATGATATTTATCTTTCTCTTCCTGACTTCACTTGGTATGATGATCTGTAGGTCCTATGCTGCTGCAAATGGCATTATTTCATTCTTTTTATTATGGCTGAGTAGTATTCCGTTGTATATATATACCACATCTTCTTTATCCATTCATCTATCAATGAACATTTAGATTGCTTCCATGTCTTGACCATTATAAATAGTGCTGCTATGAATATTGGGGTGCATGTATCTTTTCAGATCAGAGTTTTTTCCAGATACATGCCCAGGAGTATGGATCATATGGTAACTCTATTTTTAGATTTTTTAAGAAAGCTCGAAACTGTTTTCCAAAGTGGCTGCACCAGTGTTACATTTCCAACAACAGTGTAGGGGGTTCTGTTTTCTCTACACCCTATCTAGCATTTGTTATTTGTAGACTTTTTAATGATGTCCATTCTGATCTGTATGAGGTGATAGATACCTCATTGTAGTTTTGATTTGCATTTCTTTAATAATTAGTTAAGTTGAGCATCCTTTCATGTGCCTGTTGGCCATCTGTACATCTTCTCTGGAGAAATGTCTATATAGGTGTTCTGCCCATTTTTTTGATTGAGTTGTTTGTTTTTTTTGTTATTGAGTTGTCTGAGCTATTTGTATATTTTAGAGATTAAACCTTTGTCAGTCACATTGTCTGCAAATATTTTCATCTTGTCAATAGTTTCCTTTGCTGTGCAAAAGCTTATAAGTTTGGTTTGGTCCCATTTGTTTATTACTGCTTATATTTCTATTGTCTTGGGAGACTGACTATGAAAACATTAATATAATTTATGTCAAAGGATGTTATGCCTTGTCTCTTCTAGGAGTTTTATGGTGTCATGTCTTACATTTGAGTCTTTAAGCTGTTTTGAATTTATTTTTTGTGCATGATATTAGGGAGTGTTCTCACTTCATTGATTTATATGCTGGTTGTCCAGCTTTCCTAATACCTCTGGCTAAAGAAACTGTCTTTCCTCCGTTGCATGTTGTTGCCTCCTTTGTTGAAGATTAATTGACTATGGATTTATGAGTTTATTTCAGGGCTCTCTATTCTGTTCCAGTGATCCCTATGTCTGTTTTTATGCCAATACCATGCTGCTTTGGTTACTGTTACTTTGTAGTATCATCTGAGGTCTGGAAGGATTGTGCCTCCAGTTTTCTTCCTTTTCCTCAGAATTGCTTTGGCAATTCCAGGTATTTTTATGGCTCCATATAAACTTTAGGATTATTTGTTCTAGTTCTGTGAAAAATTTCATGAGTAATTTGCTAGAGATCACATTAATTCTGTAGATTGCTTTGGGTAGTATGGAACAAGGGTCTGCATCTTTTATCTGAGAAGGGAAGCCAGAACTCAGTTATGTGAGTGGTTCTAGACCAATCACTGGTGTGGGAAAATCACACTGCCCTGACTGACCAGAGCAATCGTTATCCATCTCTGGGGCTATAAATTAGGATCAGAGCCCGCCTTCCCTGAAATCAAGGAATCTAGTTCTGTGATGAGGGAAGAAAGGGAAGGCGGGAAGATGGTTGTTGGGAAGGCAGAAACAGTGTCTGCTCTAACCACTAAGCTTGCTGATGCCTGGAATCCCAAAATTTCTTCATTGGTGCTTTAAACCAACAGAGGCTCTGACCCCAGTGAAAGAAAATTCATCACATTTTCAAGACAATTATATGCAGCAAATATTTAGTTCATCCTATTCTTTAGAACAATACTGAATAGGAGAAAAGAAAAAAAAATTATTAACAGCAGTAGTAGTGTGTTTGTAAATCTTTAGCAAGCAGGTGGGAAGGAACCCTGATTTACAATTTGCTGGTTTCCATTGTGTGAATAGTCCTGCCATGGTTGGTTTCAGGCTACCAGTGGTTTAGCCGCTGGCTCACCAAGTTCCAGAAAATATAACAGTGAGTTCTTATGAGCTCATATGAGTCAACTCTAGCCCACCACTGAATGAATGTACTTAGCACTGTTGTGCCAGGCAGTTGTGCTTTGCACATTTATCTGTGCTGTGTCTCCTTTATTTACTCTAGCACTTGTAAAGTAGATATCGTTGTTACATTTCACAGAAGGGAAGCCCGGGCTCAAAGCATTTGAGTCTTTTCCCAATTCTTCTAACAATAGGTACCAACAGGATGCCTACAGGAGCTTCAAGCTGAGAAAGCTCCAAATACTGGCGATTTTAGCCAGGTACCAAACAAACCCTTATTACTAGAATTGTGTGCACTGTCAACTCTTAATGTCCTTGGAGTAATAAAGACTAAGGCATACTGAAAGTCATTGGGTGCCTTTATTCTTGTTTTGAAGAAAAGAAAAAAGAGAAATGTAACGATCTCATCAGAAACATCCAAAACAGAATACCTTCTGTTCTCGTTGTGAATGCTCTACATCTGAGAGAAAGGTTAGGTCCTTCTTACTTTTTGTGACATCAAAAAGAAATGTTTCTAAAACTACTCACATTGGCATTCATTCCTACTTTTAGCTTTACATGGAGGAGCAAGCCTGTGGTCGAATGTATGTCTTACAACATGCGTATTTCTTTATTACAGAAATACTCCCCAGCACTCTGTGAGTTGTGACGCTCACTTTTCCCCTTTGCCCACCTCATCTGGTTATAGGCAGGTGTAGCAGTGGTCACATGGTGTGTGGAAATGCCGCATGACGGTGTTGTACTTCTGAAAATGGACAGTACCCTTGTTTTTGTGATAGCTCAGTTGGTGAAGAATCCGCTTGCAATGCAGGAGACCCCGGTTCAATTCCTGGGTCAGGAAGATCCTTTGGGGAAGGGATAGGCTACCCACTCGAGTATTCTTGGGCTTCCCTGGTGGCCCAGACAGTAAGAAATCCACCTGCAGTACGGGAGACCAGGATTCAATCCCTGGGTTGGGAGGACCCCCTGGAGAAGGGAACGGCTACCCACTCCAGTATTCTGGCCTGGAGAATTCCAAGGGGGTCTCAAAGAGTTGGACACAACTGAGTGACTTTCATTTTCACTTTCTTGTTTTTGTTGCCATGGGCTGCCTTAGCTCAGGCTGAGTTTTCTCCTGTCAGTGATCCTCTCTTCACAAGAAGAAAAACATTCTGACCCCCGTTCCCCTTCTCCTGGTTCATATTTCATAATCTTGCCCTCCTGTCTATTGACACAGCAGTTTGGGAAAAATTCTCTTGGTTGCACTTCATCAGTCAGGGGCTCCAGCAGAGTCCGTGTCATCCACTCTGCGTGCAGAGATGGGAAGGAGCTGCTGATCCACTTCTGGGAGATCCCACGTCCGAATCTACCTGGTGCCCCACATCCAGTCTCGGGGTGAGGCTGCTGGCCAGCAACCTCTCTCACTGTTTCTGGTTCACTGACCTGGTGCTAGACTGAAGCTTTGGTGCAAGGCTCCATCCCAGGAGTGGCATGAACTCTCCCCAGAAGAACTCCTGCACTGTTCAGAGCCAGGGAAGATGCTAAGAAGATGGAAAGGTTTTTTTTTCCCTGATGACAGACCACACTGATGGGACAAATGTAGCCTCCTCTCTTTTCTACCTTATCCAGATCCTACCTGGATTGCTCCCTCTCAGAGATCTCTTCCCTGGGGCCAGCCGGGCAAATGCAGCAACCCGAGTTGTTCAACATTACACAGAGGGCCTTAAGAGCTGGGTTCCCCCTGCTTGCTACTCCTTGACTGTGAACAAAGTGCATTTGCTCCACTCAGAGCTTACCTCTACAGCTGCCACATGCTTTAAAGAAACCACTGCAGTATTTATATAATTTCAGAAAGCAATTATACTCCAATTTAAAAAAAGGAAAAAAATGTGAGACAAATAAAACCTGCTTCCCCCAAATAAATAATTATCTTACAAAGTTGTCCTCTCTCAGATGTCATCAGGAATTTACTAATTAGTTACTAAACACTATCAGGAAATCATCCTGGAAAGAGACAGAAGATGAAGTGAAATTAGCCAGAAGTAAGAACTCAAGTCCGACTGGTAGGAAGCAACCAAACTTGTGCTAAAAGGCAAATTCCGGTTACAGGTGAAGGTGTCTCTTCCCTGAATTCGTGTTGCCTTTCCCCTCAAAAGTGAACCCATATTTTTGGAGTTTGTACTCTGAGAAATAGGAATTAGAAGAATCCGGCGGGAGATAGTGGCCACTGCTGCTAGTTTCTGAAGCATGATGTGGACAAAGTAAAGCAGGTTTTAGAATCAGTGCCGCTATGATGTGTTCATGTCCAAACATATTGTAACAAAAATCGTTTACCCTCTGTAGCTGAGTCTCTCTTGTCACACATTCTGTTTTCTCTCATGGTTTTTGAGCCATCTTCCAGTTTCAGGTTGACACTGTTTTAGCAGTGTACTGTCTGGTCATTATATGCTGGAAGGTAATGGCACACCTTTGCTGAGGGCTCTTAGAAAGTTTCATAGCAGAGAGATGGACAAGCTTTTCTCAAAGAGTGGTCTGTAGACTCCTGGAAGTCCACAAGAGCTTTTCAGGGGATTAGAAAGGTCAGAACTATTTTCATTATAATACTAAGATGTTATTTGCCTTTGCTGCCGTGTTGACATTTGCACTGATAGTGTGAAAGCAATGGTGGTCAAACTGCTGATGCTTTTGCACAAATCAAGATACCGGGCAGTAGTCATTGTGTTCTTCACCACCACAATGTCACAGTGAAAAAGAAAAAGACAAGCCAGTTTCAGTTAAGAATTTCCTTGGTGAAGCAGTGAAAAATATTAATTTCATTTAATCCTGAGTCTCTCTAACATTCTGTCTGACATAATGGACTTCCCAGATGGTGCTAGTGGCAAAGAACCCGCCTGCAATGCAGGAGACAGAAGAGACGTGGGTTCATCCCTGGGTCGGGAAGATCCCCTGGAGGAGGGCATGGCATCCCACTCCAATATTCTTGCCTAGAGAATCCCCATGGACAGAGGAGCCTGGTGGGCTACAATCCATAGGGTCACAAAGAGACAGGACTGAAGTGACTTAGCACAACATAATGGAAAGAATAAAGCACTTCTATACCCAATATAGCTCAAAGAAAAGCAACCATGTGTTTCAACTTTGAGCTCAACTACCCTTTTTTTCCCCATGGTTATTTTGTAGACATTTTCTTGAAAATCCAGTTGAGCTATTCCAAATCCTGAAAGATGATGCTGTGAAAGTGCTGCACTCAATATGCCAGCAAATTTGGAAAACTCAGCAGTGGCCACAGGACTGGAAAAGGTCAGCTTTCATTCCAATCCCAAACAAAGGCAATGCCAAAGAATGCTCAAACTACCATGTAATTGCACTCATCTCACACGCTATTAAAGTAATGCTCAAAATTCTCCAAGCCAGGCTTCAGCAATACGTGAACCGTGAACTTCCTGCTGTTCAAGCTGGTTTTAGAAAAGGCAGAGGAACCAGAGATCAAATTGCCAACATCCGCTGGATCATGGAAAAAGCAAGAGAGTTCCAGAAAACCATCTACTTCTGCTTTATTGACTATGCCAAAGCCTTTGACTGTGTGGATCACAATAAACTGTGGAAAATTGTTCAAGAGATGAGAATACCAGACCACCTGATCTGCCTCTTGAGAAATTTGTATGCAGGTCAGGAAGCAACAGTTAGAACTGGACATGGAACAACAGACTGGTTCCAAATAGGAAAAGGAGTTCGTCAAGGCTGTATATTGTCACCCTGTTTATTTAACTTATATGCAGAGTACATCATGAGAAATGCTGGACTGGAAGAAACACAAGCTGGAATCAAGATTGCCGGGAGAAATATCAATAACCTCAGATATGCAGATGACACCACCCTTATGGCAGAGAGTGAAGAGGAACTTAAAAAGCTCTTGATGAAGGTGAAGGTGGAGAGTGAAAAAGTTGGCTTAAAGCTCAACATTCAGAAAACGAAGATCATGGCATCTGGTCCCATCACTTCATGGGAAATAGATGGGGAAACAGTGGAAACAGTGTCAGACTTTATTTTTATGGGCTCCAAAATCACTGCAGATGGTGACTGCAGCCATGAAATTAAAAGACACTTACTCCTTGGAAGGAATGTTATGACCAACCTAGATGGCATATTCAAAAGCAGAGATATTACTTTGCCAGCAAAGGTTCATCTAGTCAAGGCTATGGTTTTTCCAGTGGTCATGTATGGATGTGAGAGTTGGACTGTGAAGAAGGCTGAGCGCCAAAGACTTGATGCTTTTGAAGTGTGGTGTTGGAGAAGACTCTTGAGAGTCCCTTGGACTGCAAGGAGATCCAACCAGTCCATTCTGAAGGAGATCAGCCCTGGGATTTCTTTGGAAGGAATGATGCTAAAGCTGAAACTCCAGTACTTTGGCCACCTCATTCGAAGAGTTGACTCATTGGAAAAGACTCTAATGCTGGGAGGGATTGGGGGCAGGAGGAGAAGGGGACAACAGAGGATGAGATGGCTGGACGGCATCACTGACTCCATGGACGTGAGTCTGAGTGAACTCCAGGAGTTGGTGATGGACAGGGAGGCCTGGCGTGCTGCGATTCATGGGGTTGCAAAGAGTCAGACACGACTGAGCGACTGATCTGATCACTATTAAGAAGAATAACTGATGATATTTGTTGCCAATGATAAAATTCAAGCTTTAAAAAATTACTAAGATTACCAATTTTGGAAAACTCATAGCCACCACCATGAACTTGACAACTTCCCAGTACTTCCAGATTTTTCTAACATATTAGTAATGATATTAATGAGTGTTATTTTTTGATATTGGATGATAAAATTCACGTACTTGGAAGGACCAGTATCAGTGAACCAATATTTTTAAGTGACCAAATATGGTGATATTACAGAATCATGCATGGGTCAATCCAAATCAGGCAGGACAGAGGAATGGATTTTAATGTAACAAAGTACAAAAATTTCATTGATGTGGTTTCTTATTTCACACTGAACTAATCTTTAAGAAACTGCCAATTGTTAAGTTTGGGTATAGTATCAAAGAATATCCATGATTATGTGAAAAGGCTGTTAAACTACTTTTCCTTTTCCAACCACATATGTGAGTGACACTGGATTTTTTTCCAGAAAAACTTATCAAAAAATGTAATTTTTAAGTGATCTAATACATAGATGCTTTTAAATTTTTAGTATGGTGAATATTGATAGATATAATCTTTATTACACAAGCTCTTTGAGGCTCTTCAGTACTTTTTAAGAATACAAAAGGGTCCTAAGTACAAAATGTTTGAGGCCACTGGACTAAACTAGACACATCGGAAATCTAATTAGAAAGCAATAAAGCTAATCTTGAACAGATGTGCTAGAATGTATGTGACCAATCGAGTTGTTCCCTATAGACTGTACACTGGTGAGAACCACTGTGGTTGGACAACCATTAGAATTTTTCTGCAGTATCCACAGGACATACACACACAGTCTTACTGTTTTATAATCACAAGGCACTTTGGAACTCAAGTTAGGTTACCTAGTTGTGACAAATTCGCTCATTGCAAATTCAATCTCAAAAGGCTTTTATCTCCCTCTAAAAATAAAATCTATCTTCAAAGGATGAATATTTGCTTTCTTAGCAGTAAGCAAACAGCAAAAACCATTTGCCACAGACTCAACAATTTAGGTATGGGATGGAATTTTGAAAGGTTCTGGAGTGAAGAGAATGCCCCAAAGAAGTCTATTCATTTGTCCCTTTATTCGAAAAATATATTGACCACTATGGGTCAGTTGCTGAGCTGAATGTGGGGGACATGGTGCAGAGTAAAACAGTCCCTGTTCCTTGCAGAGCAAGATAAGACATTAGATGAGTAAGCACATGAAGAATGTTTGTTGGTATAAATGTAAGAAAGGAAAAGCACGGGATGCATGAGAGAATACAAGCAGGGGAGATTATCTTTAGACAGGTGAACAGGGAGGCCTCTCTGAGGAGGAAACATGTACACTGAGACTGAGGAAGGTGCTTACTATGTACAGAATGAGGGAGGGTGCTCCAGACAGGAAGGAAGGCAAGGTCTTGGGTCATCCCCGTTTTGGAGGGTTAAAATGTTCTGAAAAGTGTGGGTGAAAACATAAGCTTAGATGTCTGATTGCCTGGATTCCATGCCAATGGAATAATAATCAAGCCTTACCACCAGCAGGCTGTCTGACCATAGGCAAGTTACTCAACCTTTCTATAATACAGTATTTTCATCCATACAATGGGAAAGGCAGATTTCTCTTGCTTAATGATATTTTCGGTGGCTGTCAAGAGAGAATTCATGCAAAGTTCTAGGCTTATAGGAAAAAAATCAATAAATATTAGTGAAATAATATTGTATTTAGCCAGTCAGTCATGTCCTACTCTTTGAAAATCCATGGACTATAGCCCTCCAGGCTCCTCTGTCCAAGAGATTCTCCAGGCAAGAATACTGGATTGGGTTGCCATGCCCTCCTCCAGTATTGCAGGCAGATTCCTTACCATGTGAGCCACCAGGGAAACCCAAGAATATTGGAGTGGGTAGCCTATCCTTTCTCCAGGGGAACTTCCTTACCCAGGAGTCAAACCAAGGACTCCTGTGCTGCAGGTGGATTCTTTGCCAGCTGAGCTACCCAGGAAGCCCTAATAATATATTGGCTTGCAGGAATCGAGTAGTTGTCCAGGCTGGAGTATCATGAGGATACATTGCTGGGAAAACCAGCTATCAAAACTTGGAATTCAGGGACTTTGCTAGTGGTCCAGTGATTACGATTACACTTCCAATGCAGGGGGCCTGGGTTTGATCCCTAGTCAGAGAAGTAGATCCTGCATGCCACAACTACAAGCCTGAATGCTGCAGCTAAGAGCCTGCATGCTGAAACTAAGACCTGGAACAGCCAAATAAATATTTTTTTAAAACTTGAAATCCAAATGCATGCTAGAGCTAGAGTTTGCAGAACGGGTTTATCTAAGGCACAAACAGGTGGAGGCTGAGGCTGTGAACAGGAAAGAGTGCCAAGTAATGAGCAGGACAGATGGGAGCATGGGCGACAAGCCCAGGTCAGAACACAAGGGATGGGACAGGCAGAAGCCCAGGCTTGGTCTCAGCAACTAGAATCAACCCCAGTTGGCTTTGTTATCCCAAGATGGGGCCTGCCCGGTAAGGGCGGCCACCAACTCGTTGTTCATGTTTGCACCTATTAGTGTGCTGAGCTCAGTTGTACTTTCTCTATATTGCCCTTGGTGCTCTCTCTTCCTGGAAGATGTGGGGACAGTAGGGGAGAGTTCACCCAGGCATCACGTGGAGGCTGGCATCTCTGAGTTCCCATGCTCTTCAGATTCTCCTTCTGGCTCTAAGGCCCTTGTCCAGATGGCCATCTGTTCTTTGCTTCTGTAGCCTAAAGAAGGCTGGAATGACTTGGGCTCTCTATCTGAGCAGCTTCATATTTAAATAAAAACACTGGGGAGTACTTGAAATCTTTCTGTAAGTCTCTCAGAAAATTCCAAGGGGAGAGATGTAATGTTGCATGACACACAAGCAAGCGTCCTAACATTCCTTTTTAGCTACATATTGCCCCAAGGTCTGGAGAAGGAAATGGCACCCTACTCCAATATTCCTGCCTGGAAAATTCATAGATAGAGGAGCCTGGTGGGCTACAGTCTGTGGGGTTGCAAAGAGCTGGACACGACTTAGCGATGGAGCACACCCCAAGATCCCTCTCATCCCAACAGCTGCTTCTCTCTCTTTCTCTGCCTCCCTCTAAACTTTCTCAAAGGGCCATGATAACTATTCTAACATCTGCTGCTCCTACTTCCTTTGTGGGGAAAGTGAAGAAGGCTTTACTGTGTTATCCTATCACACCCTTAAAGGAAAGAAGCAAAAGCAGGTTAAGTTGTATGTCTCTGTTATGTAGCCATGTCATATTCAAGAGTGTAGCAGGGGGCTTGGAAGCTGGTGTGAGCCTTGTTCTTAGTCTGAGTCTCTGCAATGACTATGGAAATGATCAAGCCTCTGAGATAGCCATGCAGAATTTCTCTATGTTGTGTCTAGTCCCAGAGTTTATTTTGCGACCCTATGAACTGTAGCCTGCCAGGCTCCTCTGTCCATGGGATTTCCCAACAAGAATACTGGAGTGCGTTGTCATTTCCTTCTCCAGGAGGTCTTCCCAACCCAGAGATTGAACCCGGGTCTCCAGCACTGCAGGCGGATTCTTCACTGTCTGAGCCATGAGGGAAGCCCAGAGTATATACACACTTGAAAATATACCCTATTTTCCAGTTAAAGAAAGTGATATTGCAAAATCAGTTGTTGTTCAGTCACAAGTTGTGTCTGACTCTTTGCGAACCCATGGACTGCAGTATGCCACGCCATTTTACAAAATGTTGGTATGAAGTCTGAAATAACATTATCATCCACCCTTTAGCTGCCCCTCCACGTCCTCTTTGTACCCTTCTGCTTCCTGTCCTGGGCCCTGGAGGTACACCTTTCTGAACTGAATCAGCGGGTGACCTTGCTGCTTCGTTGCTACCACTAAGGAGAAACAGCAGCTGAGAGGGAGATGAGGGTAGGAAGGAGAGCATAGCTGGGCGTTGATTCACTTTCTGTGCTCAGTGCCTGGCACCCTCTTCCCAGGCCCCAGCTCGTTGCAGGTGGCCCTCTCTCTATGGAACTCCCTCTCTGAGCTCCCGTTACTTCTCTCCTTTGCCCCTTCAGGCCTAGAGGTGATGGGAGTGCTCACTCTTAGGCCCTAGATGTAGCATCACCCTTGTGGCTTCTCCACACGGCCTGTCAACAAGCCCTTTGTTGTGTCCATCTTTTTCCTGCCAAGACCCTGACTCTCACCCGTCTCATAAATGAACATCACACAAATCAAATTGAAAACTTCCGAGTAAGAAAAATGAGAACATTTAAGAGCCCTGTGGATCACAATAAACTGTGGAAAATTCTGAAAGAGATGGGAATACCAGACCACCTGACCTGCCTCTTGAGAAATTTGTATGCAGGTCAGGAAGCAACAGTTAGAACTGGACATGGAACAACACACTGGTTCCAAATGGGAAAAGGAGTTCGTCAAGGCTGTATATTGTCACCCTGCTTATTTAACTTATATGCAGAGTACATCATGAGAAACGCTGGACTGGAAGAAGCACAAGCTGGAATCAAGATTGCCGGGAGAAATATCAATAACCTCAGATATGCAGATGACACCACCCTTATGGCAGAAAGTGAAGAGGAACTAAAAAGCCTCTTGATGAAAGTGAAAGTGGAGAATGAAAAAGTTGGCTTAAAGCTCAACATTCAGAAAACGAAGATCATGGCATCTGGTCCCACCACTTCATGGGAAATAGATGGGGAAACAGTGGAAACAGTGTCAGACTTTATTTTTCTGGGCTCCAAAATCACTACAGATGGTGATTGCAGCCATGAAATTAAAAGACACTTACTCCTTGGAAGGAAAGTTATGACCAACCTAGATAGCATATTGAAAAGCAGAGACATTACTTTGCCAACAAAGGTCTGTCTAGTCAAGGCTATGGTTTTTCCAGTGGTCATGTATGGATGTGAGAGTTGGACTGTGAAGAAAGCTGAGCGCCGAAAAATTGATGCTTTTGAACTGTGTTGTTGGAGAAGACTCTTGAGAGTCCCTTGGACTGCAAGGAGATCCAACCAGTCCATTCTGAAGGAGGTCAGCCCTGGGATTTCTTTGGAAGGAATGATGCTAAAGCTGAAACTCCAGTACTTTGGCCACCTCATGCGAAGAGTTGACTCATTGGAAAAGACTCTGATGCTGGGAGGGATTGGGGGCAGGAGGAGAAGGGGACGACAGAGGATGAGATGGCTGGATGGCATCACTGACTCGATGGACGTGAGTCTGAGTGAACTCCGGGAGTTGGTGATGGATAGGGAAGCCTGGCGTGCTGTGATTTATGGGATCGCAAAGAGTCGGACACGACTGAACGACTGATGTGATCTGATCTGGGACTTCCCTGGTGGTCCAGTGGTTAAGACTCTGAACTTTGACTTCAGAGAGTGAGGGTTTGATCCCTGGTCTGGGAGCTAAGATCCCACATGCTGTGAAGTGCAGCTAAAAAAAAAAATTTTTTTTTAAACTTAAGAGCCCTTATTTGGAAAAGACACTGATGGCAGATGGATTAGAGAAAATAGTTTGGTTTCTATTTTGCTTACATCGTGATAAAGGAAAATGATCTGTTATTCATTTAGTAAAGGACATTTTAAAATGTTTACTTTGTTTTGAAGTTAGCCATAGACACATAATGTATCAGAAACGGGGAGTGGAAGATTCCATGCCCTTCTGGCTTCTTTCTGTCCTGAGTTCCCTTAAGAGCTACAGAGCTGCTGTTTTTCACATGGTACAGTTCTGCCATCTAAACACAGCATTGTAAAGTTTTCCCTGTAGGCCATTACATGAGCCTCGGCTCTTTCTGAATAAACCATAGCCTTCATGGCACACTTCTTGTAGATCACTCTACATTTGTATGTACCCATCCCTTCATATCCCATCATCAGAGACTTTCCTACCACATTAATTTCTTAGCTGCTTTCCACTATCTTTCAAGTATATGGAAAGAGTATTTTACAAGTTCCATCGCCCTTGAATTACATTGCTTCTTAGATGTTTCTAGCCAGTGGCTCATACCTATGCTTCCTCTGAATTTTTCCGAATTTTGCTATTGAAGGCAGAGATTACATCTTCGCATTGCTATCCTCCCTTTTACACAGCATTTGTTTAGGGGGGGAACTTAATATGAACTAGATACTGTGCTAAGGCATGCCATAGTGAGAGGAAAGAGACCCAGTTTCTACTTCCATGGATATTATAGACTAGGAGAAAAATAATAAGCAAATGGGCATGCTAATAAATATATAGTTGCCATCCTCAATATGTATTCTGAAGTAACCATGTACAGTGTTGTAAGAACATGTCATAGGGCATTTGCTCCATGCTGAAGGGTCAAGGAAGGCTTCTGAGAGGTGGTGACACATTAGCTAAAATACAAAGGGTGAGCAGGAATCAGTTACATCAGTGACTTTCAAGCAGGGGTGATTTTGCCTCCCAGCGACGTTTGGCAATATTGTCAGACATTTTTTGTTGTCTCGGTTGCGGTGGGGATGTTGCTGGCACTGAGTGAGAGAGGCAAGGGATGCTGCTTAACATCCTCAGGTGCACTGGAAAGCCCCACAGTGAGGAGTTATCTGGTCCAAAATGTCCATTGCACGAATGTTGAGAAACCTGAACTCAGCAAACTCTTCCAGCCCGAGGGAAGGCTGTGTCGAGACCTAGCTCACACCCAGCCTGGCACGGAGAAGGCCTGCAATGCTGAACTCAAGTCCACTTTAATTTGGTTGGTGCATCACCTTTAGTTTTCTTTTCTGTCATTACTCTGAGGGTAAAATTCCGTTTTACAAGGCTCGGGTGGAAATGAATATGACAAAACCATTTGTCTCCAAAGTGTAACTGAAAGCTTGATTCAGGCAAGACCGTGAAATAGAGGGAATGAATGTGAGAATTTTTCTTTTGCTCTAGACTGCTTGAAAATAGAAAATGGCCTCTCTATCAGGACTGACGACATGATTCCTTCAAAGTGGACCTGTGTGGTTGGGGTCCCCATATGATGATCTCGGTTGAGCTGAAATGAAAATTAAGGTTATCAGAGACTAAACAGAATAGGGGATAGGAAAAAGGGTGAAAGGGACCTAAGATTTGTAGAGTGCTTTCTAAAGTCAAGGCTTGTAGGCACATTATTCATTCACTTAACAACTATTTATCAGAGCTCAACTGTCGTAGATACCCAGGCTTGGAAAATAAAAATCTCAGGAACTAGTGCAGCAACGTGTATACAAAGAAAGAGTGATAATGAAATACGAATAGTGCCCCAATATTGTGAATTTTGCCTTACGTCTGAGAAAGCCTGAATCCATGATGCCTGGCGTGGGGGTGGGAAGGCATTTCCATCAGGGTGTCTTCATCGAGCAGGGACTGATGGTTATGAGATTTGAAGGTGGACTACGACGATACAGAGTGGAAACTGAGGGACAGCACGTAAAAAGCCAACTGTGAGAAAGCATGTCAGGCTTGGAGTGTAGTAGGTATGGGGCGTGGCTGAAAGGGCATGTCACTGGGGGGTGGGTAGAGAAGGGTGAGGAGAATTGGCAGAGGGGAAGTCATGGAGGGCTGTGTGCTGTGCTGGGGAAGCAAGGGAAAGGCACAAACAGATGTGCAGGTTCAGAATGACCGCTCTGGCATTATCATGGAGACTGGTCAGGAAGAAAGCGAGACTGGGCAAGAGCATCTAGTTAGGAGACCACTGGAGTTAGGAGACCACTGGAGTTAGGAGACCAGTAGGAGTCCAGGCAAAAATATCTGATTACAGAGAAATGATGCTGTATATGGGCGCGATTAACGGGTGGTCAGCAGGAAAGAGAATTCACTTTACCTTTATTTTGAATGGTTTTAATTTTGCAAATAATCCATTGTTAATGCTAATTGAAAAGTTAAATATAAAATAAAAACCAGCAGGAATTTCAAAACAATGACAATTTAACTTCCATTACAGATTCTTTGAGACATCGGCACCTATGAGTATCAGTTCAGTTCAGTTCAGTTCAGTCGCTCAGTCGTGTCTGACTCTTTGCGACCCCATGAATCGCAGCACGCCAGGCCTCCCTGTCCATCACCAACTCCCGGAGTTCACTCAGACTCATGTCCATCGAGTCAGTGATGCCATCCAGCCATCTCATCCTCTGTTGTCCCCTTTTCCTCCTGCCCCCAATCCCTCCCAGCATTAGAGTCTTTTCCAATGAGTCAACTCTTAGCATGAGGTGGTCAAAGTACTGGAGTTTCAGCTTTAGCATCATTCCCTCCAAAGAAATCCCAGGGCTGATCTCCTTCAGAATGGACTGGTTGGATCTCCTTGCAGTCCAAGGGACTCTCAAGAGTCTTCTCCAACACCACAGTTCAAAAGCATCAAGTCTTTGGCGCTCAGCCTTCTTCACAGTCCAACTCTCACATCCATACATGACCACGGGAAAAACCATAGCCTTGACTAGACGGACCTTTGTTGGCAAAGTAATGTCTCTGCTTTTCAATATGCTATCTAGGTTGGTCATAACTTTTCTTCCAAGGAGTAAGCGTCTTTTAATTTTATGGCAGCAGTCACCAACTGCAGTGATTTTGGAGCCCAGAAAAATAAAGTCTGACACTGTTTCCACTGTTTCCCCATCTATTTCCCATGAAGTGATGGGACTGGATGCCGTGATCTTCGTTTTCTGATTGTTGAGCTTTAAGCCAACTTTTTCACTCTCCTCTTTCACTTTCATCAAGAGGCTTTTCAGTTCCTCTTCACTTTCTGCCATAAGGGTGGTATCATCTGCATATCTGAGGTTATTGATATGTCTCCCGGCAATCTTGATTCCAGCTTGTGCTTCTTCCAGCCCAGCGTTTCTCATGATGTACTCTGCATAGAAGTTAAATAAGCAGGGTGACAATATACAGCCTTGACGTACTCCTTATACACGGCCTAAATTACATTGTTGTCATCTATATGAAGCAGGAACCATCTTCAGCGTGAGGTGAGCCACCTGTTCTGGACCTCAGACCAGGACTGAGTCTGGTTCTTCAGGAATCAGTGAAGCTGGGAGGAATGGCCTAATGTGGGCTTGAGAAGGGGAGTTGTGAAAACGAGAGATTTGAAATGATGGCCCCAATGTCCAGGCCAGAGGACAAAACTGTCAATCTACAGAAGAGGAAAACAGGGAAACCTGGAAGGTTGTGCTTAAAATATTGAAACTGTAGAAAATTAATTAACACAGTGAGTTACAGGTATATAATCCATTCCAGTCCAATGTATTTATGACTGGCGTACCAGATTACTTCACATCGTGTAGAAGAGTTAACTGGACTTTCCTTGGGTAACAATGGGAAGCCTCAGTGAAGGACCTCTGAGTGTGATACAAATGACTTGTGCAAACCCCTTAGCCAGATGTTCAAGGCCTTCCATCATTGGGCCCCCGCTTACCAATAAAAATTCCTTATGCTTGTATAGGTTTTTGTGCTTTATATAACATTTACACACACAAAGATATTTTATATTCCCAATAACCCTTGTGGGTTGGCAGGTAGATATTTTGCCATCTGCAACAATAAAAGCTGAGAATGAGAGAAACTGAGTACTTTGAACAAATAGTCATTAATAGGCAGGACCAGAACTGGAAGCTTTGTGGACTGTTTTTTAGATCTTTCCATTCACCATGCTTCATCCTTCAGGTTCCTGATCCTGGAATTTGTCCTCTCCTTTCCTCCTTCATGTCTTGGCTCACACATTTCTTTCTGCCAAGAATGGACTTCTTGCCCCATTTCTACATATTTTTCAAGGATCAGATAGTATTTTCCCCTAAAGCTTTCTCTGACATGTTCTCAAACCCATCAGCCAGAAGTAATCTCTGCATAGCTTCTCTCCCCATTGCATTTTTGCGTGGGCTTCGCTTTCACTTTTCACTTTCATGCACTGGAGAAGGCAATGGCAACCCACTCCAGTACTCTTGCCTGGGAAATCCCATGGATGGAGGAGCCTGGTAGGCTACAGTCCATGGGGTCTCGAAGAGTCGGACATGACTGAGCGACTTCACTTTCACTTTTCACTTTCATGCACTGGAGAAGGAAATGGCAACCCACTCAAGTATTCTTGCCTGGAGAATCCCAGGGATGGGAGCCTGGTGGGCTGTGCGTCTATGGGGTCACACAGAGTTGGACACGACTGAAGTGACTTAGCAGCAGCAGTCTCACCTTCCTCAGCATGCAAGAGGAAGGCCACTGAGGGGGTTTAGCTCATAGTTTGGAAAAGAAAGTTTCCCACTGACAATGGCTTCCTGAATCTGATATCTGGAAAATGTATATAGTGCAGTAGAGCATGGAAAATGGGATTATATCCACAAGACACAGGAAATATATCTCAAATTCACAGCTAGGTTTTCTTGTCTATGATTCTTCCCACTGCAGCCCGCCACACCTTCACTGGGCAGCTTGCTGGATCTCAGTTCCCCAGCCAGGGAGTGAGCCCAGGCCCATGGCAGTGAAAGCATAGAACCCTAACTGGACCACCAGGGAATTCCCATCTTGTCTGTGATTTTTAATGGATGGTCCTGAAATTCATTCTGTGCTCTTTCCATTGGTTACATATACCACATCATTTTTAATGTTCAAACAAAGACAATATAGACTTCAACTCTCCAACACTTGATCCTGTCTATTAATGGCTATTTGGTCAAAGTTCTGTTTCTCTCATTCTCAGTTTTTGTTATCGCAGATGGCAAAATACCTACCTGCCAATCCCACAGGGTTACTATGAATATAAAATACAGTAAAGTATATGAAAACGCTATATAAACTACAAAATGCCATACAATCAAGTTACTTATTTTTAATCAAATAATATGATTAAAAAATGGACAAAGAACTTGAATAGACATTTCTCCAAAGAAGATACACAAATGGCTAAGAAGCATATGAAAGATGCTGAATATCACTAATCATTAAGAAAATGTAAATCAAAACCACATGAGGTATCATCTCACACCAATCAGGATGGCAACCTCTAAGGAAAAAAACAAAACAAAAAATGTTAGCAAGGATAGAGGGAAATTGAAACCCTTGTGCACTGCTGGTAGAAATGTAAAATGGTGCAGCCCCTATGGAAAACAGTACAGAGATTCCACAAAAAAGTTAAAAATCGAATTATCATATGATTTAGCAATTCCACTTCTGAGTATGTACTCAAAGGAATCGAAAGTAGGGTCTCAAAGAGATATTTGTATGCCCTTGTTCACAGCAGCATTGTTCACAATACCCAAGTGTTTATTGATGGGTGAATGGATAAACATAATGTGGTATAAAAATATATATTGGAAAGGCAATGGCACCCCACTCCAGTACTCTTGCCTGGAAAATCCCATGGACGGAGGAGCCTGGTAGGCTGCACACCATGGGGTCGCGAAGAGTCGGACATGACTGAGCCACTTGACTTTCACTTTTCCCTTTCATGCTTTGGAGAAGGAAATCGCAACCCACTCCAGTGTTCTTGCCTGGAGAACCCCAGGGACGGGGGAGCCTGGTGGGCCGCCGTCTGTGGGGTCACACAGAGTCGGACACGACTGAAGCGACTTAGCAGCAGCAGCAGCAGTCAGCCTTACGTTTAAAAAAAGGAGATTCTGACACATGCTACAATATAGATGAACCTTGAGTACATTGTGCTAGGGGAAATAAGTCAGTGATAAAGAGACAAATGCTGTATGACTCCACTAATGTGAGGTACCTAGAGTAGTAAAATTCATAGAAACGGAGGGCAGAATGTTGGCTGCCAGAGGCTGAGGGGAGGGGAAATGGGAGTTGTTATTTAATGTGTATAGAGTTTCAGTTTTGTAAGACGAAAAGTTCTGGAGACTGGTTGCACAACAATATGAGTATACTTAGCAATACTGAACTGTACAGTTTCATTTAATTGTAAACTGTACAACTAAAGTTAAGTTTAATTTTTCAAAATTAAAAATCAAAACAAAAATGTGGAACTGTATGAAATCCAAGGAAATTTCAGGGTTTTGTTAATTTTCTTTTTTTTTTAATTGGAGGATAATTCCTTTACAATACCATTGATTTTCTTGACTGACTTCTCTGGGAAGATGGCAAAAGTTGGATGCTATTATTTCTTATTAATTTTGTTAACTGAGTAAAAGGAGGCATTACTTGGTTTATAGATCCTGTATAGTTCTCTAATCAATAGCACTTAATTCATGACCAACACTAGGTATAGGATAGAAAAGGAAAGGTATGTTTCTGTCCTGGGGCTGGTGGGAGTATGTGGGAGGAATCATTGTAAACTTTATGAATTGCAATAAAATGCAAGGTGAGAAGTACAAAGAATATGGGTCAATAATATGGACTTTTAAAGATGGTTATAGAATTAAATGTAGGCAAAGGCCATGTATTTCTTCTTTGCCACGTCATGCTCAGCTCTCAGATTAGGCACACAAGATAGTCAATGGTCGGGTACTAAATGACTTAAAAGTGCCTCATTCAGTGCCTGCTAAGTGACACAGTGCCTGGTACATGACCTTGCTCCGTAAGTATTCAGTTCAGTTCAGTCGCTCAGTTGTGTCCGACTCTTTGCGACCCCATGAATCGCAGCACGCCAGGCCTCCCTGTCCATCATCAACTCCCGGAGTTCACTCAGACTCATGTCCATTGAGTCGGTAGATGCCATCCAGCCATCTCATCCTCTGTCGTCCCCTTTTCCTCCTGCCCCCAATCCCTCCCAGCATCAGAGTCTTTTCCAATGAGTCAACTCTTCTCATGAGGTGGCCAAAGTACTGGAGTTTCAGCTTTAGCATCATTCCTTCCAAAGAACACCTAGGACTGATCTCCTTTAGAATGGACTGGTTGGATCTCCTTGCAGTCCAAGGGACTCTCAAGAGTCTTCTCCAACACCACAGTTCAAAAGCATCAATTCTTTGGCGTCCATAAGTATTAGTTCTGTCCTTTCCCTTCTACCTTCCCTGCAGTTCTCCACTCTTCTTCCCTCCTTCTGTGGAACATCACCATAAAGGCTGATACTCTGTGTGCAAGAAGAAAGATTTCTTTCCTAAGAACTCATGTGCCTTAATTCTGTATCCTATTCTCACCTTGTTTATAAGTGTTCAGAAAAAAAATTGTTTAATGTTTTTTCCCCAATGTTACTCAGGGGGGTCCTCAATATGGGTTGTGATAATATAGTCAATGTTTTAGTCCACTCAAACTGTTTAATTTTTAAAAAGCTTTCCTGTAGTTTCTTTAAATGATAGTTATTATAAATATATCCTTAATGATCAGAAGTTTAAGAAACCAGTAGTGTAACTTAAAACATTAACCTCTTTTTAAGTTTAAATTTTTACCTTTGATTATGAGCTAACAATGGTGGCTCAGTGGGTAAAGAAGCTGCCTGCAATGCAGGAGCATGCCAGAGATATGGGTTTGACTCCTGGGTTGGGAAGATCCTCTGGAGGAGGGCATGGCAACCCATTCCAGTATTCTTGCCTGGAGAATCCCATGGACAGAGGAGCCTGGAGGTCTACAGTCCATAGGTTGCAAAGAGTTGGACTGAAGTGATTGGGCATAGCACATGAGCTAACAAATACAGTAGGAAATGTGGCAGCTATTTAATTCTGACTCTAGACAAGATACTGCTAGTTTTAATTTTTTAAGGACAAAAAGAAAATCACCTATTCTGGATGCTAAAAACTCTGTTATAATCTGTACCTAGCCTTATTTATCTTGAAGCATTATAGAAGAGGAATACGACTATTTTTTATTCTATATAATTTTAGAACTAAAATGAGCTCTGTAGATAACCTCCTCACTTTCCAGTAAGGACAATGCGTCTAGAGACATTGCATGACTTCTCCAAGTTCACAGGGTAGTTAATGCCAGGGTCAGATGAGGATACGTGCCTCCTGATTGCTAAATGAGAGTTCTTCGAACTATATTAGTTCACTGTATTCAATGAAACAGTCCAGGGAAGAAGCAAACAAAACCAGACAAACAGCAAACGGATGGAGAACCGGTATAGCAAACAAACGAAAAGGACAACCACAAACCCTGGATCCTCATTATTTACAAAGACAATAGTTGTTCCAATCCTGGGTTTGCTGTACGCATTTTAAATGCAGCATTTTTAAGTGACTAGAAACAACCCTGGACAATTGCAGGCTCAGTCAGGCCGAGATCTCTGCCTGTCTTCTCTTCATTCCTTGTGACCTCCCTCTAGAAACCATGACTGTAGAAAATTAGGTGGCATGATCTTTGTGCTACAATTAAAGGGGCACAGGGAATATGGTAAGACCTCACATTGTTTTGGAACATGGTTTGGGGCTTATGAAATTGACAGGATTTTCTTTCTTCTCTTTTCCTTATGACCCTCCATGCAATCTCCCCATTCCTGCCCATGAAAGTGTTAGTCACCCAGTCGTGTCCGACTCTGCCACCCCATGGACTATAGCCTGCCAGGCTCCTCTGACCATGGAATTCTCCAGGCAAGAATACTTGCCTGGGTTGGGTTGCCATTTCCTCTTCCAGGGGATCTTCCCAACCCAGGGATTGAATCCGGGTCTCCCGTGTTGCAGGCAGACTCTCTACCATCTGCACCATCTAGATAAGAAAATGAAAACATTACAGGAGGAAGCTAGAGCCCAGGGAAAAAGGGATGAAAGAATGGGAGAGGAGACAGAGGGAAAGCAAGAGGAAGATGAAAATTAGAGAAAAGAGAACTGATGGGATGAAGCTGTATAAAATACACTGATGCAGAATCACCTGGTGTATTTCTTAAATGTAATTTCTGGGCCACATTCCAGATCAGCCAAATTGGGATCTATGGGAATAACATCATTTAAAAGTAAATGAAAAGCTTTTTGATAAAATAATTATTCTTCTTTTTGTTAATTTGATTTCAAATTTGCAAATCCATTTGCTTCTTTAAAGCTAGCAAAAAGTATTCCACTTATTTGCTTAGAAAGCTTTTCTTTTTTTATTCTACACAATTGCTGATAACCTTACTTTACACAAAGAAGTTGGTGTATTTTCACATACATCAAAGCAGCTCAGAGACACAGCACCTTCCATCAAAAGGATGTGCTCTAAAGAGAGTAGCAGGATAGTGTCAGAGTCACCCTCTTCTGCCAGAAGCACTGGAGGTGTGGGTGCAGGAAAACCCACACTCCACCTAAAGCAGTGTGCTCCTTGTCTTTTCCTTTGGGGCCGTTTGTTGCAATGTTTTCTAAATCACAGGTCTTCTGTTCATCATGAGGCTTTTGCTTATTTGTACTTGGCTAAAGTCAGAATACTGCCTGCCATGTTCGCAGTCCCATTGGAAAGTCCCATCACATGTCGTCTGCAGGGTAAAATCTGTTTCCACTGTGTCAGTGGTCAAATTGCTGTATGGTAGAACCTGCTGTGCTAAACGACCCTGGACAGGGTGTCTACACCTGAGTGCACTTGTGGAGCTGGGTATTTTATGACATGTACCCATCAAGCTATTCCTGCAGGCGTGGGGGTTGCAGTTCAGAAGCATGCAAGTTGCCTGGTCTATTAGTCATGGCCATGTTAGGAATCCATATTGAAAGGACCTGCTGTGTCATGATCATGTTGTCTAATCATATTGAACGGTGCCTACTGGGTAAGTGATCATGTTGTGTATCCGTATCTAGCTGGGCCTGCTGTGATAGTGATCACGTTGTGTGTAATTGCTCGGCCACCCTGGGAATTTATTGCTATAGATCAGGCAACAGGGCAGAGGAGAAGTCAATATTTGTGCCTGCTCTGGGCTGTTAGCTGTACTGTTGAGAGCAAGCATCAACTTCCCAGGTGGGAAACAAATCTTCCATTTGCAGATGGAAACAAAGTTGACATTCTCAATTCTAAATATTTTGGGGGCTATTCCTCCTCTTACTGTTTCAGATAATGGTACATTATTTCTAATTAGGATAAGGTGACTGTAAAAGTGATGAATTCTGTACAGTCTGCAGGCTATATTAAAATTAACAAATAAAATGCAGCATGAATATTCTCCATCTTATTCAAACAGAATGCCTTCAGAGCTATTAATAAATTTATAAAAATAATGAAGAAGAAATATCTTGTCAGAGAACACAGTGCCGAGAAGGATGTTTATTGTTCTTTTTGGCTAAACGCTTGTCTGAAGAATTTTCTCATCTCTTAGAAGTCAGGAAAGGTAAGTATGTTCCAAAGGAAAGATGTCTTATGTTCCAATATTTTCCTCTTAATTAAGTTATATCAATGGATCATCAAGAGAAAAAAGGTCAGTAAGTGATGGCACTGACTTCATAAGCACAGTTAGTAAACAGTATGTATATACCACCCACCCCCTCACTCCCTGCCCCACACCCCCAGCTTCCAAGGTGGCTCAGTGGTATAGAATCCGCCTGCCAATGCTGGAGATGCAGGTTTGATCTCTGGATTAGGAAGATCCTCTGGAGTAGGAAATGGCAACCCACTCCAGTATTCTTGCCTGGAAAATTCCATGGGCAGAGGAGCCTAGCAGGCTGTAGTCCATGGGGTCACAAAGAGTTGGACATGACTGAGCTTATGGAACTCTTCTTTTGCAAAAAGGCCTTCAGAGATAGTTTATAAATCTTACAAGCAAATCAGTGTCATTACCTCCTTCCTCTGTGACCAGAACAAAAACAAAAACATACTATTCCAATGGCTTGCTCATTTTAGTCACGAGGTTTGACTGTGAAGAATGTCTGGATCTTTACAAACCCAGCCAGGGTATACTTCAGGGTGGATATGTTCTAACAGATTTGTTGAAAATCAGCAGATAAACTATATTCAAACATCATTTGTAAATTATTTTGGAAGGCCTCCCGGTGTGTTAGAACTTCTGCTGATAACATTTATAACCTCACTTGTGAAGGTGGTAGCATTGTAATACAGATGAACATAAACTCAGACACAAATGAGTGCACATGATACCAGATGCTTGGGGCTGATGCACTGGGACAACCCAGAGGGATGGTATGGGGAAGGAGGAGGGAGGAGGGTTTGGGATGAGGAACATATGTATACCTGTGGCGGATTCATTTTGATATATGGCAAAACCAATACAATATTGTAAAGTTAAAAAATAAAATTAAAAAAAAAAACAACAACAAATGAGTGCACAGATTATGATACGAGATTTTGCATGCATAAGGAGCCCATTTATGCCTGATTTTGAACAGGAAGTAACCTTGTTGCTATTTAGATAGATACCTGAACTTTTAAAATAAGCTTTAGAATTTTCCTAAAATAAGAAGTGAATGGAAGCAAAGGAGAGATGGAGGGAAGGAGGGAAAGAGGAAAGAAGGAAGGAAAGGCAGACTCTTCCTCTCAAATCTGGGTCTTAAGGTCACATGATACATAGTTATTGATGAGAACTTTCAGAAAATGAAAAATAAATCAAACTTTTCAGAGGGTTTGCTTAAGTATTGAGACATAAATATGTCTATCCTTAAGAAAGACAGTATCTTTTCACTTCAAAGTTCTCTTTGGCAGGACCCTGTGGCCATGATGATTTTAATAATAGTTCCACATGCCTGGGACCCCAGGCAGGGCCAAGAAATGAGATGAGATGGGGGGGTGGGGGTGGGAGGAAGGTTCTGTTGTTTAGTTTTAGTATATGTGCTGCTGAAGTGAGCACTAGTTTAGTTTTAAAGAGTTTAAAGTAAACCATAAGCCAGAGTAGAAATGTAGGGTCTCATCTTATAAGCACTACAGTTTTAATTGTATCTAATTTAAATCACCTCAAGCCATGGGCTTCCTGGGTGACTCAGTGGTAAAGAACCTACCTTCCAGGAGACTCAAATCCAATCCCTGGGTCAGGAAGATCCCCAGGAGAAGGAATGGCAACCCACTCCAGTATTCTTGCCTGGAGAATCCCATGGACAGAGAAGCCTGACTGGCTATAGTCCATGGTGTCTCAAAGAGTCAGATGCAACTGAGCATGCATGCAAGCCATGGAAATAAAAAGGCAGAGGGCAGAGAAAAGAAACAGTAGTCTGCTTAGAAAAAATTATTTCTTTATTTGGCTGTACCGGGTATTAGTTTCAGCATGTGGGATCTTTGCTTGCAGCATCTGGGATCTACCTCCCTGACCAGGGATTGAACCCAGGCCCTCTGTGTTGGGCATGTGCAGTCTTAGCCACTGGACCATCAGGGAAGCCCCTAGAAATAGTAGTTTTAGTGTTGAATGGGCCTCTATTGTTTGCCACTGTGTTAGCAAATTGGCACTGTGTTAGCCAGTTTGTCTGGTATTATCTCATTTAGTTCTCATGAGGAGCCTATGAAATGGGCACAGTAGATCCATTTCACAAAGAAACTCCCAGAGCTTAAGCAATATAACAAGAACTGTACAATACATGGAACCAAGCTTGCTCTGTCTCCCACGCCCCAGTGCTCCCTCATCTGACTTTAATTTTTTTATAAGTTTTCTTTTCGCTTTTTTTTTTTTAATTTATTTAATTGGAGGCTAATTACTTTGGCCACCTGATGCAAAGAACTGACTCATTAGAAAAGATCCTGATGCTGGGAAAGATTAAGGGCAGGAGGAGAAGGGGATGACAGAGGATGGGATGGTTGGATGGCATCATTGACTCAGTGGACATGAGTTTGAGTAAACTCTGAGAGTTGGTGATGGACAGGGAGGCCTGGCGTGCTGCAGTCCATGGGGTCACAGAAAGTCAAACATGACTGACCGACTGAACTGAACTGAAATGAATTACTTTACAATATTGTAGTGGTTTTTGCCATACATTGACATGAATCAGCCATGGGTGTACATGTGTCCCCCATCCTGAACCTCCCTCCCACCTGCCTCCCCATCCCATCCCTCAGAGTCGTCCCAGTGCACCGAACCTGGACTGGCGATCTATTTCACATATGGTAATATACATGTTTCAATGCTATTCTCTCTAATCATCCCACCCTTGCCTTCTCCCACAGAGTCTAAAAGTCTGTACTTAATATCTGTGTCTCTCTTGCTGTCTCGCTTATAGAGTCATCATTACCATATTTCTAAATTCCATATATATGCGTTCAGACACAACTGAGCAACTGAATTGAACTGACTACTGTATTGGTGTTTTTCTTTCTGACTTACTTCACTCTGTATAATAGGCTCCAGTGTCATCCACATCATTAGAACTGATTCAAATGCATTCTTTTTAATAGCTGAGTAATATTCCATTGTATATATGTACCACAGCTTTCTTATCCATTCATCTGCCGATAGGCATTTAGGTTGCTTCCATGTCCTGGCTATTATAAACAGTGCTGCGATGAACATTGGGGGTACACGTGTCTCTTTCAGTTCTGGTTTCCTCAGTGTGTATGCCCAGCAGTGGGATTGCTGGGTCATATGGCAGTTCTATTTCCAGGTTTTTAAGCAATCTCCACACTGTTCCCCATAGTGGCTGTACTAGTTTGCATTCCCACCAACAGTTTAAGAGGGTTCCCTTTTCTCTGCACCCTCTCCAGCATTTATTGTTTGTAGACTTTTTGATAGCAGCCATTCTGACTGGTATGAGATGGTACCTCATTGTGGTTTTGATTTTCATTTCTCTGATAATGGGTGATGTTGAGCATCTTTTCATGTGTTTGTCAGTATATCTTTTTTGGAGAAATGTCTATTTAGTTATCTGGCCCATTTTTTGATTGGGTCATTTATTTTTCTGGTATCGAGCTGTATGAGCTGCTTGTATATTTTTGAGATTAATTCTTTGTCAGTTGCTTCATTTGCTATTATTTTCTCCCATTCTGAAGGCTGTGTTTTCAGCTTGCTTATAGTTTCCTTCATTGTGCAAAAGCTTTTAACTTTAATTAGGTCGCATTTGTTGTTTTTTAATCCATCTATCTAGAATTATTATTATGATTTAACCAATACAGAGTGGCTGATGAACTAGTAAGTAAGGATTTCTCTCCACCACCACCCCCTTCCCTGAAATCTCATTTCCTCACTAGAGGGAATATTTCCAGAGAATAGTCCAGGATTATCTATGCCTAAAATAGATTTCAAGTGTTGTTTTCTTTGGTTAACCACTCAGCATGTTTTAAACAGCTGGTAATATTGCGTACATGTGATGCAACATACCATACAGGCCATTTCAGCCCCAAGAAATAGAGAAGTAGTAAGAGAAAGGATCAAGAAGGTCATTAGAGTCTTCAAGCCAAGCTCTAGGACCAAGTTATGTTGCTGTTGTTGTTGTTTAGTCACTCAGTCATGTCCAACTCTTTGTGACCCGATGGACTGTAGCACGCCGGGCATCCCTGTCTTTCACCATCTCCTGGAGCTTGCTTAAACTCATGTCCATTGAGTCACTGATGCCATCCAACCATCTGTCCTCTGTCGTTCCCTTCTCCTCTTGCCTTCAGTCTTTCCCAGCATCAGGGTCTTTTCTAATGAGTTGGCTCTCATTAGAAAGCTCCAATACTTTGGCCACCTGATGGCTTTAGCGTCAGTCCTTCCAATGAATATTCAGGGTTGATGTCCTTTAGGATTGATCTTCTTTCAGTCCAAGAGACTCTCAAGAGTCTTCTCCAACAATACAATTTGAAAGCATCAATTCTTCAGCACTCAGCCTTCTGTATGGTCCAGCTCTCACATCTACGCATGACTACTGGAAAAAACCATAGTTCTGACTATACGGACATTTGTTGGCAAAGTAAACCAAGCTATCACTGCCCACAAATTAGTGGAGGGCATCCACCAGGTGGAGGAAATTGGCCTTCAAACTGCTGTCCAGGGGAGGGGCGGGAGGATTAAGAGGGAAGGCGATATACACTTATGACTGATTCAAGTTGTTCTATGGCAGAAACCAACACAACCCTGTAAAGCAATTTTCCTCCAATTTAAAAAATAATGATGTCCATTTCCACAGTCCCTTTAAGTTATCCTAAAATGTCCTGTTAAGTTATCCTAAAATGCCCAGGTCATCTGTAGGCATGGCTTGTGTGCCAGCCCTAAGGGGAATGCCCGCTGCTGCGAAGGACTGCAGAGTAGATGAGTGTGGAAGATGTGCAACTTGGTACAAAAGCATCTATACACAAAGCTAGAGAACAAAGCTGCCCAACAGTTGTTGCCACCAACTAGAGGACAACCTTTATGTGGATGCAGGATGCAGCAACACCCTTCTTCCACCCTACCTCCCCACACCATCTAACCTGAGAGAGCACGCCTGTCTTGTTATGCAAAGGCAGAATTACCTCTAGGCCCATCCAGTGAATGCGTCTCCCAGGTGGCACAGCGGTAAAAGAATCCACCTCCCAATGCAGGAGACACAGAGACGCGGTTTGATTCCTGGGTCAGGAAGATCCCCTGAGGAGAGCTTGGCAACCCACTCCAGTATTCTCGCCTGGGAAATCCCATGGATAGAGGAGCCTGGTGGGCTACAGTCCATGGGGTGGCAAAGAGTCGGACACAACTTAGCAACTGAACAACAACCCTTAGCTCACTGCAAGAGCAGTGGGGACAGATGCTGATTTGTACACTGGTCCTTGTTAAACTCTTTTCTTTCCAAAAAAGAATGTTAACTCTATCCTCCACAACAGTCATTTAACGGTGCCCGTAACTGGGCACTCAGAAGAGCCACGCTTCAGGCAATTGCAATAGAGCCACAGTTTTGAGCTCTCAGTCACAGAGTATATCAGGACACAGTTGAGAGAAAAACACTATTCAAGGAGAATTGCTTGGATGCCAAGGAGTTCCTTCATCCTCTGAGATCTGCATGGGGTGTGGCTCATGGCCTCAGACATGCAGATACACTCTAACCCTTGCAGGATTGCTTATGCTGAATTGCAAATGAAGCCATTGGCTTATATGGAAAGTTACTAAAAGAAACAGCCTGGTGGATACCCCTTTTGTGTCAGTTGTAAAGATGCTGTTGAGGTGTCTTTCATACCACCTAGTTGCACTATTTGTGACCTCTTGGATATTTTAACTCAGGCCAGGAAGAATTATAAATCTTCTGAGTAATCATTTTATCTAATGGACATTATGACCTGGAAGTTGCCAAGGTTCTCTATTTTCACATGACTAGGAAACTTACAGCCCAAATGTTATCTTAGCATATTTTTAGCTACTCTCAAAACTCATTTGAAACTCTGTCTAAAACAAGGTAAGGGGGTGTAGGTGAGTCAGTAACTATCTAGGTAATTATTTTATTTCAATATTTTCTGTTTTCTTTCTGCCAAAGTCACCATTAATAACTGATGAAAGGCAAGCAGAGCTGCTTTCTAATCTGTTTCCCTTTCTGCCTCCTAAGAAGTCACTCTGGAGTTTAGGGGATTCTCAATATGTTGATACCAGGAACTTTTCTTAGGAAATAAGTCACTTTGATCTTAGGAGCAAAAATATAAGGTCAATAACATGTGCATGCATGCTAAGTCACTTCAGTTGTGTCCAATTCTGTGCAGCCCTATAGACTGAAGCCTGCCAGGCTCCTCTATCCATGGGATTCTCCAGGCAAGAATACTGGAGTGGGTTGCCTTGCCCTCTTCCAGGGGATCTTCCTGACTCAGGGATTGAACCCACATCTTTTATGTCTCCTGCACTGGCAGGTGGGCTCTTTACCACTAGAACCAGCTGGGAAGTGTGTGGCTGTTACTAAATCAATTCACTCATTTTCTTTAATTCAGGATTCTAACTGCATATTCCATTCACAAATCTGTGTTTATAAACATCAGTCTTTTGGTGGTGGGAGAGAGAAAAAATAGGTAAAGGAAGCCACATTTAGAATAGCAACCCAAGGTTCCTAACAATGGACTCCTCTCGTTTAACACTTTGGACCCCAGAGAGCTCAATGCCTCACTTGCTGACATATGCCAGCACATCAATGAAACTGGACTGCCCTTACAAGGAGAGAGAAGCCACCTTCCAAATTCCTTTCAGAGATGCTCGAGGAGAAAAGGATGCGCCGGTGGAGGATGCGAGGGAAGACAACTGAAAAGAAGAGATGTTACAGGAGACCTAAACCAACAGGAGATGTGAACCTGAAGCTCCAGAGCCCCAGATTCTTCATTCCAACTCCCCACCTCCTAACATGAAAGGTCCAGCCAGTTCCATGGATCTAACAGAGGCTTTGACTGAATGGCAGCTGTGCTGAGTTTAAAGTGTGGAATTTCCCAAGGGCAAGGTAGCTAGGTTGGAAAGGATCCTATCTTACCTCCTGTGGCGTTGCTCTAACAACTGTTTCTCTGTTTCAAACTTAGCACTTAATCAAAATAAGTAAGACCATAATCATCACCTCTGTGGAACCTTGTGGCTCTCAGGAACCCAGAGTCCTAAAGTTAAATCTATACCGCTTACTTGCTGTTTGGACACAAGTAATTGTCCTCGTCAGATTCATTAGCTTTGTCACAGGAGATTTACTTATTTCTGGTGTCTGTCCAGAAGTTTGAGTGAGCAGCGTCAATCTATTCCATGTGTGGGGCACTGGGTGTGTTTTCTGGTCAGGGTGGGGCAACAAATGAGACAGGCTGTTAGTGTGATTGAAAACTGAGTGTCGTGGACCCTGTGGAGCTATGTGTTTCCAAATCTGTTTCATTACATCTGTCTCATTTTTTCTTTGGTTACTAAAATACAGAGCTATGGGCTGATTATTTTTGAGTCTATCTGGATCCTTTGTGGAACTTGGGAAGTAAATCGTCAGCTTATACACAAGGTGGCACCCTGTGATTCCAACCAGGTCTGAGAGGAACGTTGCTGCTAAGAGACAGAACCGTAGCTGCATATTTTTATTTAGTGTCTGGATTTCCCACTGTGGGAATATAAAGGTGGAAGTAGATGTTTGGGGGTATCACCTCCGAATGCAATCTCTGTCTCTATATCTCCAACATTCAGAGTTGCAGCAGTCAAGGGCTCTGGAACCAGGGGGCTGATTCCAGTTGACTGTGATGAATGCAAACCCCACATTCAGATTACATATGGAAAACAAGGAAGCTTTATGGGTACTGGGCTCATTCCTGGCAATATAAGGGGGAGGGGAGGGGATGCAGTTCACATACCAATCCAATTAACTTTCAATTGGGTTTGCTGAAATAAGGGGCCAATTAGAAAGAACATGACATTTACAAAACTCTGGAGTAGTTGAATAGCAACTGTGTTTGCTAGTTTTAAGATTTCTTTCAAAAAGTAATTTGTTCATTACTTCGAAGCTGCCTGCCCTGATCATAGTATGGGGAAGTGGAAACTGGAATATAATCGCGATTCTTACAGTTACTTGACCTTTATTGAGTTGACTACATTTAGAAGTAGTTTTATTTTGATACGGCTTTAAAACTATAACTAATTCTTGGGTGTTTATATATTACATTTGCTTGACCAAATGCATGTCTTTTGAAATTGGTCCAGTGCATATTTCAAATGGACTGATTTTAGAATTACTATATTCAGTTCATTGTGCATGGAAATTAAAATAGACTATTAGGCTGCACAATCATTTGAAACAGGTTTTGAGAAAGACATTTTATAACAGGCTGTACTTCAAAAGTTGAAAAATATTTTCTGTTTAACAAGTGTATGGGTATTCAACAAATAGATTTGAAATAAACTTTATGAAAAATAATATACAAATAATATACAAATAAAAGCTACTTTCCAAATGTGAAACAGAGCCATTCTGGTTTGGGAACTGAATTTGAAGCCAAGAAAACACAGGCTGCATCTCACTTGAAAAGTCTATTGTGTTATTCACCTCAAACTGTTTTATTCCCAGATCTGTAATCATTACCTATGGTGGGGCAAGAAGAAAATGGAGATTAGGAGGGGAAATGTGCTACATGGTAAAAGAAAAAGAACAAAACAGGTACTACAGCAAAAACCCATTCCTGCAATAGAATTTCAGATTTCAAAAGAGTTTCTTCAAATTTCTTTAATTGGTTCTAAAATTCCTAGGCCCAAAGGGTGGAAGCTGAAGAGCCAGTTAGGCCATAAGAGCAGATACTGGTGTGCGTGCATGCCAAGTCACTTCAGTCGTGTCTGACTCTGTGTGACCCTAGGGACTGTAGCCCACCAAGCTTCTCAGTCCAAGGGATTCTTCAGGCAAGAATATTGGAGTGGGTTGCCATGCCTTCTTCCAGAGGATCTTCTCAACCCAGGAAGATTAAACCCGGTCTTTTAAGTCTCCTGTACTGGCAGGTGGGTTCTTTACCACTAGTGCCACCTGGGGCTAAATCAGGTGACAGGCTAATAAGATATGTGAACTCCAAGCTAGAGTGGAATGGCCTGTGTCACTGAATTTCTTCAGGAAATTCAGTTCAGTTCAGTGGCTCAGTTGTGTCCGACTCTTTGTGACCCCATGAACCGCAGCATGCCAGGGCTCCCCGTCCATCACCAACTTCCAGAGTCTACCCAAACCCATGTCCATCGAGTCGGTGATGCTATCCAACCATCTCATCCTCTGTCGTCCCCTTCTCCTCCTGCCTTCAATCTTTCCTAGCATCAGAGTCTTTTCAAATGAGTCAGCTCTTCACATCAGGTGGCCAAAGTATTGGAGTTTCAGCTTCAACATCAGTCCTTCCAATGAACACCCAGGACTGATCTCCTTTAGGATGGACTGGTTGGATCTCCTTGCAGTCCAAGGGACTCTCAAGAGTCTTCTCAGCACCACAGTTCAAAAGCATCAATGCTTCAGAGCTCAGCTTTCTTTACAGTCCAACTCTCACATCCATATATGACCACTGGAAAAATCATAGCCTTGACTAGATGGACCTTTGTTGGCAAAGTAACGTCTCTGCTTTTGAATATGCTGCCTAGGTGGTCATAACTTTCCTTCCAAGGAGTGAGCGTCTTTTAATTTCATGGCTGCAATCATCATCTGCAGTGATTTTGGAGCCCCCAAAAATAAAGTCTGACACTGTTTCCACTGTTTCCCCATCTATTTCCCATGAAGTGATGGGACCAGATGCCATGATCTTCGTTTTCTGAATGTTGAGTTCTAAGCCAACTTTTTCACTCTCCTCTTTAACTTTCATCAAGAGGCTTTTTAGTTCTTCTTCACTTTCTGCCATAAGGGTGGTGTCATCTACATATCTGAGGTTATTGATATTTCTCCCGGCAATCTTGATTCCAGCTTGTGCTTCCTCCAGCCCAGCGTTTCTCATGATGTACTCTGCATATAAGTACCGGTCAACAAATATATATGGTAGGTGCTGGCTATGTATGAGGCACAGAACTGAGGATGTGTGAGTAACAAAGCAGATATTGTTCCTACCCTCCTTGAGGTTGTGGCATCCTTAGGCTCCAGGATATGCACTCTATTAGCCACTGGTTGGAAAGTCTCAGTAATTTGGATCAGCGACTTTAGAATGTTTGAACAGTCAGTATCAAAGAGCTGGGATAACAGGGTGGCACTGCTAAGAAAACAGGAGTTTTGAAGTCAGGCTAGACCTGGATTTGAACCCACTTCTGCAAGTTATTAGTGTTGAAATTTGCCAAACTTTTTGAGGCTCAGTTTCCTTATTAGTAAAACTGTAATGGTTCTTCAGAGAGCTATATTGAAAATTAACTGGGATTCAATTAAAGTGCAATTATTTGAGGTAATAAAGTACCCCTAGAGTGGCTGGTCTAGTTGTTTTCCCTACTTTCTTCAATTTAAGTCTGAATTTGGCAATAAGGAGTTCATGATCTGAGGGATGGGGGGCAAGAGAAGGGGATGCCAGAGAATGAGATGGCTGGATGGCATCACCGACTCGATGGATATGAGTTTGAGTGAACTCCGGGAGTTGGTGATGGATAGGGAGGCCTGGCGTGCTGCAATTCAGGGGGTCACAAAGAGTCGGACATGACTGAGTGACTGAACTGAACTGAAGAGTGGCTGGTATACAATAGATACTCAGTATTTCCTTTTTTGAGAGTAGCAATAAATATAGGGTATAGAAGAAAGTTAGATGTGCCAGATAAAAGACTGGGTGACTAATATCTTCAACCATTGCTTCCCCTCACCCTTCTCAGGCTTGACTCCAATGCTGACCTCCTCCCAGTAACATCTTGTTCTTCCTTGCAGAGAACTGACCTGTTCCAGAGGGTAACACTTGGATCAGGACATGCCCATAAGATGAGGAAGGTATCACTTACAAGAAGTGAGTCACTGAACCTCCACTGTTTTCAGCAACAAAGTGGATGGAAAACCTCAAACCCCACTGAGCATGCCTGAATTCTTGCTGGGTGAAGGGATTAGACTATGCCAGGCAATCTGTATCCACCATTTTGCCTTCCCAGGGGGAGGTGGAGAGAAAAGGGAGGAGTTCAGGCAGGAAAAAGAGAGGAGAGTAAGTAGATGATCTGAGAGAAAGTGGAGGAAGAGATGGAGCTTTGATGTCACATACAAATGACTAGGAGTAAGTTTTTTTTTCTCTTCTGCTGCTGCTGCTAAGTCACTTCAGTCGTGTCCGACTCTGTGCGACCCCAAAGAGGGCAGCCCACCAGGCTCCTCTGTCCCTGGGATTCTCCAGGCAAGAACACTGGAGTGGGTTGCCATTTCCTTCTCCAATGCGTGAAAGTGAAAAGTGAAAGTGAAATCGCTCAGTCGTGTCCTACTCTTCGCGCCCATGGACTGCAGCCTACCAGGCTCCTCCTCCATCCATGGGATTTTCCAGGCAAGAGTACTGGAGTGGGGTGCCATTGCCTTCTCCATTTTTTCTCTTCTAGATGTCTGCAAACTATCTACTTTCTCTGAGTTAGGAAAGATATTTATCAATTATTAAAAAATGGCAAAATGTTACACTCTTCCTAGGAATTTTGTAGGAAAACTGTAATGCTTAAAGTCTAACCAAGGAACTCAGTTAAATGAGACTGATGTCAACAATAGCTGGTGCTTATTTGAGCCAGCTGGATTTTCTCTCCTCTTTAGAACTTTCTCTAACTGTTCAGGCTTAAAAAGTCTCCTTTCTCTGAACTCTCCTGGCAATCAGGGTTTGTGCGACTCATTTGGTAATTAATCATGTCTACTGCCGTGTGTCATCACCTATATAGTTTTCTTCAAGTGATCAATTTTTCTTTTCTTTTTTACTGCCATTCTTCATTTTGCTTTCTGGTTGCCCTGCTCTTCAATTATTTACATCTCTTATTGTTATTCATCTTTCCAACCTTTCTGCCATCCCATCAATGTCAAAGTTGCACGAAGAACTTTATATCTCAAACTTCTTTGCGCCTTCCACAGCACCAATATTTTGCACAGACCTGTCACTTGGGAAATGTGTGCTGCCTTGGTTAAATTTTATAAGGTTAATTTTTAAGAACTCTAGTTTTGAAATTAGAAGTATCTATCGTCACTACATAATTCTCTGAAGTTTGGGAGACAGGTTCAAGTGCACTTGTTGCATCTGGCAGTCTCAAACGTTAACCCTCACTGCAGGCGTTAGCATCCTCCCTGCGAAAGCGAGGATGCCTTACCTTGGAGAGCTCTTTCGGTCAGGTACCGAAGAGAGGATGCAGGGAACAGGACTGGGGCCATGTGAGTTTTCCGGGTGGGCGAGACCCGGCAGGTCTGTGCCCCTCGGAGTGGGGAGAAGAAATGAACCTTTCACACTTCTCAGGGCTGTACGAATCGGAGAATGCGAATGATCCGGCGCTCGAGGCGCCTTAGAGATAAGCTCTTCCTAAGTACAGGCGCGGTGGGGCAGTTGTGGCTCCTGTTGACATCTTCCCTTCCCGCTTCAGCATAATCCCGCTGCTCAGTGCGGCTGTTCTGCGCGGCGCCTTCCTCGGGGTACCCAGCGAGCGGGGTGTCGGGGCCGCGGAGGCAGAGGCGCACGCTCAGGGGGCGCGGGTTAACTTGCGCACCTGGCACCTGCCACACGGCGAGAGCGCGGGCTGCCGAGCAGAGGGCGGCCGTCGCCGCCACCCCCTTTCTCCGGAGCGGCCGGAGCCTGAGCACGCTCCCGCGGGCCGGCCGCGCAGCGGAGAGAGTGGGTGGGCAGGCGAGGGAGGGGAAGGGAGAGGAAGGAGGGAGGGAGGGAGAGGGCGAGGCGCGTCCCCGCGGCGGGGGCGCGCTCTCGCGCGGGCTGCCGGGATCGCTCGCCGCCGCTGTGGTAATGTCCGCCATGTTGGCCATGGCGCAGGGAGCGGATCGGGCGGGCGAGCGGCGGATCTAGTGTGTGGAAGCGGCCGCGGGCGGCGGGGGGCTGTTTTCGGGCGGGGTGGGCGCCCATGCTGTGGCCGGGGGCAGTGAGGAGGAGGAGGAGGAGCGGGCCGGCCGCGCTGCACTGAGGAAGGAGGTGGAGGAGGCGGCGGGAGTCCTCCCCCCCTCCCCGCCCGCCCCGCCGCCGCCGCCCGGGCTGTTCCTGTGAGGCGGGGAGACAATGAGTAAACTCTCCTTCCGAGCGCGGGCGCTGGACGCCGCCAAACCGCTGCCTATCTACCGCGGCAAGGACATGCCTGATCTCAACGACTGCGTCTCCATCAACCGGGCCGTGCCCCAGATGCCCACCGGGATGGAGAAAGAGGAGGAATCGGTAGGGACTCGAGTGTTTATTACCCCCCCTTCTCTCCTCCCCCCTCCCCTTTGTCAGTCGGGCCTCGCCATTCACAGAGCGCTTTACGCTCGCTGGAGGGCGCCGCTGCCGCTCCAGCGCATGGGACCCTACGCCGGCGGAGTAGCGTAAACCCTTTCGGCCGGCGCAGCACCCGCCCGCGGCCGCCATGTTGTTGCGTCCCAGTGTTGTGATTAGCTCGCAGCGCCGCTTACGCTGCCGTAAGGGGGCCTTGCCGTAAGCGGCGGCCGGGAATGGCGCAGGGGATGTTCTGGCCGCACTTGGCGTACGGCCTCTGTTTACCTCCCCCCCCCCCCCCCGCACCCGGGTGTGGGATTAATTATTAGGCAAGGGACCCTTTGGCTAGGGAAGATTGCCCCCCCCCCCCCGACACACACACTTTTAGCTTTAGTTTCGTATTGGGTTCTCTTTGAAATGAGTTACGGAAAGTAAAGCGCTTTGAAAACAAACATCATCTTCCTCCTAGCAAGGTAATCTCGTTTTTCGGCCCTCGTTCGTGCAGAGGGATGGAGGTGATGGTGCAGCACTGCGGCGGGAGAGGGCGGGGGCCGCGACTAGTAGCAGGATGTAGCGTTAGAAAGCCGCTGACCGGCTAACTCTGTGGCCGGAGCTAGTCGTTTCTGCCTGCCTAGGGGGGACAGCGCCCGCTCCATGCGCTGTGTTAGAAAGGGACCGGGGATGTGCTGTCCTCGGGTCGCGTCCCCGACAATTGTCGTGGCTTGGCGGACGGGGCGGGGGCGTCTTTTAGAAGTTGAGGACCTACTGCATCCAAGGTGACAGCTGCATTTTTTTTTTTTTTAATAATAGCAGTTTAGGGCAAAAATGCTTTCCCCCCGATGGTCTACATTTTGGATACGGTTGAATTTCACCTGGCTTGACAGTGTTGGTGACTCTTGGAGTGGTGTTACTTGCGTGCGAAGTTCATAGTAACTGCACCCTCAAGAATTTCTTCAATGAACCTGTGGTCCCGCCTTATTGTCAACTCCGAGTGTGTGTGGATTGGTTCTCTTGCTTCTGTGACTGTCAAAAGAAGGCCCAAGGTTTCTGTGATTGGTTTTCTCTTTTGACTATTAATATTGCAGGAAATGCTTTTATGCTTTTGATTGGCTGCTCGAGTTGTGACCTCATTATATTACCTTGCTGTTACTACTTTCTGCTGTGATTTAATCACATTTCTCGGTGTTTGATTATTTGAAAGCCTGGGCTTTCTGTAGAAAATGAGTATGTCCTCAATATCAGATGAACATTCAACTTAAAAAAAAAAATAAGATGAAAACCCAAGATGTATATTGAAGGTTTAGAGCTAAGTCTTATGTGAAAATTCTTTCTGTTTTTACGTAAAATTTGTTTCTAGCTTAGCTCAATTTTCCATAGGAAAGAAAATTAAGGGAGTTATAATATATATGAGAATTAATTTAATTGAACTTTAAGTTACATTTCTATTAATGTCATCTCCTGAAAAGAATTGGTGGCTAATGAGTCTTAGAGTATCCGTATTGTATGTTTTTACTTGGACCTTATTATTTTGGTTTGGGAAGAACTTGAGTTAAGAAACTTGTTCTAGAATGGTTAGCCCTTGGATGATATATTACTTTTTGCAGATAGTGATCAGCAACATACTTAATTATTGCTTTAGGCCCTTAGTCGCATAGGTCTTGGTATTATCTTGATTTAACAAGAAAACTTGCAGTTTAGTTCCTGCCTTAAAAATAAATGCTAAACCTCCTTAAGATCCTGTACTATTAAACTTGTCTATAAAGCTTGTGATTTTCAATCTAGAGCATGGGTGCTAATATTTATTATTTTCAGTAATCTGCTTCAACTGCCCGATTTTAGGGAAGAAGAAATCCAGTTTCTGATAGAACTAGAGTTGAAACTCAGGACTTCTGACTCTGTCCTGTCCTTTTTGCTTCTTTAACGTTACAAGTGAAAGTTCTAAAAATAAAAACTGAGCAAATCCTAACAGTTAAGATTTTAAGTCTAGGGTCTTTTGCTTCCCAGAATGTCCAGTTGGGATGTTTTTTCTTTTTCTTCTTTAGCAATCCATTGCCATAACCAGTTGGCAACCTTGTCTCATTCTTTTTCTTTTTTAAATTAAAATATAGGTCAGAAGACTTGTATTTTCATGAATAATAGCCAATTCAGTTCTTCTGGTCTTATTTATAGGACTTATGTTATTAAGCATAATTATTTGTTCATTAAATGTGTATGTGTGTGTGTGTGTGTATGTATGTACATATGTATCATGGTCAGTATGTGTGCTTATATCTGACTCTTTGTGACTCCATGGACTGTAGCCCCCCAGGCTCCTCTGTCCATAAATTCCCCAGGCAGAAATATGGGAGTGGGTTGACATTTCCTCCTCAAGGGGATCTTCTCAACCCAGTGATGGAACCTGCATCTCCTGAGTCTCCTGCATTAGCAGGTGGATTCTTTGCTACTGCGCCACCTGGGAAGCCCATACAAGCAACAATAAAATAACAATTTCGTGAATGTTTCACTTGTGTTTCAACTTCTGTTATCAAAATACTCGAACTAGTTCCTTTAAGAAGTATGTTCTTTTTAATCACATAACTTCTTTTTAAAAACCCAAGGAAAACCTCAGCTTTCGGATTTATAATTGTTTCTTGGCATTTCTACATCATCTGTAGTATGACCTCTTCTGCTTGGTTGGTAGTATCCTTTGACTTCACTTTATAAACTTCATGGATCTGCTATCCCCACACCCTAACACCCCCCAGCCTTAAAGTTAAGGACTGTCTCTATTTAGCTGTTTGAATGTCATTAAACTTTGTGTAGTTATTAACTCAGTTTTGAGTTACATTTAATAATACCTAGGTGAGGTGGTCTAGGTGTTCTTCGGTCCTGGAGCATTCGGTCATAGCTGACTGTATTCATTCTTTTAGCTCGGCTCCTTTGGACATAGAGGCATACTTGCTTTCTTCCCTTTTTTTATTCTCATTGTTTTTGCCTAAGGTCTCCCAGTTGGTGTCCTTTTATAATTCAGTTTCTGTAGTGTTTCTCATGGCATTTGCCTAGGTCAGATACTGTAAATTTAGGTTTACCTGGAATCTAAACAACTGGAAAGATTAGGTGATTCATATTCTGCTACCTTTCCAGGAGTGTTGTACAGTGATAGTTGATTTTAACAATAGCTGCCATTTTTTGAATACTTAAGCCACAGTTACTATGCTGAGAACTTTATATATGTTGGTTCATTTAATCCTCTTTAAAATCACCTTTTTGAGATATAATCTGTATAAAGTAAAACATACCCATTTAAGGCATAGGGTTCAATTGAATTTCAACAAGTGTGTGCACCCATGGAAGCATCATCACAATCAAGATATAGGAATATATCAATTATCCTAAAAGTACCCTTTTGCTCCTGTGGAATTCTGTCCCTTTAGTAGTTCTGAGCTTTCTTTCACTGCTGGTTAGTTTTGCCTTTTTGAGAATTTCATGTAAATGCAGTCATATGTTTTCTTGTGTTTGGCTTCTTCTGCTCAGTGTGATGCATTAAAGCTTCATTCCTGTTGTGTGTATTAGCTCACTTACTGAATATGGAGTAGTATTTCAGTGAATTGATATGGTGTAATATATTCATTCATCTATCTATTGCTGTATATTTGAGTTATTTCTAGTTTTTGGTTTTCATTTAATCCTTGTAACAGCCCTGAAGGTCTCACTGCTGATAACTGGCAAGACTAGAATTCAAACTACTTAATGTTACAAAAGCCCATTCTCATAACCACGGTGCTTCATATTGACTTCTTATAGAACCCTGAATTATCTTCTGAACTGTTATTAAGTTCATTACAGTTTCTGTGAATAATTTTTGCTTTTTGTAATTACAGGGAACTTTAAAAGGTGATACTGATTTTATTGGAATATTATTAAGAAACACAGTTTTTCATCACTTAACTTTTGCTGTAGGCCTTTCCCATTCCCCACCCCCACCCCACCCCCCACTTTTTTTTTCTTAGAAATCTGTTAACTTTTTTCTCCCTGTATTGGCACCATTATGTTTGTGTGTTTGTGGTATCTTAAGCATGTAAGAAAGTTGTCACAAACTATTCTATTATTTAGATTTTCTCCTAAGCAGTTGCAACCTTTGTAAGGCCAAGGATCTTTGCATATTTTGTTCATTAATATACTCCAGTTGCCCGAAACTTCGCCTTAGTATGTAATATATACTTGATAAATGTATGCTTGTTGAGTGTTGGATGAGCTTCTGTTTCTATAGCAAGAGCTGAACAGGAGCTCTGGGTGTGTATAATTCATTAGCGGAATTTGTTATTCTTCCAAATACTCCTTTTGGTTTCTTACTTTGAAACTGTGTATCATTCAAGGGATAGATCTGATAGAGTGCCTGAAGAACTATGGATGGAGGATCGTGACATTGTACAGGAGACAGGGATCAAGACCATCCCCAAGAAAAAGAAATGCAAAAAGGCAAAATGGTTGTCTGAGGAGGCCTTACAAATAGCTGTGAAAAGAAGAGAAGCGAAAGGCAAAGGAGAAAAGGAAAGATATACCCATTTGAATTCAGAGTTCCAAGGAATAACAAGGAGAGATAAGAAAGCCTTCCTCCAGGATCAGTGCAAAGAAACAGAGGAAAACAATAGAATGGAAAAGACTAGAGATCTCTTCGAGAAAATTAGAGATACCAAGGTAACATTTCATGCAAAGATGGGCTCAATAAAGGACAGAGATGGTATGGACCTAACAGAAGCAGAAGATATTAAGAAGAGGTGGCAAGAATACACAGAAGAACTGTACAAAAAAGATCTCCATGATCCAGATAATCACAATGGCGTAATCACTCACCTAGAGCTAGACATCCTGGAATGAGAAGTCAAGTGGGCCTCAGGAAGCATCACTGAGAACAAAGCTAGTAGAGGTGATGGAATTCCAGTTGAGCTATTTCAAATCCTGAAAGATAATGCTATGAGAGTGCTGCACTCAGTATACCAGCAAATTTGGAAAACTCAGCAGTGGCCACAGGACTGGAAAAAGTCAGTTTTTATTCTAATCCCAAACAAAAGCAGTGCCAAAAAATGCTCAAACTACCGCACAATTGTACTCATCTCACATGCTAGCAAAGTAATGGTCAAAATTCTCCAAGCCAAGCTTTAACAGTACGTGAACCGTGAACTTCCAGATGTTCAAGCTGGAGTTAGAAAAGGCAGAGGAACCACAGATCAAATTGCCGACATCCAATGGATCATCGAAAAAGCAAGAGAGTTCCAGAAAAACATCTATTTCTGCTTTATTGACTATGCCAAAGCCTTTGACTGTGTGGATTACAACAAACTGGAAAATTGTTCAAGAGATGGGAATACCAGACCACCTGACCTGCCTCTTGAGAAATCTATATGTAGGTCAAGAAGCAACAGTTAGAACTGGACATGGAACAACAGACTGGTTCCATATCGGGAAAGGAGTATATCAAGACTGTATATTGTCACCCTGCTTATTTAATTTCTATGCAGAGTACATCATGAGAAATGCCAGGCTGGAAGAAGCACAAGCTGGAATCAAGTTTGCTGGGAGAAATATCAATAACGTCAGATATGCAGATGACACTACACTTATGGCAGAAAGCGAAGAAGAACTAGAGAGCCTCTTGATGAAAATGAAAGTGGAGAGTGAAAAAGTTGGCTTAAAACTCAACATTCAGAAAACCAAGATCATGGCATCTGGTCCCATCACTTCATGGGAAATAGATGGGGAAACAGTGGAAACAGTGCTGACTTTATTTTTGGGGGCTCCAAAATCACTGAAGATGGTGATTGCAGCCATGAAATTAAAAGACACTTACTCCTTGGAAGGAAAGTTACGACCAACCTAGACAGCATATTAAAAAGCAGAGACAGTGCTCGCTTCGGCAGCACATATACTAAAATTGGAACGATACAGAGAAGATTAGCATGGCCCCTGCGCAAGGATGACACGCAAATTCTTGAAGCGTTCCATATTTTTTACCTGTGTCAGATTCATTTTGATATTTGGCAAAACTAATACAATTATGTAAAGTTTAAAAATAAAATAAAATTAAAAAAAAAAAAAAAAAAGCAGAGACATTACTTTGCCAACAAAGGTCCGTTTAGTCAAGGCTATGGTCTTTCCAATAGTCATGTATGGATGTGAGAGTTGGACTGTAAAGAAAGCTGAGCGCTGAAGCATTGATGCTTTTGAACTGTCATGCTGGAGAAGACTCTTGAGAGTCCCTTGGACTGCAAGGAGATCCAACCAGTTCATCCTAAAGGAAATTAGTCCTGAATACTCACTGGAAGGACTGATGCTGAAGCTCCAATACTTTGACCCCCTTGATGCGAAGAACTGATTCATTGGAAAAGACCCTGATTATGGAGGAGAAGAGGATGACAGGATAAGATGGTTGGATGGCATCACTGACTTGATGGACATGAGTTTGAGTGAACTCTGGGAGTTGGTGATGGACAGGAAGGCCTGGCGTGCTGTGGTTCATGGGGTCGCAAAGAGTCAGACATGACTGAGGGACCGAACTGAACTGAAATCTTTTTATTTCCTCTTAAGTCAAAGGATTCTTTTAAGTACAGAATTTTTTGCACATAGTGTAGCTGCAGTATTGGCGTTTATATTGTGTTAATTATGCCTCTCATTGGTGTATGTAGCTTTGTGTAAAATACTTCCTCACATCAGAGTGAGCCAAAATCTACATGAAGCACGTGATCCACTTATATTTTTTTTAACAAGACCATGACTGGTTTGAATTGCCATTTCTACCCACATGTTAGTTGCCTAATTTTTGTCATCTTAATATTTTAAGTGATATTTTGATTGATAGGATCAGAGTATATTCATTTTTCTACCATTTTTGGTACTGATGTATTTCATGTTTCATAATAGGGGAGTTCACGAATATAAAATACAATTTTGTAGATGATATTGTAAAAATATTACATGTTTATTTTTTCAGCAAAAGCAAATATTGGCCAGATATAGTGTAAGTGCCAGGTTTTATCTAAATAAGATATTGGATAACTAAACAGGTCTGAATATTCGAAGTGTATGGACTGTTGTGTGCTAAAGTGTTAGGATTTAAAGAAACATACAATACAGATCTTGCCTTAGGGAATTTGAATGAGTCATAAAGTCACCCTAAGAGACATTTAAAAGAGTTAAAAAAAAAGTGAAATGTTAGTATAGTTAATAGGAATTAAGAGTAAACCAATGCTGGAATATAGAGAAAATGCTTCTTGGAGAGAAATTTAGCAATTTGGGCTGTCAGGTTTGGTTGTATAGTGTAAGTTGAAGCAAATACTTGAGTACAGGAATATCTAAAGCAAGTTCTGTGGTTAAGTAGACTAAAGGAAGGTTCTTCCATATATATATATTTTTTTAATCTATGCTTGTTTATACTTTTTCCCTTGCTGATAGAAGCTTCAGGAGGGTAGCAGTATGTTTTTTTTCTGAGTGCATTATTCTCTTAGCTCTTTCTCCTTCATTTGGACATATGGATGGCTTTCACTTCTTTTCTTTCCCTTCCTTTGTTCCCTCCTTTATCTAGAAAGTGTTTAGAACATGGACAGTGCTATGTATATATTTGGTGAATGAATGAAAAATAGTTGGGATGGAGATTAGATTTTTGAAACCGTAGAGTTATAGCAGATTTTAGATAGTTTTAAATGCTAAGTCCAAGAGTTTGTAGGAAGATGTAGAATAAAGTATTATGTGAGTATGAAGTCTTTCTCTAGTTTTGGTTCTGTTATTAAGTGGCCATATCATTTGGGAAAACGTGCCCACCTTCTCTGAGCCTCACATCAATCATCACTATCATCACAGCTACCATTTATTGAGTGTACGTTAGCAAGTGTGTTGAGTATGTGCCAGGCATTTTATTAAACAGTTGGTTATTTAGAGCTCATTATAATGGTAGGATGTGTCGGTGCCATTATCTCTTTTCCACAAGAGACTGAAGCTTCATAAATTAAGCAGCTTCCCCCACCTATACCAGAACACGAGAGAGCCAGTATTAAAACTTGTGCCCTTTGGGTGATTGACTCCAGGGTTTTTATCTTTACCATTGCTCCATCTGTAAAATGAGTGGGTTGAAAACTAGATCATATCTAAGGTTCATTACATCTGTTCTTCTCTATCGTTTATTAGCCCATGGGCATGGAGGAGTCATTTTGTCTCAGGGAATGATGTTATGAAAGAAACTTGGTGGAGAATGCCTTTCGTAAACACATTCCTTTTTTTGAAAAGAGGCCTAAAAATATTTGACAGGTAGGACCATTAGGTTGATTTCAAGTAATGGAAGCCAAATTTTATTTCTTTAAGGTTCCTGGGGTTGTTTCATAGACAACACGGAAGGGTTGAACAGTCAACGCTTGGCCCACCAGGAACCAGGGCAGCTGTGTGCCCTTCAGCAGCAAGTGACATTGAAAGTGAAAGAAAGTGAAAGTGGACGTCGCTTAGTTGTGTCCAACTCTTTGCAACCCCCATGGACTATATAGTCCGTGGAATTCTCCAGGCAAGAATACTGGAGTGGGTAGCCTTTCCCTTCTCCAGCGGGTCTTCCCAACCTAGGAATTGAACCCGGGTCTCCTGCATTGGAGGCGTATTCTTTATCAACTGAGCTGTCAGGGAATCCTGGGTGACATTAATATAACTCAATTCTAGTAATTATCAAATTTTTGAGAAGTAGTGTGGGCTTCCCTGGTGGTTCAAAAGAATATGTGTCTGTTACAGGAGATTGCCTACAGTGCAGATCTGGGTTTGATCCCTGGGTCAGGAACATCCTCTGGAGATGGAAATGTCAACCCACTCCAGTATTCTTGCCTGGGAAATCCCGTGGAAAGGGGAACCTGGTGGACTATAGCCATGGGTTCGCAAGATTTGGACACGATTTAGCAACTACACAACCGCCACCGAAGGGTAGTGGTTAAGTGCATGTATTCTGGAGCCGGACTATGGGTTTGAGTCCTCAGGCAGAATAATTTCATCTATAAAATTTCATGGAGTTGTTGGGAAGATGAATTGTAGTGTGCTTGGGATAGTTTGAGACATGCAGCAAATGTTCAATAAATATTATCTATTATTATCATCTGTATTATATTTCTTTTAGCTTTTCAACTCCAGGTTCCTTGCACAGCTGTAATCCAGAGGATAGACTTTGGGGGAAATACCAGGAATAAGGGATGAAGACAGTGAACAATTCTCTGATTAGGGGTTCTGAGGATAGGCATTAGGATAATCTCCTAAATCTCTCTCTGTTGAGATGTGGTTATCTTATGTCAGAGTTTTTAACAAATATCAAGATTAGTGTCACTTTTGAAGGCAAGAATTTTATAAAGTTACACTAAAGAAATTGTTGAAATAAATGCTCAGTTCATCTGTCAGAAGATGACTTGAATGTGCTCGAGTATTGTGTTTAACCACATTGTAGTAAAGTTTCACAGTGTTACGCAAAAGGAACAAACAAAAGCAAAATGCTCCAGATTCCTGAGATAGAGGATTATTATTGATTTAGCTTGGATCAGTTCAGTTCAGTTGCTCAGTCATGTCCGACTCTTTGCAACCCCATGGACTGCAGACGCCAGGCCTCCCTGTCCATCACCAACTCCCGGAGTTTACTCAAACCCATGTCCGTTGAGTCAGTGATGCCATCCAACCATCTCATTCTCTGTCGTCCCCTTCTCCTCCATCTTCAGTCTTTCCCAGCATCAGGGTCTTCTCAAATGAGTCGGGTGTCCTCTAAGTCAAGGAACAGGGGAAGTTAGTATACAAGTGCAGTCAGGGGCTCGCCCCCTGAGGATGAAGCTTAGCTAGGAAGCTGCCCTGAGAGATGTGCTACTGATGGATATATGAATGTGTATACTTGGTTGTGTTTTTGCAAACTTCAAAGGTGTTTTAATGAGATGGAAATGTTTTGCATTACACTTTTTTAAATGAAAGTTGAATGAAGGACTATAAAAGAAGTCTCCAAAATCCTTTTAAAGAAAGCAAATCCTTTACAATTACTAATTTTCAGTGTAGTAAGGGATGAAATTTTCTATGACTTTGAATAAATTATTTAACCTTCCTAAGCCCTTAGTTTCCTCATTTGTGAAATAGAATTGAACTGAGTGATCTTTAAAGTTCCTTTAGCTATAAAAATTTCTTGCATCTGTGAATTCACACATCTACCTACTGGGCATATCATACAGAAGGTAAATCATATGAAAAGAACTAACAGATGAGAGATTGAATATTAGGAAGATATTAACGGGTAAGATTTAATTCTTTAACGTTAATGCTATGCTGTCGATTTGGTTTAGATTTCTTTCTTTTTTTCTTTTTTTAAGGAGGATCAGTTACATATCCACTGTCTTGTACTGTTTTTTTTCCTAGAGATCAAGAGAGCAATCTACTCTGTTTGCGGTATGATGTGTTTCCTTGCTTTCATGAGATTTTCTTTCACTCGATTTACTTCTCTTACTCATTGCTGTAAATGTTCTGAATATGAGTATACTTTTTGCTTCATGCTGCTGCTTCTAAGTCGCTTCAGTCGTGTCCGACTCTGTGCGACCCCATAGATGGCAGCCCACCAGGCTCCCCCATCCCTAGGATTCTCCAGGCAAGAACACTGGAGTGGGTTGCCATTTCCTTGCCCAATGCATGAAAGTGAAAAGTGAAAGTGAAGTTGCTCAGTCGTGTCTGACTCTTCGTGACCCCATGGACTGTAGCCCACCAGTCTCCTCCGTCCACATAACACAAGTTTATTTTAACTTCTCAGTACCATGTTTTTCACTTGGTCTGTATGTATGGATATGGATGTATGTATAAACAGAGTGAGTACATGTGAGAGAATGGACATTTATTTTCTCAAGTAGACCAGATCCTCTAAGGATGTTATCATTTCTTTGTTTTATTCAGCACAGGCTGAGTGCCTTCTCAGACACTTAAGTGATAGAAAGTTTGTAATACAGACATTGACTGTGATCTTGACCTCTGGGATTGAGTTTGATTGTATTACTGAATAAACAGCTGGCATCTTATTTCATTTTAAGTAGAGCTGAAGTAGAGAAATGGTAATGGAAGCATAGGAGACAGCCTGAGGAGCAGAGGATGGTAGGTAGAAATGAGCCATGGAGCAGGCCAGTGCAGAGGGTACAGACTGGATAACAGAAGGTCCAGTATACTTATTTGATTATCTTAAAACCGACTCTTAATTATTGTCTACAGGCAAAAATGGAACAGAAGTTCAGACTACTTTATTATTCAGTACTGTTCTTTGTGTGATTAATATTGGAGAAAGAGGTCAGTCACTTCCAAATTCTCCCTAGTACCATTTCCTTATATTTGTTTTGTTGTTGTTCAGTCGCTCAGTCAGGTCTGACTCTTTGCAACCTCATGGACTGCAACACACCAGGCTTCCCTGTCCTTCACTATCTCCAGGAGTTTGCTCAGACTCAAGTCCGTTGAGTCATTGGTGCCATCCAACCATCTCATCCTCTGCTGTCCCTTCTTCTCCTGCCCTCGGTCATTCCTTAGCATCAGGGTCTTTTCTAGTGAGTTGGCTCTTCCAATCAGGTGGCCAAAGTATTGAAGCTTCAGCATCAGTCCTTCCAATGAATATTCAGGGTTGATTTCCTTTAGGATTACTTTATGTTTCTGTTTTCTGGTCAGTTTTACTGTGCAGTCTGAGGAACGCAGAGTCCAAGAGTCAGCCAAGCTCACTGTCTTAACTCACATCCATATCTTTGCTTCTGGCTTTCTTACCTCCTCTTTTGTTGTTGTTGGCAGAAGGATATAAGGTTGTAAGCTGGGGAGTCAGCAAGCAGCCAGCCCTAAATTGTACAGCTAATTTGATAAAGTTATTGGAACTTTGAAATAGTGATATAGGTTTCAGTTTTGGCTTCTGTCACTTTCCTCTAGGCAAGATAAATTATCTCTTTAAGCCACTTTTCTTCATATGTTAATGAGAAGTATCTCAAAAGGTAATTTAAAAGATGAACTTTTTGGAAAAACTTAAAGTCAGTGTCTCATACAGGTGACTGTATTTTTAATTATTAATAATAATTTCCAGTTATACAACATAATAAGTGTGAAGGAATATAGAAGTGTAAAATATTCAGAGTATCTCCATGCAGTTACTGTGTGGCATAGTTTCACTTTTCTTCTCCTGCCATTTAAATAAATTTTTATAGCTTTGAAACATTAGCAAGTTGATACATATATTTTGCTCCTTCTATCTTTGTTTCCTGGCAGAGCATTAGTAATCCAATTAAAAAATGAAAGACTAAAGATTAGCAGCCAAGAAAACTAAATCTTCAATTAATTCTCAGTAATAATTGAATCGTAAATAGTTGATAGTGAAATACTGTATTTGTTTTTAGAAGTGATTTTTATTTTAGACATATTAGTCATAGAGGAAAAGAGAGTTTAGCGATGAAAATTGTTCAGTGGGTGGTGTACACTGGAGAAATGAATGAAGAAAGACGTTCCAATAGACCAGTGAACCCTGGTGTGAACACCTGTTTGGAAACTTTGGAAAGCAGGGTAATGAAGAGGGTCAGCAAAAACAAGACCGGGAACTGACTGTGGCTCAGATCATGAACTCCTTATTGCCAAATTCAGACTTAAATGGAAGAAAGTAGGGAAAACCACTAGACCATTCAGGTATGACCTAAATCAAATCCCTTATGATTATACAGTGGAAGTGAGAAATAGATTTAAGGGCCTAGATCTGATAGATCGAGTGCCTGATGAACTATGGACGGAGGTTCGTGACATTGTACCAGAGGCAGGGATCAAGACCATCCCTATGGAAAAGAAATGCAAAAAAGCAAAATGGCTGTCTGGGAGGCCTTACAAATAGCTGTGAAAAGAAGAGAAGTGAAAAGCAAAGGAGAAAAGGAAAGATATAAGCATCTGAATGCAGAGTTCTAAAGAACAGCAAGAAGAGATAAGAAAGCCTTCCTCAGTGATCAATGCAAAGAAATCGAGGAAAACAACAGTATGGGAAAGGCTAGAGATCTCTTCAAGAAAATTAGAGATACCAAGGGAACATTTCATGCAAAGATGGGCTCGATAAAGGACAGAAATGGTATGGACTTAACAGAAGCAAAAGATATTAAGAAGAGGTGGCAAGAATACACAGAAGAACTATACAGAAAAGATTACCACAACCCAGATAATCACGATGGTGTGATCACTCACCTAGAGCCAAACATCCCGGAATGTGAAGTCAAGTGGGCCTTAGAAAGCATCACCACGAACAAAGCTAGTGGAGGTGATGGAATTCCAGTTGAGCTCTTTCAAATCCTGAAAGATGATGCTGTGAAAGTGCTGCACTCAATATGCCAGCAAATTTGGAAAACTCAGCAGTGGCCACAGGACTGGAAAAGGTCAGTTTTCATTCCAATCCCAAAGAAAGGCAATGCCAAAGAATGCTTAAACTACCGCACAACTGCACTCATCTCACATGCTAGTAAAATAATGCTCAAAAATTTCCAAGCCAGGCTTCAGCAGTATGTGAACTGTGAACTTCCAGATGTTCAAGCTGGTTTTAGAAAAGGCAGAGAAACCAGAGACCAAATTACCAACATCCGCTGGATCATGGAAAAAGCAAGAGAGTTCCAGAAAAACATCTATTTCTGCTTTATTGACTGTGCCAAAGCCTTTGACTGTGTGGATCACAATAAACTGTGGAAAATTGTTCAAGAGATGGGAATACCAGACCACCTGACCTGCTTGTTGAGAAACCTGTATGCAGGTCAGGAAGCAACAGTTAGAACTGGACATGGAACAACAGACTGGTTCCAAATAGGAAAAGGAGTATGTCAAGGCTGTGTATTGTCACCCTGTTTATTTAACTTCTATGCAGAGTACATCATGAGAAACGCTGGGCTGGAGGAAGCACAAGCTGGAATCAAGATTGCTGGGAGAAATATCAATAACCTCAGATATGCAGATGACACCACCCTTATGGCAGAAAGTGAAGAGGAACTAAAAAGCCTCTTGATGAAAGTGAAAGAGGAGAGTGAAAAGGTTGACTTAAAGCTCAACGCTCAGAAAACGAAGATATGGCATTTGGTCCCATCACTTCATGGGAAATAGATGGGGAAACAGTGGAAACAGTGTCAGACTTTATTTTTTGGGGCTCCAAAATCACTGCAGATGATGATTGCAGCCATGAAATTAAAAGACGCTTGCTCCTTGGAAGGAAAGCTATGACCAGCCTAGATAGCGTATTCAAAAGCAGAGACATTACTTTGCCAACAAAGGTCCTTCTAGTCAAGGCTATGGTTTTTCCTGTGGCCATGTATGGATGTGAGAGTTGGACTATGAAGAAAGCTGAGCTCTGAAGCATTGATGCTTTTGAACTGTGCTGTTGGAGAAGACTCTTGAGAGTCCCTTGGACTGCAAGGAGATCCAACCAGTCCATTCTAAAGCAGATCAGTCCTGGGTATTCTTTGGAAGGACTGATGCTAAAGCTGAAACTCCAATACTTTGGCCACCTCATGCGAAGAGTTGACTCGTTGGAAAAGACTCTGATGCTGGGAGGGATTGGGGGCAGGAGGAGAAGGGGATGAGAGAGGATGAGATGGCTGGATGGCATCACCGACTCAATGGACGTGAGTTGGGGTGAACTCCGGGAGTTGGTGATGGACAGGGAGGCCTGGTGTGCTGCGATTCATGGGGTCGCAAAAAGTCGGACACGACTGAGCGACTGAACTGAAGAGGGTAATCTTGCCACTTATTTGATCTTTGAGATGTTGCTATAAACTGTGACATTTTTGATCTTCAGTTCGTAGTTGGTTATATGAACTGTCCATGCACGCCAGGATAGTTGTTTCATCAATCTCCTGCCCACTGATTTCTGGTAGCATTCCAAACTGGGATAGTTCCCTCCCTCAAATTTTTTCAGTGAGAACTGTTGCAATTGAATTGAGAACCGTTATATCAAGGCTGCTCCTTTTTTTATTTGGTGACTTGAACTCCTTTGGCAGTCTGTTGAAACTCTTCAGAATAATGTTCTAAATGCATAAACTAGTTATATTGAAATAAGTTATCAAAATATTAAAAAGTTTTAATTTGCATTCCTTATTAACATAATAGGGATCTAGAGTTGAGTCTGATTATCTTAGGATTATCTTAAATAATCCTAAGTATTTTAGTAAATGTAACCTCTGTAATATGACAATGAAAATATTTATCATGTCTGTTGGGTTTTGCTAAGTCACAAGTATTACCAGTACTACTGTGATCTGTTACCTATTGTTAATAATTGAAGAAAATGTTAAATTTGTTAGTTAATGAATTAGAGAAATGATTTATTTTCTCACCCAAGTTCATGGACCCCCTCAATTCTTTCTTTAGATGTTTTGGGGATCAATGACCTGAGGTTCAGAACCCCTCAGGAGTTTCTGTAGCCTGAATGGCAGTTGCATTCCTCTATCATACTTGTCCCAAATACACAGTCAGGCTACAGATTTTATCCCCATTATTGTAAAGGGAATGCTCCTATAAACGGAGTTTTTTTCATGTTTAAGACATCATCTAGCTTTTTTAAGTTGAAAAGTAATTGGCCCACATGATTTAAAGTAAAAACCTAATAGCCAAATATAATATGCATAAAAATTAAATGTCCTTTCCTGCAACTCCAGACACTCCATGCTGCTGCTGCTGCTGTTGCTGCTAAGTCGCTTCAGTTGTGTCCGATTCTGTGCGACCCCACAGATGGCAGCCCACCAGACTCCCCTGTCCCTGGGATTCTCCAGGCAAGAACACTGGAGTGGGTTGCTATTTCCTTCTCCAGTGCATGAAAGTGAAAAGTGAAAGTGAAGTTGCTCAGTCGTGTCCTACTCTTCGCGAGCCCATGGACTACAGCCTTCCAGGCTCCCTCATCCATGGGATTTTCCAGGCAAGAGTACTGGAGTGGGGTGCCATTGGAGTGGGTTGTCTTCTCCGCCAGACACTCCATTGAGGCAGCTTATTTGTAGCATCATGTGTGTACACTTAGAAATAAACAAATGCTTTTTACTTGGTAAAGTGGACAAGTTTTTCTCTTGTATTCATTTTGTAAGTGAGTAATACGTGACTTTAGTGTTAATTTCTTAATCTAGAGTCATAAAGTCAGGTAATTTTGATTTTAAGTTTCTTCCCTTTAAAATCTTGGAAGAATTGAGAATTGGCATATTGTAGTTTTCTGTTGAAGTTTGGTTATCAAACCTTAACTTCATATCCCATGTGGGAATTTGCTTTGTTAGTAAGCATTGCATTGTTCATAGTAGGACTTTTATTTTCCTATATGTAAAATGTATTAAAGTCAGATTGACTGTTGATTAAGTGACTTGTCAGTGTGTATTTTCTGTAACAATTATTTTTAGTTTTAAATAGCATCCTGGGTCAGAAGAGCATCAGTACGGTATCCCTTTTAACAAAGCTGTCTTATTTCAGATAGCGCTTTGGTAAGATGGGCCTTCCATACACTCTGTCTTCTGTCAGACTTGGACTGTAGATGTCTGTAATGTTTATTCATTCAGTAAAATAGCTCTAAGAACACAGGAACAGTGTCTGTGCTACCTTTGTGTCGATCATCTGGTACAGTGAATGGCATATGGTTGTTGCTCACTAAATATTTGCTGAGAGAATAAACGTTTGCATTGTACTTGACATACAGAAAGGGATGAGATATGTTTATTACCTGTCTTCAGCTTGTTGTCCCACAGAAAAGAGTACACAGATAACTTCATATGAGGGTTAGTGTGCTATGTGGAAGATAAAAATGATACTGTAGAAATTTGTGTCACAAGGGGACATCCTTTGAATTGGAGTAGTATATGTGATGGAGAAGGCAGTGGTACCCCACTCCAGTACTCTTGCCTGGAGAATCCATGGACAGAGGAACCTGATAGGCTGCAGTCCATGGGGTCTCTAGGAGTCAGACACAACTGAGCGACTTTGCTTTCACTTTTCACTTTCATGCATCGGAGAAGGAAATGGAAACCTACTCCAGTGTTCTTTCCTGGAGAATCCCAGGGACAGGGGAACCTGGTGGGAGGCCGTCTCTGGGGTCACACAGAGTCGGACGTGACTGAAGCGACTTAGCAGCAGCAGCAGCAGTTATCCTTTAGCATCATCAGGGCTTTCAGAATACCTCAAAAGAAAAAAAAAGATTTAGGTCAGTGATTCTCAAACTTTGGCATGCTTCAGAATCACCTGGGCCACTAATCAACTGGGCTCCATTCCCAGAGTAATAGGATTCAGTCAGTGTGCCATGGGGCTCAGGGAATTTACATTATTAACAATTCCTAGGTGATCCTAATACTGCTTGTCCAGGGAGAACCGTCAGTTTAGAAGGGAGAATAGTGGCTCTCATCTTGGCCACATGTCCCATTATCTGGGATGCTTTTGTAAAATACATGTCTAGGCTTTCCCCTGAGTTTACCAATCAAATCACAATTCATGGCTGATTCTGATTCTAGATAGGAAAAAAGGGTTAGTACTTGTGCCCATGATCTCTGCCTGTCTGCCGTGCCATTGTACCACTCCTTTCACGGTTTCTTCTCCTGTGTTCTTGTTCATTGGCTTTCAAACTTTTTAGGCTGTAACTCAATGTGTTTGTACCCAAAATAAAGTGCAGCTTGACACACACATACATACTAATATGCAATTAGGTTCCATTTTTTTTGCAGTAGTTCTATTAAGTTGCCATGAACAATTAGTAGTGAATACCGAACCATTGCTCTTAGAGGAAACACAGGATTAGGCCCACTTGGGCCCCTGGTCATAGTATTTCAGTTCAGTTCAGTTGCTCAGCCATGTCCAACTCTACGCAACCCCATAGACTGCAACATGCCAGGCTTCCCTGTCCATCCCAACTCCCGGAATTTACTCAAACTCATGTCCATTGAGTTGGTGATGCCATCCAACCATCTCATCCTCTGTCATCCCCTTCTCTCACCTCCAGTCTTTCCCAGCATCAGGGTCTTTTCAAATGAGTCAGCTCTTCCCATCAGGTAGTCAAAGTATTGGAATTTTAGCTTCAGCGTCAGTCCTTCCAATGAGTATTCAGGACTGATTTCCTTTAGGTTGAACTGGTTGGATCTCCTAGCAAGGGACTCTCAAGAGTATCTTTTCCAGTACTACAGTTCAAAAGCATCAATTGTTTGGCACTCAGCTTTCTTTATAGTCCCGACTCTCACATCCATACGTGACAACTGGAAAAACCATAGCTTTGACTAGACGGACCTTTGTTGGCGAAGTAATGTCTCTGCTCTTTCATTATGCTGTCTGGGTTGGTCTAATTTTTCTTCCAAGGAGCAAGCATCTTAATTTCATGGCTGCAATCATCTGCAGTGATTTTGGAGCCCCCCAAAATAAAGTCTGTCACTGTTTCCATTGTTTCCCCATCTATTTGCCATGAAGTGGTGGGACTGGATGCCATGATCTTAGTTTTCTGAATGTTGAGTTTTAAGCCAACTTTTTCACTCTTTCATTGTCAAGAGGCTCTTTAGTTCTTCTTCGCTCTCTGCCATAAAGCAATTAATCCATAACCTTGTTATATATGTTTCTGTTAAAGATACTTTTACCTGTTGTTGCTTCATTGACATTGAATTCAGCCAGCAGTACTGTAGCTCATGCCTGAGTGAAACTTGTCTAACACGTATACTTTCTCTGTAAGGCACATCATAGCCTTCTTTTGCTCAGAAACATTAGACAGCATTTCACTATACTTTGGGGGAGGGGCATAAACAATGATATGATTAAAAAAACCCACAAAAATGTGAAAAGTATGACACTAAATATAACATTAAAAGGACACTTGTTTACAGTATGAGATCTGAAACAGGAAATCAGAACATTGCCTTGTTTGACCTCAGTTGGAAACTTATGGATCAGTGGGAAGTACTCAAAGTGTTGGTTTTAGGGTCACAGATAAATTTTAACAAGTAGGTGAATTTGCAGACATGGAATTTGTGAATAATGAGAATTGGCTATGCATATATATTTCTTCTCCTTTTCATTTCTGTTTTGTTATATTGATTTCATTACTGGGGGTTCAACCCAGTTTGAAAAACACTGCTGTAATTTAGCAACAGGGGTTATATATTATTTACTATTTATGTAGTGATGTTGTAAGTTATGTTAAACTCTCTCCATGTACACACACATACTGTTTTTCTCTCTGTCTTATTTTAGAGGACATAGTGTTTAATCTTGGTGATAGGGCATTCGGCTTTTGGAGATACATCATCAGGCTTATGTTTGTGAAAGATCATTGTTGTCAGATGGATTGTGGAGGGCAGCATGTGGGTGGTGGTGGCAGTGACAGTCGACTAGAGACAAAGATAGTGATGAGGCCAGTGCGCTGGAAAAGTGATTTCTAATGGTGTGCTTTCAGCAGATTTGTGACAGTAAAAACAATTTCGATGCATTGTGAATTGAGAGATTTCAGTCAAGTCTCAATTTTATATCAGGGTTTCTTAACTAATATATCTGGGACCTAGATAGACTTAATGGGGTCCATGAACTTACTGATTTTTTTTAACCACAGTTTTATATGTATGTCTCCTCTTTCTGTCCAATCATTATATTATTAATGGATTAAATGACTTAGAAAAGATTAAGAATCTGTTTTTAGTAGATAATAGGTTTTTTTTTTCCATTGGTAATCTTAATTTTATATGAATCACAGAGTTCTAAATATTCTGAGATGTTTAAGGAGGTATTTTAAAAGCCCGATACTGAGTTTATACTGTTGTGAAATGCAGAATTTTCTTCATTGATTTTTACAGTTTTTAGATGGAAACATGTTATTGAAGAATATAAATATTGAATTTAAGGAAGGGTCTGTGTTTTAAGCACTAAAGTACAATGTATTGTTGGCCTCTGTTGCAGTGGAATTGTGTTTAGAAACAATGGCATAGTTAAGAGTTGCCTAAGTTGTTCTTGTTTTACAGTTAGGACATTAATATAGTACAGTATGGTACTCATTCTGTAGATCCATTTTTTTCCATCAAAAAAGGTATATCTAATTGTCCAAACACCATTTTTTTCTTTTAAGAAATTATGTTTTCTCCTTAGATTGAGTTCTGACTTTCCTCATATTTGAATTTTCTTAGGCATTTTATCTTTATATTTTTAACATTTAAAAAATAATCTGATAGGGCTAGTCACTTCTCATTTAAAAAAATTATTTATTTTAATTGGAGGATAGTTATAGTATCGTCTTGGTTTTGCTACACATCAGTATGACTCAGCTGTAAGTGTACAGTGTCCCCTCCCACCTCCATCCCCCCACCCCTCTCGACTGTCACAGAGCACCGGCCATGGTGCCCTCTGCTTGCATTAAACTGGTTATCTGTTTTACATGTGATAATGTGTGTGTTTCAGTGCTTTTCTCTCAAATCACCCCATCCTCTCCTTCTCCCACTGAGTCCAAAAGTCTGTTCTTTATGTCTGTGTCTCCTTTGCTGCCCTGTACATGGGATTGTCGGTACCATCTTTCTAGATTCCATATACATGCATTAGTATACAGTATTTGTCTTTCTCTTTCTGACTTATTCACTCTGTATAATAGGCTCTAGGTTCATCCACCTCATTAGAACTGACTCAAATGCATTCCTTTTTATAGCTGAGTAATTGTGTCCATGTACCACAACTTACTTACCCATTTATTTGCTGACGGACATCTAGGCTGCTTCCTAGTCCTAGCTATTGTAAATATTGGGGTAGAGTGAACATTGGGGTGCATGTGTCTTTTTCAGTTTTGGTTTACTTCTCCCATTCTTATCGCTCTCTTTTTTTTTCAGAGTTTTCTTACCATTGTTGCTTATTTATTTTTCCATGTGAATTTATAATTATTTTCTCTGGCTCCAGGAAAAAAATGTTTTTATTGGAATTTCACCATACATTTTAAAATTAGCTTATACAGAATTGACATCTTTGTGATATTGACTTCTTATCCCCGAACATGGTTTGTTTCACTTGTTGAAGTCTATTTGACTGTATCATTCAGGAACATTTTTCTTGTATTGGTTTTATGCATTTTGGTTAAGCTTATTTCTAGGAATCTTATCTCTCTGATTGCTTTTGTAAATGTCATCTCCTTTTGTATTAAACCTTGTAATTTGTTATTTTTATTTTGAAGAGTTATTGGCTTCTATATGTTAATATTCTATCCTGTGACTTTATTAAGTTATTTAATTGTTGATACTTGTTGCAAAAGAGTGAGACACAAATTAGCAACTAAACAGCAGCAGCTTGTTTTTTAATAGATTGTGTTGGGTTGTTGAGCTATAGATACCACATCACTTGCTTATAGAGATCGTTTTACCTCTGCTTTTCCAAATAGTATACCTCTAATTGTATGCCAAAATAACCTTCATTTCCATGTTAAGTAGTTGTGGAAATGATGGGCGTCTTTATTTTGTTTCTGACAAAACAAATGTGAATGTCTCCAGTGTTTTTTCATTAAATCAGATGTACATTATTCAGGATTGACTTACAGATGTAGAAAACAAAATAGGTATTTATAATAGAATATAAATTATACCTAATACATAAAAATATATAAAAATCTCCAGCATTTCTGTCATGAGGATTGAATATTTTCAAATGATTTTTCATGGATTTTCCAATAGGAAAAAAATGTGATTTTCCCTTTAGATCTAAAAATTATCGATTATTTAGTAATAGGATATTATTCTTTTAAAATGTTTTTATTTATTTATTTTTTTCTGTAAAGGGGATTAGAGAGATTTGGCCTCCTTCTGGTCAAAGGTGGCCATCCCATAGCTTCTAAATTTATTTCTACTTAAGCAGCCATCTCTGGTCAAGAGTAGTAATTCATTCTCATTTCTGACTTTAAAGGAGATAAAATATTGGCCTAGTTCCCAGTCAGAGATCTAGCCTGATCCAGTTTACTGTGGTTGGAGTAAGGTGGGGCCATTGACCAACTTGGTGGGTGGTAGCGCACATCTTAGGAGACGATGGCTGCTGAGTGACTTTGGTGGGAGAGAGACGCACAAACCGTGTCTACTGTAATTTTGTGTTCTGCAAGACCAGATTTATTAATGCAGTTAGCAAAATTGAAGGTGTATTGTACAGACGAAGATTTCTTTTTGTAGGTTGTATTCTCTCACTGGATCACCACTGAATTTCTTAGCTACTCTCTAGTACATATTTTCAGTGGTTATTTGGAACTGAGAAGATCCTAAAGAGCCCTCTGAGTCACCTTCCACCTCCCACTTCCCAAAGGGCAAGGTTTCTTACTCTTAGTATAGGCATATGGTTGTGTATATGTGATACTAACATTTATTGAGAAGTGTGGGTTTTTCCCCCTATACCAAGTAATTGTCTGACACCAGTGGAATGTGTTAAAATTCAACTCAATTCTGACACCAGAAGCCAGATAGGAGATGCACAGGGCAGGGTGTGGGGAAAGGGGCATGGCATCCCTGTGTTCCCTGAGAGTGCCACTCTCCCAGCACCTCCACATGTGTGCCAGCCTGGAAGCTCTCTGAACACTGGCCTTTTGGATTTTTTTAAATGGAGGCTTCAGTTACATAGATACAGTTGATTAGATTATTGGCCATTGATGATCAGCATTCTGCAACTGCTCTCCCCTTCCCAGAGGTGGTGGGGGTGGACTGAAAGTTCCAGTCCTCTAATCATGTGATCCCGGTCCTCCTGGCAACCAGCTCCCATCCTTAGGTGCTTTCCACGTGTCAGTTAACATTAACCAGACATGGTTGAGAGGGATTCGTTAAGAATATTGAGACACTTTTATCAATCTCATCACTAAGGAAGTTCCAAGAGTTTTAGGAACTCTGCCAGGAATGGGGACAAAGAGCAGATATATATTTTTTGTTTTAAGTTGGAGTATTACAGTATTACATGTAATTTTCAAAAAATTAAAATTTGTCTATGTTACATGTAGTGATATTATTTTAGCCATAATTTCGTATTTGGCAGATGTCTTTAAAAAATAGGTCTGTTGAGGTATAATTGACACATAACTGCACATACTTAACATGTATAGTTTTACTCTGTGAAACTATTACTACTGTCAAGATAACGAACATATTTATCACCTCCAGTAGTTGTTTCCTCATACCTCTTTATAAGCCTCTCTCCCCAAATACTGATAGTTTTCTATCAGTATAGATTAGTGGTTGTGTTTTGTAGACTTTCACATAAATGAGATCATACAGTGTATTTTCTCTTTTGGTCTGGCTTCTTTTATTCAGCATAGTTGTATTGAGGTTCATATTTTAGCGTGTATAATTATTCATTCCTTTTTATTGTGGAATAATGTTTCAGTTTATGTACATACCATGGGTTTATCCATTCACCTGTTGATTGAATTTTGGCCTTGACAAATAAGGCTGCTATGAGCATTTGTGTGTATACATCTGCTTTCGTTTTGGGTAATTAATATCTAGGGGTGAAATGGCTTTATAGTCAGTAAATTTAAAAAGTATAACTTAAAAAAATCTTTGCCAGAGTGGTTATATACCACACAGGTACCTTTTATGAGATGTCTACTTAGTTTGGGACCTTGTTACTCAAAGTTTGGTCTGTGGATTTGGTGTTATGTTTATCTCAGAGCTTGTTAATGTTTCATGTTTCATCCTACAGCCTGTTGAATCAAAATATGCATTTTGAGTAGATCCTTAGGTAATTCAGATGCACATTTAGAACTTGAGAACTCTGGTTTAGAGCAGTAGTTCTCAAGCACTCCATCCCCCCCTCTAACTCCCCCCCCCCCCGCCCTTTTTTTTTTTTTTTTGCTATAACCTCTTGAGGGCTTTGACACCTATATGAAATTCTCAAATGCGGCTGGGAGATAGAAGGTTTATAAAAGTCTTGACACATAATATTGATAAATGTGACATGTTCTGCTACCTTCACATGATTGCTTCCTGGTGACCTATTAATACTTAAGGCAATGAAGTGTTGTGCCTGTTGGCAATTTCAGATTTGGTAGTTTCAGGAGGAATTGCTTTCCAAGCATTTTTCTAGCATAGAGCTCTTGGGTTTGGCACAATTTCTTGTGGATGAGAGATACTCATTTTCTTTTTGTGTAATTTTTCTGGTAAATGGGTCCATTTGTTAGCATTTAACCCCCCTAATATTCTTGTTTTCATAACCAGTGATATAATTTTGGGGTATTTTCATATATAGTTATCTTTAAATTTTCTGTATTGGTTACTCAGTGTTCAAGGAATGCAAAATATTATCAGCTGTTGACTGTTAATAGATAACTGAATATCAGGTGTGCTTTTTAAAGCCAGATATCCATCATTTATTTTGCTTGCTGTTTCAAATTTTTTGTGTTACTACTCATTCTCTCATCATTGTGTGAATATTTAAGACCAAGCCACATTGATGTGTCACCTTCCTAAGTTAGTGTTGATGTTGAAAGTCATGGTCTTAATGACATTAGAAAATTCTCAAATTGGAAACAAGATTTCTGGATTTCCCTGGTGGTTCATTGGTTAAGACTCCATGCTTCCAGCGCAGGGGGCATGGGTTCCGTCCCTGGTCAGGGAACTAAGATCCTATGTGCTATGCAATGCAGCCAAAAAAGAAAGAAAACAAGGTTTCAGAACCCAACAATTAGATAACAAGAGAGTAAACATTTACTTTGTCAAGTGGAACAAGTGAGTGATATATAACTTATAGTTTTCCAAAAGATGATGTGTCAGACATTGTAGAATTATAATGCTTGTGATGTTTCTACACTGTAAGATTGCTATCACTTTCATTTCTGTTTAAGATATCAGTTATTCAGGCCATCAAAGCCCCCCTTATCCCCATTTCTTGACATCCCTACAGTTATGGGAGAAAGAGAAGCAGTGGGTGATTTGATTCTTATTCATTTAAAACTTAACACAGCTGTTTTTCTGAAGAGAAAAATCTTTTCCCTCTTACTAAATTCTAAAAGGGATTTGTTGCAAATAGGCTGTTATCTGTTTAGCTGATAAATGCCTTTAAATACTGTTTTACAGTGGGGGGGAACCCCCCAGAAACCCTAATAATGTGACTTTTATTGATTTTTAGCAAAAGCTGATGTATTTCTTTGGGGGGCAAAGATAATGAAGTACCTGCAAGTTTACTTACAAAGGCAGTATTTAGAATACTAGAGGAGTGTATGGCTAGCATGTTTTAGGCCTATGTTTTTCAAGTTTTCTGTGATGAAAGGCCAGTTATGTGGGTTTTAAAAATTGTTTTAAATTCATTGTTTGCTAATACTTTTCTCAAGTATAAGAAAAATGAGTTATTAGAAAAGTTACATAAAAGAAAAATGTGGAAAAAACAAGGACTTTTTTTTTTAATTATTAGTTTTAACTAACAAAATTACTGTCAAATTGCTTTGGAACTTTGTAAATAAATGCTTATTCTAAATTTCCTTTCTCCTGCTGCTGCTGCTGCTAACTCGCTTTAGTCATGTCCGACTCTGTGCGACCCCAGAGACAGCAGCCCACCAGGCTCCCCCATCCCTGGGATTCTCCAGGCAAGAACACTGGAGTGGGTTGCCATTCCCTTCTCCAATGCGTGAAAGTGAAGTCACTCAGTTGTGCCGACTCTTAGCAACCCCATGGACTGCAGTCTACCAGGCTCCTCCGTCCATGGGATTTTCCAGGCAAGAGTATTGTAGTGGGGTGCCAGTGCCAAGCACTGCTATAGACTGGTGGTTTCCATGGATTTAGTATCACATTAGAACTTGTTAGAAATGTAAGTTGTCTGGTTCTATCCCAGACCTACTGAATCAGAAAAATCTGGTAGTTTTTTGCTCAGCAGTCTGTTTTAACACAAAACCAGCAGGTGATTCTGCAGCACACTGAAGTTTGAGAGCCGCAGCTGTGGCCTTCTTCCTAAAACGCTGATTATCTGGGCTTTCTTAGGAGGAACTGGATAGAGTTTAGGAACTGGATAGAGTTTAAAACTCTGTTTGAGTGCCAGCTATAAGTAAAAGAATGAAATATAAGGTTGATTACAAAATTAAATAGGTCGTGGATTCTTAAAAAATAACACATGAAATTAAAGATAGAAAGGTTTGATGTGCTAAGTGAATAAAGAGAAGATTCTGGTGTATTGATACCAGGATTATGGACCACGTAATTAAAACTATTTTGATAGAGTTGAAAAGTTTGGCATTGGTCTCACCTAGATAAAGATTTCATCAGTCAAAACTTCCTAATTGTAAGACCTCAGGGTTGCAAAGCAACTGATTCAAACAGCTCTGAGTTAGATGTTTGGCAGGACTTTTTAGTATATATTCATATTAATTATTAGCATGTTGTTATATTTCAGTGTTTGAAATGGGGTCTTTGTCTTAATCTGTGTTTTATTTTCATTGTCTCATTGTAACTAGTAGATAGAAATACAATTGATTTTTGTATCCTGCAGTATTGCAAAACTCACTAATTTTAGAAGGTTTGTTCATAAATTCCCTTGGATTTCCTACTTAGAAGATCAGATGCATCTGGGAATAAAGGCAGTTTTACTTCTTTTCCTAGTCTGGGTACTTGCTCACTCCATCTTTCTGCCTGCCTGCCTGCCTCTGTCCTTCCCTCCTGTCTGGTGGTTACACTGGTCAAACCTCGAGTATGATATTGAATAGAGGTGTTGAGAGCAGAGATCTCTGTCTTCATACTTTTAGGGAAGAAGTATTCATATTTCAGTTAAATAATAATGGGGTTTTTCAGTAGATGCCTTTGATCCATTAGAAGAAATTATTTTATTTTCAATTTTCTGAGAATTTTTGGAGTGGATGTTGAATTTTGTAATGGTTTTCCTATGTACAAAGATGTTCATATAGCTTTTCTTACTTTCTTTTTTTTTTATTATGGTGATTACATTGATTTTTTCAGTGTAAACCAGTGCTACATTCCTGGGATAAACCCCATTTGGTCGTATATTGTTCTTTTAATAAACTATTGGATTCAGTTTGCCAATTTTTGCTTAGAATGACTACATATATTTTCACAAGGAATACTTGTAGTTTTCTTATAATGTCTTTTTCTGATTTTGGTATCAGAGTGACGCTGGCTTCTTAAAATGAATACTCCTTTCACTTGAGTATCTTAGAAATCTTTTTGTAGGCTTGATATTATTTCCTCTTCACATATTTGGTAGAATTTACCAGTGAAGCCACCTGTCCCTGGGGCTTTCTATGTTTGAAGGTTTCTAACTACAATGCAATTTCTTTAATAGCTATAAGACTATTCAGGTTGTGTATTTCTTCCTGAATGAGTTTCGGTAGTTTGTTTCTTCTAAGCAATTTGTCCTTTTTATCTGATTGACTAGTTTATTGGCATGAATTTGTTAATAATATTCTCTAGAGTGATATCTCCCCTCTAGTTTGTGACTTTGGTAATTTGTGTTTTCTCACTTTTTCCTTCGTTGATGTGGCTAGAAGTATATCAAGTATATCAAAATCACTTCTATTATATATAGAAGTGATTTTGTTGAAGAATCAGCTTTTTAAGTTTTTCTCTTATTTTTTTCATTGATTTCCACTTTATTTCCGTTCTTCAGTTTACTTTGGCCTTAATTTGTTCTTTTTCTAGGTTCTTAAGGTGGAACCTTAGAGTCGATGGACGTGAGTTTGAGTGAACTCTGGGAGTTGGTAATGGACAGGGAGGCCTGGCGTGCTGCAATTCATGGGGTTGCAAAGAGTCGGACACGACTGAGCGACTGAACTGAACTGAAGCTGGAAGCTAGTATCATTGATAGGAGACACTTCTTAATGTTTAGAAGCTATAAATTTCTTTCAGAGTGCTACTTCAGCAGCATCTCACAACCTGTTTTATTTTATTTTTTATTTATTTAAGGTGCTTTCTAATTTCCCATGTGATTTCTTCTTTGTTCCCTGAGTTAGTTAGAACAGTGTTGCTTAGTTTCCAAATACTGAATGGTTTCACAGAGATCATTCTGTTACCAGTTTCTAACTTAATTTCATTGTTAGAGCATAGTTTGTGTGATTTGAATTTTTGTAATTTTTTTGTAATGTAGTTTAGAATATATCCTATCTTGGTAAATGTTCCCTGTAATTGTGAAAAGATAAAACTGCCTTTGGATGGAGTATTCTGTAAAATGTCAGGGAAGTCTCCTGTATCTTTGGTGACTTTCTATCTACTGTTATTTATTATTGAATGTATGGTATTAAAATCTCTAATTGTGGATTAATCTTTTCTTGAAGTTGTTTTAGTTTTAGTTTCATGCATCTTGAAGCTCTGTTATTAGGTACATAGATGAGTAGGGTTGTAATGTTATTCAGTTGCTCAACTGTGTCCGACTCTTTGCGACCCCTTGGACTGCAGTACTTCAAGTTTGCTCAAACTCATGTCCCTTGAGTTGATGATGCCATCCAACCATCTCTTCTGTCATCCCCTTCTCCTCTTGCCCTCAGTCCTTCCCAGCATCAGGATCTTTTCCATTGAGTCAGCTTTTCACATCAGGTGGCCAAAGTATTGGAGCTTCAATTTCAGCATCAGTCCTTCCAATGAATATTCATGGTTGATTTCCTTTAGGATTGACTGGTTTGATCTCTTTGCAGTCCAAGGGACTCTCCAGAGTCTTCTCCAGCACCATAATTTGAAAGCATCAATTCATTGGCATTCAGATTTCTTTATGGTCCAGCTCTCATATCCATACATGACTACTGGGCAAACCACAACTGTGATTATATGGACCTTTGTTGGCAAGGTGACATCTCTGCTTTTAAATATGGTATCTGGGTTTGTCATAGCTTTTCTTCCAAGGAGCAAGTATCTTTTAATTTCATGGCTTTTAATTTCAATCACTGTCTGCAGTGATTTTGGAGCCCAAGAAAATAAAATCTGCCACTCTTTCCATTTTTCCCTCCATCTGTTTGCCACAAAGTGATGGGACCAGATGCCATGATCTTGGTTTTTTGAATGTTGAGTTTTAAGCCAGCCTTTTCACTTCCTGACCTGCATACTGGTTTCTCAGGAGGCAGGTAAGGTGGTCTGGTATTCCCATCTCTTTCAGAATTTTCCACAGTTTGTTGTGATCCACAGTCAAAGGCTTTAGCATAGTCAGTGAAGCAGAAGTAGATGTTTTTCTGGAATTCTCTTGCTTTTTCTATGATCCAGTGGATGTTGGCAGTTTGATTCCTCTGCAGTTTCTAAATCCAACTTGTACATCTGGAAGTTCTTGGTTCCTGTATTTTGAAGCCTAACTTGAAGGATTTTGAACATTACCTTGCTAGCATGTGAAATGAGTACAGATGTACAATAGTCTGAACGTTCTTTTACATGTATCCATCATTATGGTATCATAAGAGTATTTTCACTATGTACTCCACCTGTCTATTGCTCTTCTCCATCCCCCTTCAACCACTGATCTTTTCACAGTCTCCATTGTTTTGCATGTTCCAGAATGTCATATTGTTGAAATCGTTTTCAGAAGGATGACTGTGGGGCTTGAAAATCTGTGGATATTGATATATGCAAGGGCTCCTGGAAGCAATCCCTGTTGTATACTGAGGGAAGATGACTGCTTCATGGGTGGTGTCTTTGGTATTTAAAACAGAATTGCCATACTCAAAGTAATATAGGTTTTCTCCTGTATTATCTTAATAGGGGTTTTAGAGTTTTGCATTTTACATTTAGGTCTGTTACCCATTTTGTGTTAAGTTTTCTTAAGGATGTGTCTATATTATTTTGCATGTAGATGTCCAGTTGTTCAAGTACCATTTAGTGAAAACTGTCTTGACTCCATTTTATTGCCTTTCCTTTTCTGTCAAAGATCTATTGACTATAATTATGTGGGTCTATTTTTGGGCTGTCTTCTTCCATTGATCTATTTATCTTTCTCCAGTACCACTCTTGTCTTGATTATAGTCTTGAAGTCACGTAGTGTCAGCCCTCTAATTTTTGTTCATCTCCTTCAGTATTGTGTCAGCTAATTTTTTAACTCCATATAAAATTAAGAATCAGTTTGTCAATACCCACAAAATTAACTTGCTGATTTTGATTAGAATTACGTTGAACCTATTATAGATCAAGCTGGGAAGAATTGACATCTTGACAATATTGTCTCCTGATGAATGAACATGGACTATCCATTTATTTAGTTCTTTGATATTGTACATCCTTGCCTGGAGAATCCCATGAACAGAGGAGTCTGGTGGACTGCAGTCCGTGGGGTCGCAAGAGTTGGACACACAACTCAGTGACTTTCATTTCATTTCATTTGATACTGTACATTGGAATTTTGTGGTTTTCCCTCAGAGATAGAATATGCATTTTGTTAGATTTACACCTAACTGTTTCATTTAGGTTGTTATTCATATAAGTGATTTTGTGGTTTTCATTTCACTTGTTCATTGGGTAGTATATAGGAAAGCAACTTGTTCTGTGAACAAAGACAGTTTTATGTTGTTTTCCCCAGTGTGTATATCTTTTATTTCCTTTTTTAGGAGGAGTCTTGTTGCATTCACTAGAACTTCCAGTGTGATGGTGAAACAAAGTAGTGAGAGGGGACATCCTTGCCTTATAGCTGACCTTAGTGGGAAAGCTTCAAGTTTCTTAGATGTAGATTTTTTTGTAGATACTCTATCAAGTTCAGGAAGTTCTCACTTCCTAGTTTACTGAGATTTAATGTGATTTTTGATACCATTAGGTTTTGCTCTCTCATCTTAATGTTTTCTGTGTGTTTCGTCTGTTCTTTGTTCTTTTTACTTACTTTGCCTTCTTTTGGATTACTTTTTCTAATTCCATTTTATTTCTATTCTTGGCTTATTATCTATAGGTCTTTGTTACTTTAGGGACTTAGTTCTCAGTGAGGTCTGACTTATTTCCCAGAGGACACTAGATAATTCCTAGAAACATTTTTTATTTTTCACAACAAGGAGGTGCTACTGACATCTTCTGGGTCAGGGATGCTGGTAAATATCCTACAAAGCACAAGGGAGAATTCCCACAACAAAGAAATACCTTTCCCAGAATGTCAGTAGTGCCAAAGTTGAGAAGTCTGATTTGGGGGTATACATCTTTATTCCAGTCTACTTTCAGACTGCTATACCACTTAATGTACTTACAGTGTAAGAACTCCATACTTTGGCCACCTGATACAAAGAGCTGACTAATTGGAAAAGACCCTGATGCTGGGAAGGGCAGGAGGAGAAGAGGGCTCCAGAGAATGAGATGGTGGGATGGCATCATTGACTCAATGCACATGAGCAAACTCAAGGAGATAGTGAAGGACGGGGAAGCCTGGCATGCTACAGTCCATGGGGTCACAAAAAGTAGGACACAGCTGAGCCACTGAACAATAGCAGCCACCTTCAGATTGATATACTACTTAATGTACAGTGTAAGAACCTTACAGTAGTGTACTTCTGTTTCTCCTTGTCCAGCCCATGTGCTATTATTTGTATTTAAAGAACCAATTATTTTCAAATACTTTTAAGTCATTAGAAAAAGATGTATATTTTCCCTTGTGGTTATCATTATTCTTGCTTTTTATTAATATCCCTTAAATTTAGACTTTCATCTGGTTCATTTTTCTTTTTCCTGAAAGACTTCTATTAACATATCTTGTAGGGAAGGTCTGTTGGTGATGAATACTTTCAAATTTTGTACATCTAAAAATGTCTTTTTTTCACCTTTTTTGCATGTGGTAAAGCAAAATATCTTCTTACAAATTTGTAAATTTGAATAACCAGTTAACTGTGTAACTGGTTCCAAATCGGGAAAGGAGTACGTCAAGGCTGTATATTGTTACCCTGCTTACTTAACTTAGATGCAGAGTACATCATGCAAAATGTGGGGCTGGATGAAGCACAAGGTAGAATCAAGATTGCCAGGAGGAGTATCAATAACCTCATATATGCAGATGACACCACCCTTATGGCAGGAAGTGAAGAGGAACTAAAGAGCCTCTCTTGATGAAAGTGAACAAGGAGAGTGAAAAAGTTGGCTTAACACTCAACATTCAAAAAATTAAGATCATAGCATCCAGTCTATCACTTCATGGCAAATAGATGGGGAAACAATGGAAACAGTGTCAGACTTTATTTTCTTGGGCTCCCAAATCACTGTAGATGGTGACTACAGCCATGAAATTAAAAGACGCTTGCTCCTTGGAAGAAAAGCTATGACCAACCTAGACAGCATATTAAAAGATGCTTGCTCCTTGGAAGAAAAGCTTGACCAACCTAGATGGCATAATAAAAAGCAGAGACATTACTTTTCCAACAAAGGTCCGTCTAGTCAAAGCTGTGGTTTTTCCAATAGTCATGTATGGATGTAAGAGTTGGACTATAAAGAAAGCTGAGTGCCAAAGAATTGATGCTTTTAAACTGTGGTGTTGGAGAAGACTCTTGGGAGTCCCTTGGACTCCAAGGAGATCCAACCATTCAATCCTAAAGGAAATCAGTCCTGAATGTTCATTGGAAGGACTGATGTTGAAACTGAAACTCCAATACTTTGGCCACCTGATGCGAAGGACTGACTCATTGGAAAAGACCTGATGGTGGGCAAGATTGAAGGTGGAAGGAGAAGTGGACGACAGAGAATGAGGTGGTTGAATGACATTACCAACTCAATGGCATGAGTTTGAACAAGCTCTGGGAGTTTGTGATGGACAGGGAAGCCTGACATGCTGCAGTCCATGGAGTCACAAAGAGTTGGACATGACTGAGCAACTAAAGTGAACTGATACTTTCTTTATGGATTTGTCTATTTCTGAACATTTCCTATAAATGGAATCATATATGGCTTTTTGTATCTGACTTCTTTTACATAGTATACAGTTTTAAAGGTTCATCCATGTTATGGCATACATCAGTACTTTATTCATCGTTATAGCTGAATAATACCCACTGTACATGTTTCATCTTTGTTGGAGTTAAGTTAGCGGCTGAAACCTTTTAACTGGTTTCTGCTGCCGCTTTTATCTCCCATAGCAGGTGATTTTAATTTGTTGCCAGGATGGAGAATCAGATTTAGAAAGTACTAGAAGAGAAGGAGGTTTAATTATAATAGGATAAGGATTTATATAGACTTTTTTTCTCTGTCTTCTTCCATCTTATCCTTTCTTTATCATGGAAGGAGTCAGTTTAAGTGGTTTTAAGGATCAGCACTGATTGCTTTTTTGTAGTACATATTCTTTGAGTAAATTGTAGAAAATGTAGAGAAGAAAATAGAGACCAACTGTGGCTCAGACGGTAAAGCGTCTGTCTACAATGCAGGAGACCCTGGTTTGAGCCCTGGGTTGAGAAGATCCCCTGGAGAAGGAAATGGCAATCCACTCCAGCACTCTTGCCTGGAAAATCCCATGGACAGAGGACCTGGTAGGCTACAGTCTATGGGGTCGCAAAGAGTCGGACACAACTGGGCGACTTCACTTTCACTTTCATAGTCTCACTACCAATACTTTGGCACATTTTTTTCCAGCTTTGATTTTTACTTTTCAATTCTCTGTTTATGCATGCTTTTACCTGTCATTCTATTTACCTCACTATACTTGGGATTATCTTCAATATATGATTTTGTTGTGTGCCATTTCTACATAATTTGTATTTTCACATGTCATTAAACTATTTTTCAAGAAGTTTTAATTGGCAGTATGTAAGATTATAAGATGGTGACTGCAGCCACGAATTAAAAGACGCTTACTCCTTGGAAGGAAAGTTATGACCAACCTAGATAGCATATTCAAAAGCAGAGACATTACTTTGCCAACAAAGGTTCGTCTAGTCAAGGCTATGGTTTTTTCTGTGGTCATGTATGGATGTGAGAGTTGGACTGTGAAGAAGGCTGAGCGCCGAAGAATTGATGCTTTTGAACTGTGGTGTTGGAGAAGACTCTTGAGAGTCCCTTGGACTGCAAGGAGATCCAACCAGTCCATTCTGAAGGAGATCAGTCCTGGGTGTTCTTTGGAAGGAATGATGCTAAAGCCGAAACTCCTGTACTTTGGCCACCTGATGCGAAGAGTTGACTCATTGGAAAAGACTCTGATGCTGGGAGGGATTGGGGGCAGGAGGAGAAGGGGACGACAGAGGATGAGATGGCTGGATGGCATCACTGACTTGATGGACGTGAGTTTGAGTGAACTCTGGGAGTTGGTGATGGACAGGGAGGCCTGGCGTGCTGCGGTTCATGGGGTCGCAAAGAGTCGGACATGACTGAGCGACTGAACTGAAGATTATCATGGATATATTGTAATTATAACAGTACTGGAGATAATACGGTTGTTTCCAGTTTTACTTACTATAATTATTGTGTAAATAATAGATTAATTGTTAGAAAGTTTTTGAAGGCTTAGAAACATATTACCAAACTGTTCTCCAGAACATACCAACTTGCACTTCAACACATTCACTAGCACTCATTCTTGAAAGTGTCTGTTTTATTCGTCACAGTTTTAGCATCATTGTGAATAATTGCTTTACCAGCAGGTTTTGTATACATTAATTCTTTGTTTACATCAGAAGTTATTTTTTTCTAGATTTTTAAAATCAACTTTAATTGAAGTATAACTTGCATACAGTGTAAAGCATTCATTTATTTATTTGGCTTCAGTGCATGCCAAGTGAAAGTCAAAGTATTAGTCACCCAGTTGTGTCCAATTCTTTGGGACCCCATGGGTTGTAGCCCACCAGGCTCCTCAGTCCTTGTGATTCTCCAGGCAAGAATACTGGAGTGGGTAGCCATTCCCTCCTTCAGGGGATCTTCCTGGCTCAGAGATCAAACCTGGATCTCTAGCATTGCAGGTGAATTTTTTTACTGTCTGAGCCACCATGGAAGCCCACAGCACAGGCCATGTGGGATTTTGGTTCCCCCATGAGGGATCAGTATCCCTCCCCCAGTGGAAGTGCAGAATCCCCTAACTATCAGGGAATAAAGCATTAAGATACCTGTATAACCACCACTCCAAACAGGAATAGAACATTTTTATTCCCCATGGAAGTTCCATTTAACCTACTTGCAGTCATAACTTCCATCATATTTTCAGGCAGCTGCTGATCTGATTTCAACCGCTATAGATTCATTTCTCCTGTTTTCAAACTTCATATAAAAGAAACCATACAGTATGTTTCATACAGTTCAAGCTGGATTGAGAAAAAGGCAGAGGAACCAGAGATCAAATTGCCAATATCTGTTGGATCATAGATACAGTAAAGTTAGTCCCATAAAGGCTTCTATGTACCTTTTGGATCCTCTAAATAGTCTTGACCACAATTGGGACTGTTTGAAATTCTACCGAGACTGAGGTAACCCCTTCTGGAAGGTGCCCTGATCCTCAGCCTGATCAGTTGGGAGCCCTACATACAGGGGGAAAGTAGAGGACAGGAGGGAGCTGAAGGTTACACATCCAGATCTGTACCCTTAGGACATAAGTCTGGCATGTCTTGCAGAGAGATAAAGAGCAATATATATGGTACTTCTACCCATTTTTCTTGTTTTCTGCAGAACTGGTCTAATTGTAAAACAGTATTATAATTGAGACCCTTCAACCAATCAGTGTTCCCCATGTTCCAAAGGATACTGTGGCCATTCAGTATCACAGAAGACGATCAGGCATGTCTTTTTAAATTCTGGCGATCAAACTTGTCCCAGTTTTTTAAAAATACATTTTAAAGGAGTGGTTCTGAACTGGTTAGCTCCTATCTGTAAGAGAAAAAAGCAGGATCCACAGCTGTGGCTTCTTTGCACCGGAGGCATTCCTCCCTGCTCTAGATGGGGGTATAGACAGACTTTCCACCTTCCTTCCCTGGTCGGACTTGGTCTGTCCCTTACTGACATAGGCACCAAACTTGTCCCTCCTGGTTCTACCACCAAGGCGGGGTGGCGATAAGCTGGGGGTAGACCTGATGGCATCTCAAATTGACTTAGTTCCATACCACCAAGACCCATCTTTGATTTGCCCTTTTCCTCTGATGCCACCTGGGGTGGAGCAGAGTAGTTTTCCCAGAATGTTTCCCAAGCCAGGACTACTAGGGGAAGCATCCATCTTACATGTGCCTGTGCACATTCCTGAGTACAGTCCTGACCACAGTAGAAATGGTGAATCATAACGGGATAAACGACAACCAAGATGTCCCTTCTGAGTGTCACCACGCCAATATATATTGATAGCAAAAGGGTTGGCCAGCGAGGAAAAAGTGATTTTTGTCCTCAAGCTACTAGGACCAATCCTCCAGTTTATTTCCAAAGATTCCACAAAAAGAATATCTAAGGAGTTGAGACAAAAGCTGCCAGAGAGCCTCTTCTGATCCATTAACAGCACTACCAAGTGAAGAAGCCCATTGCACTTCCAATCTGACCAGATCCTGCAGTTCCCTATCTGTGTCCTCAAAAAACACAGTGCTTCTGTCCACATAGATCGGAGGCACAGCCATGACAAAGATTCACTTTCAGGTTGGTGGCCCCTGAGGCAGGCAGCCAAGAGAGTGACCTCTAGCCTGAGAGACGTTCCTGGAGCTAGAACGCTGCCTGTCTCCCAGACGTGCTCTTGTAACTTCCAGCTCCTAGCAAGGCTAGGCACTTCCATGCTTGAGGTCTAAGTAAAAGTAAATAGTAACAGCATGGATCACAATTCCCTAAATTTAAAGTCAATGATCTGACAGATTAGGTTAGTAGTTCTAATTCCACATGCAATTACGAAATGGTCAAAGGAACCAGGAAAAGGTGACTGAGAAAGGAAAGTCCGGTCCACATGCTCTGCCCATCTCTGGTCGCTCCGCTAGCAGGGACCTTGGGTGTCTCTTGGCATTGGCAGGTCGGTATAAACCCCCAACAAGGCTCCTCTTTTGGGGGCTGCCTTCAGTCATTACAAGGCACCGCAAGACCATAGAGCAGGGCTCATGACTTGCTTCTTGCAAGGCATGTCATTCATTCACACAAGCACACCATAGAGTTAGTAAAGTAAAGCGGAAAATGTTTGTACTGAGAAAGCAGAGACTGGAGCTCTAAATGTTCTTACCTTGTCCTGAAGATCCTGGACGAGCCCCCAAGATGATTGCTTACAGCAAACGATGTTGGATTCATCATCTCTGAAGAAGATGATTTAGCCTTGGGACCAGGGACCTGGCTTGATCACTCAAGAGCTTTTGTGTAGCAGAGTTTTATTAAAGTAAGAAAAGGGACAGAGAAAGCTTCTGACACAGACATCAGAAGGGGGACGGAGAGTGCCCCCCTCACTTCTCTAAGCAAGGGAGCTATATACTTTTTTAGTTATTACAATAAACTGAAAGACTGTCTCAAGGTTGTAAAGATATTACTAGACCCACTCCCGTAATTTATATTTTAAGATAACAGGATTAGCCAGAAGGTTTTCAGGAAGGAGAAACTGTCCTCAAGCAGGATCAGTTCAGTTCAGTTTCTCAGTCATGTCTGACTCTCTGCGACCTGGTGGACTCCAGCATGCCAGGCTTCCCTGTCCGTCACCAACCTCTGGAGCTTGCTCAAACTCTTGTCCATTGAGTCAGTGATGCCATCCAACCATCTCATCCTCTGTCGTCCCCTTCTCCTCCCGCCTTCCAGTCTTTCCCAGCATCCAGGTCATTTGAAATGAGTCAGTTCTTTGCATCAGGTGACCAAAGTGTTGGAGTTTCAGCTTCAGCATCAGTCCTCCCAATGAATATTCAGGACTGATTTCCTTTAGGATGGACTGGTTGGATCTCCTTGCAGTCCAAGGGACTCTCAAGAGTCTTCTCCAACACCACGGTTCAAAAGCATCAATCCCTCGGTGCTCAGCTTTTTTTATAGTCCAACTCTCACATCCACACATGACTACTGGAAAAACCATAGCTTTGGCTAGACGGACCTTTGTTGGCAAAGTAATGTCTCTGCTTTTTATTATGCTGTCTAGGTTGATCATAAGTTTTCTTCCAAGGAGCAAGCATCTTTTAATTTCATGGCTGCAGTCACCATTTGCAGTCAAGCAGGATACATACATTATTGTTATATAATCCTTGGTGGTGGTTTAGTCTCTAAGTCGTGTCCAACTCTTGCGACCCCATGGACTGTAGCCTGCCAGGCTCCTCTGTCCATGGGATTCTCCAGGCAAGAATTCTGGAGTGTGTTGCCATTTCCTTCTCCAGGGGATCTTCCCGACCCATTGCAGGCAGATTCTTTACCAACTGAGCTACAAGGGAAGCCACACACATAATCCTTAATACTGAGTTTAAAATGAGTTGTTTGTTGTGTAATCATCAGTTCCAGGCTTAAAGAAAAAAACGTTTTGTTACTAAGACTAAGGAATGTAGAGGAAAAAAAAAGTTGTTTGTCCTTTGCTCCTCCTTGAGAATTCCAGACCCCTATCTCCTCTTCAAGAGCCCCAGACCCTTTTTTCCTTCTTGGGGACCCCAGACTTCTTATTAACCTGCCTAGGAGTTGACTCTCTCATTGTGGGCATGCATCTCACTTTTCATGTGTACACTTAGAAGTAAGATTGCTGGATCTCATGCTAAGTGTATTTTTATAAGAAACTCCCCAACAGATTACAACGTGGTGATATCATCTGACGCTCCCACCAGCAGTTGATATTATTACCAGTTTCTTAATTTTAGTCATTCTGTGCGTACGTAGTCAAAACTGTGATTTTATTTTGCATTTTCCTGGTACACGGATGTTGAACATCTTTTCAAGTGCTTATTGGTCATTCCTGCATCTTATTTTTGAAATATCTCTTTAAATTATCGGCTCAGTTTCTTTAAAAATAGGGCTGTTTTCAGGACTTCCTTGGGTGTCGAGTGGTTAAGACTCCGTGCTCCTAATGCAGGGGCCATGGGTTCTCCCTGGTTGGGAAACTAAGATCACATATGCGTCACAACAAACTCTCACAAAACAATAGAGTTTTTTCTTATTATTGAGTTACAAGAGTTCTTTATATCTTCTGCATACAAGGCCTCTCACATACTTACTGTGAATAATTTTTCCTCCAGTCTGGCTTGTCTTTTCATTTTCTTAAGAATGTATTTTGAATAGCACAGTTTTTTAATTTTGAGGAAGTCCAGTTTATCAGTTCTTTCATATATAATTTGTTCTGTTTTATGTCCTAAGAAATCTTTGCCAAACCCAAGGTTACTAAGGTTTTCTTATATGTTCTCGTAGGTATTTTACAAGTTAGACTTTGTGTTTCGGTCTGTGACCTATCTTTGAATAAATTTTTGTGCATAAGTTGAGATAGCAGTATGGGTTATTTTTTCCCAAACTGACATCCAGACAATTTGTTAACAAGACTTTCCTTATCACCATTCAGGTCCCCCATTAATTGTTCATCTTTGTCTAAAAATTCATTACGTGTATGAGTGTGGGGGGGTCTGTGTTTAGACTTCTTTCTTTTCCATTGCTTTATATGCTCATTCTTATGCTGATAACATGCGATTTTGAATAATTTAGCTGTATATTTTGTAATGTAGCTTGTAATCAGATCTTCAGGTTTTTTTCAAGATTATTTTTGCATTTCTTTTGCCTTTCCATATGAATTTTAGAACCAGCTTGTCCATTTCTGTTAAAAAAGCCTGTTGGGATTTTGATTGGGATTTTTGTTGACTATTATTATATCTCTGTGAATCAGTTTTGAGGGAAATTTACACTAGTAAATTTTTTGAACAGTATTGAACCTTCCAATTCATGAACATAGTGCAAGTTTCTGTTTATGTTGACAAGCAAGTTTTGCATAGGCATATTTACTGTCCCTAAATATTTAGTGGTTAAATGCTCTTTTAAACGGTAATAGCTTTTTATTTTCATTTTCAGTTGCTAGGATAATAGAAATACAATTGAGTTACAAATATTGACTTGAAGTCCACGATTCGTTTTTTAGTTAAAACATAGCTCTCTTGAGGTACGTTGGATTCTGTCTCTCCCATATCATGTACAAAGTTTTACTTTTTTTTTTTTCTCCCAATATGCATGCCATTTGTTTTTCTTTCCTCACTGCACTGACTAGAAACTCAGGGAAAACAGACTTTTGGGGGCTTGTTTTTGATCTTAGAGGAAAAGAATTCAGTCTTTGACCATTAAGTATGACACTATCTCTAGGTTTTCCACTGTACTGCCTGCCCTTTATCAGATTGAGGACATCTTTTTCTTGGGTGTTGAGAAAAGGTTTTGAATTGTCAAAATTTCGATTTTTTAAAATTTTGTTCTTAGAATTTCACTATTTTGAGTGTTGCACCCTAGAGGTATATTGTAATAAAAATCAGAAACTTTTAGCCTTGACAGTGTGCTGTGGAGTATTCTGAACACTTTACTAACTTACGTAATCATTACAACAATCCTTTGAAGTATATATGGTCTAAATTTTACCAGTGAGCTTTAAATCATTATTTTTGAAAGGAACTTAAATTCCATTCTTTCCCAGTCCCCTTTATTGTAGACATGAATATTCATTTCTAATAAATGAGGTTTGTTTGTTGTTTCTTTTTGAGTTCTAATTTGGATTCTCTTTGCATCATCATTAATTTTAGTTTTAGAGTATGTGAAACATTAACAGGGTTCTAAAATTCACAACTGTTAAAGACTATATCCTCAGAGAAATGTCTCTCTCTTCTTATCCCTTCTACTCCATCCATAATAATCTGTTCTTTGTAATTCTTAGCTAATATATGATGAATTTTGTGAAATTTCCATGAAGACTTAATATTAAGGGGCATTGGGTGTAAAGTTTGACAAATAAGATTTACCTTATTTGGTTACTTAGGTCCTTGCTTGCTTTTTGACCACTTGATTTGCCTTGTGCTGAGTGGTCTTTTAAAGTTATTAGTGTATCTTTATCAGTCCTTCCCTATTTGTAGCTTTTGCTTCATAAAATGATTATTTGATCATAAATTATTATTGATATATCGATATTCATACATGTGTAAAGGAATCAAAATCTTTGTTATGAATTGTGGATTTGGGGTCATGCTTAATACCCTTTGGCTTGAATTCTACTTGTCTGATACTAGGATGGGTTTGTCTTTCTTACTGTCTTCTATCACCTATAAACTTTATATCCATTCCTTTTATTCTTTCTGACCACCTTTTGGGGTGATGATGGGTAGGATATTTCTTGTATAAGCATATAATTGAGTTTAGAGTTATGAGACAAATTGAAAATCTTTTTGTTTTCATAAATGTTATAAGTCCATTCATATTTATTGATATGGCTGAATATGTTTGATCCCAACTCTTGCATAACATTTAATTCTTTGTATTATGTTATATTGCTGCTGCTAAGTCACTTCAGTCGTGTCCAACTCTGTGCGACCCCATAGACGGCAGCCCACCAGGCTCTGCTGTCCCTGGGATTCTCCAGGCAAGAACACTGGAGTGGGTTGCCATTTCCTTCTCCAGTGCGTGGAAGTGAAAAGTAAAAGTGAAGTTGCTCAGTCGTGTCCGACTCTTCGCGACCCCATGGACTGAAGCCCACCAAGCTCCTCCGTCAATGGGATTTTCCAGGCAAGAGACCTGGAATGGGGTGCCATTGCCTTCTCCTATGTTATATTGGCTAGTTGTTAAAATTTTGCTCCAATCTTTTTTTCCTTCTCCCATTTTTAGTTGCATATTTCCACTTTAGTGTGCAAATGTTTGTACATTAATCCTCTAGCCCTTTTCCCATCTTTGAGATACATGAATAAAGTGCGTGTGTGTGTGTGTGTGTGTGTGTAATTTTGCTGAAGTTTTCCATTGATATCTTGGTTAGATGGAACCCAAGATGAAGATGGCCTATACTAGTCATTTGTGGCTGTTGAGCATTTGAAATATGCTGAACTGAGATGTTCTATACATATAAAACACATGTGTTACATACAGGTTTTATAGGCTTGGTATGAAAGAAAAAAATGTAAAATATCACTATACCTTTTTATATTGATTCCATGTTGAAGTGATAATTTTTGGTGATTTATATTGACTTAAATAAAATATTAAAATTAATTTCATCCTGTTTGTGCTCTTTTTTACTGTGACTACTGGAAGATTTAAACGTGTGGCTCACATATGTAGTTCCCATTATATTCTGAACAGTGCTATTCTAGTAGATTTCTCAAAAGTCCCCTATTAAAGTCCCTGAGTACTTTGTATAGCTTTGATACTTGAAAGATAACTTAGCTGGATATAAAATTTGTGATTCATACTTTATGTTCATTGAGGTTTCTGGAAATGCTGCCTTATTGATTCTTTGCTTTATATGTTAATTTTAAAATCTGATATTCATCTGATTCTTTTGGCCGTTTAAGTTATATGTTATTGTTAACTATTATTGTTTGCTTTGAAGATTTTTTCATTATTTTTGAAATAGTTTTATTCAAATATATGCCAGAGTCTGTTGTTTTGTATTACTTTGGCCAGGTATTTGGTGAGTGTTTTAAAGTGTAATATCTTACTCATATTTAGGTGTAGAGTAGTGTTAGCTGCATGCATAGTGTTATGTAACATATCTAGCACTTTTCTTGGAAAATTGAAACTATACCCATTGAACAACAGCTTCCTTTTTCTCCTCTCCTAGCCCCTGACAACAACCACTCTTTCTAAGAATTGGACTACTTTATTTAGACCTCATATAAGCAGTGTAGTGTTTGTGCTTTTGTAACTAGCTTATTCCACTTATAATATCCTCAAGATTCACGCATGTTGTAGCATGTGTCAGAATTGTCCTCCTTTTTAAGACTGACTAATATTCCATCATATGTATATACCACATTTTGTTTATGCATTCATCTGTCAGTAAACACTTGGGTTGCTTCTACCACTTGGTTATTGTAAATAACACTGCGAGGAGATCAAACCAGTCAATACTAAAGGAAATCAATCCTGAATGTTCATTGGATGGATTGATGTTGAAGCTGAAGCTCCGGTTCTCTGGCCACCTGATGTTAAGAGCCAGCTAATTGGAAAAGACCGTTATGCTGGGAAAGACTGAGGGCAGAAGGAGAAGAAGGCAACAGAGGATGAGATGGTTAGATGGCATCGCTGACTCAGTGACATGAGTTTGAGCAAGCTCTGAGAGATGGTGAAGGACAGGGAAGCCTGACCTGCTGCAGTCCACGGATTCGCAAAGAATTGGACACAACTTAGTGACTGAACAGCACATAAAAGATCATATCTGTGAGCAAAGATATTTTTACTTCTTCCTTTCCAATTTGGTATTTCTTTTTCTTGATAATTGCTCTTCCTAAGACTTCCAGTACTGTGTTGAATAGAACTGGCAAAAGCAGGCCTGCTTGTTTTCTTCCTGATTTAAAGGAACAGCTTTCAGTTTTTCACCATTGAGTATATTGTTAGCTGTGGGCTTGCGAGGATTTCTTTCTGTTCCTAGTTTCTTGAGTGTTAGTATCATGAAAGAGTTTGGATTTTTTTCAGTGTGTTAGTTGAAATAATCATGTGATTTTTGTCCTTCATTCTCTTATGTGTATTACATTGACTAATTTTCATACATTGAGCATTCTTGCATTCCAGAAATAAATCCCACTTGATCATGATGTATAATCATCTTCATCTGTTGTTGAATTTGGTTTACTAGTGTTTCGTTGAGGACTTCTGCATTGTTATTCATCAGCGATATTGGTGTGTAGGGTTTTTTGTTTTTTTGTTTTGTTTTGTTTTGTTTTACTTGTAGGGTTCCTCTGCCTTCCCCATTCTGGTTTTATTGAGATAAGATTGACACATGACATTGTATTAAAGTGTACAGCATAATGACTTGATGTATGTGTATGTTGTGAAATGATTACCACAGTAGGTTTAGTTAACATTTGTCACCTCACATAGTTACTAATTTATTTTTCCCTTGTGAAGAGGACTTTAAGATGTACTGTCCCAGCAGCTTTCATATATGTAGTACTGTGTTATTAACTGTAGTCACTATGCTGTACATTACACTCTCAGGACTTGTTAAACTTATAACTGGAATTTTGTACCTATTGACTACCTTTACCCATTTGCACATCCCCACCCCCCAAGTAGTATCTGTCTGATTTTGGTTTCAGGCTAATACTGGACTCATGAGTTTGAAAGTTTTCTCCTCTCTTCAGTTATTTTTAGATTTTGAGAAGGATTGAAGTCTTTAAATGTTAGTAGAATTCTCTAGTAGTGAAGCCATCTGGTGATGAGCTTTTCTTTGTTTAGAGTTGTTTGTTTAATGATTCAGTAGATTCAGTATCATTTCTGTAGTTCATGTGTTTAATTTTTTCATGATTTAGCTTTTGTAGATTGTATATTTTTAGAAATTTATGTTCCTTCTAGATTAGTTAATTTGTTATATAGTTGTTAATAGTAGTCTCTTGATCACCCTCTCCCCTCCCTCAGGGGCATCAGTTTTAATGTATCTTCTCTGAGTTTCTGATTTTTGGTATTTGATTTTTTCTTAGTTCATGTAGCTAAAGTAAAAATGAAGTTGCTTAGTCCTATCCGACTCTTTGCGACCCCATGAACTGTAGCCTACCTGGCTTTTCCATCCATGGGATTTTCCAGGCAAGAGTACCAGAGTGGGTTGTCATTTGCTCCTCCATCATGTAGCTAAGTAAGGGTTTGTCAATTTTGTTGATCTCTTCAAAGAACTTTTAGTTTTGTTGGTGTTTTTTAAAAAATTTCTCTGTTCTCATTTTCATTTATTTCTACTCCAATCTAATTTATTATTTCTTTCCTTAAGCTAACTTTGGGTTTTGTTTGTTCTGTTCCTAGTTCCTTGCGGTGTAAAGTTAGGTTGACTCCAGATCTATTCTTTTTTAATGTAGGTAGGAATTTATTCGGAGAAGGCAATGGCACCCCACTCCAGTACTCTTGCCTGGAAAATCCCACGGGCAGAGGAGCCTGGTAGGCTGCAGTCCATGGGGTCGCTAAGAGTCAAACAGGACTGAGCGACTTCACTTTCACTTTCCACTTTCATGCATTGGAGAAGGAAATGGCAACCCACTCCAGTATTCTTGCCTGGAGAATCCCAGGGACAGGGGAGCCTGGTGGGCTGCCAGCTATGGGGTCACACAGAGTCGGACACGACTGAAGCAACTTAGCAGCAGCAGCAGGAATTTATTGCTATAACCTTCTTTCTTAATACTGCTTTTGCTGCATCCCTAAGTTTTTGTTATATTGTATTTTCATTTGTCTATTTTCTAAATTCCTTTGTCATTTTTTCCTTTGACCCATTGATTGTCAAAAAATATGTTGTTTGGTTTCTGCATATTAAAATTTTCCAAGTTTTCTTTTGCTGTTGATTTCTAGTTTAATTGGAAAAGATGGTGGTTGTAAAAGGTACTTGATATGGTGTGTCCATTGACATAGTTTTATATTTAATTATTTTTGTGTTTTTTATCTTTTAAATTCTATACCAGAATTAAAAGTGACTTATGCATCACCATTACAGTATTACAAGATTCTGTATTTGTCTATATATTTACCTTTACTGGAGAATTTTCTGTTTTTCAGTGGTTCTATGTACTGTCTAATTAGTGTTTTTGCTTCAACTTGAATGACTCTCTCTAGCAATTCTTATAAAAGACAGATTCACTGGTGATTAACTCTTTCAGCCTTTGTTTATCTTGTTAGGTCTTTATTTCTTTGAGTTTTGAAGGGCAGTTTTTCCAGATATAGTATTGTGGTCAGCAGGTTTTTTGTTTGTTTCAGTGCTTTGAATATATCATCCACTACTTTCTGGATTGTAATGTTTCTCCTTCTAAATTTTAAAAAATTCGTTAGTTTTGGGTGCGCTGAATCTTTGTTGCTGTGCTCAGGCTTTCTCTGGTTGTGGTGAGTGGGGCTACAATCTAGTTGCAGTGTGCAGACTGCTTTTTATGGTGGCTTCTCTTATTAGAGAGCACCGGGCTTCAGCAGTTGTGGTGAGTAGTCTCAGTAGTTCTTCACAGGCTCAAGCGCATTCGGGCTTCAGTAGTTGCGGTGTGTGTGGGCTCAGTAGTTGTGGCCAGGGACTTAGCTGCCCCGCAGCACGGGGAGTCTTCCCAGGCCAGGGATGGAACCTGTGTCTCTGCATTGGCAGGCAGATTCTTAACCACTCTACCACTAGGGAAGTCCAAGGCCTGTAATGTTTTTGATGAGTAACTGCTGATCATCTTGTGGATGCTCCCTTGTACCTGATGATTTGCTTTTTCTCTTGCTGCCTTTTGGACTCTGTCTGTCTTTAACTTTTGACCCTTTGGTTATATGTCTTAGTGTAGGCTTTTTTTTAGTTCATCCTAGTTGTCTTCTTTTGAGCATTTTGAATTTGGATGTCCTTCTTTTTGGATTTGGTAAGTTTGGGACCATTTGTTTCTTCCTATAAACTTCCTGCTCCTTTTTCCTCCTTTTAGGGCTTCCATATGTGTGTCTTGATATGTTGGTGGTGTCATCAGTTTCTTAGGTTTTATTCATTCATTTCTTTCCCTTTGAGTCCATTAATTCTTCTGCTTAATCAAGTCTGCTGTTACTAGGTTGATTCCCCCCCCCCCCCCAATTCATTTATTGTAACCTTCAGGTCCAGATTTTCCATTTGGGTTTTTTTTTTTTTTTTAATGTTTTCTGTGTGTGTGTGTGTGTGTGTTTAATGTTTTCCATCTCTTTCTTGATATGTTCATACATTGTTTTTCCTGATTTAGTTCGTCTGTGTTCTTTTAGTGCATTGAACTTTATTAATATGATTATTTTAAACTTTTATTGTCAGATAATTCACCAATCTCTTATTTCTTTAGGATCAGTTTCTGGAGATTTATTTTTTTTTGATTGTCCAGTTGCCCCCTGCCTCGTGTTTTCATACACCGCCTTGTTTTTTTCTATTGTTATAATTTGTGTGTTTGAACTGTAACTCCTAGTCTTTATGAACTGGCTTCATACAGGGTAAGAGCTTTAGCAATCAACCCAGGTAGGGAGTCTGGAGGCCCTCAAACCTTTTCTGGAGATGTATCTTCCCTGGGCACCTTCACATAATTTCCTAGTTAGAGGGGTTCCCTGGATTTTCTATTAGGAGCTTGTTGTAATGTTTTGCTCCCTCTGGTGTTTGTCAGTGTTACTGCGAGTTTTCTGATGTTGAAACAAGCCTCTTAAGTTCTTTTTTGTTCTCCACAGCACCTAGGCATCCAAAGAATGTTGGCTCAGTTAGCCTTCTGAGTTAAGTGAGAAGGAAGATAGTCCCTGGGGCAACTCCCCCAAAAGCTGAAATTTTAGACCCACGTTCTGCTCTTCTGTTTCCTTCCCAAGGAAGAGCTGTGAGCTGAGTGTTTTCTCCTGATTGCCTGAAGCAGTATCAGATCCTGTCTGGTGATGCTAGTTTTTGTGTTCCATCTTGCTCCCTCTTGGGCTTTTTTTGATAAATAGATTCATATATTTTATCTTAACTACTAGTTCTATTGCATTTTCTCTTTTTTGTTTTGTTTTTTCTTCAAGGACTCCACTTATATGAATGTCGTTTCTTCTTTGCCTATTTTTATATTCTGTCATCTTTCTTACTCATTTTACTTCTTTCTTCACTTTATTCCTATTCACTTGGTTATTTGACATCCTATATAAAGCACACTTAAGTCTTTGAGTATATTTTACACTAGGCTTCTCATAATTTTAGTTTTCATTTCTGAGGTAATTGTCTTTTTCTTTCTTTTTGCGTTCAATCAACTCTTTCCGTTTTTTTCCTGAGTCTTTTGCGTCCTTCTCCCATGTTAGTTTTTTGTGTATTTGGGGTAGTTCACAACATTCTTAGTTTAGTAGTGCCCTCTTCTGTCAGTGTAGGCTGTGTGGAATGATCTGCTTTTGAGGAGTAGGCAAAGAATAGCTTGTCTCATTCTGGCTCTTTCTAGCTCCCCATAATTTTGTTTTCTGCAGGACAAGTGAAATGGGCTCAGTTTAAATTTTTTTTTTCTTCTCTGTAAGTATTTGAAACTTGCTCTTTTGATTTTGATCTCCAGGAATCTTGCTACACTCTGTTTTGTGCTGATGGTTCATCTGTAATTCAGTTTGTCATTGTGGCTTAAGTTTTTTAGTCCTTTACTAGTAAGTTTATAATTACAGTGAGGTAGAGTAGATAATTGTAGTTACTCAATCAGCTATATTTAGTTGGAAATTTTGGATGCAAATTTTTAAAATATCAATGAATGTTTAACTTTGTATGCAGTCTAATTTGATGGATTCTGAAACCTAGCCTGCATATTGGGGTATGAGCTTGACAAGATGGAAAAGAGACATACAATGATTCAAATTTCAGTCCTGCTAATTTCTGTCATAGAAATCACAGAGTCTTAGTTTACTCATCTCCAGAAGAAAAGTATTTCTACCTTGTACCTTGTGGAATTGTGCTTGGTACTTGCACATGACTAGAAATCATTAATTATATAGCATCTTTTAGTTTGTGTTTAATGGCTTACCATATAATCTCATGTGTTACTAAGAAGAGTATAAAGTGTAGAGAAATTATATGCTTTATACTTTTCTTAATAATTGATGCTTTCATATTGTGCTGGAGAAGACTCTTGAGTTCCTTGAACTGCAAGAAGATCCAACCAGTTGATCCTAAAAGAAATCAGCCCTGAATATTCATTGGAAGGACTGATGCTGAAGCTTCAATACTTTGGCCACCTGATATGAAGAGCTGACTTATTGGGAAAAGACCCTGATGCTGGGAAAGATTGAAGGCAAAAGGAGAAGGGGCCAGCAGTGGATGAGATGTTAGATAGGATCACTGACTCAATGGACCTGAATTTGAGCAAACCCTGGGAGACAGTGTAGGAGACAGAGGAGTCTGGTGTGTTGTAATTCATGGGATCTCAAAGAGTAGGAAATGACTTAGTGACTCAACAATAACAAAATTTTTCTAGGAAAACCCAAAAAATGTTTAGGTATGTAATAGATAGGTGTAAAAGGATATTTCAGAATGTCAAAGTACCATGAGAAGTGATTTTGTGTTTTTGGTAGAGAGTTCCTTCATTTAAGATGTTAAACCTTTTTATATCTTTTTTTTTTTTTTTTTAGTTTACAAAAGTAATATAGATTTATAGAAAATGAATGTATAGAAAATTCTGAAACCGCAAAAGGCACACAGAAGGAATAGCATTTTGTGGAATGTTCTATTCTGTATTCTTCCAGGCTTTTTTTAAGGTCACTAGAGGTCTGTGTTATGTTGTTTTCTACTATTATCTAAGAGTTCTAGTTTATGGATATAACAATTTATATACTAATTATGTATTTATTGCTATTTAGACTTTTTTTTTTGGTGTTAGAAACAGTGCCATGGTGAGCATTTTCATTTAGTCAGTGTTGCCCATTTGTTGGTTGCCTTTTGAAGAATTCCATTTGTGGAGTTGGTAGGTCAAAGGCATGCTTTCATAAAGGAAATTAAGTAGTACTTGGTTTTTAGTTGTTATTAAAAATTAGGTACCATCACCCATGTATAATGCAGCATGTAACAAGAACAGCATTATTCCTGTCAACCTCTTCCCCGCCAATACAATGACAAATCAAAACTCTGATACCTACTTTCAGACTTTTGTGTGTGTTTGCCACTGATTATAACTATTATATGAAACACAGTCCTCAAGAAGCCTTGTCATTGTTTTTTCTGATTTTTTTTTTTTTTTTTTTTTTTACAGATAGACTGATAATCTGGGGAAGGAAATGGTAGCTGAAAATTTATTTATAGAACTAAATTTAGTCTGTAAATGGGGGAGTATGTCATGGTCTAGCTCCTTAAATTTCTGGCTGCATCTGTCATCTGTCTGCTGCATTAAGAAGGGAGTCATCCATGATCTGTTTTTAAATTTTTCATTTGTAAAATTAATGTTAAATCTTAATCTATTAAAGATGTATTTCAAAAATTAGATTATACCTAAAAATGTATTTAGGACAAAGTCAAATATACATCAAAAGAATCTCTTCAAAAAAAAAAAAAGTGCATACTGTTTTTGTTACCTGTGTCTGTAGATTTATTAGCATTATAAGAACCTGTTTTGTAATCTTTATTAGACTTTTCTAGTAAGGGTGGAATAGTCAAGAAACATTGGAATCAGAATCCTGAAATTTCTCTCTCTTATATATCATTACTATTTGCTAAGAGTAAGTCACTTGTTTCTTGAATGCCATTTATAAAAATGGAAAATAATATCTACCCTTGTGTCCCAAGATTGTAAGGAGCTAATAGGCATGTGATTGTGGGTGTACTTTGAGAACTATAAAATATTACATCAGTGCAGGGTGACATTGCATACTGTATCACTTTTTTTAACCAGGAGAGGTGAAATATCATCAAGGTAATAGAAAATAGAGCTTCCCAGGTGGCTCAGACGGTGAAGAATCTGCTGCAGTGTGAGAGACCCAGGTTTGATCCCTGGGTTGGAAAGATCCTCTGGAGAAGGGAAGGGCTACCCATTCCAGTCTTCTTGCCTGGAGAATCCCAGCCAAGAGGAGCCTGGTGGGCTACAGTTTATGGGGTCACAAACAGTTGGACACAACTGAGCAACTTTCACCTTCAATAGGAAAATACAGGCTTAATTAATGCTATAAATTGCTGGCCTCATTCAAGGCCTGGCTTTCTAGTTTCTTGATGTTGTTTGTGTGTTTGATCCCCTCAAAAGTTCTTAGTCAACTCGAAAGTATTTACTCCAAATAACTAAATTGATAGTAATATTTGTATGAAAAGTATACTTAGTGCTTCAGCTTGGGATTCTGTCCTATGAAAAAAAACATTTTCTGAAGGTGAAGAAGCTGTCCTGTCCCTTGGTTCAGCTGGTTGCCTTTTTCTGAATGTCTCTGGGCTCTAGTCCATTTTGGATAGTCTGTTCCCTGTGCCTGGATTGTTTCTTCTTTTCCTCTTTTGCCTTGCTAAATTGCTATTGATCCTAAAACTCTTAGTTTATATTTTACTGCCTTTGGACATCTTCAGCAATATGTGAACCGTCAACTTCCAGATGTTCAAGCTGGTTTTAGAAAAGGCAGAGGAACCAGAGATCAAATTGCCAACATCCGCTGGATCACCGAAAAACCAAGAGAGTTCCAGAAAAGCATGTATTTCTGCATTATTGACTATGCCAAAGCCTTTAACTGTGTGGATCACAAGAAACTGGAAAATTGTTCAAGAGATGGGAACACCAGACCACCTGACCTGCCTCTTGAGAAATCTGTATGCAGGTCAGAAAGCAACAGTTAGAACTAGACATGGAACAACAGACTGGTTCCAAATAGGAAAAGGAGTACGTCAAGTCTGTATATTGTCACCCTGTTTATTTAACTTCTCTGCAGAGTACATCATGAGAAACGCTGGGCTGGAAGAAGCACAAGCTGGAATCAGGATTGCTGGGAGAAATATCAATAACCTCAGATATGCAGATGACACCACCCTTATGGCAGAAAGTGAAGAGGAACTCAAAAGCCTCTTGATGAAAGTGAAAGAGGAGAGTGAAAACGTTGGTTTAAAGCTCAACATTCAGAAAATGAAGATCATGGCATCTGGTCCCATCACTTCATGGGAAATAGATGGGGAAACAGTGGAAGCAGTGCCAGACTTTATTTTTTGGGGCTCCAAAATCACTACAGATGGTGATTGCAGCCATGAAATTAAAAGACGCTTACTCCTTGGAAGGAAAGTTATGACCAACCTAGATAGCATATTCAAAAGTAGAGACATTACTTTGCCAACAAAGGTCCATCTAGTCAAGGCTATGGTTTTTCCATTGGTCATGTATGCATGTGAGAGTTGGACTGTGAAGAATGCTGAGTGCCGAAGAATTGATGCTTTTGAAGTGTGGTGTTGGAGAAGACTCTTGAGAGTCCCTTGGACTGCAAGGAGATCCAACCAGTCCATCGTGAAGGAGGTCAGTCCTGGGTGTTCTTTGGAAGGAATGATGCTAAAGCTGAAACTCCAGTACTTTGACCACCTCATGTGAAGAGTTGACTCATTGGAAAAGACTGATGCTGGGAGGGATTGGGGGCAGGCGGAGAAGGGGACAACAGAGGATGAGATGGCTAGATGGCATCACCGACTCGATGGACGTGAGTTTGAGTGGACTCCGGGAGTTGGTGATGGACAGAGAGGCCTGGCGTGCTGCAATTCATGGGGTCACAAAGAGTCGGACATGACTGAGCAACTGAACTGAACTGAACTGGACATCTTTATCTGTTTTCCCAGAATGAGTGTTTTGACCAATTGTGAAGAGACATGGTTGTCAAGCTCAGACATGATTGCATACTTAGATAATCTATCTTCCACTAGCTAGGTTCTTTAATGGCGAAGTCTGTCTCTGTCTCATTCACTCATAATTCTCAGTGACAGGAATAGTATCTGGTGTCTACCAGGTGCTCTGAAAAATGTTGAAATGATGGCTTCTGATATATAAATCTTAATTTATGCAATGCAGGGTAGCCAGATGAGATTTAAGGAATTTCTGAAGCAATCCATTTAAATATTTAGGAACCTTAAAGAGAGGAGGCAGTGCGGCTAGAATAAAGTTTGGGAGGAGAGAAGTATGAGAAGTCTTGTAAGTCATTGAGTGATTTTAACCTTTGAATATGAAGGGGATCCTGCATGGCCTAGTTTACATTCCAAACAGTAAAGGTGCTTTGTTGGAAATTATTCATAGTGGGTCAGAGAGAAAGTATCTGTTAAGTGGTGAGGTAATGAGAAGTTACTAGAATCTGGATGTATATTATAAGAACTATTTTTTCATCTTTGTTAAAAAATGCTTCTTGCTATGATACTAATATAGTCTGTTGATTATAATTTTCTCTTGTCTTTGAGTTATTGAGAATTTTGTACTTTTGAAGTTTGAGGTGTATAAACGCAGAAGATACTTAGAATCTGATATAAATTCTTTTTCTGTTATTTGCTTTTATTTGTGTTATCTGGTATTGGTGATAAGCACCTCAATTAATTTAACAAACAAGGGATCAGTTTTCTTGTAATTGAGATGTTAAATTCTGCTTTATGAATACTTAATTCTGCTTATTAAAATTGTAGTCATTTAAAGTGATACCAGTATGTATACAAGTATTAAGGGAGAATAATGGCAATGTTTTCTGAAGGTCTGTAGTGTAGGAACTACTGTTTTTTAATTGATTCTTAAAGTACTTTGCAATTATTAAATAAAATAAATTTTAAATAGAATTTTGTATTGAATTGACATTATTGAAACAACTTACATTGCCTGCTTTACATTTTCCAGGAACATCACTTACAGCGAGCTATTTCGGCACAGCAAGTGTTTAGAGAAAAAAAAGAGAGCATGGTCATTCCAGTTCCTGAGGCAGAGAGCAACGTCAACTATTACAATCGCTTGTACAAAGGAGAGTTTAAACAGCCAAAACAGTTCATTCACATTCAGCGTAAGTTTGTTAATTCATTTTTTCTGTTTGTAATTTAAATGTATCAAACAGTGAAAAATCCTTTCTCTCTTTTTACACAAAGAAATTTGAATTTTAAAATTCATACCCACTGATTTATAGAAATGTAAAACATGAAAGAATAAAATTCTTCTGTGCTTACATCTGAACTTCAAGATCATTTTGATTGTGAGTTACATTTGGAACAGTTGATGGTTATGTTGTATAGGATTTTCTGCAGAACTTAAACTTATACAGCTGGAACATATAATATATTACCTTTTTATATATTTTTTTGCATATTATACTGTTTTTATACACTTACTATACAGCTATAAAGTATAATGGATTACCGTACCCAAATAAGGTATGTTTTTCAAGGCCTAGTGGCTATAATGCTGATTAGGGGCAAATCTGAAATTTTTTTAGAATTAGATCCTACACCTCTACCTTCTTGTAATTTTTATGGAATTCTAATTCTTCCTCCTTTGATCCTCTTATTTTTCTCCCCATTGTTATTTTTTAAATGATCACCATCTCTGATCTTAAAACTGTTTCACTAATCTCCTAACTGTTCTGTTATCCATACCCTCTTCTAATCTTCTCCACAAAGTCCACTGGCACCAGAATGGTCTTCCTGAAGTGTCTGTCTGATCAGATTATGACCTGGACTTAAAATTGTACTGTGTTCTTTATTTTATAGTAGCAGTGTTCAGCTAATTTTGCAGACAGATGCTAGTGTCTTAGTTTCTTGTCTGGTTGTATTTGGGAAATAAACTTTGAGTCGTTTGTTAAAATAGTGTTGAGGGCTCTGCTTCACGTGTACCTGTATGAGAGTCTCTTGATTTGCAGCCTGGTAATAGTTATTTTTAAAAAGTTGTCAGGGTAATTCAAAACCTCTCCAGATTTAATACTGACTGTAAAATCTAGTATTTTTCATTAGTTCTCAAGATATACATTTGTCATATTTGAAATGAGATTGCATCTTAAATTGCTTTACTTCTCAATTAAAGTATGGTTTGTCTAAAGAGAATTTCTACTTGTTTTTGCCAGGCATCTGGGGACCAACCTGAGACCACCTTAAAGTCTTTGCTTGTTTTGTTTTATTTGTTTGCTTTTGGACCACACTGGTAGCTTTAGTTTTACTTGTTTGTTTTTAGACCACACAAGTAGGCTGTGGACCTGCTTGGAATTCAGTTCTCAGGAAGAGATTTTCTTCCCCCCTCCTTCCACCTAAGGGCAATTTGAGAAATATAGTTTCATGTTGTTCCTTTCTGCATGGCTGTTGTATTTATCTTATGCTGAAGTTCTTGCCCTTTGATATAAAGCTTTATGTAGGGATATTATATAAATTTAAATATAAAGCTTTTTCTTTTTCTTTCTTGCAGTTCATAAAGTAATGGTGCATCTTGTAATTGCTGGCATTATAGATTTAATAGAATGCAATAATAGCCAAAGTCTCTGATTTGAATGCAAGGCCATTTGTGATTTGTTACCTGCTTCCCCCTTTAACCTCATTTCCAGTTGCTCTTTCCCTCCCACTTTATCCTGTAGGGAATAAAATTATCCACATTTGCCTTGTTTCACACTTCACATTTCCTTGCATGTGCTGTTCAAGTCTTCTTTCCTTTTCTATAGCTTAAGATCTTCGAACTCCCTTTTGCTGCTTAACCCTGATATCTCATTCTACCTCTCCTTTGCTTTATCTCAGTAGCTTGCCTCTGTCAGAGGACTCACCATGCTTTATTGTGATTATTTGTAACCATTCTGTCTCTCCTTTTAGATTGTGAGCCCCTTGAGGGCAGGGACTATGTTTTATTTTCCCTTTGTATCTTTAGAGTCAAGTGCATGGCTTATAAATGCTCAATAAAATGGCATGTTTGTTGACTGGTTGAGTTGTTTTTAAATGGCTTAAAAGCCTTTAGGTGTCAGAACCATTTTCCAGAGACTGTTCCCCTAAGCATTCAAGAGAAACACAGTTGCAAAAATTATTTGTGTGATTTGTTTTCTCTGTGTCTTTGACTTTGAAATCCCTTAGCTTGTTGAATTTTCCTTGTCTTTGTATCAGGAATGAGATAGCTGTTCATAATAGAAATTTTAGGCATTTTTTAAGCCAACATATCCCCACTCTTCCTTTTTTTTTTATTTTTATTTTTTCCCACTCTTCCTTTTTGTGTATTTTAATAACAGTATAGCTGGACAGTAGGACCATTTGTAAAACCCATTCTTGGCAACCAAGAACCAGAAATTGGATGTAACCCATCTGGGTCAGACCCAATAGATACAATAAATATTAATCTTGTGTTGTTTTTTCTCCATTTCATTTTATTCTATTGCTGTAATAAATGGAATAAAAATAATAGAAGATTATTTTAGCTACTTCCTTTTTTCTCATTGAGTCTTAGCATATATATTTTATATATACTATTATATACTAAATTGTGCTGCACAGTTTTTTTCTGCCTTTTCTATTTATATTTTAGTTTCCTCAGGTTTTTATGTAGTCTTCTGTTGTCATTTTCAATGTATATATAATTTTCCATCAAATGTATATTCCATTATTTGCGTGCCTTTTTGCCTACTATTGGGCTTCCTTGGTGGCTCTGCTTTAGTCTTTGTACCTTCCAATCCGTCATCCACATTGCCACTTTTGTGATTGGTACCCATTTAGAATGTTTCCAAGACTTACTGTTGCCTATAGGATAAAATTTTAACTCATCTGTGTGATGTTTAAGGCTCTCCTTTGTGCCTGTCTCGTCACAGTCTGCTATGTGTTCTTCCACCGTGACATCAGCCTGTCATTGAAATGAACTGTTGACAGTCTGTTCCTCCTCTAAACTGTAAGTTCTTTGGGAACAGATGCTGCATCTCATTCACCATACAGTCCCACACTACAATCTCAATATACTGCACACCCAACCTCCCCCCACACCAATTCCTCTAACTCTTCACACTTTCAGCTACAATAATAGATCCTTTTAGCTCTATGATTCATCCCTTATTTTCTCATCCAGGCCTTTACATAGCCCTTTACTTCTCTTTTCCCATTGTTAAAGTACAGTTTATTCTCCAAGGCTCATCTCCAGGGCCACCTTTAAGAGCCTTTTCCTAACCCCTTTAAGCAGAGTTCCTAACAGTGTTTACCTCAAGCCCTCTTGTCGTGTGTACACCCTCACTGTGGCATCAACCACCTGTAGTTGCAATTGTTTGCCCTCTGTTGCTTCACAGGTTATAAGGCTCATTGAGAGAAGGGACTTTTTTTTTTCTTCTTAATTTTACTGCCTACTGTAGTACCTAGCATATGACTAGGTATGAAGTTAAATATTTTGCCAAATAAATCATGAATGAATGGTGAAGATAAAAGCATACACATCTTGACATTTTTGAGACATTGATCTTGTAGGAGTCAAAATTGTATACAGAATTAATAATATAAGAATACAATTATTGACATGTACAGTAAAATTGAGAAGACCTGCTATGTGAATCCAAGTCAAGAATTGAGCTCAGTTACTCACCAACAATGTCATTATGTCATTTTAAAACAAAAAGTGTTTGCCTAGGAGTTAGGAGTGGAATGACTCCAGTGTGGTGTGGATGTGAGATAAACCTGATATTCTTTCCTGTTCCTTTTGGTAATAGTTCTACTTAGTAACCTGTATTAGTGTTCTGGAGAACTTAATCACAACACGTTGTGGTATTTTGCCCAGGTTTAAAGCATTTTGGTGGCATATAGTCTTTGATGACCCAAGATACTCAAACTGTTCCTCATTTCAGCTAATTCTACATATTGGTCAGTTGTGTGACATACGTAGAAAATGCTACCTCCATTTTACTTACTGTTATAATGGATTTACTTTGGGTACCTTCAGTTCAGTTCAGTCGCTCAGTCGTGTCCAATTCTTTGCGACTGCATGAATTGCAGCACGCCAGGCCTCCCTGTCCGTCACCAACTCCCAGAGTTCACTCAAACTCGTGTCCATCGAGTCAGTGATGCCATCCAGCCATCTCATCCTCTCTTGTCCCCTTCTCCTCCTGCCCCCAATCCCTCCCAGCATCAGAGTCTTTTCCAATGAGTCAACTCTTCGCATGAGGTGGCCAAAGTATGGGAGTTTCAGCTTTAGCATCATTCCTTCCAAAGAAATCCCAGGGCTGATCTCCTTCAAAATGGACTGGTTGGATCTCCTTGCAGTCCAAGGGACTCTCAAGAGTCTTCTCCAACACCACCGTTCAAAAGCATCAATTCTTCAGCACTCAGCTCTCTTCACAGTCCAACTCTCACCTGCATACATGACCACTGGAAAAACCATAGCCTTGACTAGATGGACCTTTGTTAGCAAAGTAATGTCTCTGCTTTTCAGTATGCTATCTAGGTTGGTCATAACTTTTCTTCCAAAGAATAAGCGTCTTCTAATTTCATGGCTGCAGTCACCATCTGCAGTGATTTTGGAGCCCCAAAAAATAAAGTCTGACACTGCTTCCACTGTTTCCCCATCTATTTCCCATGAAGTGATGGGACCAAATGCCATGATCTTCGTTTTCTGAATGTTGAGCTTTAAGCCAACGTTTTCACTCTCTTTCACTTTCATCAAGAGGCTTTTGAGTTCCTCTTCACTTTCTGCCATAAGGGTGGTGTCATCTGCATATCTGAGGTTATTGATATTTCTCCTGGCAATCTTGATTCCAGCTTGTGCTTCTTTCAGTCCAGCGTTTCTCATGACGTACTCTGCATATAAGTTAAATAAGCAGGGTGACAATATACAGACTTGACGTACTCCTTTTCCTATTTGGAACCAATCTGTTGTTCCATGTCCAGTTCCCAATGTTAAAATTCTTTCATTCGGTATGGAGTTTAAAAGCTTATTAAATTCAAAATCCAAATTTTTCGTCTTAAGGAAATGACTTTGTTTACATTGCAGTAAATTCTTTATTTTGACTTCCCATTATCCCTTTCATTTAATGTAATATTTTACAGTATCTCAGAATTTTAGAATATGAAGGAACTTGAGATACTGTTTCATAAGTATTCTGAATATGTCCTGTTTTGAACTCAATTCAATGTTTCTTTGAATCAGGACTCCTTTGCATGTTTTCAAATGAAGGTTTACTTAGCCTTCTCAGTGCATTGCTCCCACAAACACAGGTAAGTAGAAAGAACGTCACCTGTTAGCTGAAAGAGTCCAGGAGAAAGGATTGGTGAGATAGCACCCTTTGTTATCTGTCAGGCAGGGAGATGAACCCACTCAAAGGAAATTGAATTCTGCTCTTTGTGTCTGCAGCCCACATCTGAAGTCCTGGGAAGGTACCTGTCTGTGTGTGTACACTACTGTACACGTTCGTACTCTTGAAACTGACTCCTCAGTTCAGTGAAGCCGATCATTGTCAAGTCTTGACTTAAAAAAGAAGAAAAATTACACTTGTTTAGTATCACGTGGATTGTTTATTCTACTACGTTTTCAGCAAGAGTGAGACAGATGCTGATCTAACATCCAGTGTCAATCTCATTATCCTTGAAATGTTTATTGCTGTTCTCCTCATTAAACAAAAATGATGATAACTGACTGTTTGCCTTCATAGGACAAATATGTTTTGATTGGAAAGAGTTGAAAAATATCCCAAATGAAGAACATTGTTTGGTTTTTACAATAAAACTTTTTGGTGAAAAAGATACATTCTAGGAATATCATTTCTTATTTAAAAATTCCTTTTTTTAAAACTGGATATCTGTTAAGAAATCAGGTTGAACAGAAATGATATCACACAATTAAATACCAGAAAAGCCATGCCGGAAGTACAGAAGTGGATTATATCCGATTTGTGGAAAAAACGTTCCAGGTGAAGCTAGATTCCAGGTTGACGTGGTTAGAAAGATACTGGGGGCAGTGAGCAAGGTCAGGCCATGAGGGCAACCTACATTCAGACTAGCTGTCTTTAAGGATCTTCCTATCTTCTCTGAGGAAGCCTATACTTGTGCTGAGCCTCTTATCTTTGGATAAAGATGTGAGTATGGGCACTAGTTCTGAAATGGTAGAATAGTATCTGGGTGAGTACGAACCCAGGAAAGGGTGAAGAGCCCTAAAACTTAGAAAATATTAAATAATGAGTAATGACAGATATTTGGGAAAGCAGTATAATCATTTGACAGTCTGGGATAGAGAGGTGAAAGAGAAGTCTAGAGGATAAGGAGCATGTGCCTTGGGCTTGTGTGCCTTTTCTTATGTCTGCTTATGAAAAATACCAGAGACATTTTTCACAGAACTAGAACAAATACTTTTAAAATTTGTGTGGAAATACAAAAAACCCCAAATAGCCAAATCAGTCTTCAGAAGATTATAGGAATCATGCTCCCTGGCTTCAGACTATACTGCAAAGCTAGAGTAATCAAAACAGTGTGATACTGGCCCAAAACAGCTGTAGATCAATGGCGAGCAAGATAGAGAGCCCAGAAATAAACCCACTTGCTTATGGTCAATTAATTTGCAACAAAGAAGGAACGAATGGAGAAAAAACAGTCTCTTCAGTAAGTGGTGCTTGGAAAATTGGACAGCTACTTGTAAAAGAAAGAAATTGTAACATTCTCTAACACCATAAACAAAACTAAGAATGGATTAAATGTAAGACTGGATAGTATAAAACTCCTAGAGGAAAACATAGAACACTCTTTGACATGAATTGCAACCATATTTTCTTGGATGTATCTCCTAAAAGAAACAAAAACAAATGGGACCTAATTGAATGTAAAAGCTTTTACACAGCAAAGGAAACCATTGTCAAAATGAAAAGACAACCTACTGAATGGGAGAAAATGTTTGCAAATGATAAGACTGATAAGGAATTAATATCCAACATATATAAACAGCTCGTGTAACTCAACATCAAAAAAACAACCTGATTTAAAAATGGGTAGGACTGAATAGACATTTTTCCAAGGAGGACGTGCAGATGACCCAACAGGCATGTGAAAAGAAGCTCAACTAATCATCAGGGAAATGCGAATCAAAACCACAATGGGACATCACCTTGCACATGTCAGAATGCTTGTCATTTAAAATTTAAAAAAAAAAACATTGCTGAGGATATTGAGAAAAAGGAATCTTTGCACATTGTTAGTGGGGATGTACCTTGGTGCAGCCATTGTGGAGAACCATATGGAGGTTTCTCACAAAACTAAAAATAGAACTATTTCAACAGTTCCACTTCTGGGTGTATATCTGAGAAAAGCAACACTAATTTGGAAAGATACATGTACCCTATTGTTTGTAGCAGTATTACAACTGCCAAGATATGAAAGCAACCTAAGTGTGCATGAACAGGTGAATGAATAAAGATGTGGTATATACATACACAATGAAATACTACTTAGCCATAAAGAATGTTTTAAGAGCAGGCTTCAAAGACCTTGTAAGTAGGGGACCCAAAATTTGAACCAGGCAGACAGATTCCAGAATACATGCTTTTTTTCCCCAGCTTTGTTGAGATATAACTGACATACAGCACTGTATAAGTTAAAAGTGTGCAGCTTAATGATTTTCCCTATGCATGTTTTGAAATGATTTGTTGTTGTTCAGTTGCTAAGTTACGTTTGACTCTTTGAGACCCTGTGGACTGCAGCATGCCAGGTTTCCCTGTCCTTCACCATCTCCTGGAGTTTGCCCAAGCTCATGTCCATAGAGTCGGTGATGCCATCCAACCATCTCATCCTCTGTTGTCCCCTTCTCCTTCCTTCAGTCTTTCCTAGCATCAGATTTGAAATGATTACTAGAATGCATTTAGTTAACATTTATCACTTCATATACAGAAAAAGGAATAAAAATATTTTTTCCTGTAATGTGATCTTAGGACTTACTCTCTTAACAACTTTCATATGTAACATATTAGCTGTGTTATATGGTCATCATGTTGTACCTTACATCCCCAGTACTTAAAACTGGGAATTTGTACCTTTTGACTACCTTCATCCCCTTCTCCCTCTCCCAATCCCCCATTTCCAGTAACCACAATATAATCTCTCGTTCTGTGAGTTTGGGATGGTAGGGGGTAGAAATTTTTTTTATATCCACTTGTGAGATCATAAAGTATTTGCCTTTGTCTGTCTGACTCAGTTCACTTAGCATAATGCCCTCAAAGTCCATCCATAATGCCCGTAAATGGGCAAGACTTCTTGTTTTTTAATGGCTGAATAGTATTCCATTATATACATGTACCACAGCTTCCTTCGTTCACTTACTGTTAGGCATTTAGGTTGTTTCTGTGTCTTGGCTATTGTAAGTAATGCTGCTGTGAACATGGTGGTGGGGGCAGGTCAGCGGGGGGTTGCATCATATGTCTCTTACGTAGTTTTTTCATTTCCTTTGGCCATATTTCAAGAAGTGGGGTTGCTAAATCATATTGTAGTTCTATTTTTACTTTTTTTGAGAAAACTCCGTACTGTTTCACAAAGTGGTTGAATTAATTTGCATTCCCACCCACAGTGCACAAGGGCTCCACATACTCACCAGCATTTGTTGTCTCTTGTCTTTCTGATGCTAGTCATTCTGACAGGCATGAGATGATATTGTGTGGTTTTGATTTGCATTTCCCTAATAATTAGTGAGGCTGAGTATCTGTTAGCTATTCATGTATCTTTGTTGGACAAATGTCTATTCAGGTCCTTTACACATTTTTTATTGGATTGATAATCTTTTTAAATTTTTAGATTTACAGAAAATTGAGCAGATAATACAGCAATTCCCCCCCCCCCCCACACACACACACACAATTTCCCCTATTACTACCTTGCATTAGTATGGTACATTTGTTACAGTAACGTAGTCAGTACCTTATTAACTAAAGTCTGTAGTTTGTGTTACTGTTTGCTGTTTGTTTTGTATAGTTTTAATGAATTTTTAAAAATCCATATCATAGATTCATCATTACATTATCCTACAGAATAGTTGAATTACCATAAAAACTCCCTGTATTTTCACCTATTCGTTCCTCCAGATCCCTGGCAATCACTCATCTTTCTGCTCTTTCTATAGTTTTGCTTTCCAAATTGTAATTTAAGTGAAATTACACATGACATGGGCTTTTCAGACTGGTTTCTTTCACTTACCATTATGTATTTCAGGTTCTCTGTTTTTTTTCTTTGACTTGGTAGTTCTCTTTTTAATTATTGAATTAAAAATAATTATTAATTATTCCATTATATGGATAATTCCAGAGAAGGCAATTGCACCCCAGTCCAGTACTCTTGCCTGGAAAATCCCATGGACGGAGGAGCCTGGTGGGCTGCAATCCATGGGGTCGCGAAGAGTCGGACACGACTGAGCGACTTCACTTTCACTTTTCACTTTCATGCATTGGAGAAGGAAATGGCAACCCACTCCAGTGTTCTTGCCTGGAGAATCCCAGGGACGGGGGAGCCTGGTGGACTGCCGTCTATGAGGCTGCACAGAGTCAGACACTACGGAAGCGACTTAGCAGCGGCAGCATATGGATAATTCAGTGTTTGTTTATTCATTTACCTATTGAAGGACATGTTGGTTGCTTCCAATTTTAAAAAATTATGAAAAATCTCTGTCTTCATTTTTTGTGTGGACGTTGAGTTTTCGGCTCTTTTGGGTAAACACCTGGGAGCACAGCTGTTGAATTATACAGTAAGGCAGTGTTAGCTTTGTAAGAAGCTGCCACACTGACTGCTTTCAAAGTGGCTATTTCATTTCTCATTTTTCATTTTTACTAGCAGTGAAGGAGCGTTCCTGTTGCTCTGTATCCTCGTCAGCTTTTGGTGTGGTCAGTTTTAGAATTTTAGCCATTCTAATAAGATGTAGTGGTATCTCATTCTCTAATAACCTAGGATGTTGAGTACCTTTTCATATGATTAATTGCATTTTGTGTATCTTCCTGGGTTAAGTGTCTGTATCTTTACCCATTTTAAAGTTGGATTCTTTGTTTTCTTATTGTTGAATTTTAAGTGTTCTGTATATATTTTTGAGTACTTTATCAGATCTGAGTTTTGAAAATATTTTCTCCCAGTCTGTGACTTGTCTTTTCATTCCTTTAATATATCTTTCCTAGAGCAGGAGGTCCAGCTTAATTATTTTTCTTTCATGGATTTTGCTTTTGGTGATATTTCTAAAATCTCATCACCAAATATGATATCATGTAGGTTTTCTCCTATGTTACTTTCTAGTAGTTTTATAGGTCAGTGTTTTTACATTTAGGTCTGTGATTCATTTTGAGTTAAGTTTTTTGAAAGGTGTAAGACCTGTGCCTAGATTCATCATTTTTAATATGGATGTCCAATTGTCTCAGCACTGTTTGTTGGAAAGATTATTCTTTTTCCTTTCAATTGTCTTTGCTTCTTTTGTTAAAGGTTGATCGACTGGATTTATACGGATCTATTTCTGGGCCCTCTAGTCTCTTTCACTCATCTTTTTGTCTATTTTTTGGTCAGTAGCACACTGTCTGTATTACTGTGGCTTCACAGTATATCTTGAAATCAGTCCTCTGACTTTATTCTTCAATATTATGTTGACTATTTTGAATTTATTTGCTTCATATAAACTTAAGAATCACTTTGTCAGTACTGACTGATACACAGAATGGCTTGCTGTAATTTTGATTGAGATTTCATTGAACCTTTAGATCAAGTTGGGAAAAACTGATAGGTTAACCAAATTGAGTCTTCCTTCCAGTAACCATAACTCTCTTTACATTTATTTAATTCTTTGATAATGTTTCACCAGAGTTGTTTTGTTCTCCACATGTAGAACTTTATTTATTTTATTAGATTTGTATCTTAATGTATCATTTTGGGGGGGTACTAATATAAATGGTTTTGTGTTTTTAGTTTCAAATTTCACTTTCTCATTGTAGTATATAGGAAAGTGATTGATTTTGTATATTAATTGTGTGTTCTGCAACCATGCTATAATCACTCAGTTCCAGGAGTTTTTGGTCACTTCTTTCATAGACTTTCAAATACAGTCCATGGGATCGCAAAGAGCTGGACACGACTGAGCGACATCACATCACTTCATAGATTGTATTAACACCTGTAGACAACCTTGTCATCTGGGGGCAAAGTTATTTTTTTCGTCTTAAGTATTAGCTGGGGTTTCCAGTACAGTGTTGAAAAGCAGTGGTGAGAGGGAACATCATCCTTGCATTGTTTCTGATCTTGGTAGGAAAGCTCTTAGTTTCATACCACTAAGTATGAAGCTTGCTGTAAGGTTTTTGTAGATGTTCTTTATCAAGTTGAGGAAATTTTCCTATATTCCTAGTTTGCTGTCAGTTTTTATCATGAATGGGTGTTGGATTTTGTTAAATGGTTTTTCTGCATCTGTTGAAACAGTTTTATTTTTTCTTTGTTGATGTGGTAGATTACATTCATTGATCTTTTCCAACTTTTCATACCTATGATAAATCCCACTTGGTCTTGGAGTATATTTCTTTTCATACATTGTTAGATTCAGTTCATTAGATTCAACTTTATTGAGGATTTTTGCTTCTACATTCATGAGTGCTACTGGTTTGTAGTTTTGTAATTTCTTTATCTGAGTTTGGTGTTAGGGTAATGCTAGCCTCATAGAAGGAATTAGGAAGAATTCCTTTGGCTTCTATCCTCTGAAAAATGTTGTAGCAAATTGATACTATTTCTAACTTAAATGTTAAATAAAATTCACTAGTGAACCCACCTGTGCTTGATGCTTTCAGTTTTGGAAGATTATTAATTGTTGATTCAGTTTCTTTAATATATACAGGCCTATTCATAGTGTATATTTTTTTCTTATGTGAGTTTAGGCAGATTGTGTCTCTAAGGAACTAGTCCATTTCATAAAGATTATCAGATTTGTCGGCATAGAATTGTTCAGTGTTCTTTGACTATCTTTTTAATATCCGTGGATTCAGTAGTGATGTTCCTTGTTTTTAAATTTCTGACATTAGTAATTATGTTCGCTCTCCTTTTTTCTTAGTTTGGCTAGAAGCTTATTGATTTTATTGATCTTTAAAAAAAAAAAGCTCTCGGTTTTATTGATTTTCCTCTATTATTGTGTTCACTTTAATTGATTTTACTCTATTTCTCATTCCACATCTTCTGCTTACTTTGGATTTAATTTGCTCCTTTCTTTCCAGCTCTCACAGGTAGAAGACTTGATTTTCTATCTTTCTTGTTATATTTCAGTGTTGCAAATTTTCCTCTATCACTGTTTTTACGTCCCACAAATTTTGGTGTTACATTTTCATTTAGTTGAAAATATTTTAAAATTTTTCTTGATACCTCATCTTTGACCATATTTTTAAGAGTAATGTTTCAGTTCAGTTCAGTTCATTTGAGTCACTCAGTCGTGTCCAACTCTTTGCGACCCCATGAGTCGCAGCACGCCAGGCCTCCCTGTCCATCACCAACTCCCGGAGTTCACTGAGACTCATGTCCATCGAGTCAGTGATGCCATTCAGCCATCTCACCCTCTGTTGTCCCCTTCTCCTCCTGCCCCCAATCCCTCCCAGCATCAGAGTCTTTTCCAGTGAGTCAACTCTTCTCATGAGGTGGCCAGAGTACTGGAGTTTCAGCTTTAGCATCATTCCTTCCAAAGAAATCCCAGGGCTGATCTCCTTCAGAATGGACTGGTTGGATCTCCTTGCAGTCCAAGGGACTCTCAAGAGTCTTCTCCAACACCACAGTTCAAAAGCATCAATTCTTCGGCGCTCAGCCTTCTTCACAGTCCAACTCACATCCATACATGACCACTGGAAAAACCATAGCCTTGACTAGATGGACCTTTGTTGGCAAAGTAATGTCTCTGCTTTAGAATATGCTATCTAGGTTGGTCATAACTTTCCTTTCAAGGAGTAAGCGTCTTTTAATTTCATGGCTGCAGAGTAATGTTTAATCCATAAGTATTTGGGGATTTTCCAACTGTCTGTTACTGACTTTTTTTTTTGTATGACTGAAATTCTAAACAGTTCCCTGTTACACCCTACCTCTAGTACCTGACAGTCACCATTCTACTCGTTTTATCTGTGAATTTGTCTACTTTAAGTGGAATCCTGTAGTATTTGTCTTTTTGTGACTGGCTTATTTCACTTAGGATAGTGTTCACAAGGTTCATCCATGTTGTACCATATGACAAGACTTCCTTCTTTTTAAAGGCTGAATAATATTGCATTGTATGTATGCATCGCATTTAGTTTATCCATCCATCTGTTGATGGACATTTAGGTTGTTTCTGTATCTTGACTGTTGTAAATAACATTGCAGAGAACATGGGTGTTCACATATCCCTTCTAGATCCTATTTTTAGTTCTTTTGAATATTTGCACAGAATTATGATTGCTGGAAGTGATAAATAGATTTAAGGGACTAGATCTCATAGACAGGGTGCCTCATGAACTGTGGACGGAGGTTCGTGACTTGTACAAGAGACAGGGATCAAGACCATCCCGAAGAAACAGAAATGCAAAAAGCAAAATGGCTGTCTGAGGAGGCCTTACGAATAGCTGTGAAAAGAAGAGAAGCAAAAAGCAAAGAAGAAAAGGAAAAATATACCCATCTGAACGCAGAGTTCCAAAGAATAGCAAAGAGAGATAAGAAAGCCTTCCTCAGAGATCAATGCAAAGAAGTAGAGGAAAACAACAGAATGGGAAAGACTAGAGATCTCTTCAAGAAAATTAGAGATACCAAGGGAACATTTCATGAAAAGATGGGCTCAATAAAAGAGAGAAATAGTATGGACCTAACAGAAGCAGAAGATATAAGAAGAGGTGGCAAGAATACACAGAAGAACTGTACAAAAAAGATCGTCATGACCCAGATAATCACAATGGTGTGATCACTCATCTAGAGCCAGACATCCTGGAATGTGAAGTCAAGTGGGCCTTAGGAAGCATCACTACGAACAAAGCTAGTGGAGGTGACAGAGTTCCAGTTGAGCTATTTCAAAATCTAAAAGATGATGCTGTGAAAGTGCTGCACTCAGTATGTCAGCAAATTTGGAAAACTGAGCAATGACCACAGGACTGGAAAAGGACAGTTGTCATTCCAATCCCAAAGAAAGGCAATGCCAAAGAATGCTCAAACTACCGCACAATTGCACTCATCTCACACACTATTAAAGTACTGCTCAAAATTCTCCAAGCCAGGCTTCAGCAATAGGTCAACCATGAACTTCCAGATCTTCAAGCTGGTTTTAGAAAAGGCAGAAGAACCAGAGATCAAATCGCCAACATCTGCTGGATCATTGAACAAGCAAGAGAGTTCCAGAAAAACATCTATTTCTGCTTTATTGACTATGCCAAAGCCTTTCACTGTGTGGATCACAGTAAACTGGGGAAAATTCTGAAAGAGATGGGAATACCAGACCACCTGACCTGCCTATTTAGAAACCTATATGCAAGTCAGGAAGTAACATTAGAACTGGACATGGTACAACAGACTGGTTCCAAATAGGAAAAGGAGTATGTCAAGGCTGTATATTGTCACCCTGCTTATTTAACTTATATGCAGAGTACATCATGAGAAGTGCTGAACTGGGAGAAGCACAAGCTAGAATCAAGATTGCCGGGAGAAATATCAATAACCTCAGATATGCAGATGACACCACTCTTATGGCAGAAAGTGAAGAACTAAAGAGCCTCTTGGTGAAAGTGAAAGAGAAGAGTGGAAAAGTTGGCTTAAAGCTCAACATTCAGAAAACAAAGATCATGGCATCCAGTCCCATCATTTCATGGCAAGTACATGGGGAAACAGTGGAAACAGTGGCTGACTTCATTTTGGGGGGCTCCAGAATCACTGCAGATGGTGACTGCAGCCATGAAATTAAAAGACCCTTACTCCTTGGAAGAAAAGTTATGACCAACCTAGACAGCATATTAAAAAGCAGAGGCATTACTTTGCCAACAAAGGTTCGTCTAGTCAAGGCTATGGTTTTTCCTGTGGTCATGTATGGATGTGAGAGTTGGACTGTGAAGAAGGCTGAGCGCTGAAGAATTGATGCTTTTGAACTGTGGTGTTGGAGAAGACTCTTGAGAGTCCCTTGGACTGCAAGGAGATCCAACCAGTCCATTCTAAAGCAGATCAGTCCTGGGTGTTCATTGGAAGGACTGATGTTGAAGCTGAAACTCCAATACTTTGGCCACCTCATGCAAAGAGCTGACTCATTTGAAAAACCTTGATGCTGGGAGGGATTGGGGGCAGGAGGAGAAGTGGGTGACAGAGGATGAGATGGTTGGATGGCATCACCAACTCAATGGACATGAGTTTGGGTAAACTCCGGGAGTTGGTGATGCACAGGGAGGCCTGACATGGTGCAGTTTATGGGGTAGCAAAGACTGGGACATGACTGAGCGACTGAACTGAACTGATGATTGCTGGATCACATGGTAGTTCTACTTGTAATTTTTGAGGAACATTTTTTTTTTTTTTACAGTGGGAACACCTGTTTTACTATCATATCAACAGTGCACAAGGGTTCCAATTTCTCCATTGTCACACCAAGTGTAATTCTTTTGTGTTTTGTTATATTTTAATAGTGGCCATCCTAGTGAGGGTAAGATGACCTCTCCTTATAGTCTTGATGTATATTTCCCTAATGTTTAGTGATATTGAGCATCTTTTAGTATGCTTGTTGGCTGTTTGTATATCTTTTTTGATGAATTGTTTGTTCAGATCCTTTGCCCATTTTTAAAGTCTGATTGTAGTTTTTTGTTTAAGTTATTGGAGTTGTTTATATATTCTGGTTGTTAACCCCTTATCAGACATGTGGTTTGCAAATATTTTCTCCATGTTTTCACTCTTCCTTTGCTTGTTTTCTTTGCTATGCAGAACTTTTTAAGTTTGATGCAGTCACATTTGTCTCTTTTTGCTTTTGGAGCCTGTGCTTTTGGTATCATATTCAAGAAATCATAGACAAATCCATTGTGACAAAGTTTTCTCCCTCTGTTTCTTCTAGGCGTTTCAAGTTGATATTTGTATATGATGTAAGATAAGGATCCATCTTCATCTTTTGCATGTGGATTTCTAGTTTTCCCAACACTGTTTGTTGAAGAGACTATCCTTTCTCCATTCCGTCTTGGCACCCTTTTTGATCATCTGGTCATATGTTACATGACAGTTTATTTCTTGGCTCCTTGTTCCATTGGTCTTTATGTCAATACCATATTGTTTTGATTATTGTGTTATTATGGTATGTTTTGAAATCTAAAATCTATATTTTAAAATATGGTATTTTATATCTACCATAGGGATGATTTTTGAAAAGAATATTTGGTGACATTTTCTTTAAAGAATCTCTTTTTGTAAAGGAAATTATGTCTTTCTTTCTAACTCGTGTTTTATATATTTGGATTTTTCTTCAGGTCTATTAAGATTTCTATTTTAAATCCTTCTAATATCTTCTGTATATTGAGTTTATTTCCTAGTCCAGTTAATATTTTGCTAACATTAAAACAAGTCTGTTTATAAGAATACTGCTGTTTAATTTCTCAAGTTCCTATCCATTTAGTGGGCTAGAGACATATGTTCTTTTTCTGTGACTTGTTTATTATTTTACACTATTAGATATTAATAGAATGTGTGTTCTTACTCATTTATTACATTTAATTTTAGGATTAGTTTGTACTGATTAAGCCAAGATACTGTATGAACCCAAAGGTCTTGAGTGAGGTTTTTTGCTGATGTACTGTACTGGTTGAAAGATTGACTGAAAGTGAATAAGAAAAATAAGAGGTTTGAATTGAAGAATCTTGGGGAGAATATGAGTACATAGGGTTCACTGACCCAGAATATTTTCTTAGAACACAACATTATTTTTAGAGTCATGGAGTAACATGATTTTTATTTTTAAATAGATAATGCATTTAGAAGTTTCCAAAATAAAAGATATACAAAAACAACCTCATCCCTATCTACTCTCTACTCTGAGTCACCTTCCCTTTATTAGTAATCACTTTTATTAGCCTATCTAATTTTTAGGAGTTTGTGATACAGATTCACATACATAGGAAATTATATTTTTATACCCCTTCTTTCACAAAATTTAGCACACTGTATGTACTCTATAGCATATGTTGTGTGTATGTGTGTATAGGAGTGTGGTCTGGGAATTATCCTATATTAGCATGGAGAGTGTGTCCCCACTCCTTTTTGCTGCTGCATAAATAGTCCTTTGTGTTTGAGATGTGCCAGTTAATTATCCAGTTTCTTATGGAAGGAAACTTGGATTGTTTCTAGTCTTCTGTTATTACAGTTATTGACTTAGTGAATGATGATGAATATAAAGAATTTCATAAAAGTATAATTATATCTTTTCTTCACAGAAGTTGTCAAATTGCCCTCTGTAAGGGTTAATACTATTTTGGATGTCTTCTAGCAAGGTATGAAAGAGCTTATTTCCCCATATCCTTGTCAAAAGACTGCTTTTGAATTTTCTGATTTTAGCAGTTCAGTAGGTACTAGATAATACACCTCAATGTAGTATTTTTTTTTTAATAAACTTCTGATTTTGGAAAAATTTTAGTTTTTACAGGAAGGTTGTGGCAAAGTGTTCCTATATACCTCTCATCTAGTATTACCTAACACACAGACTTTATTCTGATTTCTCAGTGTAGTTTTAATTTAGATTTCTTATAAATGAGGTTGAGGTTCTTTTCATATGTTTAGGATTCATTAGCATTCTCATGTCCTGAACTGTTGCTTATCCAGTTGTCTCTTGAGTTATTAGAAAACAAGGGAGGAAGAATCTGAAGGAAGAGATAAGGGAAGACTAAGAAAAAGCATAATTTGAGAGAATAAAAGGATCATTATCTTGATACACCTGACTTTTTTTAAAAAATCAACTATCACATGCCGTGCTGCTGCTGCTGCTGCTAAGCCACTTGAGTCGTGTCTGACTCTGCCACCCCGCGGACAGCAGCCCACCAGGCTCCCCCGTCCCTGGGATTCTCCAGGCAAGAACACTGGAATGGGTTGCCATTTCCTCCTCCAGTGCATGAAAGTGAAAAGTGAAAGTGAAGTCGCTCAGTCGTGTCCGACTCTTAGCTACCCCATGGACTGCAGCCCACCAGGATCCTCCGTCCATGGGATTTTCCAGGCAAGAGTACTGGAGTGGGGTGCCATTGCCTTCTCTGATCACATCCCTTAGGTCCTCTCTAACATCATTAGGCTCTTTTCCCTCTCGAATGATGAAAATCTCTACCTGAAAGTTTCAAAGTACCCCCTTACTCATTTTCATGGTCTGTAGTTTCATGAAAGTAGCTCATTGCTACCAGTTTTCACCAGTAATACTTGTCGTTTATATGAAATGTGAATTCTTCAGAGTGGGAGAGGAATGTAATTTGTTGGCTATTAGCAAAAAGACTACAGGAATGAATAATCTTGCTGCTACTGCTAAGTTGCTTCAGTCGTGTCCAACTCTATGCGACCCCATAGATGGCAGCCCACCAGGCTTCCCCGTCCCTGGGATTCTCCAGGCAAGAACACTGGAGTGGGTTGCCATTTCCTTCTCCATTGCATGAAAGTGAAAAGTGAAAATGAAGTCGCTCAGTCGTGTCTGACTCTTCGCAACCCCATGGACTACAGCCCACCAGGTTCCTCCATCCATGGGATTTTCCATGGAGTGGGTTGCCATTGCCTTCTCCAAATAATCTTAAGTATGATACAAACCTAGAACACTTATTAGAATAAATCAGCTGGTGGATGGATTTGGATCACTATGTTATCTTGTAGAAAGTAGCCTTGGATGCTTTTGCACTTCATTTTATTTTTTTGTACATTGGGAAGAAAGTGTAAATGAGGTCTCTGGTCAAGTCTTATAACAGTAGAAAATCTCAGAGAAGCAAAGTCAAGAATTCTGACTTAATTAACATTTGTATGATCTATTGGTACAACATTTAGAACTGCTAGGTTTGCAAGTTATCAGAACCTTGGAGAGCTCCAAGCAAAGGACTGGGTTGGTGCTTGGGTTGCCTCTGAACTTTGAAATGTACTAGTTTGTCATTAACTTACTTTGAAAGTAATTTGAAGCCTGAGGATTTTAACAATACATGAATTTCATAAAAGTTATGATGAAATAAAAGTTCATCGTATTTCACATTAGGCATAAGTAAAGTTTTATAATCTAGAGGTTTGCAGAATGTCGTTCAGCATCACTTCGGAACGTGTTCACAGACCCCACTTCAGATCTGCTGTGTCCGAAATTGTTTGATTCAGTCATGCAAGCTCGGCAATCTGTTTGATTCAATCAAATGATTCTGGTGAGTGCTTAAGTTTGAGAAGCACTGTTTTAAAGTCTTTGATAATAATAAAGTAAAAGAGAGGCTTGTGAGCCTTTGTCAGATTCCTGGGCTTCTTAGAGTTAGGTATGTGTGATCTTAGGAAGATGATTTATTCCAACTACTTCTTAGTTCATAGATCTACCTGGTCAGAGCCTATGTTAGTATACACTGGCTTCCATTTCACTGGCATTTAGATATGCAGTAGCACTGCTGATGCTAGGTTTGTGAAACTGATCAACTCTACGTTAAAAATATATATATACTTTTTAATATTTTTGTTTTATATTGGAGTATAGCCAATTAACAATTTTGTGATAGTTTTGGGTGGATAGCAAAGGGACTTAGCCATACATATACATGAATCCATTCTCCAAACTCCCCTCCCACCCAGGCTTCAACATAACATTGAACAGAGTTCTACATGCTATGTAGCATGTCTTTGTGGTTACCCATTTTAAATATAGCAGTGTGTACATATCCATCCCAAACTCCTAACTATCCCTTCCCTGCATCCTTCTCCCCTGGCAACCAGAAGTTTCTTAAGTCTGTGAGTCTGTTTCAGCTTTGTAAATAAGTGCATTTGTATCATTGCTTTTTAGATTCCACATATAAGGGATGTCATACAATGTTTCTCATTCTGTGTCTGCTTTGTTTCACTCACTATGACAATCTCTAGGTCCATTCATGTTGCTGCAAATTGCATTATTTCGTTCTTTTTAATGCCTGAGTAATATTCAGTTGTATATACGCACTACATCTTCTTTACCCATCCCTCTGTTGATGGACATTTTGCTTGCTTCCATCTTTGCTGTTATAAACAGTTCTGCAGTGAACTTTGAGGTGCATGTATTCTTTCAGATCATGTTTTCTTTTTGAGTATATGCCCAGGAGTGGGGATTGCAGGGTCATATGGTAGCTCTATTTTTGTTTTTTTAAGGACATCCATAAAATATTTTCTACCAGTCTGTAGGTCAGCTTCTCATTTTGTTTGTTTCCTTTGCTGTGTAAAAGCTTTTGAGTTTAAGTAGATCCCATTTGTTTATTTTTGTTATTTTCATTATTCTGGGAGACGGATCAAAAAAGATATTCCTGCAATTTATGTTGAAGAGTGTTGTGCCTATGTTTTTCCCTTCATATGTTCATTTTATATATATGCTTACAACTTCAGTGGTCATATGGTTTTGAATTTTTGTCCTACTGTTTGAAAGTGCTTTGTAATCATCTAGCCTACTAGCCAAACTCATCATTGATAATCAATATATTTTGTAGTTAAGCATATTCGCTTTTTTCCTCCTACTCTCTCAGTCTGGAATTACCTTTCATCACTTATCCCGTGTTTTATGGTATTGTTATCTATCTTAATTTAGAAGGGAGCCTGTTACACATGTTGTACAGTCAGTGTTTGTTGTTACTGGATTCAGTGGATTAAAAAACATAATTTTGGAAATTGTATAGGAAAGGAAATGCAGAGCTGGAGGAAGAGATAGATCAGAGTTTTTAAGTGAATGACACTCTTACAAGTGTTACTGTTAAAAGACGAACCTTTACAAAATAAGGTGTACTGGTCCTTCTGTCTTACTTTATTGCTTGCATCAGAGGGATTGGATATTGACAAATAGTCCAGAAATAAGCATTCAGAAAATTTGAAACATGGATGAAAATAGGAGCTTTGTATAATATTGCTTCTTTTAACATTAAAAAAGTATCAATAATTCATAAGTAACTGTTGAAATTTTTCATAATGTAAAATAACTTTAAATGGGGAAGTCTTATAAGAGTTTGTTTTTATTTTAATTTTTAATGTTTGTTTTTAACAAATCCTTGAGTGCCTGGTGCACTGGGCCCACAATAACTTGTTTGACATGCATGGTAGTCAACTTGCATTTATTTGTAAATAAATCTTTTTATTGTTTGCTATTAAATGCTTGTAATGTATTATTTTAAGCATTTAAGTCCATGGCTGAACAGAAAACAGTCTTTTAATTTATCTCCTTTTGACCATGAAGGAGCTTTTTATTATAGTTATAGTGGAAGAATCACTGAGCTCTATGAGTTGAGATCCTGAAACCTGTGCTCAACTCACCACCATTTTTAACCTCATTTTTCTGATGTATTAGATCTAGATATCATGTAGCTTTTGTTATTTGTAAATTTTTTTGGTCTTGCTTTTAAATATAACCCTGGTGGTCAAAATGTACTAAAAAAAAAAAAAAAAAACCTGTAAAAATGAAAATTACCCAGATTTTATGACGCTGAAATATTTACTTTATGAAATATTGCTTGGGTAACCATTTAGTTATGTAATTATGTGATTAAACATCTGGGTTCTGGTCTACGTCTCCCCTTAGAAACTATTACTTTTTAAGATTTTTACCAGCAAAGAGTAACTACTATATGACTTGAGTCATAAAGCTAATTGGCATCTAGATCTCCGAGCATATGTTTGTTTATTCTAGTTTTCCTCTTGACAAGTTGCCATAGATTTTTAAAATTGGGAGAGGGGGACTCAGGAAACAATCTGAGTATCCCTATTCCTTTCTTGTAAATTTTTTGACTGCTTTTGTAAATTTTCTTCTTAGGAGTCAGCTTTTGCCTTTTGCAAAAGCCCCTTTTGCCAGGGGCTCAGGGACTGTGTGGAGTGAGACTTGGGAGTTTACCAAATGTTGGTGCTTATTGATAAGCACAGTGCAGTTTCTCATTACGATTTGGTGCATACGAGCTTATTATCAGATGTACTGTAGACCAGACAGACGACCCTAGTTTACCCATTGTTTTACAAGATCCCCAGTACTCTGTGCTCTGTGGAAAGAAGAAACGCAGAGCCTTCTAGTCTTCATATCTGTAGGGTGTTCTCCAAGTTGTTGAAAGTGAGGATATGTACCTAGTTGACCAGTGTATAGTGCTTCTTCAGGGAATCTTCATATTAATGATGTTTTCTGAATAAGCATGCCCAAATATGGTAGGGTACAGTCCTAATCTTTTAGTCCAGACTGCGTCATTGAGCCTGTTAGCAGATAATATATGAGATGTGTCCATCTCCTTCACAATTCGTTTTCAGATTTCTCAGTATATGATGTATTTGTGAATATTGGTAGTGTATTCTCTGGTCACTGTTTTTTTTTAATAGCAGTATGGCCTTTTTTCTCTTTATTTCCTAGAGCCATATAACCCGGTAATTATTATTTCTGGTAGGAAAAGAAGAACATGAGGGATACGGCCAAGCTTGTTTTAAAAGGGTTTACTCATTTGAAATGGAAATAAGCACATGCTATCCATCAGTGGTGTAAATCCCTTCCAAAGAACTAAAATTCAGAAATATGTACACAAGTTAGCCTCTTTACTATAAGTATCCAAAAGAAGCAGGACATACAGCCATACCCCTCTTCTAAATCAGAGGACAGAAAAGACATTCACTGGGCAATGGTCAATGGCAACCCACTCCAGTACTCTTGCCTGGAAAATCCCATGGACGGAGGAGCCTGGTAGGCTGCAGTCCATGGGGTCGCTAAGAATCGGACACGACTGAGTGACTTCACTTTCACTTTTCCCTTTCATGCATTGGAGAAGGGAATGGCAACCCACTCCAGTGTTCTTGCCTGGAGAATCCCAGGGACGGGGGAGCCTGGTGGGCTGCCGTCTATGGGGTCGCACAGAGTCGGACACAACTGAAGCGACTTAGCAGCAGCAGCAGGGCAATGGTCATGTAATTCAAAGATGGAGCATAATACTTTGTTAAGGCAAACAATGTTCTGAGTCCTGTCTGAGCAAGGTGCTTGGCAAAAATGGAGCTGAGTGGTACTGGAAGGGACTGCTTTCCACATTTCCATCTCTGGACATGGCCCATGCCCTACAACACCTCAGCAGGTCTCTGACAGTTCCCAGGCTCATCTTCAGGCAGCTGTGTTGCTGGACCAGTTTTGAGGTTGAATAATTTTGGAACTAACCAGATGTGGGTGAGACTTGGGACATACTGCAGGAGAAATAAAATAATGACTTTTTAAAAAACATACCCACAGAAACAATGTTTAAGCATTGACCACCAGATATGTGTGTTTGGGAGGAAAACCTTGAGAGACAGGAAGTTCTTTTTGTATACAGGAGTGTTTACAAGTGTAATATTTTCATACTCAAAATGAGGAACTGTGGACAGAGATTCCTCTGTTTATCTCTGGTTATTATACCTAGCTTTCTACCTGACCCATTAAATAAACACTTAATAAGTTGAATTCATGCTAAACCAGGATTTTATATGTTTTACAAACATCTGTTGATTCACTCTGTAAACTATTTCTCTGGTATGTGTAGGAAATAGGTATTATTTCTACACAGTACTTGGTTGGTTGCTCAGTCATGTTGGACTCTTTGCTACCCTATGGGCTGCTGCACGCCACACTTCCCTGTCCTTCACTATTTCCCAGAGTTTACTCAAACTCCTATCCATTGAGTTGGTGATGCCATCCAACTGTTTCATCCTCTGTCCCCTGCTTTTCCTCCTCCCCTCGATCTTTCCCAGCATCAGGATCTTTTCCAGTGAGTTAACTCTTCACATCAGGTGACCAAAGTATTGGAGTTTCAACTGCAGCATCAGTCCTTCCAAAGAATATTCAGGACTGATTTCGTTTAGGATTGACCGATTTGATCTCCTTGCTGTCCAAGGAACGCTCAAGAGTCTTCTCTAGCACCATAATTCGAAAGCATCAGTTCTTCAACTCTCAGCCTTCTTTGTGGTCCAGCTCTAATACCCATACATGATTACTGGAAAAACCATAGCTTTGACTATATGGACCTTTGTCAGCGTAGTGATCTCTGCTTTTTCATATTTTGTCTAGGTTTGTCATAGCTTTTTTTCCAAGGAGGAAGCTCTTTTAACTTCATGACTGTAGTCACCATCCGCAGTAATTTTGGAGCCCCCCCAAAATCAAGTATTGTCACTTTTTCCATTTTTACCCCATCTGTTTGCCTTAAAGTAGTGGGACTGGATCCTATGATCTTAGTTTTTTGAATTTGGGGTTTTAAGCTGGCTCTTTCATCTCCTTTTTTACTTTCAAGAGGCTCTTGAGTTTCTCTTCGCTTTCTGCCTTTCTAAGTTGCTTCATGTTTTTGGCAGCTTGAGCAAGAAATAGTAGTAGGAAATTATGAAACCCTTCCGGTGCTTCTAGAGATGGATGATGGTGATGGTTGCATAGCATTGTGAGTGTACTTAATATCACTAAGCTATATGCTTAAAACTGGTTAAGAAAATAAAAAATTCTCCCTTACATGTATTTTACCACATTAAAAAATGAAAGTACTTTATCTTGCCATGCCCATCCCCAAAAAAAAGCCCTTTAAGTGAAAATTCTATAATTATATAATATAAAACTGGGAATTATACAAAAAAAGATCTTAATGACCCACATGACCACAATGGTGTGATCACACTCATCTAGAGCCAGACATCCTCCAATTAGAAGTCAAGTGGGCCTTAGGAAGCATCACTACAAACAAAGCTAGTGAAAGTGGTGGAATTCCAGCTGAGCTATTTCAAATCCTAAAAGATGATGCTGTGAAAGTGCAGCACTCAATATGCCAGAAAATTTGGAAAACTCAGCAGTTGCCACAGGACTCGAAAAGGTCAGTTTTCATTCCACTCCCAAAGAAGAGCAATGCCAAAGAATATTCAAACTACCACTCAATTGCACTCATCTCACACACTAGCAAAGTAATTCTCAAAATTCTACAAGCTAGGCTTCAACATTACGAGAACCAAGAACTTCCAGATATTCAAGCTGGATTTAGAAAAGGCAGAGGAACAAGAGAAAAAATTGCCAACATCCATTGGATCATAGAAAATGAAAGTGAAAAAGTCAGGTTGCTCAGTCGTGTCCAACTCTTTGTGACCCCATGGACACCAGGCTCCTCCATCCATGGGATTTTCTAGGCAAGAGTACTAGAGTGGGTTGCCATTTCCTTCTCCAGGGAATCTTCCTGACCCAGGGATCGAACCCAGGTCTCCTTCATTGTAGACAGGCGCTTTACCAACTGAGCCACCAGGGAAGTCCATAAGCTACCAGGATCGTAGAAAAAGCAAGAGAATTCCAGAAAAACATCTGCTTTATTGACTATGCCAAAGCCTTTGACTGTGTGGATCACAACAAACTGGAAAATTCTTCAAGAGATGGGAACACCAGACCACCTTACCTGCCTTCTGAGAAATCTCTATGCAGGTCAAGAAACAACAGTTAGAACCAGATATGGAACAATGGACTGGCTCCAAATTGGGAAAGGAGTATGTCAAGGCAGTGTATTGTCACCCTGCTTATTTAACTTCTATTCAGAATACTTCATGTGAAATGTCAGGCTGGATGAAGCACAAGCTGGAGTCAAGATTATTGGGAGAAATATCAATAACCTCAGATATGCAGATGACACAACCTTTATGGCAGAAAGTGAAGAGGAACTAAAGAGCCTCTGGTTGAAAATGAAATAGGAAAGTGAAAAAGTTGGCTTAAAACTCAACATTTAAAAATGACGGTCATGCATCTAATCCCATCACTTCATGGCCAGTAGATGGGGAAACAATGGAAACAGTGACAGACTTTATTTTCTTGGGCTCCAAAATCATGGCAGATGATGATTGCAGCCATGAAATTAAAAGACACTTGCTCCTTGGAAGAAAAGCTATAACCAGCCTAGATAGCGTATTAAAAAGCAGAGATATTACTTTGCCAACAAAGGTCCATCCAGTCAAGGCTATGGTTTTTCCAGTGGTCATGTATGGATGTGAGAGTTAGACTGTGAAGAGAGCTGAGTGCTGAAGCACTGATGCTTTTGAACTGTGGTGTTGGAGAAGACTCTTGAGAGTCCCTTGGACTGCAAGGAGATCCAACCAGTCCATTCTAAAGGAAATCAGTCCCAGGTGTTCTTTGGAAGGAGTGATGCTAAAGCTGAAACTCAAATACTTTGGCCACCTGATGCGAAGAGTTGACTCATTGGAAAAGACTCTGATGCTGGGAGAGATTGGGGGCAGGAGGAGAAGGGGACAACAGAGGATGAGACGGCTGGATGGCATCACTGACTCAATGGACATGAGTTTGGGTGAATTCCGGGAGTTGGTGACGGACAGGGAGGCCTGGCATGCTGCAATTCATGGGGTCGCAAAGAGTCGGACATGACTGAGCGACTGAACTGAACTGAACTGAACTGAGGTAGTAGCCAGCTATTCTAAGTCACTTACATGACCATCTGTTAAAATGTTTATGGTTTCTTTGGATTCTGATAAGTTATATGGACTTTACATAAGCCTGTTATTGTTGATGTACAGTTGTACATATAGAGGATTTTTTTTTTTAGAAACTCATATCATGTTATAGCAGAGATGTGTATAGTTTTCATAGTGTTAATGAAAGTGAAACTATGGTTGTTGTTCAGTCGCTCAGTTGTGTCCAACTTTTTGTGACCCCCATGGACTGCAGCACTCCAGGTTCCTCTGTCCTCCACTATCTTTCAGATATCTTTCAGAGTTTGCTCAAACTCATGTCTGTTGAGTCAGTGATGCCATCCAACCATCTCATCCTCTGCTGACCCTTCTCCTGTCCTCAGTCTTTCCCAGCATCAGGGTCTTTTCCAGTGAGTCAGCTCTTCACATCAAGTGACCCAAGTATTGGTGCTTCAGCTTCAGCATCAGTCCTTCCAATGAATATTCAGTGTTGTTTTCCTTTAGGATTGACTGGTAAAAAGATCTTGCTGTCCAGGGGACTCTCGAGTCTTCTCCAGCACCATAGTTTGAAAGCATCAAGTTTTTGGCACTCAGCTGTCTTTATGGTCCAACTCTCCATGACTACTGGAAAAACCAGTAACCGGCTTTGACTATGGGCTTCCCTAGTAGCTCAGACGGTAAAGCATCCACTTGGAATGCAGAAGACTGTAAAGCATCCACTTGCAATGCAGGAGACCAGGGTTCAATCTGTGGGTCGGGAAGATCCCCTGGAGAAGGAAGTAGCAACCCACTCCAGTATTCTTGCCTGGAGAATTCCGTGGACAGAGGAGCCTGGTGGGCTACAGTCCATGGTGTTGCAAAGAGTCAGACACAACTGAGCGACTAACACACACAGCTTTGACTACATGGGCCTTTGTCAGCAAAGTGCTGTCTCTGCTATTTCATACCCTGTCTAGTTTTGTTATAGCTTTTCTTCCAAGGAGCAAGCAGTCATTGTCCACAGTGATTTAGGAGCCCAAGAAAATAAAATCTGCCGCTCTTTGTACATTTTCCCCATCTATTTGCCATTAAATGATGGGACCAGATTTCATGATCTTAGTTTTCTTGAGTGTTGAGTTTTAAGCCAGCTTTTTCACCCTCATGAAGAGGCTCTCTAGTTCCGCTTTGCTTTCTGCTTTTAGAGTGATATCATCAGCATATCTGAGGTTGTTGATGTTTCTTCTGGCAATTTTGATTCCAGCTTGTGCTTCATCCAGCCTGGGCATTTCACATGATGTGCTCTGCATAGACATTAAATAAGCAGAGTGACAGTATCCAGCCTTGATATGCTCCTTTCTCCATTTTGAATCAGTTAGTTGTTCCATGTCCAGTTCTCACTGTTGATCTACATACAGATTTCTCAGGAGGTAAGTAAGGTGGTCTGGTATTCCCATCTCTTTAGGAATTTTCCAGTTTGTTGTGATCCACACAGTCAAAGGCTTTTAGCCTAGTCAATGAAGCAGAAGTAGATATTTTTCTGGAATTCCCTTGCTTTTTCGGTGATCCAACAGATGTTGGCAATTTGATCTCTGGTTCCTCTGCCTTTTCTAAATCCAGCTTGAACATCTGGAAGTTCACAGTTCTCATACTGTTGAAGCCTGGCTTGGAGAATTTTGAGCATTACTTTACTAGCATGTGAGATGAGTGCAATTGTGTGGTAGTTGGAACATTCTTTGGCGTTGCCTTTCTTTGGGATTGGAATGAAAACTGACCTTTTCGAGTCCTGAGGCAACTGCTGAGTTTTCCAAATTTTCTGGCATATTGAGTGTCACACTTTCACAGCATCATCTTTTAGGATTTGAAATAGCTCAGCTGGAATTCCATCACTTCCACTAGCTTTGCTTGTAGTGATGCTTCCTAAGGCCCACTTGACCTCATACTCCAGGATGTTTGGCTGTAGGTGAGTTACCATACCATCGTGGTTATCCTGGTCATGAAGACCTTTTTTGTGTAGTTCTTCCGTGTATTCTTGCCACCACTTCTTAATCTCTTCTGCTTTTGTTAAGTCCTTGCCCTTTCTTTCCTTCATTGTGCCTGTCTTTGCGTGAAATGTTCCCTTGGTATCTCTAATTTTCTTTGAGAGTCTAGTCTTTCCCATTCCGTTGTTTTTCTCTATTTATTTGCATTGTTTACTTAAGGCTTTCTTATCTCTACTTGCTGTTCTCTGGAATTTTGCATTCAGTTGGATATCTTTCCCTTTCTCCTGTGCCTTTCACGTCTCTTCTTCTCTCGGCTATTTGTAAGCTTCCTCTGACAACCATTTTACCTTCTCGCATTTCTGTTTGTTTGGGATGATTTTGGTCACTGCCTCCTATGCAGTGTTACAAACCTCCATCCATAGTTCTTCATTCACTCTGTCTACCATATCTAATCCCTTGGATCTGTTTGCCACCTCTACTGTGTAATCATAGAGGATTTGATTTAGGTCACATCTGAATGATCTATTGGTTTTCTCTACTTTCTGCAACTTAAGTCTGAATTTTGTAGTAAGGAGCTGATCATCTGGGCCACAGTCAGCTCCAGGTCGTTTTTGCTGACTGTATAGAGCTTCTCCATCTTGGCTGCAGAGAATATAATGAATCTGATGTCTGTTTAGGTGCTAACTGACTCGTTTCTGACTCTTTGTGACCCCCCATGGACTATAGCCCACCAGGCTCCTCTCTGTTCATGGGATTTTCCAGGCAAGAATACTGGAGTGGATTGCCAATTCCTCCTCCAGGGAATATTCCCTACCCAGGGATCAAACTCGGGTCTCCTGCATTGCAGGTGGAATTCCTTACCTGCTGAGTCTCATTCTGTACACTGCTTATGTTTCATTTTATCACGTTCTTCATTCTGACTTGCATTAGAGTTGGAATAAATTAAAAGAATAGAAAGTTCAACTGGAGGTGGTTGCCAGTTCAATTCAAGGAGGAGATTCCCAACAATTTAGACCTTTTGAAAAAGCTTTCTTTAAAAAAAAAAAAGTTCTTTTTTTATCTTAGCTGTGCTCTGTCTTCACTGCAGTGCACAGGGTCTTCACTGTAGTGTGGGCGCTTTCTCTAGTTGCAGTGTGCGGGCTTCTTGTGGAGCACAGGCTGCAGAGCTCTTGGGCTTCAGTAGTTGTGGTGCTGGGTTAGCCGTTCTGGGGCATGTGGGATCTTAGTTTCCTGGCCAGGGATTGAACCCACATCCCCTGCATTGGAAGGTGGATTCTTAACTACTGGACCGACCACCAGGGAAGTCCCTAAAAAGCTCACTTTCTAATATGACTCCCTCACCATACAGAACATTCATGTTTCGGGACTCCTGAGGTCAGGATTGAGTGTAGGTTCAAGAAGTTGAGGACGGCTTCTGCCACTGAGAGACGTGACCTGAGAACTTCTCTAGGAATAAATTTTCATCTCTGAAATGAGGTAGATTGAATGACATATTTCGTCTGATTCTCACATTCCATGGCTTTGAAAATTTGAGAGAAAAGATGGCATGGAGCCAGAAAGAACTTTAGTTTCTCAGTTCTGGATAAGGAGTGGGTCTGACCATGTGTCCTGAATAATCAGGAAAGTTTTTTAGTCGGTCAGTGCCAACATATGTAGAGTTTACCCCAAACGTTGGTAAACTTTGTGTACAGGGACAGATAATACACATTTCTGGCTTTTCAGGCCATCTGATCTGTCACACATTCTAAATTCTGCTCTTGTTTCTTTCTGGATGCACCCTGTGGCAGGATCATAGTTTGCCAACCAGGGATTGAACCTGTGCCCCTTGTATTGGAAGCACAGAGTCAGAATTTACTGGACCACCAGGGAAGTCTTTAAATTCTGATCTTGTAGTGGGAAAGCAGTCACAGATGATTGAGATTTGGCTAACAGTTACTTTGATGACTCCTGGTTTCATTCTAAATACCTATTTTTCTAACTATCTCAAGTTAGGCAGAGAAATCAGTGGAAAAACACTATTAAGGCAATTTTATTAATTCCATGTACATAATATAACTAGTCTTTCATATCTAAAGATAACAGTCCAACCAGTTGTCATAATTTCATGGTCTACATACCTTAAGTTAATGGAGTGGATTTATAAAAGATACAAAAATATTTCACTGGCTTGGGAAAATGTGGTTTTGAGACTTCATTATGAGGAGGGATATAGGATGTGCTAGAGATTTTTCAAACCTCAAAGGCTTTTCAAAATTTATACTGTTAATAAAGTTCTTGCCTATTCTATACTTTATCTTCATTAAGAGCCTGAATTAGAGCAGATTTCTGTATTGACCATCTAGTGATGTCCATGTGTAGAGTCATCTCTTTTGTGGTTCGAAGAGGGTGTTTGCTATGACCAGTGCATCTCTTCGCAAAACTCTGTTAGCCTTTGCCGTACTTCATTTTGTACGCCAAGGCCAAACTTGCCTGTTACTGCAAGTATCTCTTGACTTCCTACTTTTGCATTCCAATCCTCTGTGATGAAAAGAATGTCTTTGGTGTTAGTTCTAGAAGTGTTCTACTTTTGTTTCTTTGGCATTAGTAGTTGGGAGCATAGACTTGGATTACTGTGATGTTGAATGGTTTGCTGGAATCAAAGGAGATCATTCTGTCGTTTCTGAGATTGCGCCCAAGTACCGCATTTTGGACTCTTTTGTTGACTGTGAGGGCTACTCCGTTTCTTCTAAGGGATTCTTGCCCACAGTAGTAGGTATAATAGTCATTTGAATTAAATTCACCCATTCCAGCTCACTTTACTTCACTGATTTCTAAAACGTCAGTGTTTACTCTTTCCCTCTCCTGCTTAACCACGTCCAGTTTACCTTGATTCATTGACCTAACATTCCAGGTTCCTATGCAGTATTGTTCCTTAGAGCATCAGACTTTACTTTCACCACTAGACACATCCACAACTGGGCGTTGTTTTTGCTTTTTTTTTTTTGACATTTTAATTTAATTTAATTTTTTAACTTTACAATATTATATTGGTTTTGCCATATATCAACATGAATCCGCCACAGGTATACATGTGTTCCCCATCCTGAACCCTCCTCCCTCCTCCCTCTCTGTACCATTGTAACATGTATAATATCATGTATGAAACGAGTCGCCAGTCCAGGTTCAATGCACGATACTGGAAGCTTCTTCATTCTTTATGGAGCTGTTTCTTCCCTCTTCCCCAGTAGCATATTGGACACCTACAGACCTGCGCTCTCATCTACAATGTCATATCTTTTTGCCTTATCATACTGTTCATGGGGTCCATTCAAAATTGTGGGGGTCTGTTCTAAATGTTAGTGAGTACCTCATCCTGATTGTTGTCAGTTCATAAAAAGAAGCAGTTGACTTCAGGGGCCCAGAAATGAATTTCTGGCCAAATTTAGAATTCAGCTTCTCAGAGCTAGACAATCCTTAAAGATGATTTCATTTGAAATAGCAAATTTATTGCACACATCACTAAGAATATTTCAAGCAATAACTCTTAATAACCTGCCATATTGGTTGTTCTCTTTGTTAATGGGTGATAAAACCTAACAGCCAAGAGAAGAAACTGTACCCCCAAAAGTGAAATTTTGAAAATTTTAATTTCCTAGCAATTTTTCCTTATCTTTCATGCTCCTCTACCTTCTGTTTCCTCCTCATCCCACCCTCTGCCTCTGGTAACCACAAGTCTGATCTCTTTCTATGAGTTTGGGGTTTTTTTAGGTTCCACATAAAAGTGAAATCATACATTATTTGTCTTTCTTATACTTATTTCATTTAGCATAGTGCCTCAGATCCATCTATAATGTTGCACATGTTAAAAAAATTTTTTTTAAAGAAAATTAGTTTGTCACGTGAGTGCCTCTTTTTTTTTTAAGTCTGTTTTATTTCCAATGATTTGAAATGCCATTCTCATCATATATTTTGTACTTGAATTTATTTCTGGATTGTTAATTTTGTTCCATAACTTCTGATTATGCTGCCAAACTACCATGAGAATAAGTATTATCTTTTTTAATATATTTGTTATTTTTATGTTTTAATATATATTTGTGACCCTTTGTTTTTAAAATAAAAAATTCTAGTTGCTATTTTAGTGTTCTGTTAAACTTTAAATCATATATGAATTAAAATTTATTTTCAGCTAAATCTCTAAAACCAATTTTTTTATGTCTGCTTATGAACTCTGGTCAGTGCTTTATATACTTTGGGAGTATTCTGTGGTCAAATATAAACACTATATAACTCCATGATTTCTCCTGAGTTTGAAGATTTTTTTTTTCTTTTCTAGCCTTTAATCTAGACAATGAACAACCAGATTATGATATGGACTCAGAAGATGAGACCTTATTAAATAGACTTAACAGAAAGATGGAAATTAAGCCTTTGCAATTTGAAATTATGATTGACAGACTTGAAAAAGCCAGTTCGAATCAGGTACTGTACCTTGTAAAAATGTCTCTTGTCTTAACATTTCATCTAATTAGCAGTTTTATTTTGCATTTTATTTAGACCTAAGTATATTACATTTTACTGTCATTTATATTATTTTACTGTCTCTTGAATTTCTTTTCCTAAGATCCTTTAATTTCTATTTACAATATTCCTTGACAGTTCAAGAAATACTTAAGCATACTGTCTTTGAATAAGAGTATGAAAAGTACAGTTCTGACTTTTTTCTTGTTTGGATATAAAAATAATACTAGTTACATTGTTATAATATCTTCTTGATCCTTTTCATAGAACTGTCTTTTTGACACTTCAGTAACTAAATTTGCTCAGTTGAGTTGCATTGGTAGTCATCTCATATCAATAAAGTTGCTCAGATTTGTATTAAGGTGCTTTTACCATTTAAGATTATTTTAGTTTTGCTTATTTATATAACATAGAAAATTTTAAGTGAAAGAATTATTTACAAAAAAAGGAATTTTCTTTAGTGGAACATTCTATACATGATACAAGGACTGTAAAAACAGAACAGAGAATTGCTAAAGTGGAAAACTCTAAGGTTTGTTTAAAGCATTTCTACATGTGCATAGAAAATAAGAATGTGCAACAAAATGCCAGCAATGGTTATATTTAGGTACTGGAATTATTGGTGATTTTTATGTTCTTTTTCTTTGTTTTCCAAATTTATTATAATGAGCATGTATTGATATTACAGTTAAATTTTAAAAATAAAAGTAATAGTTGCTGTGCCTATGTGGTATATTAATATGCTAATTTTTATTAATGCAGTAAGAAGTTACTAATATAAATAAGCTTTTTACACTAGACTGTTAAAACTTTTCACTTGTTTAACTATACAAATTCATTATTTTCTCCCGACTTCCAAGTTAGTCCTTTAAATCCCTGAGGTATTACCAGCTCTTCAGAACATTTCCCACACTTATCCATTGTAGAATGACTTCACTGCATATTTAGCCTATCAGTCTCCCCACAACTCATTTTGATGGAAAGTAATATGAAGTATACTAACCCAAAAAATGCATTAAAACTGAATTTTATAAAATTCAACTTAATTGTATAAAAATTTTAAAAAAAAGAAAAAGAAAAGATGGATTATTTTGACTGAATTATTAATAGGTTTTGTATAGTAAAAGATCTCCTCTATGAAAAATAATTCTACTTGTATTTTTGAGAGGTTGTCTTTTCTTATTGGAAATTTGTTTTAATCATCAAGGTGAAAGTCATTATAATTAGTCCTCACAGTTTTCCTAGGATTTTGATCACTGGCATCAGATATAGTTTCAGTTTTTCTTCTTTATGTGTAAATTTTCCTAGCAATCCTAGGCTTGATCAGACTTGTGTTATTTCTACTGTTTTCCATGATTGCTCAGAAATTCTCATGGTGGCTGAAATTATGTCATCAGAAGCTTGCAGCTGTTTTTTCTGTAGTTTGCTTTCTTTCATTCAGTTAGTAATATTTATTTAATGTTCAAGTGAATAAGACAAGTGATAGAGGCTTTTCCTTTGTGAACTTACCATCTAAGTGAGTACAGGATAAACAAAAAACATGTCAACAATGCAATTAACTATCCACTATAATCAGTATCACCAACTCAATGGACATGAGTTTGAACAAACTCCAGAAGATGGTAAAGAACAAGGAAGCCTGGCGTGCTGCAGTTCATGGGGTTGCAAAGAGTCGGACATGCCTGAGCGACTGACCAACAACGATAATCAGCATCATCCTATTTCAGTTCTCTTTGCTCACATGCAAATTTCCAGGCCATAAAACAATTGACTAGGTTCTCAGAGCATAATAGTATCTACTTTCTGCAAAGAAGATGAAGGTGAAGGTTTTGCCATAGGAATAAAAAGTTGGTCTTATTAATAGAACCAGAGATTAAATAGAACCAAGCAAAAGCCAGACCTTATTCCAAGTGTCTGATCTGGGAATTCATGGGTTTCTTTATTTGCTTATTTTGCAAGGCAGTATAATACCAGAGTCCAGGGCAAGGAATCAAGTTTATGGTTAAACTGGTATTAGATTGGTAGAGAAAGACATAAAAGATGGACTGAGGCAAAAGCTTCTGCTGCCACTATTCTGTGGATACTGTTGCAATGAAGTTATTGAAAACTACTGTTGCCAGCATCCGTGATTATTTTCAGCCCCCATCCTTTTGTCTTATTTGAGCTCTCATTTCTTAAAACTGTCATCACCTTTGGTCTTTCAAATATAGATCATTTCCTTTTGGTTTCCTTAATGATTTTTTATGACCATTTCTTCTAACTTTATTTTACTGGCTCCCTTTTCATTCAACTGCTGTGAACATTAAGGTTTCATAAAATTTTGTTCTTGGTATTCATATCCTGATTATTTGGGGGTTAATCACCTCATTGCGGAGTTTTGTGTGTATTATAAAATACGTATGCCTTTAGCCTTGACCTCTTTCTTAAGCCCCAGGATATTCTTTTTTCTCATCTTGTGCTGCCTTATGGATTCTCCATCTAGACCCACAGACCCTTAAGTTTAATCTTTCTAAAACTTAATCTCTTAACTTCAGATGATCTTATACTATATTCATTCTCTCTTCAGTGACTCCCAAAATTTAGGATCTTGTGGGTTTTTAAAACCCCTTATCTTTAGTTGCTAAATTTCTGACTCTTTGTTGTGCACCTGTGTGTTCCTTGAATACTCAATCTTCAATGATTTCTTCTCTCATTTCTTCAGTCTTTTTCTTTTTGCCCAAAAATGTGCCAAGGGGCCCTATTTCCAAAAGAGCCCTTTCACTTGAGCCTGTCTTTCTCAATAAACTACCACCTTCTGTTTTTTGGCTTTTTTTTAAATCACAGTTACATTTTCAAATTACACTCATTCCACATGCTAACAAGGTAATGCTCCTAATCCTTCAAACTAGGCTTCAACAGTATGTGAACTGGGAATTTCTAGATGTACAGATTTAGAAAAGACAGAGGAACCAGTAGTAAGTTGTCAACGTCCATTGGATCATAGAAAAAGCAAGGGAATTCCAGAAAAATATCTACTTCTGCTTCAGTGACTAGGCTAAAGCCTTTGACTGTTTGGATCACAACAAAATGTGGAAAATTCTTAAAGAGACGGAAATACCAGATCACCTTACCTGCCTCTTGAGAAACCTGTATGCAGGTCAAGAAGCAATAGTGAGAACTGGACATGGAACAACAGACTGGTTCAAAATTTGGAAGGGAGTGCATCAAGGCTGTATATCGTCATCTTGCTTATTTAACTTCTATGCAGAGTACATCATGTGGAATGCCAGACTGAATGAAGCACAATCTAGAGTCAAGATTGCTGGGAGAAGTAACAACAACCTCAGCTATGCAGATGATACCACTCTAATGGCAGAAGGTGAAGAGAAACTAAAGAGCCTGTTGATGAGGGTGAAAGAAGAGAGTGGAAAAGCAGGCTTGAAACTCAACATTCAAGAAACTAAGATCATGGCATCCCATCCCATCATTTCATGGCAAATAGATGGGAAAGCAATGAAACAGTGACAGACTTTATTTTCTTGGGCTCCAAAATCACTGCAGATGGTGACTGCAGCCATGAAATTAAAAGACGCTTGCTCCTTGGAAGAAAAGCTATGAACAGCCTAGACAGCATATTAAAAAGCAGAGACATCACTTTGCCGACAAAGGTCCATATAGTCAAAGCTATGATTTTTCCAGTAGTCATGTACAGATGTGAGAGTTGGACCACAAAGAAGGCTGAGTGCTAAAGAACTGATGCTTTCAAACTATGTTGTTGAAAAGGATTCTTGAGGGTCCCTTGGACAGCAAGGAGATTAAACCAGTCAGTCCTAAAGGAAATCAACCCTGAATATTCATTGGAAGGACTGATGTTGAAGCTGACGCTCCAATACTTTGGCCACCTGATGTGAAAAGCTGACTCACTGGAAAAGACCCTGATTCCTGGGAAAGATTTAAGGCAGGAGGAGAAGTGAATGACCGAGGATGAAATGGTTGGATGGCATCACCGACTCAATGGATATGAATTTGAGCAAACTCAGGGATGAGAGTGAAGGCAAGGGAAGCCTGGCATGCACTAATACTCAGTTCTGAAGTTCTTACGTTGTTCTCTTATTAATTTGTGTCTCTTACATTAATTCCCATATTGTCAGTTTCTTTAGGTACTGGATTTGTCTTAAAGTTTACTTTGTTATCTTACCCACAACCGATAGCACAAATGATGGACTGAGACTTGTTATTGGACTGTTGGGTAGTTGATATAGTAATGTTGGACTTACTGCTTAACTGGCTATTTTATATGTAAAAGCATTAATTTTTACATGTGTTTTATTCATTTGTGTATTAAATATTAAATTTATGCATTTATTGAAATTTCTAAACCATGAATTTTGTATATGTGTGCATGCTCAGTCATGTCTGACTGACTGCCACCCCATGGACTGTAGCCTGCCAGGTTCCTCTGTCCTGGAATTTTCCAGGCAAGAATAATGGATTGGGTTGCCATTTCCTCCTCCAGGGGATCTTCCCTACCCAGGGTTCGAACCTGTGTCCCCTGCATCTCCTTTATTGTAGGCGGACTCTTTACCATTGAGCTACCAGGGAAGGCTGAGTTTTGTATGTAAGCAAAGTAAATGATCTTTGTTCTCATGGAGCTAGTTGCAGTCTGTTGTTTTTCAGTCACTCGGTTGTGTCTGACTCTTTGCAACCTCATGGACTGCAGCACGCCAGGCTTCCCTGTCCTGCACTCTCTCCCTGAGTTTGCTCACTTATGTCCATTGAGTTGACGATGCCATCCAACCATCTCATCCTCTGTCGCCCCCTTCTCCTCCTGCCCTCAATCTTTCCCAGCATCAGGCTCTTTTCCAATGAGTCGGCTCTTCGCATCAGGTGGCCAGAGTATTGGAGCTTCAGCATCAGTCCTTCCAATGAGTATTCAGTCTAAAAGAAGAATAATTTTTATCTCCCATCCCTTACCCTCAAAATAAGTAAGTCAAGTAAGTCAGAGCTGTCTTGGAAATCATAAATTTATCACAGATCCCTTTGCCAATTAAATAGTAGTTTCCACTGCTTTCTAGTGGGTGAAGTGCTAAATGGCAGAACTTTTATCTTAGGATATAAAAGTAGTGGGATTCTGTTTTTGTGGATTTTCAATCATGTGGTTTAATTTGTGGCTATTTTATCTGTATATAGATCTTGCCAGTTAAATTTAATGTTGTCACCATGATAGTAGAGAGGCACTGATACTGGTTGCCCTAGAATAACTAAAGCTAATTTTTACAGAATGAGTAAAACCAAAATTATCCAATAAAATAAAAGTTGGTCATCAGTCGAGTTCAGTCGCTCAGTCGATATAACAATATGAAAACAGCAGTTGACTGAGAAAATACAGTTAACCCAGAAAAGTAATGTCAGGATGTTTAAACTGTGTATTGGGTTCTTGTTACCTCAGCTATAAAGAGGGCGCTTAACCACCAGGCAGGACATTTCTAGCAGGAGCAAGAAGCACCAAGAGAAGAAAATCTGAGGCATTGTTTTAATCTCCTGACATCTCTTGCAGAAAGATAGGAAGCAGTGTTATTTTGATAACACTGTATCGGCAATTCACCATGATTCTTCGGGTTGATGGAAAGAGATTATGTTCCTCCCCACTCCAGGATTAGATTAAGTTCTTGATTTAATCAGTGAAGGTTATAAAATTTTATCAGAAGCAGAATGACCAGAGTTGAAGCACATGCAATGTCACAGCACTGTTCCCCTTGGTCCCCAGAGCTACCAGTTATGCTACGAAGCCCCAAGCATGTGGTGGAATTTTGTTAGATCCAGAAAGCTCTGTTCTTATTCTTCCACCGTCCTTATAGACTTTGAAAGTATGCATCATCATTCCACAGAACTTCAACAGTGGGAGACTGTTCACTTCAGGCTGATGTTTGGAAAATATTCGTTCTTTTGGTTTGGTCTCATGTTTCAGGCTCTGGCTGTCCTCTTTAGAGACCATGTTACTCAGTCTCTCAGATGCACTTAAGCTGACTCCACTGAGACTGAATAAACCAAACAATGGCCATTTATAATTGTATTGCACTAAAAGTAACTGTCACACGGACTGGAATACTTGAGTTGATATTGTCAGTGTAGTCTCTTCCTGTAGTCACACCATCTTGGCAGCCAAATTATAATAAGAAACCAACTAATTAGCTCTAGTAGTCACCATCATAGGACTAAAAGTCCAAATGATCATTGTCCAAATGATTGTTACATTTATTGCATCAAGTAATACCAATATGAGAAATCAGATCATATTAAAAATACGTTTTGTAAGTCATACTTTCTTCAAATGAATTAATACAACCACCAAATTGATTAGTATGCTGATCTTAAAATTTCAGTGATATTTCCCCCCCATTTCCAAGTTTTAGGAGATATTTCAGTTTGTTTTGAAAATGAATCTTCATCTCTAAAGTAATAAAAGTAAAAAGATTGGGGTACCACTACTTCAGTAGGCATTCACAGCCCTAAAACTCCATAATATTTTTCTAAGCTTCACTACAAATGGATCTTTGTAACCCCTAATCCATCTTGTTAGCCTCTGTGATCTTCGCAAAGAGCAGGGAAACAGATGTGACCAAGCAAATTTTTACAAACTTTACTTTTGAGATAATGTCAACATATGTTGGCTGCATTGATAAAGGAGAGAGAGATCTCTGAGATGCCACTGTCCCAGACATGACATTGTCATCAGAAAGATGAATATTGAGAATAAGGATTCTCTAGTATTTAATCAGCTTTGTAGAGAAATTGTTTTGTATGTGACTGGTACAAAAAATTCAAGATTGTATAGTGTTGAAAATTCTGGAAACATGCTTAGTTTGTCCTTTTCAATTTCAGAGAAGTCATGTGTGTATTCAGTTAGCAATATATTAGAAAGTATTCATTTATTTTGGAGGGAGGTAAAAAGAAACCACCTGTAAATTCTATTTTCTGTTGAAAAACAGAAACGCTTAATGATGCTAGTAGACGAAGACTAGTAGGTCCTCCAGTGTGTGGAATCACAGAGTATCAGAATTTCGAAGGACTCTGGATATCTCTAGTTCAAGACTTACTGTAGACTTCTCATTAATTCAGGCTTCTTAAATATTTTAAGTGGTGGAACTCACTACCTCTTAGGGCAAATTTCTAATTTTGGTAAATCTTACTAATAAATTCTTTGTTAGATTGAATTGAATTGTGCTTTTTGCCATCATGATACCTGATCATAACTGTTAGACTGACCACATTTTTTTCCTGTAGACAAAGTTTAATCTTTAAATGTTTTCCCCAAGGATTGTAATTAATGACAGTTTTTATTTTTTATTTAGCTTGTAACACTTCAAGAAGCAAAACTGCTGCTAAACGAAGATGATTACCTTATTAAAGCTGTATATGACTACTGGGTGAGAAAACGTAAAAACTGCAGGGGACCATCCCTCATTCCTCAGATAAAACAAGAGAAAAGAGATGGCTCTACCAACAATGACCCTTATGTTGCCTTTCGGAGGAGAACAGAAAAAATGCAAACTCGAAAGGTAATATGCAAATTAGGTTTAACTGAATGTACCTAGATAGTATTTAAGACCAATACTTTTTTTTTCTGCCTATAGCTTGAGTAATTTTGAGTAATTTGGACATAAAGTGACGCTAATGACATTGTTGAACTTTATATTAGAAAGCCTGCTCTTCAGTAACCTCTATCCTCCAGTTGTTTGCAATGTTTGTTTAATGTTTATTTAATACCGATGAGCTTTATAAATCTATTGATTACATCATTTTAGGCTTGCAGTTGAAGTGATATGAGGAAATTCATGTTATGAGGAAACAGGAGTTTTGAGTTCTTCAGTAAGCTGTACATTCTATACGTATCTTCTATTTGGAAGCTTAAGAGTTCCTTTGAAACCATATTCTAAATCATGAATGTAAAAAAGGACTTTACTCCCTCTAACTCCTGTGGGGTCATGGGAAGTTGGTAAAGGTTCATTTTCAAGCCTGTTCTGCTAACAGTCACAAGTAAGACAGTAAGACGGCAAAATCTTTTTCCCCTTTTCTGAACTGTCAGTTGTGTCAGATTTCAAATTGACAAACTTGTCCTCACCTAGCTTTCACAAGCAAGATGAGCCAGAATTCTAAGAGAAACTGGGTCTCATGCTGTGAAATGATACGGTAAAGAAGAAAACGTTATTTTAGAGGGGGTAGTCACTGTCTTCCACTTCTCATAATAATAAACACCAGACGCAGTAACACATTCTGTAACGTTGTAGAATATTAGGAACATGCAGACGTAAAAAACGGAAGGAATTGTAATTGGAGGTCCAGCGTTTTCTCTGGATTCCTGTTTCTCCAAACATGGAGTGCTTGTCCTTGTCAGCTGTTAATATAACAGCTGTGAAGCATAACAGCTGCCAGGGAAAGTATATTTTAGGGGAAACTCTTCTGCTTAACAACTAGTTTTTATAACTATTTCTTGGATTTCCCAAATGTAGATGACCTTCCCTAACCCAGACTGAGTTTTCAATTTGGTGTTTTGGTTTTTGGCTACGGAGATATTAGATATTTCATGAAGATTAATGCCTTGTTTAGAAAAGACTATATGAGATAAATTTGTAAATACAGTAAGGTTTTATAAATTTAGATATGAGGAAGGAGAGGTTTATCTGAATTATTGAAAAATCTAAATTTCCAATTTTTAAGAGAAATATAATTGGTTCAGATGTATTGCAAAACAGCAATATATTTTGAAGGAAAAGTACTGTTGGGTTTCTTTTAATGGATAAGCATGAATACTTAAAATAGCAGTATTATTGACATAAAAAAACAATATTCCTAATACTTAAATGTGTTTTATTCTTACATAAGTTAAATCACTGTTTTCTAACCAGCACATTTTGCGAATTGCTAGAAACAAGTTCCTGTGTTTAGGCATTTCTCCATTGTATAATAACTAGGCCAGCATTTTCCTGACGCTGTGATTCCTACCCTTCCTCTTATCTGTTATTTTCTTATTCATCTCTAGCATGGTACATTTTCTTTTTCAATGGTCTTTTTATTTCTCTGTCTTTAGTTGTGGGACCAGAGACTATTCCCCTTCACATATACTATTGTTTCTTGGAAATGTCTGAGTTTTAAAATGAGAAAATTGGGAAAGCAGTCGAGAATGAGTACCCTAGGTGTTCAAGAGGTGGTTGGGCACTGGGATATGCAAAAAATGAATACTAGTTCACAGAGGTTCTCTGCTTCCTTTCCTATTCCCACAAACTTAAAAACATTCCAGAGGGGGTAGCTATATAAATAGCTGCTGCAAAGGCTAGAGTAAAGGACTTCTGAAATATTTGCTTAGAAGTCTAGAACTTAATTTTAAACATTAAACTAATGTTTAGTTTGTGAGTGCTTAAGTGCTTTAGGACATTCTTAAGTGAGATGGTGTTAAGGTGCCGGCGTGTCTGAATGCACTGACTGGGAAGGCTTGAATCAGCGTATACATTTCTGTGTTTAACCCACAGGTAAAACTGTTAACATGTGTGCCTTCGTTCTCTCCTCCTGTGTGGCCCAGGTGAAGCAAGATAGGCAGGAGAACAAACTTCCAGGGTGGTGCTTCTCAGTCTGGCTGCACATAACAATCACTTGTGAATTAGCCTTGGTTTACAAAGATCTATAGTTAACTATAAATTATAGCAGTTTGAGAACTGCTTCCCTAGAGATTTGGCAGTTGATCAAAACTGTAATATTTAACTGGAATAGGAAGACAGGAATTTGCTCTAAACAGAGTTGGTTGTGGAGAAGGGTAAAGGGAATGAGTAAATTTGAATATAGGAAGTAGACAATCTTAAAAGCACAGAAAAGATGTCACTATGAACTTACAGATTTTAATATTGCTGCAGCTAGAAATAGATATAAATCTGTGCTTGTTGATGTACATAAATGTATTATAGGCTTATTTCCTAGCTCTGTTCACTTAGAGCGTCTAGAAGCAATTAGTGGACTATAGTCCACGAGGCTCCTCTGTCCATGGGGTTTTCCAGGCAAGGGTACTGGAGTGGTTTGCCATTTCCTTCTCCATCAACCTAGTACCTTACATAAAGCTAAAATCATGACTGCCTGAGTTGGTCAGGTTATAAACCACAGTTCCTCCTCCCCCGCTGCTGGCCCACCACCATTTAGCCTTCTTGTGAAGACAATGTTAGAAATGGTCTTCAAGCCAAGAGACAGAAATGTAACTGTTCTAAAACCGTGAGGAAACCTCAAGATCTGGTTTTGACAGAGATGAATAGTGAACGAGGCCCAGATTACATAAGACTCCAAAAATTCACGAAGAAGTTATCTGAAAGGGAAGAAGCTATGTAGCTGGTATTTTGTTGTTGTTTAGTCGCTAAGTTGTGTCTGACTCTTTGTGATCCATGGACTGGAGCCCACCAGACTCCTCCAGGATTTCCCATATAGAAGCAACTAGAGTAGCATGTAAAAATACTGTTTTAAGGAAACCAGGGCTCCTTAAAAAAAAAATGGTTGATTTCAGGTCTGGTACTAGGAAAGCATACAGGTAAATTTGGAACATTCTGCTTTGCCAGAATATAAAAATGTGATGAAAGAATGTTGGAGCTGTGTCAGAAAGCCTCAGGAGCCAGCTTAAATTAGAGTGACTCTGCTGATCACATCTGGGGAAGTTTGTGTGTCACAATAAGGAGAGTAATGGATTATAACTCATAAAGTAACCCATGCATCCATACTGATATAAATGTATGGATGGATGATAGATAAAAGAGAATGCTTTTCTTTACCATAGATTTCCAACTTACAAATGTCAGTGAAATGATGGTGTTCATTTGGCAACTACCATTGTCTCTGGCAAAAGTTAGAAGTAACGGATGATAAACTGATGGGGGAAATTTGATTATATAAAGTCCCATAGTGTACTTTTTAATTAAAAAAAGAAAAGAAAAATAGTAATTTGACTAGAGAAACCTGGCAAGCACCATCTTAATCGAGTGATCAAAGTTAACATCAGCAGTAATCCGACAAATAGGTATCATTTAGCTCCTGGCATGATGAGCAAGGGACACAGTTTCACTTCTGTAATGGTCATACCAAAAGTTCACAACCCCAATTTAAATGTGGAAAAACATCAAAGAAACCCAAATTAACGAACATTCTACAAAAAATAAATGGCTTCTACACTTCAAAACTGTCAAGGTCATGATCACGATAGAAAGTCAGAGTAAGTATTCCAACTTATAGAAGATTAAAGAGACATGGACCATAAAGAAAGCTGAGCGCCAAAGAATTGATGCTTTTTAACTGTGGTGTTGGAGAAGACTCTTGAGAGACTCTTGGCTAGCAAGGAGGTCAAACCAGTCAATCCTAAAGGAATTCAACCCTGAATATTCATTGAAAGGACTGATGATGAAACTGAAGCTCCAGTACTTTGGCCATCTGTTTTGAAGAGCCAACTCATTAGAAAAGACCCTAACGCTGGGAGAGATTGAAGGCAGGATAAGAAGGAGGTGACAGAGATGAGATAGTTAGATGGCATCACTGACTCAATGGACATGAGTTTGAGCAAACTCTATGAGATAGTGAAGGACAGGGGAACCTGGTGTGCTACAGTCCATGGAGTCGCAGTCGGACACAACTGAGCAACTGCACAACAGCCAAAGAGACATGACAGCTAAATTCAATTTTAATCCTGAATCAGATCCTAGACTGGCAAAGAATTTTTTATTAATAATAAATTTTAATAATAAAAATTATTATTTCCCACCAATGACCTTTATAGTAACATTATATAAATATAGGAAATCTATATACTAACTGTTGTATTTCTAGTTGTGAAGGACATTAGTGGGTCAATTGGTGAAATATGAGGAGAGTCTATAAATTAGATAATAGTTTTTATATCAGTTAATTTCCTGATTTTGATAATGTTACTGAGATTGTATAAGAGACTGTCATTATTCTTAGAAAATATACATTAAAGTGTTTAGGGGATGAAGGCATTATATCTTCAACTTGAAAAATATTTAAAAATACTCTTGCTAATAAGTTATGTATGTATGTGTTTATATACATACATGTATGTGTGTCATAGTCCATTTGTGCTATTGTAACAAAAATACATAGACTGGGTGGCTTAAACAATGAATATTTATTTCTCAGTTCTGGAAGTTGGGAAGTCCAAGATCCAGGTATTATCAGACTCGGTGTCTATTGAGGGCCCGCTTCTTGTTTCACGGATGGTCCTTTTGCTGTGTCCTCACATGGCAGAAGGGGCAAGAGAGTTCTCTGGGGTCTCTTTTATAAGGGCACTGATCCATTCATGAGGACTCACAAAGCCCTCACCTCCAAATAAAAATCACATTGGATGGTTAGGATTTCAACATACGAATTTTCAGGAGATGCAAATGTTCAGTCTGTAACAATGTGTATATACATCATAGAGATACATAAAGCAAATACAACATATTAACCTTTGGGGAATGTGGATGAAGATAATATGGGAATTTTTTATACTATTTTTGTAGCTTTTTTGTAAATCAAATTATTTCACAGTAAAAGGTAAAAGTAGAAGAAAGGGCAGGAGTGGGGTAAAGAAAACTTAGGGAAGCTACTTATTTGGGCCTCGAGAGAGCAGGAGATGAATGAGTAGGAAGGGGCAGAAGTGCAGAGTCCAAGTGGAACATGGAGTGAGGAGGAGGACAGCTGGAAAAGGTGCTGGTGCACTTTTTCTTCAGCTGCTGTTATTTATCTTTGGGACTTACATTTCTTTCATTCTTAGACTTTAAGCCTTTTGAGGATAGAAGACATGTGTAATACTTTTTACAGAGATCAATACTAAAGTATTCAAGTATTTTGTACTTTAATATTTGCTCTTGGTTATGTTCATTTTTTTTCAATCATAAGGTGCAGCTGCTGCCTGGTTACAAAATATTTTGCTTAAAACTGTGCTTTAGATTTTTGTCTTTTGTCACATATATTACTGAAGGGGGAAAGTGATGTATTTCCTTTGGATAAGATTAAAGAGGATTTATTATTAATAACATAGTATTTTTTAATATTCAGTATGCACTGCCTTAATGAGATTTAGTTTAAGTAATGTTTTATAGGTAATGATTAATTTTTAAATGCAAGAAACTACGCAAAAGAAAACAGTAAAACTTTGTATCTTCTTCAAGTTTTATTTTATCTTTTATAATCCTCCAATACGAAACTTGGCTTTCTTTGGGTTCAGATTTCTAATGTCACATTGCTTTATTAAGTCAAGTATGGAAAGCTTGCTTAAATACAGTCTGAACATATAGAATGAGAAGTGGCAGTGGTCTATTTTTAAACAGATAGTTCCACACCTAATAGAAAGTAAGAATTCTGTGGCTATTTGATTGAACAAAATATTTTTATTAACAGTAACTTTTAGATGCAGATGATGCAGGTAATTATAACTGAGCCTTCTCTAGTTATTAGTTAGAACTTTTACCTGTGAGTTAGTTCAAGTTACTTTTGACACTTCAAAGTAAGAATTTATAATGAAATTCAGACCTTTACTAGTAGATCTCTTTTTCTACTCTGCAATGAGGTTATACTATATTCAGCATGGTAATTCCATTCCTTGAGATCCTTTATATTCTGTAATCTGTTTTATATCTGAGTTTTTTTTTTTTTTTTTAAACTTTACAATATTGTATTGGTTCTGCCATATATCGAAATGAATCCGCCACAGGCATACACGTGTTCCCCATCCTGAACCCTCCTCCCTCCTCCCTCCCCATACTATATCTGAGTTTTTAAAGTGAAGCTTTGCTTGTCATTGTGAATCTTTACACTGTAGTGTATTGAACTGTCCAGCCATGATTAGAAGGCTGAAAGGATAGCAACTCAGTTTGGCTATTTTTAGATAACCTTGATTTGACAGAACTGTTTCTCTCTGTCATTGAAAAAGACCTTATAACAATAAGAAAAGATCACATTTTTTGATATAGTAGTTTTTGTTTCAGGCAGACTTTAAAAATTTTATGTTGGAATTATCCCATCTGTGTCATTCCATCTTTTCAACAGCTGGCAACTTTTTTTTCTGAATATTTATTGAGATATTTGCTTTTTTTTGTTTTTAGTTAAATAGCTTGTCTTAATGTAATTGCTGTTTAGATGTGTGTGTGTGTGTGTTTAACATTTTGCTTTTATAGAATGAATTTAGGTCTGATAAGATTTTGATGAATGAGGCTGGAAATCTGGACAGTTGGATTTATTCTTTTAAACTTATTATTTTAAATAGAATCGAAAGAATGATGAAGCCTCTTATGAAAAGATGTTGAAACTGAGACGAGAATTTAGTAGAGCCATAACAATTTTGGAAATGATTAAGAGAAGAGAGAAAACAAAACGAGAATTATTGCACTTAACCTTAGAAGTTGTGGAAAAAAGGTAACATTGCTATTCTTACATACCAGTAATGCTTCAGTCAAATGAAAGGCAAAATGTAACCAAATTTCAGCTTTATAACTATTGAAATTGATTATCTAACAATATCTACATTTTTTGAAAATTGTGATTGCTAGTTTTTGCTTTTTGTTTTTAAACCATTAAGTTGCCAGTTTGGGTTGCAAATTTGGGAGATATTTTTGTGAATAGTATAGATCCTCTGTTACACTTAATTTCTTGTTGTTGCAGAATTATTTAAGTGTATTTAGAAAAGAACTTGGAGATCGTATTAAAGTTTCTATTAAACACAATTTGAGAGAAATAAATGTTTAATTGATTTTTTTTTTTGATTAGTTAGGAAATACTTGTTTCGGTGCATTTTGAAAATGTATTCACCAATGTAATAATCCTTTTCCTGAAAATATGAAATGTATGAAGAGTCCATCTTCTGTGTATCTTAGAGATTAGGAGAGTTTTGTTTTTTACTAAATCCCAAATATGAGCTTCTTTATTCCCATGCGTTTTCTCTCTTAAGAATAATCCGATTAATTGTTGGCTCTGTCTGATTAGTTGTGTTCCAAGTAAATGATGTATCATTGGTTTTTTATTTCTTTTTTATTTTTGAACTGTAACATTTTCTTATATATTATTTCCTTTTCAAGATATCATTTAGGAGACTATGGTGGTGAAATCCTTAATGAAGTGAAGATCAATAGATCAGAAAAAGAATTATATACCACTCCAGCAACTCTTCATAATGGAAATCATCACAAAGTCCAAGAATGTAAAACTAAAGTGAGTATCTTCTGGGGAGAAGCATGTATGATAATATTGACTGGACATTTGGTTTCTGAAATTGTCTTATAATAGTTTGGTTAAGAAGGAAGATTACTAACATGTTTGAGTTCCTACTTTTTGCACTTTGCTAGGATTTTTTATATGCATGTTGATTAATCTTACAACATCCCTTTGAGGTAGATTTTTACCTCTGTGTGACTTTTAGATCATATAGTTATTAAGTGGCAGGTTTAAGATTTTGAGTCTAGGTCTAACACCAAAAACCATGTGTTTTCAACTGTGCTATCTTGTATCCCTACAGAATAATGGTAATTACAGCTTAGTTATTATCACTGCCTTAGCAAATCCTGCATTGTGATGGCAGGCATCAAAATTAAACCTTTCTTCATTGAGACTATTCAAAGTTACTGTCCTCACTATTGCCATAACCAGCATTTATCAGTTGCTGTTTATCTTGACTTGAAAAAGTCCTATAACTTCTAGAACTCTATAGAGACTAGTAATTAGTTTCTTAGACTGAAGAGTTATATTTATTCATTATTCACTTGGTGTATAAACGCATTCAGTTGAGAAATGCAAAAATTAATAAAACCTTTGAAGAGCTTAGATTTTTACAAAGAAACAGGTTATTGGCTGAGTTTTTAGACAGTAGAGCTCTACTATGTAGCAGGATTTTTAAAACGGCTTAGGATGTTTGTGGAAAATTCATCTTTTAAAAATGTGCACAATCCTCGTTTTTCATGGGTTCTTTCTTAAAGGTCAAGGAAGAATGGAGTAGGGAGACTCCTCCATTATTCAACTGTGTCAATTCAAACACCAAAGTTCTTTCTTATTAATCACAGGCATCTAGCCCACCTACCCTTTAAATCACACTTACTTTGCAATAAACTAGACAATAAATGTCATTTTGTACATTATTTTTTTAAATCTAGTTCTAAATCAATGCTTTTCCTAGGAATATTACTGATAGGCATAGAATATGAAAATCTCAACCCCAAATTAGTGCAGAATCAGCCATTGTTATATATTGATTCTTAATCTTAGATCACCTCTAAGATTAAACACCCACACTATTTAAATACTAATTTTAGAAATATGATTGCATTTCACATAGTTAACTATGTTTCCTTTGTCACACATCCTACTTTAAAATATAAGTAATTTCTGAGAAGTTGGGGATTTCTTTTTGATGTCATAGCCATGCCCATTGTATGAAAGCATTTATAGCTCAATAACTCAGTGTTTCAGCAATGTTTTCATCATGTATAACATTTTTGACCCTAAAGTAGTTTTAATGAAAATCTGAGCTACTTGAAAAAATGTAAAACTTCCTAAATACTTTTACACTTTGTTAGCGCTTGTAATTTGATGCTTAGAACAGTCATTTTCAAACTTTTTAAAGTAGATTCTTATTTATTAAAAGGAATGCTAGTATATTAAAACAGAAACAGCTGCTCTGTTGAGGATTGCTGGGTTCTAGACTCCACCCATCAGTTAAGTCTCTGCCAGACAGCCTCTTGCGTGCCACCAAAGAACTCTGGGGTACTTGAAGACAGTTTGATTATTGTTCAGATAAGGTGGTAATTAATTCTAAAAAGTGAAGGTTTTTTCCCTAATTAATAAGCTCTTCTGTCTCAGAAAAGTTATTCTACATGTAGGTATTTTTAAAAATTAGAAATAAACATAGAAATGAATTAATGAATTTATAATCTAATTCAAGTCATTTAAAAAATAAAAATAGTTAATTTTCATCATTAATCAGTAGACTTAAATAAAATTAAAATAGAATTTAAATATGTTTTAAATACTGGATTGCATAATAAAGAATAATTTTTAAAAATCACTAATATCTTAGTTTAAAGTATTGATAACAATATAAAAAAGTAAATTTAAATGTCAGTTATTTTTCACTGTAATCTGTGAACACAAAGCACTTTTTAGCTTATCATCACATAATAGTTTCTGCATATTAAAACCAGAAAATAAAGTCACCTCCTGGGTAAAAATGTATGTTTTTTCAAAGAGCAGTATAGTTTTTTATGATTTCTAAAATGATTTTCATTTCTTCCTTTTGGGGGAAAAATCATCATGTAAACAGCACCCGCATCATTTGTCTTTGAAAGAAGAGGCTTCTGATGTGGTTCGTCAAAAGAAGAAGTACCCAAAGAAGCCTAAAGCAGAGGCTGTGCTAACATCTCAACAGCCCACTCCTGAGACCTTGCCTGTGATCAATAAGAGTGACCTTAAGCAATATGACTTTCACAGCTCAGAGGAAGATGAATTTCCACAGGTGCTTGTTTTAAAACTATTTTACAGACATTTTCTTCTAGTCTTTTATATTGCTCTATTTTAAAACATAATATATTAGAGTTTTGATTCTTGCTTTCTTCACTTAATGTTATAACATAAACGTTTTCCACATTATTTATGTAGTTACTGAAATGGTTTTTGCTTTGTTATTTTCTATCAGTTGAATATATTTTATTTCTTTTGTGTAGCATTTAGGTGGTTTTAAGCTCTCCCTTTTATAAAAATGAGCATCTCTGCCTCATCCTTCCATATTTGAAATAGATGATTAGAAACGGAAATCCTGAGCTAAAGATTATAAATATTTTAAGACATTTAACACATAATTATAAACATTCACCAATAATAATTTCCATATTCCATCAGCATTGTATTTTACAACTTTTAATGAAAATTGTGCTAATTTATTTAACAATAACTATTTGACTCCAAAGAAGATTTAGAATTGGTTCAAATTTTAACTTGTGAAAATAATTCTTTGGTTATATTATAGCAGTTTTATAGCAAATTTTAACAGTTTAAAAATCTCAATTTTTGTTTCGTATGTGCTGTCTTTTAAAACAAAACTTTTATTTTATATTCTAAAGGATTGATTTTAAAAAATACATTGTTTAGCACCTGGTGTAGCAGTGGCCTCCTTTTTTCTTTTTCATACAGTATAGGAAACCTAAAGAAAGTACTATAATGTGTTATTGTATTTCAACATTTTGACTGACTTGCTTAAAAAAATTTTTTTTAAATCAACATGACAGATAAATTTGGAAGCAAGACAGTTTATAAAACTCCTTGTTGTAGTAACTATTTAAAATCTAGAGTTTATATAAAATTTGTCTTCTTTGGCTAGATTATATTAGTTTCACTTTTTTGTAGATGATTTAGTTTTTCTAGCCCAGATAATATTTCAGCATTCACACACATTGTAATAATGCACAAAATGTGTTTAGTATGCTCTTTAAAAGCACTTAAATGAAGTCATTTATTAAAAGTTGTCAGATGGTCTTGCTCAAGGTTATGTGGCAGTCTGGATGGGAGGGCAGTTAAAAAAATATTTAAAAAATAAGTAAAATTGACAGAGGATTATGTTGTTAGACTCAGGCAGGGCTTTGAATAGTCATGGGACATGAATTAGATGACATTTTGAAGGAATGAGGGCACAAATAGTAGGTCTTTTCCAGATAGAAAATGTAGGGAAGGGTCCAAGACAGAGAAAACAGCATATTAGAAGGAATTGCTAGCAGTAAATTTAAGTGAGGAGTGAAATGGTTAGATAAATACATATATAAAAGCCAATAAAGTTCTGCTATACATTCCCAGCCTTTTAAGAATGATGCTAAGGGATACTGTGTTTAGTAGAAACTTTTTCTATATTGCTAGAATCAGTCTATCCAGTCTGATAGATGCACTCAGCATACTAGATATATTCCTCATCTATTAAGGAATCTTCATCTCTGTTCTAAATTCTTACATTTATTCATATAGTCCCCTTCCCACATGAAATTACATTTTGAAACTACTAGGTTCCTCTGAATCCTTGTACTGGGTCCTTGACAACATTAATTTTTATAATGGTATCCCTGGTTGCTAAACAGTAAGTAAGCATGGACCTATAGTTGAACATTATTCAGTGAGGCAGCTATTTAGAATGTGGCTCTTACAAAGTCAGGATTTTATTGTTTAAAAGATAATTAAAATAATCATATGCTTCTTCTGTGTCCAATAAACAAGAATAAAGGAATAAGGAGCCTTAAAGAACTTAAAGAACCAGACTTCTCCAACTGATTTGCAAAAGAGCAGAGTACAAACCAGTCTCTTCTCAGTCATGCTTCTGATTCTCCTAACATCAGCCCTGTCTTCTTAAATCTCAGACTAAATCCTGGAAACCCCTCCTTGGGTAATCCGGAGGAAGGGATGCAAAAAATTTCTGAGACTTTGTTTGTGACACTTTCTGTGTACATTGTAGAAGAGGTAGTTGCTTTATAAAGGAACCAAAGTGTAAAATTCACATTTGGGATTTCCTTTCAAGTTTCAGGTTTGAGTTTGGTTCCCTAGGAAGAAGAATCAGCCCCAGCTTACTGTTTCTGTGTCTCCCCCATAGGGTTGGTGGAGGTATATTGGAACCTCAAACAAATGCCTTTCTCCCCTGGATGATCCTGCTCAGTGGTAATTACCACAGTTTTGAAATAATGTGGAGAAAGCATTTTTCCTCTCAAAATAGGAAGAGAGGGATTTGTGAGGTTCAAAAGTTTGCAAGTAAATGTGGTTGAGCCAGCGTTGTCAGAAAAAGAGATGTACTCCAAAGTGAAATTGCGAGACAACTGAAACTTAAGTACCAAAACTTTTTTTTTTTTTTTTAACCATTATGGGTAGAAATTTATCTAAACCATATTATTTCCTGCCAAATCAGAGTATATTTGTATTTCACTTAATCTGTTTTCGATAACATAATGTTTGCTATAATGTACCAGTGCTGCCTTAGAGATCCGCTCAGATTATGGAGGGGGATTTGTCCTAGTCTCACTTGGTCTTGTGCTTTTAATATGTGACAACTTTTTGAAAGTCTTTATTCTTTAGCTGTCCAATGGTGAGATTAGTACTTCTAAACCAGTCTGCTTACCTTTTAGCAAGTCCTCTTTCCTCTTTTGATTTTCAGCTTCTGATCTGTTAAATTTTAAAAATGATTTTAAAAACAAGTAGGGAAATAAGGGACTCCCCTTTCAGTGCAGTGTATGAACTTTTCAGCTTTGGGGGATGGGAGGTTATTCATAAGCTTTTTTTATCTTCCTAGTTTAAGGCTTTATTATAGAGAAATGAAGTTATTGTATAAAAGCATACCTACCTATAGATGAAGCATAATTATTATTACAAAGTATTTATGGCCACATACAATATTTATAAAATGTATAAATGGGGTATGTAAAAACCATACGAATTATTTTCAAGCTTAAAGCATTTACGTGTTCAGAAACAGTTAAGCAATACCATGTAAACTGCAAGAACTTACCCATTAAAAATGATTATTAACCGTACAAAACTTGTGCTAATCTTTAAATATTTTGGGGAATTCACTACCTACTGTATGTAATGTGGAGTGATTCACTGTTTGTGATCAGATTCTGATTTTAGACCATTACAAAGACTGTTGACTTTTGGTAACTCCTAAATGGAACACTTCATGCTTCTTTCCTAGGTACCGTCCCCAGCATCAGAACCCGAAGAAGAAAATGATCCTGATGGTCCCTGTGCTTTCAGGAGGCGGGCAGGATGCCAGTATTATGCTGTAAGAACTATATTTTTTGTGGTGTTTTGGGAACTGGAATTAACAGATAACTCATGTCAAGATGACTTCAGTTCAATTCAGTTGCTAAGTCATGTCCAATTCCTTGCGACTCCCATGGACTGCAGCACACAGTCCATCACCAGTTCCCGGAGATTACTCAAACTCCTGTCCATTGAGTCACTGATGCCATCGAACCATCTCATTCTCTGTTGTCCCCTTCTCCTCCCGCCTTCAGTCTTTCCCAGCATCAGGGTCTTTTCAGATGAGTCACTCCTTCACATCAGGTGGCCAAGTATTGGAGTTTCAGCTTCATCATCAGACCTTCCAGTGAATATTAAGGACTGATTTCCGTTAGCATGGACTGGTTGGATCTCCCTGCAGTCCAAGGGACTCTCAAGAATCTTCTCCACACCACAGTTCAAAAGTATCAATGCTTTGGTGCTCAGCTTTCTTTATAGTCCAACTCTCACATCTATACGTGACTACTGGAAAACCTATAGCTTTGACTAGATGGACCTTTGTTGGCAAAGTAATGTCTCTGCTTTGTAATATGCTATCTAAGTTGGTCATAACTTTTGTTCCAAGGAGCAAGCGTCTTTTAATTTCATGGCTGCAGTCACCATCTGCAGTGATTTTGGAGCCCCCCAAAATAAAGCCTCTCACTTTTTCCATTGTTTCCCCTTCTATTTACCATGAAGTGATGGGACCGGATGCCATGATCTTAGTTTTCTGCAAGTTGAGTTTTAAGCCAACTTCTTCACTCTCCTCTTTCACTTTCATCCAGAGACTCTTTAGTTCTTCTTCCACTTTCCTCCATAAGAGTGGTGTCATCTGCATATCTGAGGTTATTGATATTTCTCCCAGCAGTCTTAATTCCAGCTTGTTCTTCATCCAGCCCAGAGTTTCTCACGATGTACTCTGCATATAGGTTAAATAAGCAGTGATAATATACAGCCTTGACATACTGCTTTCCCAATGTGGAACCAGTTTGTTGTTCCATGTTCTGTTTTAACTGTTGTTTCTTGACCTGCATACAGATTTCTCAGGAGGAAGGTCAGATAGCCTGGTATTCCCATCTCTTTTAAGAATTTTCCACAGTTTGTTGTGTTCCACACAGTCAAAGGTTTTGGCTTAGTCAATAAAGCAAAAGTAGATGTTTTTCTGGAACTTACTTGCTTTTTTTGATGACCCAATGGATGTTGGCAATTTTTTCTCTGGTTCCTCTGCCTTTTCTAAATCCAGGTTGATCATCTGGATGTTCACGATTCATGTACTGTTGAAGCCTGGCTTGGAGAATTTTGAGCATTACTTTGCTAGTATGTGAAATAAGTGCAATTGTGCTGGAGTTTGAACATTCTTTGGCATTGCCTTTTTTTAAGGATTGGAATGAAAACTCACCTTTTCCAGTCCTGTGGTCACTGCTGAATTTTCCAAATTTGCTGGCATATTGAGTGCAGCACTTTCACAGCATCATCTTTTAGGATTTGAAATAGCTCAGCTGGAATTTCATCACCTCCACTAGCTTTGTTTGTAGTGATGCTTCCTAAGGCCCACTTGACTTTGCATTCCAGGATGTCTGGCTCTAGGTGAGGGATCACACCATGGTGGTTATCTGAGTCATGAAGATCTTTTTTGTATAGTTCTTCTGTGTATTCTTGCCACCTCTTCTTAATATCTTCTGCTTCTGTCAGGTCCATACCATTTCTGTCCTTTATTGTGCTCATCTTTGCATGAAATGTTCCCTTGGTATCTCTAACTTTCTTGAAGAGATCTCTAGTCTTTTCTGTTTTATTGTTTTCCTCTATTTCTTTTCATTGATCACTGAGGAAGTCTTTCTTATCTCTCCTTACTATTCTTGGAGCTCTGCATTCAGATGGGTATGTCTTTCCTTTTCTCCTTTGCCTTTAGCTTTCTTTTTTTCTCAGCTATTTGTAAGGCCTCCTCACACAACCATTTTGCCTGTCTGCATTTCTTTTTCTTAGGGATGGTCTTGATCACTGCCTCCTGTACAGTGTCACAAACCTCTGTCTGTAGTTCTTCAGGCACTCTGTCTATCAGATCTAATCCTTTGAATCTATTTTCACTTCCACTGTATGATTGTAAGGGATTTGATTTATATCATACATGAATGGTCTAGTGGTTTTCCCTACTTTCTTCAATTTAAGTCTGAATTTTGCAATAAGGAGTTCATGATCTGAGCCACAGTCAGCTCCTGGTTACTACTTTGCCAGCAAAGGTCCATCTAGTCAAAGCTATGGTTTTTCTAGTAGTCATGTATGGATGTGAGAGTTGGACTATAAAGAAAGCTGAGTGCTGAAGAAGTGATGCTTTTGAACTGTGGTGTTGGAGAAAACTCTTGAGATTCCCTTGCACTGCAAGGAGATCCAACCAGTACATGCTAAAGGAAATCAGTCTTGAATATTCACTGGAAGGACTGATGCTGAGGCTGAAATTCCAATATTTTAGCCACCTGATGTGAAGAATTGACTCATTGGAAAAGACCCTGATGCTGGGCAAGATTGAAGGTGGAAGAAGGGAAAGTCAGAGGACAAGCTGGTTGGATGGCATCACTGACTTGATGGACATGAGTTTGAGCAGGCCCTGGGAGTTGGTGATGGACAGGGAAGCCTGGCGTGCTGCAGTCCATGGAGTTGCAAAGAGTCAGACACAACTGAGGACTGAACTGAACTGAACTGAGGAAATGGGAAGGCTAAGAAACGCACAGTATGTCGTTAAAAATAGAGGAAGTATGAATTTCATCTGTGCTTGCTTGCTTTTTTTTCCTCTATTTTTCAAATTATGAAAGTATGATAACACATTTACAGAAGACGTGGAAAATACAGAACAAAGTTGCATATAGTTCCACCATATATTACAATTATTTAAGTAGATAAATTAAGATTTTTAGTTGAATTTCAATATCAAACTCTTAAAAATTAATAGAATGAATTTACAGAAAAGTAGAAGCATATAGTAGACCTGAAAAGCACCATGCACCAATTCAACATAATTGAAATTTATACAGTTTTCACACAACTGTGGGATACAAATTCTATTCAGGTTTTCATTGACTACAAACTGGGTGACACTAGAACATACTCAGGTACCTAGAATAAGGTCATGCTTGCTTTCTTGAAGTGCAATTTTTGAAAATCCTATTGAAGTCTCTGTAATATATCTCAGTAGCAAGTTTATAAATTACTAAATTCATTATCTCTAGAGTCGCTGAGAGTTGGACACTACTGAGCAACTGAACAGCAACTCTTCTACATAAATGTTAAAAGCCACATTGTTCTTTAAAGATATATTTCTTTTAAAATATATCTTAAATATATTGATAGTCATAAAAATTTAAGTTATTTTGATGAGTGAACTTCTATATCAGTTTTATAGAATTTTACCTGGTTAACATTTAAATCCCGATTTTAAATTTTTATATCTAAATTTTAATTGTTCTAATACTGTAGTTACTTTATCATGATTTAACTTTTCTTCATTTCAGAATTATTCTATGAGTTTCAGTTTTTCTTTCCATTTTGTGCAGCCTCGTTTGGACCAAACTAACCGTTCATTTGGAAATTCAGAATTGGCAGATTTGGATAAGTTAAGATACAGGCATTGTCTTACAACACTCACAGTCCCAAGACGATGTATAGGATTTGCAAGAAGGCGAATTGGCAGAGGTGGAAGGTAAACTGTTCGTTTTGACATGGTATTTGTTTACAAGATGGAAGGGATGGTATCAAGAAAATGTTATTAACTTCTTGTAGGTAATATTTGGCTTTATATTGCTTTTCAGGGTCATAATGGACCGGATAGCCACAGAACATGACCCAGTCCTGAAACAGATAGACCCTGAAATGCTGAATGGTTTTTCAAGCGCTTCCCAAAATATAGACTTTTCTTCTAATTTCTCTCGGACCAATGCTTCCAATAAACATTGTGAAAATAGACTGTCCCTTTCTGAAATATTAAGCAATATCAGATCATGTCGACTACAGTGTTTCCAGCCAAGGCTACTAAATTTACAGGACAGTGATAGTGAAGAATGTACCTCAAGAAAACCAGGGCAGACTGTGAACAATAGAAGAGTTTCTGTAGCATCTGTAGCTTTATTGAACACCAGCAAGAATGGCATATCAGGTAAGTTGCTACTTGTTAAAAGTATATCCTCTTCTCTTCTTAATTTTTCATTATCCACTAAATAGCCTTTCAGGATGAATTTTGAAGGTTTATTTTCATGATCCTACTGAGGAAAGGAATTTTAGCTTAACCTATGTTTTTTTTTCCCCCAATGTAGGAAACTAAACTATTATTGTGGTTTGCATTTTAACCAAAAGTTCCAAACCAATACCTGTAAAACCACTCACTTTGACTGTGCGTACCTGGTACAATGAGTGTGCAGGGAGAATGTGTAGAGAATTCTCTCTGGGCAGAGTGATTATTAGCTACTATCAGATCATCATAGCACAAAAGTGTTTTTGTTATAGAAAGCTTAACACACTAACCTGACAGGCTCCTCTGTCCATGGAATTCTCCAGGCAAGAATACTGGAGTGGGTTACCATTTCTTTCTCCGGGGGATCTTCCTGACCCAGGGATCAAACCCAGGTCTCTTGCATTGTAAGCAGATTCTTTACCATCTAAGCCACCAGGGAAGCCTCTTTTCCTTTCACTTTCACTTATTATATTAACTTTGCTTAAATTTAAGCATTTGCCCCTCAGAAATTCCATTAAAGCTTTCTTTCTGAAAAATGTAGTTTTGGTCTGATAATATACCTCTCTAATTGAGATCAAGAAGTATTTTTCATTTTAAGAGGCATTGTACTAAAATTAATATACCTCAGCATTGTAAATAATGTGTAACATCTAGAGACTCTAAGATGTAATTTTGATTTGTTTTCTTCTGTGGATAGTCTTCTCTTTATCACATATATATAAGTGTATAATTTGTGAGTGTCTTTATAATGTATAAATTGCAAAAAAAATGCATGGTATACAAAGGCAGAGCTAGATGTGGCTTGACTTAAACTGTTGATATCCTTTCTTTCTGTAAAATGTATTTATTTCTAAATTATTTCCTGGACAGTGTATTTTAGTATATAAAATTGATATGTTATGCTTCTTCAAAGTGATTTTAAATCATTTTAGGTTGAAATTTTGTCTATGTAGTGTTTAGTCCTTTTTAATTACTGAGCTGTTTATTTTCAAACTTTACTTAGATGTTTGTCTATTTAAAGGTTGTTATGGAAAATTGGATTTGTTTGAATGATTGGAAGTTGGCATATCATTTCTCCAACTTAGTTGGTTAATTTTCTTCCAAACGAATTTAGGTAAGGAAAATGGTATCTGATTATACATAAAGTTCATGAGTGTGAAGTTTAATGACCTTTTGAAGCTGAAATGGATTAATACCTAATATGACTTTAGACAGCAGGATTCTTAGAAGTGTAAAAATAGTAGGAGCCAGACATCCTGGAATGTGAAGTCAAGTGGGCCTTTAGGAAGTATCACTAAGAACAAAGCTAGTGGAGGTGATGGAATTCCAGTTGAGCTGTTTCAAATCCTGAAAGATGATGCTGTGAAAGTGCTTCACTCAATATGCCAGCAAATTTGAAAAACTCAGCAGTGGCCACAGGACTGGAGAAGGTCAGTTTTCATTCCATCCCAAAGAAAGGCAATGCCAAAGAATGCTCAAACTACCTCACAATTGCACTCATCTCACACGCTAATAAAGTAATGCTCAAAATTCTCCAAGCCAGGCTTCAGCAATATGTGAACAGTGAACTTCAGATGTTCAAGCTGGTTTTAGAAAAGACAGAGGAACCAGAGATCAAATTGTCAACATCCGCTGGAGCCCATTCATGAACATCATCGGAAAGGCAAGAGAGTTCCAGAAAAACATCTATTTCTGCTTTATTGACTAAGCCAAAGCCTTTGACTGTGTGGATCACAGTAAACTGGAAAATTCTGAAAGAGATGGGCATACCAGACCACCTGACCTGCCTCTTGAGAAATCTTTATGCAGGTCAGGAAGCAACAGTTAGAATTGGACATGGAACAACAGACTGGTTCCAAATAGGAAAAGGAGTACGTCCAGGCTGTATATTGTCACCCTGCTTATTCAACTTATATGCAGAGTACATCATGAGAAACGCTGGGCTGGAAGAAGCACAGCTGGAATCAAGATTGCTGGGAGAAATATCAATAAACTCAGATATGCAGATGACACCACCCTTATGGAAGGAAGCGAAGAAGAACTAAAGAGCCTCTTGATGAAAGTGAAAGAGGAGAGTGAAAAAGTTGGCTTACAGTTCAACATTCAGAAAACTAAGATCATGGCATCTGGTCCCATCACTTCATGGCAAATAGAAGGGGAAACAGTGGAAAAAGTAAGAGGCTTTATTTTGGGGGGCTCCAAAATCACTGCAGATGGTGACTGCAGCCATGAAATTAAAAGATGCTTACTTCTTGGAAGGAAAGTTAGGACCAACCTAGACAACATATTAAAAAGCAGAGACATTACTTTGCCAATGAAGGTCTGTCTAGTCAAGGCTATGGTTTTTCCAGTAGTCATGTATGGATGTGAGAGTTGGACTATAAAGAAAGCTGAGCACCGAAGAATTGATGCTTTTGAACTGTGGTGTTGGAGAAGACTCTTGAGAGTCCCTTGGACTGAAGGAGATCCAACCAGTCCATCCTAAAGGAGATCAGTCCTGGGTGTTCATTGGAAGGACTAATGTTGAAGCTGAAACTCCAGTACTTTGGCCACCTGATGCAAAGAACTGACTCATCTGAAAAGACCCTGATGCTGGGAAAGATTGAAGGTGGGAGGAGAAGGGGATGACAGAGGATGAGATGATTGGATGGCATCACAGACTTAATGGGAATGCTTTTGGATAAACTCCAGATTTTGGTGATGGACATGGAGGCCTGGCATGCTGCAGTCATGGGGTCACAAAGGGTCAGACACGACTGAGCGACTGAACTGAACTGTCAAATATTAGGTCACATCCTTTTTCAGCCAACTCTAAGACATTATTCAAATTATTTAACTGAAATTCCTGTACCAAAAATTACAATAATTTTGCCAAAAAGAGAGTTTAAAAACATATCAACCATAAGCATTTATAAGTAGATTTGACCATAGATTGAATTTTTTCTCTACCAATGAATGTCATAACAAAGGATTGGTTTTAAATGTTCCTTCTCAACTTGAATATGGCCAAATATTTGCAGCTTTCTACTGTACTTTCTTGAAACACTTCAGAACTATTTGACTTGACTCTTCCAGAAAATATATATGTTTCTCTTTATTGTATCATCAGTACTTGGCATGTATGGATTCAGAATATAACAAGTCCATACAGTCAGCTCTAGAATTTTATGACACTACCATGTATCAGCATAAAATAAGCATTTGAAATATTATTTTAGGCTTGCATACACTTCTCAGGGAATTTAAATCACATATATGTGATAGATAATAAGATTTTTTCTATTTTTACCTTTCCCCTGTCATCAGAAAAAAATAGTGGTTTTGGTCTATGCCATTTTTCCTTCTTATGTTTATGTTTGTTATGTAATGGTACTGTGTCTCAATTTAGTACCATTCCATTATTTGTTATTAAAGGATTTTGTTCATGTTTTCTCTCTGCTAACTATAACCCTCTGTAGTCATTGAAGTCACAGGATGGTTTGTTTTTAACAAATTTCTTTTGTTTCAAAATATTAGGCATGGTATATAAATTCATAATGAGACGTGTTTTTAACAGCAGTTTTGTAAACAACTGAAAAGCTGTAGCAGTTATTTGTTTGTTTGGGCCACCCTACAGGGCCTGCGGGATCTTAGTTTCTCAATCAGAAATCAGACCTGGGCCCACAGCAGTAAAAGTGTAGAATCTTAGCTATTGGACCACCAGGGAATTTGCCCATGGCAGTTTTAAGTACGCCCCTTAGCAGTTATGTTCATTACATAGTTTCTCAGTTCTGGATAGATCATTTAAAGTGGATTCAGTTACACTTCAGTAAATATGGATAGAAATTCCTTTTTTACCTAAAGAGAATTTAAGGAATTTCTTAAAAGTTACATTTTTATATTTGATGTGCTTAGTCACTCAGTCGTGTCTGACTCTTTGTGACTCCATGAACAGTAGCCCACCAGGCTCCTCTGTCCATGGGATTCTCCAGGCAAGAATACTGGAGTGGGTTGCCATTTCCTTCTCCATTATATTTGATGGACATATGCAAAAGAATTGAATCCTCGTACATTTGGTTTCTTTTAATCTATGTGTCTGTAACACTTGTGCTTTCTGCTTAATTGTTAGTGGACTTGGTCAGGAGAACATACGTGTCTTTAAGAGTAACAGGACTGATTCAGAACCATGTTTTTACTTGGCAGAGAGTATCATCTGTTTCACAGCTGGGAAATTCACAGCAAATAAAGGGTTTGATCAGAAATAGAAACCTGATACCCATGACCCTTGTGTCACAAGTTCCTTAGTTCTTAAACAACAACCTTGAACATGAGAGCCACTGACAGAAAATTTTCTTACTTTTATGTTGTTAATAACCCAATTAATGTTTTTCAAGTCATAGTTGCTGTGTCCTGAATGTAATCTAATTATTATTTTCGGTACCATACTAAATGGACTTAAAGGGAAACAAATAGAATTGTGTGTCCTAGGTACTAGTAAGAACTAAAACTGAGGACTTCATTTAGTTAATTATTAAATAAAAGTATGTTGTCTTAATTGAAAACCTATTCTCAAAGAATAGAAGTAGGACAGAGAAAGGAAAGACAGATGTGCTAAATAAAGGAAGTGCATAACCAAGGAAAATTATTTTTAATACATAATTATTTAAGATCTAACATATGCAAAGCATTATGTTAAGTGTTTGGAAGTTGCAGAATTTTAGAAGACAATAATCCTTACCTTCAGGGAGCTTATAACAAGCAAATATTATATTATTTAAATAAATAGATGATAAAGTTTTCAGTCATTTGAAACTGCAGTATTTGTTCTTTTGAGATACTATTCTTAAATCCCAACCTTAAGAAAATATATTTCACATCTAAAAGTAGCATTGCTTGTTCAGACTCGAAGGGCAATTTATGTTTAATCTTGCGTTAGACTAATGCATGGTTGCAGTGTCTTTTCCCATTCTTTCTGAAAATGGTATAAAATGTTTGCAAGCATGAAAGTTTTTTAAAAAGGAAAACTATGTTTTAACACCAGCTGAGGTACTCACAAGGACTTATTTTTTAAGTTAGAGTCACTTCCAAAGGTGAGAAATAGATTTAGACTTCAGGAGTTTAAAAGATTTTAGTTTGACTGCTAAAGGAAATCATACTGAAATTTCAATTATAACTATTTAGCTTGGGTTTCAGAAGTTTAAATGGATCTTTATTCTGTTTTATCGTCAAATTTCATTTGTTCCTCATTCCCCACCCCTTTTACCCTCTCACTTCCTGTCTCACCTCTCATCTTCACCCCGGTTAGTATCCCCACAGTTTTGCAGTTTACTCATTAGTTACATTAGAGGATGTGAATAGTCCTGGATTATACTGTCGGCTTTTGTGGATCGGAAGATTTGTCCTCAGAGTAGGTCCAGTGGTTTTTTGTGAACCTTACCTGGTTGCTTGCTATTATCTAGAAGGATTAAAATACGATCTCCTCCTCCATGTAACCCCAGATCCAGCTTTTAAAACAAACAGACATTGCATATAATCAGCATTGTTTCAACAAGTTATATATTAAAACTTTTATAATAGACCTACCTGGTAGATGATGACGTGCCAAATAATCATTTTGACTTTTAGATGATTTTTACTATCACATTAGATGTTCTTCATTAAGCTGCAAAAACTTGGTCTAGGCTAGTATTTTAAAATATTCGTGGCCTCCCAAGAATCACTTTAGCCTACTTTTAGAAAAACACTGAATTAAAAGTTAGAAGATTATTTTTTCAAAGGTAGCAGATACAAGCACAAAAATCATGTGTTTATACTCGGTTGTAGGGTGGTCATCTAGAAAATCCAGATTGTGTTTCTATTCGGTGTTTCTTTTTATTAGTTTATCAATGAAACAACAGTAAAAAGTTGACTGCTGCTGCTGCTAAGTTGCGTCAGTCGTGTCCGACTCTGTGCAACCCCGTAGACGGCAGCCTACCAGGCTCCTCTGTCCTTGGGATTCTCCAGGCAAGAACACTGGAGTGGGTTGCCATTTCCTTCTCCAATGCGTGAAAGTGAAGTCGCTCAGTCGTGTCTGGCTCTCCGTGATTCCATGGACTGTAGCCTAGGCTCCTCCATCCATGGGAGTTTCTAGGCAAGAGTACTGGAGTGGGTTGCCATTGCGTTCTCCGAAAAAGTTGACAGATACTTTTAAAGATTTCACACATACTCAAGAATGTTTTCTCTGGGCCCAAGTTTAAGAAACAGTGATGTAAAGCTTTATCAATATACCAGTGTAAAATCTAGTGGAGGTACCTAGAGTATGTTTGTGTTGGATCGCTGTCAGATTATGAGAGGGAAAGGTGATAAGGGATCAGGCTAGCAGAGCACCTTGTAGGAACCACATGACTGAAAGGTAAAGAACAAAAGGAGGAATGCCTGCGATTTTTGAGAACAGAATCAACATTCTAAGGGTGGTGACAGATATTCTATGAAAAGCTACATGGATCCATCTGAGGCATAGAAGCTGACTGATAAGGCAGGTAGAAAGACAGCCAGAAAGGTTAGAGGCTTTAGTGAAAAACAGACTGTCAGTTATATGCTCAAAATATTTAGAAATGCAAGTGTGTTACTAATGTACAGAATGACAATTTGCGTGTGTAAAAGGGGAAATTCTATAATATGTGTACCTATTAGAATGTGTTACCCAGGGAGATTTGCAAAACCTCTTACTTAGGGAAAGGAACATTTCCTGCCTTTTGCCTTCATAAAACAATCAGATTGTAGTTACTTTTTTTAAAAAATTATTTATTTTTAATTGAAGGCTAATTGCTTTACAGTATTGAATTGGTTTCTGCCAAACATCAGCATGAATCAGTCATAGGTTTACCCATGTTCCTTCCCACCTGCCTCCCCATCTCACCCTTCTAGGTTGTTACTGAGCCCTGGTTTGAGTTCCCTGAGTCATACAACAAATTCCCATTGGCTGTCTGTTTTACATATGGTAATATATGTTTCCGTGTTACTCTCTGCATACCTCCCATCCTCTCCTTCCCCTGCCAGCTGTGTCCATGAGGCTGTTCTCAGTGTCTGTGTTCTCCACTGCTACTCTGAAAATAGGTTCATCAGTACCGTCTTTGTAGATTCCATATATGTGTGTTAGTATATGATAATTGTTTTTCTCTTTCTGACTTACTTCACTCTGTATAATAGGCTCTAGGTTCATCCACCTCATTAGGACTGACTCATTTTATGGCTGAATAATATTCCATTGTATATATGTACCACAGCTTTTTTATCCATTCATCTGTTGATGGACATCTAAGTTGCTTCCATGTTCTAGCTATTATAAATAGAGCTGCAATGAACATTGGGTTACATGTGTCTTTCCTCAGGATATATGCCTTGTAATGGGATTGCTGGGTCATATGGTGGTTTTACTCCTAGTTTTTTAAGATATCTCTGTGTTCTGCATAGTAACTGTGTCAATTTGCAGATTGTCAGTTACTTTTAAACTGACAGGACTTGGACGTGTTGGATAGGGTAGATTTATGACCAGCATGAAATTTACTTTTAAGCTAGCAACTTTTGAGAGCAACTAGTAGAAAGAACTTGACCCTAAGCAAGAGAAACAGATATGGTTTCTTTTTTCATACATTCCCACTTCTTTATGTCACTACAATGCATCACTGACTCGATGGACGTGAGTCTCAGTGAACTCCAGGAGTTGGTGATGGACAGGGAGGCCTGGCGTGCTGCGATTCATGGGCCCACAAAGAGTCGGACACTACTGATCTGATCTGATCTGAACCCTTCCAAAGCTGGGCCCCCATCCTATGTCTCGTTCCTAAAGAGGTATCTTCACACTATAAGTGTGACATTTTCCTGGTGTATTTTAATGCTTACCTCTTGATAACTTAAAGTCAGTGTAAGAAATAAATTTCTTATGGAAGTATTTCTGTAACTTATGAAAGGAAAAATAATTAGTGGAGAAGGTGCTTTCCTTTTGATCAGTACTATGACTGTGCCATTAAAACCATACTACATTTCTGACCACTTTTACTCATCTTAACAAAATGAAAGAGGTCAATTAGGGAGGGTGTTCTGTATGTGTTCCAATTCTGTGTCATGATTGCTATTTTTGTCTGAAGAATGTTTAATGCTCTAGAAAATTCCAAATGAGAAACATAAGCAATTTTCAAGCACAAAACACCTTATAGTGTTTAAAAACAACAACAAACTAGATGTTAAGAATGAATCTAACATGCTGAGTTTGAGGCAAAGGGGAAGAAGAAAAAAATGAATTTACTATTTTAAGCATATCCATATTTTTGAATTAAGTTTTACCACCAGTGGTTTTCAACCAGTAGCAGAATCAGGAATGAGAATTTTTGTATCAAAGCCAGCATGAGTTTTTAAGAAGTTGGACAACACTTGACCATTAATTTGAGTCATTTCAATGATGTCTTGGTTGAGATTTTATACATTTTCTATGGTGAAAAGGATGGAGTTCTTGAACAAATTAATGGTTTCAACAAGTCAGGGCAGTAAGTAGACATGTCCCTCCCCAGACCAGGAAATTTTATTAGCATCCCTTTTTGATATCTACATAAATGATCATCTTTTCATAAAAACAACTAGAATACCTCTAATTGGCAACATTTTGTTAGTTAATAACTACTAACCAAAACTAATTTTTTTGCTAAAAGAATACAATTTGTTCTTTCAAGTAATTTATATATATTTTTTTTCTGAAGTAAGATTTTATGATTTTCTGACTTAAAAGATTTTGAAAAATGAAAAAATTCTCATTATCCTCATTTCTGTCTGAATTTTTAAATAGCTGCTAAAAGTGTATCCTGTTTGGTTTTATTCCTCACTTAAAATTCAGTGCTATGGATTTCTCACCTTTTCATCACAACATAAACCTAAGCTCTGGACAAACATCATGCTGCATTTGAGAGTAGATTATACTAACACCAGATTACAAGTCTACTTCTTCTGAATTGGTACACTGGTTTATATACAGAAGACTTAAATAGATGTATTTGGGCTTAAGGTTTTCCTTCCTGCCTTTGTATGTAATAAACTATTTTTAATCTCTCCCAAGGTTCTCATACAGCTGGAAATTAATGAACACTTCACATTTTCATTTGATTTTGAAGATTTTAAACTTAGAATTTGTTATTATTTTTTATTTAAAAATAGAATACTTGCAATGAATTCAACATGTGCAAAGAAAGACATTTGATTTTGTTGGTAATTCAGTAAGATAACTAATATGTACTTCAAAAATACAGGTAATAGTGAAATTTTAGAATGAGCACTATCATAGGCCCATCTTCGAAAAATAAAATTGCTGTCTGTCTAAGAACTGTTTCTCCATAACAGTCCAATCCTAATTTTAATGATAACGTTGTGTAACAGAAATGAAGGCCTATCTAAAGTTTTGTCCATCTCTGGGGCTTAATTCCTTCATAGAAAATAAGCTGTACTTTGCACAACTTGTTATGTCTAATTTACTATCATATATATAATTTCTCATTTGTGATTATGCTAAATGGAAAACTTTGGTGGGGATTTCTAGTTAAGTAACATTAGTTGAAGGTCGTATCTAAACTCCTTTAGGTCATATTGATTAAGTTAGCTAATTTACATTTAAAGGTTGACTTAAATTAGTTGAGAATTCTTTATATGTATCTTTTCTTCCCAACTACATTATAAGACTTTATAGCAGGGACCTTCTTTTAAATTTTTTTTTTTTCTCTGTTCAGCACTTTTCATTGTAGATAGTAAATACTTGCTGATGGAGTGAAATAGCTGGGAGAAAGGAAAGAAAACAATAAAGAAAAATAGAGTAAAATGGCTCTGGTAGTACCTGCATTCTGATATGATTTAATGTTTTGTGGCTCTAATAATATACTGACTTCTATGGAGATAGCTTTGTGTCCTCTAAATAAGTTTATCAGTGATGTACTTAAATATCAGTGAGTGAAAGTTTGTTTACATTGCTTTCGAGAAAAGTGTTTCTTATTATAACTTGATAACTTTTTTTAAAGTAATTTTTTAAATAAAAGTTTTAAATGTCTTATTTTTATTTGGCATTTAGTAACTTAACACAGTTGGTAACAGCATAATTGATTACATCTGAGGATGCACTGTATCTTTAATTTTCTAACATATCTCATTTCTAGCCCATGTTTTTATAGGTAGTACTTTAGGCATCTATTGGCTTAACATGTGGTTTAAGTCTGAATAAATGGAGGAATCCTCAAATTAGAGCTGTGTTATACAGTAAAAACTACAAATGGTAACTTCTTAAGCATGTAATATTAGAAGGTATAAGCTGCTTTGGCTGAAGGGTGTATCATTTTTACCCTGTTCTTTGCTGGTGATGTATAATATATACTGTGATTTGAAATTACTTTTCATCTTAATTGTGGAGCAACTTCAGATTGTATTCTACTTGTTAAAAGTACTTTAAAACATGCATATTTCTAAAATTAATGTCCTTTGCCAGTGTCAGGGGGCATCACGGAAGAGCAGTTTCAGACTCATCAACAGCAGTTAGTTCAAATGCAAAGGCAGCAGCTTGCTCAGCTTCAGCAGAAACAGCAATCTCAGCATTCCTCGCAACAGACACATCCAAAAGCACAGGTAAAGCTGTCTTTGAATCATGGTTATGTCTGTTCTTTCATAATTATGTCATTTTAAAAAAATTTTAGTCAAGTCAAGCAGATAACCTTGTTATTGCTACTCTTGATTTTGAAGATAAAACCTGTGTCTTTTTCAGTTAATTTAACTAATTTTAAGTAACTAGTTTTTGTTTCATGAGAGGAGCACTAGAGCCAAATATAGTATTTTTAATTTAGGAAAGAAATTGCTACATATTTTTGGAAAGTTCACTAAGAATTCATCAGTTCAGTTCAGTTCAGTCACTCAGTTGTGTCCGACTCTTTGCGACCCCATGAATCACAGCACGCCAGGCCTCCCTGTCCATCACCAACTCCCAGAGTTCACTCAGACTCACGTCCACCGAGTTGGTAATGCCATCCAGCCATCTCATCCTCTGTCGTCCCCTTCTCCTCCTGCCCCCAATCCCTCCCAGCATCAGAGTCTTTTCCAGTGAGTCAACTCTTTGCATGCGGTGGCCAAAGTACTGGAGTTTCAGCTTTAGCATCATTCCTTCCAAGTTTTCCTTAGGCACCATTAAATGATTGACAGTAGAGCCAAGACTGTATAAATAAATACCTAATAACAGCGTAATTGCTAGAAGAAAGAAGCCCTGCCAGCACCTTGAGATGAGGCAGTGAGACTCATTTTGGACTTCTGGCCTCCAGAACTGTATGAGAATAAATTTCTGTTGTTTAACCCTCTAAAAAGCTGTTACTAACCCTGAACAAGTTTTATACAGAATCAAAAAGAACATGACCATTAAACTTGCCTTTGTTTGCCCTTTATGAATCTCAGGTATTTCAGCCTACTGAAAAGTTAGGCTAAGATACATTTTTACATTGGGACAAAAATGGCTGTCAGTCATCTTTGTCATTTCATTTTGCCCACAGTATCTAGATTGTCAAGTATTTTTAAAAATTTTATTTATTTTAAATGAAACAAAGATGAATATTTTTAATGATGAAAGGTACAATTCACAAAGAAGATAGACATCATAAACCATTAGACACTTTAGCAACAAAGATATGTGAAGCAAATATCAGAAGAGATATAAGGGGAAAAAATACATAATCATAGATTGTCAAGTATTTTTAAAGGCGTTAACACTTGGAAAAATGAATAGGGCTTAAAGATTTGGATTGTTTATTACCCTAGCTGTTTCTTACAAATAGTTGCTTCCCAGTTTAAGAAATAATAAAAAAGTAACTTTCTTATTTCACAGATGAAAATAGTCTGTGAAGTCCTAGATCTCTTAACATAAACACTTGTTAACTGTTCAGAATGAAAAAGGCAACAGCCTCTTGGGTTTTCTCACTTCTTTAAGTGTTTGTGCACTCACATCTAAAAGTTAGAGTTTAACTCTGTTTCTCTTATAGGGCTCAAGCACCTCTGACTGTATGTCTAAAACACTTGACTCAGCCAGCGCCCATTTTGCTGCATCTGCAGTGGTCAGTGCACCTGTTCCAAGTCGCAGTGAGGTAGCCAAGGAACAGAACACTGGCCACAGCAACATAAACGGTGTTGTCCAGCCTTCAGGTAAGCCTGTTGTTTCAAGTGATACTTACTAGCTCAGAGTTGCAACTCAGTGATTTGAGATATGATTTTTGATTTTTAAATCCAGAGGGGAAACATTGTACAAGAAATCAGTTAGGACTCCATAATTTCTATGGCTATGTGTGGTGGAATAGTTCGATGTTTCTAAAAGTCACATCAAGCCTGCTCCCTGGGTCCTCCCATGCCTAGTTGATACCTACCTGTGTAACAGTCCACCCTGCCTAGTTTTATCTACATACTGTCATTTGCCTCACATCTTAGCAGTCACATCAAGCCAATTGCTAACCATCATTGTTGAATCAATCGTGCATTTATAAAAAGGAGAATTATGTTAATAGTCCCGATGATCTGTCAGTAAGTTGGAAATTGGATTTACCTTCCCAGTCTTACACACTCACAGGCCTGCTTTCTGTGACTCCTCCTTGTGAAATACAGTATTGCTGTGACACTATTTCCACTTCATACTACCCTGAGTCCTCAAAGATTTGTTCTTCCTATCAGCCTTTAACTTCTGCTCAGACCCTAGGGTTTTCCACTTGCTGTTCCATATACCTGTGATTGTGATTCCCCTTCCTTACTGGTGTTCTTCCTTGTATAAATTCTAATGGAAGTCCAGTTTTCATCTCCACCTGCCCTCAGTCTCCAGAAGACCTCTCTGTCCTGTTACACAGTGTCCATATATGAAGGCAGCAGAATACTTTGCAAAACCGTTTTATGCAGGCTAGTAGGAAGAGGGTATCTTTGGGATTGTAAAGATGAATATGTTGTAGTTATCGATTAGAAACTCTCTTCAGAGATTTAATTAGATTACAAATGTTTGCATTTCTTTTTATTTTTAAACTCCTAATTTTTTAGAGTTTAATTAATGTCTCATGAGTTGAACAATTTTTTTCTTCTTCTCCTTCAGGAACCTCTAAAACATTATACTCCACCAATATGGCTTTATCATCCAGCCCAGGGATTTCAGCTGTACAACTTGTAAGGACAGTTGGCCACACCACTACAAACCACTTAATCCCAGCATTGTGCACAAGCAGTCCTCAAACACTTCCCATGAACAATTCCTGCCTGACAAATGCAGTGCACCTCAATAACGTCAGTGTTGTTTCTCCAGTCAATGTGCATATCAATACACGGACTTCAGCACCATCGCCAACAGCCTTAAAACTTGCCACAGTTGCTGCCAGTATGGACAGAGTGCCAAAGGTTACTCCTAGCAGTGCCATCAGCAGCATAGCCAGGTGTGTGTGTGTGCGTGTGTGCGTGTGTGTGTGTGTGTGTATTTCAGATGTCATTCTGTCTCTTTCTGCTGGCTCAGATCCTGTGGGAGGAAAAGACTTTTCCTTTTTTTTATTTTACTGCTCAAGCCATAGATGTCTTGTCAACTGATTGACTTGCTTTTTAACAGATATTGAATATCTGCTTAGTCTAAAGCTGTGTGACTTAGATCATTTGTTTAAGGTCCCTAGTAGAATGTTTAAATGCCAATCAGAACTGCTATTTAAAAAAAAGGGGAAGGATAGTCCACATCAACTTGGGAACCATCAAACTGAAAAAATACATCAGCTTCAGTTATTCTTAGATTTCTTCTTTGTACTTTAGGCAGTCTGGCAGGCTAGAGTTATTGTTAGTTTTCAGAGCTTTAGTTTTCAAATCAAATTTGTATTTTTTTAACATTATACCCAAAGGGAAAGTAAATTATTCTGTGTATATTTTAGAACTGAGAATATCCTGGAATTAACTAAATCTATGATAATGTATTTCAGATTGCTTTTTTCTTTCTATGACACTAATACATGCAAACAGTGAATCAAAAAAATTGATCTGCATAGATTAATAACTACATGATCATAAACCTGTAAAATTAAACTGTAGTGGAAAGTAATTTAAGTAATATTGTGTTCCTCATTATTATTACTTATGAGCATCATATGCTTTGTCTATTGTAAAAAGCTTGAATTGTCCTGTGCTATATGTTTCATAAGTAATTTATCATTGACTGCTACTGAAATACTGTTAAGTTGCTGTTTTTCCTAAGTAAATAATTATAATCAAGTTCATAGGATTTCTTAACTAAAGAAAACTTTTCCTCATTCCTGTATGGAAATTGTAAAAATGGGAGATGTTCTTGTGCAGTATGTTTAGTTGTAATTATATAAAACGCATCTGTAACTACTAAATGAGAAACATCATATTCTAGAGAGTATTAATGTTTATTTTACTCTTTGCCTTATTATAGAGAGAACCATGAACCAGAAAGATTGGGTTTAAATGGAATAGCAGAGACAACAGTAGCTATGGAAGTGACATAACCTAAAACATGTGGCTTTGACCTGTGCTGATGGTGTGCAGTCATTCATATTCCAGCTGAATGCAAAAGGCGAAACTCTGTGGATCACAGAGCATAACAATGGACCTAAATGGACTATAGTATATCGGATGTTAAATCGATATATGATGTATATTTTGTAAAATTGGGAAAATCACTACCTTGTAAAATAGTTTATTTGTATCATCAATATTATTTCTGTTACTTGAATAGTAGATATTCATCATCATGCTTTTGCACTTGAATTTGCAACTGAATGGATTTTAAAAAATAATTCTTTAATGGGATCATGAGCATGAAATGGGATCCTGCATCACTTGTTTTAACTATTTATTTTGCCATGTTTACATTTTGTATCTTGTAAAAATAAATCCAACTTTGTGTCTAAAAAGTTAAAGATTCATAGCTAGGAAATGAAATTCTTGTAATTTTTTTCTAAAGGAACTGTAAAGTTTTCACTTGGTTCATTTTGTTTCACAATTTGACTAGATGGACTTTTTGGTAAATACTTTAGTGGCATTTCACTGTCAAATATGAAGTTCAAGGCAAAATAGTATTTTCTATTACTGTGCAGGGGAAAGGGATGGATCGATACATGCAAATTTAATGTAGTGACTCACTTTTCCATATATTTTGAATGTATATTTCTATTTATAATACCAGTTTATAAAAAATGATTACACAGAAAAAAAGGACTAGGAAAAATTATGCATCTAGTACATTTAAACTGTGCAGGTATGAAAAATTTTCAAGGATTACATTTTATCCGAAGACTGCATATTTTAACTGGCTTTAAAACTGTAACACACCACATAAAGGATATTTTACCAGGTATGTATTGCATTATATCATTGCAATAATTATTGGAAGTCTAGATATCGAGCCATCCCAGGTGTTGGGAGGGGGGGAGGGTTGTGGCAAGATTGTCTTTTCAATTTTGGAGAGATTTCCTGTGGCTACAAGGCAAGTAACGGGTTGGAAAAAGTCTGACTGTAAGCGTTGGACACCTTCATAGTGTAGTGTTTTAGTGACTTTTTTTATACGGTTCTTGTATATTAGATACGTGTAGTGGTGTTTCAGAATGTTTGTTTATGCACTAGTTCAGACAACTTTCCCTGTTACTTGTTCTTGATAAGTGAAAACTGCAGGGAAATAAAAATACATATCAAACATGGACATGCTGCATATGTGTTTATTTCACAATGTGCACTCAGTGTAAGTGAAAATTTAAGGGAGATGATAGCACTTAACAGCACTTTTCATTTTCACAGTGCTTTCCAAGCATTAATGAAAAGAACTATAAGAAGCTCATCTGTGGGCACTATTGGGTTTCAGATAATCCAATATAAACTACCTTTGATAGGGAAAAGTTCTTAAAATATTTTACAGAATGTAAGTAATTTGCAGTGTAACATTCAATGAAATCTCATAAGTGAGCCTCATTTTATAAATAAAAGTTTAGATTATATTGCAAGGGGGTTTTGTCAAGTAAGTACTGGGAAATATTTTTAATGAATATGATTAAAACCATTTCAAACTACATAATTTTATACTTTACATTTTTTATATCTGCAGTCCTAAAGGTTGTAAATTGATATGTCAGTTGAATTAATGGCCAAGATTTCTGCTGAGAGTGGTTTTTATTCAGGTCCTAAATATGTAAAGCAATTTATAGTCAAAACCATAGGAAAAAATAAATTTAATTTCTTCGTTGGTTGTGACCTGATAGGATCCATGCTCATTTCTGCCATACTACCTCTGGAGTTACTCATTGCTGATGATATAAAGAAAATAATTTTGATTTGATATGTAGTTTGACTGTATTCATTCTGCTTTTAGTTGGATGTATCTCCTTGCTATTAACTCAAAACAACTTTAGTGCTGATTTCAGAAAAAAGTTTTATTTCCATTTCACAAAAGTAAAGCATGAAACGAAGTTGCCTTGTGATACACATGTTATAAATAATATAAAACAAAAAACTGTCTACAGTTTCTGGAGATGTGGCGGATTCAGAATTCATCAAAAGCTGATAAGTTTTGTTTTTTAAGTAAAATAGAAAAATAGGCCTTATTTTCATGGGGTTGTAGCTGTTTCACAGGTATCATTTCCGTTACTTACACATACATTTTTCCAATGCTTTTCAAAACTTAAGTGACAGATACTTGTTTTTACATTATCAAGTTGAAGCTTAGTTTGTTTATTTTTATTTTTTTGACTGCGCTAGGTCTTCGTTGCAGCATGCAGACTTAGCCCCATGGTATGCGGGATCTTAGTTCCCCAACAAGGGATCAGACCTATGTGCCCTGCATTGGAAGGCAGATTCTCAATCATTGAACCACCAGGGAAGTCCCAAGAATAGTTTATTTTTACACAGGCCCTCCACTGGGCAGTTCCACCATTTCTTGGTTTTTGTGATTAAACTAATAGTTCAGTAAGCTTATAAAGTCCTTGGAATATGTTTTCTGATGGGATGGGTAATAGGTCGGTTGGTTGTTGGGTGATTTTTTAAACAAAGTGGGTAACTCATGGCTGGGATATCTTGTAATTAAGTATAGGTAAAAATAGTTACAAACTGCCTTTTTCTGCTTTCCTAGAGTACCCTTCCTTCCCTGGTAATTCAAAATCATCATTATGATTAATTAGATAAATTATTATGATATAGCTCTAAGTATATTTGAAGATATGTTGCATATATTTCTTTTGCAAAAGCCCAAGGGAAAAATTAAGATATCTAGAAGGCACATCTTTAAAATACGTATAGTACACACACCATTCTGTTTTTTTTTTTTTAATGTTGACTAGAGTAATTGTAACTGTGCTTAGTAGTTTTTTTTGTTTTTGTTTTTAATTGCAGGATTGTTTTCTTGGGGGAAAGGGGGAAGAGTAATAAGGAGAAATAGTATTTCAGAAATGTCTCCCTTGTATGTACTACTGTATTTGAGTTGAATGATGCTATATTTAGAACAAATTTTATTGGCTGGTAATGCACCTTTGACTGCTGCTGCTGCTGCTAAGTCGCTTCAGTCGTGTCCGACTCTGTGCGACCCCATAGACGGCAGCCCATCAGGCTCCACCGTCCCTGGGATTCTCCAGGCAAGAACACTGGAGTGGGTTGCCATTTCCTTCTCCAGTGCGTGAAAGTGAAGTCGCCCAGTCGTGTCCGACTCTTAGTGACCCCATGGACTGCAGCCTACCAGGCTCCTCCGTCCATGGGATTTTTCCAGGCAAGAGTACTGGGAGTGGGGTGCCATTACCTTTGACTGAGTTGCCCCTTAATCAACTTGGCAAACATACATTTCAAAAGGTTAAGGGTAATAATTCTGAATATTTTATTCTGTTAAACAGATGTTTTTCGTCATTAACCACAACATAATAACAGCAAACATTATGGAGCATGACAGTTCTCTCTCAGTGACTTTCATTTAGTCCTAACAGTTGTGTGAAGTACTATTATTATTTTACCCATTTTACAGATCAGGAAAATGACATTTAGAGAAGTTAACTTGCCTTATGTCACACAGCTGATAAGTTACTAAGCCAGGAATTAGACTTCGGTATAGTCACCACACTTTTAACATTGGCCTCCTATCTTTAAGAAGGATGTACCCTTCAGAGGACTACTTACTGGACTTGTTAGTCCACTTATTGGCAGTATCTGTATAGCAGAGTTTTAAATTTCATCTAGAAAACAACCTCCTCCATTCTTACAGCACCTGGCAATTAATGTTTGTGTTTTGCTTCCCAGACTGAGTCCATTAGATCCACCTGTGGCTTCTAGCCATCGATCGCGCAAACCCAGCCTTTCGGTTTATACTCCTCTGTCTGCCAGACTTAGCCGGTAAGTGTGAAAGCTCTCAACCAGCACAAGGCTTTGGAAGCTGGGTCTGGGCCAGGACTTGGCTGAGAGTAGCCTTTTCTGAACCTTGCTTTCCCCATCTGTAAGATGAGCAATTTCCTAAAACTCTATAAAGGAGACCACACTGACAAGCTTGGTGCAAGTGTGCATGTGGCCAGCATGTCATTGGCTTCTCACCAAGGATGTGGGAGCTAAGGCCCAGCATGCCGTTAGTAGTTTAAGTCCTTATTGTCATCAATGACTGTAAAATATTGACAGTTGGATTACATCATATAATGCAACCTAGCTTGTGCAGAACTAAGAATTCTAATCAACTTCTTTGAGTACAAGTCTCAGAAGGGCACAAGAATTTTATTTTTGGAGGAGGCAAACTCAGGAAAACAGGACAGACTACACAGTGCAGTAGAATATCAGAATTTGTTGAGCTGGGCTTTAATCGTTTCTCTACCATTAATTGGCTTGTGATTTTATCATCTTTATCTTCATGTCTCTGAACTTGTTATCATAGGACACATGGGTGGAATTAGATGACCTCTGAAATCTGCCAGCTCTGATGCCATAGGAATCAAATTTCCCTCACCCCTCTTCCCTCCCTGGATGGCTCCCTTGCTTTCCATTCCATTGTCAGTGTCCTTAGGCTTACCAGCACCATTCAGAAGGGTCAATACCAGATCAGACCCTATGTGCCTTCCTACCATGTCTCCTGTTAATCTGAAAGGGGAATTGTTTCTTATTTCTGCTGTGGTGGTGGGTGGTTTAGTTGCTAAGTTGTGTCCAGCTCTTTGTGACCCCATAAACTCTTGACCACCAAGCTCCTCTGTCCAGGAGATTTCCCAGGAGAGAATACTGGAGTTGGGTTGCCATTTCCTTCTGCAGGGGATCTTTCCAACCTGGAGATCAAACCTGTGTGTCCTGCATTACAGGTGGATTCTTTACCAACTGAGCCACTAAGGAAGCTAATACTGCAAAGCTTGACATTTTAACAGGGAAGAGGAAGGTAACACTGAGCCACATACATCTTTAGCAGTAATTTACTTGACACAGGATTCTAGGCATGGGCTGCCTCAAAATGGGATCTTGTATCAAGATTAAGAGTTCTGTGTGTAATTAAAGATGTGTTTTTATTCTCATGAAACTTCTCTGGTGATACCATATATTTGAGCAAAACTGCTTCTTCCCTGGCTGACTGAGTACAGTAACATTGCAGGTCGAGATGATAAAATATCTCTGAACACTGACTCTGCTGTGGAGTGGACACCTGTTATCCTCAGGAGAGCCTAGAATTCTGAACTTACCTTCCACTGCTAGAACAAGAGAACTTGACTCCAATCACGAAAAAATTATTTCACCTGCAGTGTATCTGCAGCTCTGTTGATCTGATGAACAGCACGTTCTAAACCAATGACATTTGCCATTGTTGAAGACCTTTAACCATTCGCATATAGAAGAACACTGTGCTCTTCCTCTGCTCAGTCCCAGGGCCGCTGGTGTTCATGGGCACACACAGCTCCCGAGTCTCACAAGTAAGCCCACATTAGGAATAGCCAAGATACAAGGTTTCAGCTTTTCACATGAGATGTCTGTATTGTCTACTGCTGAATGATAAGTAATATGAACATCACACACGTTACATTGTGGGGTGGGAGTCCACAAAGCTGAAATCAAGGTGGCAGCTGCTCTTGTGTTCTCTGGAGGCTTAAATAGGGGAGGATCTACTTTGTCAGGTCCCTCAGGTTGTAGACAGAATTCACTTGCCTGTGGCTATAGCGTTCTAATGATTTGCTTCTTCAAAGCTAGCTATGGAAGAGAGCTTCTGCTGCATGCCAAGTCTTGCTTCAGGGAAGACCTAGGCTTTCGTGAAAGACTGGTCTATAATCAAATTCTTGCTGTCTGGTCTGCTTTGATTAGCTTAGTCAGCTGATTAAAGACCTTAGTCCCATCCATAAAATCCCATACTCTATATCTTAGAAGTAAGTCACATGCCTTGCCCATACTCAGTGATTGGGGATTGGACAAAGGCATAAGTTAAGCACTGGGGGATAGGAATTACAGGGCCACCCTAAGTGTGTATGTGCACATCTGTCATTGGTTGAATTGCATCCCACTGCCACTCATCCCAGTCTCCCCATCTCAGTATACCTTGGATTAACATCAAGAAAACTACATATCTTTGTAGGTAAACAATTTAACACTAATGCAAACATTTTGTTATTTTGTAAGTAAGTCATAAATCCCACAGGCCTGGCTATTGGGCAGGGGATCAGATCCAGGCTGGAGATAAACTGGCCAGCATCAGTACGAAGGCCTTGTGGAAACTGGGTGGATGAAACCAGCTAGAGAAAGAGTAGTGGAATGAAGTGTGAATAGCAAAACTATGAGGCCAGTGGGAAAGTTGAGGGAGGAGGAGGTGGAGAAAGAGATTGGTAGCTATCTAGGAGGAAGATCTGGATCCAGGGGGCTCTAGTTTCCTTCAGAAGAACTGCAGAGATAGAGGGCAGGTTGGTAGGGATGGGTGGTTTGGGTTGGTAAAGAGGAGCTAAAGGTAATGAGCTATGGATCGGAAAGCCTAGGCTCAAGCCCTGTATAGTCCTTCTAGCCATCAGAAGCTCCCAGGAGAGCTTTTAAAAGCACAAATGTGTGGGTCTTACCCAGACTGACAGAATTTCCAAGTGGTTTGGGATACCATATCTTGTTTGCTTGCTTATATGATTGGTTGGTCAATGATTTTTTGTAAATTGACCAAATGGTGTTTGCTGATTGCAGCTAAGGTTGGGAATGACTACTCTAATCTTTCTGTTCATTAGTTGTGACCATGGATAAGTAACTTTATAGAAAAGCTCAAAATTTATTTCCTTAGCTGTTATAATAAGGGAGGGTTAAATTATTTGCTCAGTCCCATTAGCTCCAAGAGCGTACAGAGAATGCCTCTCACTAAGTGAGCTCCATGGCTCACTAGAAATATAGAAGCTTAAAACATGCTTCCTTTAAAATTTTGAGATCATATGCTTTAAAAAATAATTCTGCATTGCAGGTTATCACAGATGAAAATTGTGGCTGTGTAAATTCTCTGTAGCAATTCAGAAGTGTACCTCACATCATACTATCTCAAGCACTCTTAAGTCCTCAGATCACCCTCAGAACATCAGCATGCCCAGAGAGAGAATGGTATCCCCACATACCCACACACACACACTCCCCACTCCCCACCCCCCAACCCCCATGATGGTCTAATCATCACTTTTCAAATGCTCAGTTGCCACCAGTGTTAGGTACTTTCAGGTTGTTTAGATCAGCAGTCCCCAACCTTTTTGGCACCGGAGACCAATTTTGTGGAAGACAGTTTTTCCAGGTACTGGGGGTCAAGGGGTGGGGGCAAGGTTTCGGAATGATTCAAATGCATCATATTTATTCTGCACTTTATTTCTAATCTAATGCTGTCACTGATCTGACAGAGAGGTACTGGTCCTTGGCCCAAAAGTTGGGGGCCCCTGGTTTAGACCATGGGTTGTCAGTCTGTGCTTTCTAGTTGTATATTACTGTGGTATTCGACCACATGGACAAAGCTACTGTTCTTAAGAAACCGTCTAAGGAGAATTTTGCTTGCCTAGTATTTGCACAGCATTTGGGACTTCTCTTTTTCTCTCTACTCTTCCCTGCCATGGATTTGTATGCTGTCTTTATCCCAGAACTGTGCTCTGAATTCCATTCTTTTATATCCAGTGCTTTGTTGATGCCAACACCTGAAAGTCACAGACATGCCCAAACTTACCACGTGCTTTTGCCTGTATGTTTCCACCAGTCGCCCCAGTCTTTGCCATCTCAGATACGACATCAAAGAGTCATCTTGATTCCCCCCTTCCTCACCCCAACCCCTAGTACATTCCATTCACAAGTCTTTGGACCTGAGCTCCAAAATGTATATTGAGTTCATCTATTTCTCTCTGCACCGCAGCAGCACTTCTTCCCACCTCTATTCTTGCCTATTTCCAGTCAATTCATGTAGTAGCCAGTGTTATCCTTCAGAAATCAGATTATCTTAGTTGTCTCCTAAAACCCTCCCATTGCTTCTCATTGCATTTAAAATCTAAGATCCTGCCGTGACTGTAAGATCTCTCGTGTCTTGTGCTGCCTTCTTCAAACTCATCCATATTGCTTTCTCACCTCACGACACTTGAGCCCACTAAGGATCTGGTCCAGACTTTAACAAGTTAATTTCCTGCCTCAGTGCCTTTGCACATGGGCATTCCTTCTGCCTAGAGTACTCCTCTCTGCATATTAGCCAGCTCCTTCTCATCTTTTAGCCCTCAAGGATCCCCTTTTCAGAGAGGTGCTCTCTGGCTGTCCTCTGTTATTTTCTATCCTAGTCCCTTATCTGTGAGTGATATAAAGGAAATATTTTATATTATATTTGTCCTTTCATCTGCTCATGTGCCTCATGATGTCAAGCACCGGATATCTGTTGTATTTCCTGCACTCAGTATAGAGCCTGGCACATGGTAGTTGTTGAAATATTCGTTGAATAAATAAGTGAATGAGTAACAATTATTTTTCAGAATAAAAAAATTTACTTTTTATTCTTTTTATTGTTATTTTAAACCAAAATGTGACCACTAAACTTAGTTTTATTTCTCTTGGACTTATTAAACAAACATTTGCAGTCTAAAGTAGTTTAACTATGCTTAAAATGATTGACCCATAACCTCAGAAACTGTTTTTCCCCCTAAAGCTTCCTTAGGACGTTGCTGTCATCTTTAATCCAGAGCCTGACAGATGGTTGTGGGTGGATAGTGGCATAAAATAGGCTTTGTTTTAAGATTTCCAAAAGCTATTTTTCTGCTTATATTTATACAAAATTAGCAGCTGTGCTCAAGTATAAGAAAACCAGGGAGCAGATTGGGCAGCTGCTAGTTTTGTCATTGTGAGCTAGAAATATTTATTCATCAATAATCACTGTAAGTCTCATACCTGGGGTGTTGACTAATCACTATTTCTTTATACACTGTGTTTTCCAGGTGTATTTTTGTCCAAAAACAAAAAAAATCAGGTTTCAACACACCAGGAATGTTGTGCGTTATCAGAGCTTTTCATTTAAGCTATTTTGGAGAGAGAATTCTTGCTCACACCAAAGCCACATCAGATGTTTGTCAAAACATAGAAGTAACATTTGTACCCAGCTATTGATGTTTGACATCATTTCTCTTCCAGATGTGGCTTGACTTGGGACTAATTTTTCATCTGTAAATCATCCTCTCCTGGCTGCTTTAGAAAGTACTGTTGTCTCCAACCTCCATCACTTGTGGGTGAGATTTGTTTTGGTGTTTATGAAAAGTAGCCCTTTAACAAAGACTTTTCACCTTTTTATACTCTGTTTTGGAGAACAGATTGCATAGACTTTTTATATTAGTAACTAAAAAAAAAAAATTAACAGCCTACTGATAATCTTGTCCAACCTTCTCTTTTAAAGAAAGGTTTAACTTCTTATTTAAAGAAACAAAGGCAGCCAGCTGAAGAAGCTTACCCAGAACTACATGGTGCCCAATCTGGGACTAACCCCAGAAGGCGGGACTAATCCTGTGTGCTTAACGAACATTCATAATCTTGATCCAACAAATGCTTGTTTAAGTGATTTCCAGCTCTTAGTTATAAGTTCTGTTCAAAAATTTCAGATGGCCTTGTTACTAATGAACATTCAGAACATTTCATAGATTAGAGACCCTTAAAACTGTGTGGCTTGAAATTAGTGATACTTTAGATGTCTACATTCTACCCCACCTGATAGTAAGGCACAGACCCCTTCCTACTTTATGTTTGAATTCTACGATTTTTTTTTCCTGAGATGACATTCACATCTTAAACTTAACCATTTTAAAGTGAACAGTTCAGTGGTATTTAGTATACAATTCAGTATTGTGTCACTGCCATGTCCATCTAGTTCCAGACATTTCAGCACCCCAAAAGGAAACCCTGTAGCCATCAAGCAGTTACTCACAATTCCCTCTTTCTCTAGCCCCGGCAACCATCAATCTGTTTTCTGTCTCTATGGATATTCAAGATATTTTACATAATTGGAACCATATGTGACCTTTGCGTCTGGCTTCTTTCACTTAGCATAATGCTTTTAAGGTATATATACATCGTAGTATATACCAGTACTTCATACCTTTCTATGGCTGCGTAATATTGTGTAAGTATATACAACAATTTGTTTATACACTCCTTTGTTGATATATTCATTAAGTGCTTCATTTCAGTGCTTTTGAGTACATAACTAAGAATGGAATTGATAGGTCATATGATAATTCTATGTTTAACTTTTTGAGGAAGCAACACACTGCTTTCCACAGCAGCTAAACCATTTTACATTCCCTCCAGCAATGTACAGCATTCCAATTTCTCCACATCCTCACAAACACTTAATATTTTCCTTTAAAAAAATAAACCTAGTGTGTGCAATTGTATCTCATTGTTTTGAGTTGCATTTTCCTAATGACTAGTGACATTGAGCATCTTTGTTTTTTGTCGTCTATTTGTCTATCTTCTCTGGACAAATGTATATTCATTCAAGTCCTTTACTCATTTTTAAATTGAGTTGTTTCCCTTTTCATGTTGAATTGTAGGACTTCTTTATGTATTCTGGATATGAGACCCTTACAACACATATGTTTGCAAAGATTTTCTCTCATTTTGTAGTTTACCTTTTCACTTTCTTAATGTCTTGTGATGCACAAAGAGTTTTTAATTTTGATAAAGTTCAGTTTATCTGTTTTTTCTTTTGTTACTTGTGCTTTTAGTATATTACCTAAAAATTCATTGCCAATCCAGGGTCATGAAGATTTACTCCAATGTATTTTGATAAGATTTTAATGACTGTGAGTTCTTATATTTAGATCATTGATATATTTTGAGTTCATTTTTTAAAATAATTTTATTTATTTTTGGTTGTGCTGGTTTTTATTGGGCTTCCCTTGTGGCTCAGCTGGGAAAGAATCCACCTGCAATGTGAAAGATCTGGGTTCGATCCCTGGGTTGGTAAGATCCTCTGCAGAAGGGAAAGGCTACCCACTCAAGTATTCTGGCCTGGAGAATTGCATGGACTGTGTGTAATCTATGGGGTCGCAGAGTCAGACGTGCCTGAGCAACTTTCCCTTTCACTTGGTGTTCATTGCTTCTGCTTTTCTCTAGTTGTGCTGAGCAGGGGCTGCTCTCTAGTTGCTGTGCACGGGCTTCTCACTGAGGTAGCTTCTCTTCTTGCAGAGCACAGGCTCTAGGGCATGTGGGCTTCAGTAATTGTGGCTCGTGGGCTCAGTAGTTGCAATGTGTGGGCTCCAGAATGCTGGCTCAGTAGTTGTAGTGCACTGGCTTAGTTACCCTGAGGCACGTGGGATATTCCCAGACCAGAGATTGAACCCATGTCTCCTGCGTTGGCAGGTGGCTTCTTTACCACTGAGCCACCAGGGAAGCCCCTATTTTGAGTTAATTTTGTAAGAGGTATGAGTTAGGGGACCAAGTTTATTATTTTGCTTGTGATACCCCAGTCCCAGCTGCATTTGTTGAACTCTGCTTTCCCTGTTGAGTGGTCCTGAGACTTACAGAAAATCATCTGGCTATAGATGTATGGGTCAATCTCTGGACTCCTAATTCTATTCGATTGATCTGTATTTATGTCTACCCTTTACCAAACTGTTTACCATTGCTTTGCAGTAAGTTTTGTTTTATGGTTTTGGTTTTTGGGTTTTAGGGTCATTTGTTTGTTTATTGCAATAAGTTTTGAATCAGGAAGTGTGAGTTGTCCACACTTTTTTTTTAAAATCTTTTTCAAGATTGTTTTCACTATCTGAGGCCTTTACAATTCCACATGAATTTGATTGAGGATTGGCTTTTCCAAATCTGCACTGATGGAATTTTTAAAAATTTCTGTTGGACTGTGATGGAATTTTATAGGAACTTCATTGAACCTGTATGTTTCTTGGGTAGTATTGCAGTTGTAACAATGTTAAATTTTATAGTCCGAGGGCACGGGTTGTCTTTCTATTTAGCTCTTTAATTTCTCTCAGCAATGTTTTGTAGTTTTTCACATACAAGTCTTTCACTTCTTTGGTTAAATTTATTTTATTCTTTTGGGTACTGTTTTAAGTGAGATTTTCTTAACAGATTGTTCGTTTCTGGTATACGGAAATACAAGTAATTTTGCACGTTGATTTTAGGCCCTGTAACTCTGTTGAATTTGTTTATTAGCTCTAGTACTTATTTTTGTGGAATCTTTGAGATTGTCTATATATATAGGAGCTTAACATCTGTGACTAGATACGATTTTACTTCTCTCTTTCCAATTGAGATGTCTTCTGTTTCTTTTCCTTGCCTAATTACTCTGGCTGCAACTCCTAGTACAATTTAAGTGCTTGTGTGTGTACTCAGTTATGTCCAATTCATTGCTACCCCATGGACAGTAGCCCGCCACACTCCTCTGTTCATGGAATTTTCCAGGCAAGAATACTGAATTGGATTTCCATTTTCCTCCTCCAGGGGATCTTCCAGACCCATGGTTCAAACAAACCTGCGTCTCCTTTATCTCCTGAACTGGCAGGCAGATTCTTTACCACTGTGCCAACAGGGATGCCCCACAATATTGAACAGCAGTGGTAAAAGTGGTGAAAAATCATAGCTTCAACTAAATGGACCTTTGTTGGCAAAGTGCTGTCTCTACTTTTTAATATGCTGTCTAGGTTTGTCATAAATTTCCTTCCAAGGAGCAAGCATCTTTGAATTTCATGGCTGCAATCACCATTTGCAGTGATTTTGAAGCCCAAGAAAATAAAATCTGTCACTGTGTCCAATTTTTCCCCTTCTGTTTGAAATGAAGTGATGGGACCCAATGCCATGATCTTCGTTTTTTGAATGTTGAGTTTTAAGTCAGCTTTTTAAAAAATTAATTAATTTATTTTAATTGGAGGGTAATTACTTTACAATATTATAGTGGTTTTTGCCATACACTGACATGAATCAGCCACGGGTGTACATGTTTCCCCGTCCTGACGCCCATCCCATCCCCCAGGGTTTCCCAGTGCACCGGCTTTGAGTCCCTGTTTCATGCATGGGACTTGGATTGTGATCTGTTTGACATCTCTTTCTCCCTCATTGAAAGGATTCTTTAGTTCCTCTTCAGTTTCTGCCATTAGAATGGTGTCATCTGCATATCTAAGGTTGTTGATATTTCTCCTGGCAATCTTGATTGGAGCTTGTGATTCATCCAACCTGGCATTTCACACAATGTACTCTGCACATAAATTAAATAAGTAGGGTGACAAATAACAGCCTTGTTGTACTCCTTTCCCGAATTTGAACCAGTCCATTGTTCCAAGTCCAGTTCTCACTGTTCCTTCTTGGTGCAAATATAGGTTTCTCAGGAGACAGGTAAGGTGGTCTGATACTCCTGTTTCTTTAAGAATTTTCCACAGTTTGTTGTGATCCACACAGTCAAAGGCTTTAATGTAGTCAGTGAAACAGAAGTAAATATTTTTCTGGAACTCCCTTACTTTCTCCATGATCTAATGAATGTTGGCAATTTGATCTCTGATTCCTCTACCTCTTTGAAACCTGGCTTGTACATCTGGAAGTTCTTGGTTCACATACTGCTGAAACCTAGGTTGAAGGATTTTGAGCATAACCTTGCTAGCATGTGAAATGAGCACAATTGTACAGTAATTTGAACATTCTTTGGTATTGCCTTTCCTTAGGATTAGAATGAAAACTAACCTTTTCAGTCCTGTGGCCACTGCTGAGTTTTCCAAATTTGCTGACATATAGAGTGCAGCACTTTAACAGCATAATCTTTTAGGATTTTTAAACAGCTCATATGGAATTCTGTTACCTTCACTAGCTTTGTTTGTAGTAATGCTTCCTAAGGCTCCTTTTTCACAGTCCAGGATGTAGTGAGTGAGCTCTTAGGTGAGTGAGCACACCATCATGGTTATCTGGGTCATTAAGACCTTTTTTTGTGTAATTCTTCTGTGTATTCTTGCCTCTTCTTAATCTCTTCTGCTTCTGTTAGGTCATTAACATTTCTGTCCTTTATCCTGCCCATGTTTGCATGAAATGTTCCCTTGGTATCTCTAATTTTCTTAAAGAGATCTCTAATCTTTTCCATTCTGTTGTTTTCCTCTATTTCTTTGCATTGTTCATTTGAGAAGGCCTTCTTATCTCTCCTTGCTGTTCTTCGGAGCTCTTCGTTCAGTTGGGTATATCTTTCCCTTTCTCTCTTGTCTTTCACCTTTCTTCTTTCCTTGGCTATTTGTAAAGCCTCCTTAGACAGCCACTTTGCCTTCTTGCATTGTTTTTCTTTGGAATGATTTTGGTCACAACCCCTGTACAGTGTTACTAACTTCCGTCCATAGTTCTTCAGGCACTCTGTCTACCAGATCTAATCCCTTGAATCTATTTGTCATCCTTACCGTATAATCATAAGGGGTTTGATTTAGGTCATACCTGAATGGAAGGAAAGTTATGACCAACCTAGACAGCATATTAAAAAGCAGAGACATTACTTTGCCAGCAAAGGTCCGTCTAGTCAAGGCTATGGTTTTTCCACTGGTCATGTATGGATGTGAGAGTTGGACTGTAAAGAAAGCTGAGTGCTTAAGAATCAATGCTTTTGAACTGTGGTGTTAGAGAAGACTCTTGAGAGCTCCTTGGACTGCAAGGAGATCCAACCAGTCTATCCTAAAGGAGATCAGTCCTGAGTGTTCATTGGAAGGACTGATGTTGAAGCTGAAACTCCAATACTTTGGTCACCTGATGCAAAGAACTGACTCATCTGAAAAGACCCTGATGCTGGGAAAGATTGAAGGCGGGAGGAGAAGGGGATGACAGAGGATGAGATGGTTGGATGGCATCACCAACTCGATGGACATGGGTTTGGGTGAACTCCGGGAGTTGGTGATGGACAGGGAGGCCTGGCGTGCTGTGGTTCATGGGGCCGCAAAGAGTCGGACACAACTGAGTGATTGAACTGCACTGAACTGAATGACCAAAAAGTAGTGGTTTTCCCTACGTACTTCAATTTAAGCCTGAAATTTGCAATAAGGAGTTCATGATATGAGCCGCAGTCAGCTCCTCGTCTTGTTTTTGCTAATTGTATGGAGCTTCTCCATCTTCAGCTGCAAAAAATATAATCAGTCGTTTCAGTACTATCTGGTGATATCCATGTGTAGAGTCATCTATTGTGCTGTTGGCAAATGGTGTTTGTTATGACCAGCATGTTCTCTTGACAAACCTCTTTGTTAGCCTTTGCCCTGCTTCTTTGTCTAGTAAGTCCAGTGTCTGTGCCTCTTCAGGGGTAGTTTGTGTTAATTTCTTTTGGGAATGAATAATATTTTCTTGTCCCTTTACATGCTTCATCATTTTTGTTGCAGTCTGGACATTTTGAATATTATAATGTGGTAACTCCAGAAGTCAGAGTTTTCCCTCACTTCAGGTTAATTTTTCTTGCTTGTTTTCAGCTGTACCTGTTTATTCAGTGACTTTTCTAGACTATATTTATAAAGTCAGTATTCTTTGTCATGTATAGTCCCTGGTGTCTGTTTTTATATGAGTTCAGCTAGTATTTTAATAAAGATTTCCTTTAGTTATCCCCTTCCCTGGTGAAGGATGGGGAAAGTTTGAAAAAGAGTGAAGAGAGAAAAAAAATTTTTTAAACACAAACATTTCCCAATCTTTGCAAATGACGTTGCGTTGGAGCACTCCTTCAATGTCTAGGCTATTTATAACACTTCTTTAGCCGTCACTGCCTCTTTAGTCAGCCTGGAGATCAGCCAGAGGAGAAAGCTGAAGGTCTTCTTAGGTGTTTTCTGTGCGTGTATTCTGCCCTGGGCATGTTTGTGGCATTCTAAATTTTCCCTGTATGGAGGGGCCTCTTTGAATTCCCTGATTTCCCAAAGCCCTCTCCCCAGCTTTTCCACCCAAGCTTTGGGCCCTTTATGCTTTCGTTGTAATCTTTTGCTCCAAGTAGCTGCAGACGATTTTCCGCAATATTTTCAGGAATGTCCACCACTTTTCTACCCTGAGCGAGGCCCAGCTCAGGCAAAACAAAAACAGAACATCCGCGTCAGCCCTTATCCTAACTCCTAGACAGGCTAGGGTAGAGAAACGTAATTCCTGCGGATAAGGGTTGTTCTGCTCCTTTGGGAACCAGAGTCCTACCTTGGGAACATGGACCATGGTCTTCAAGACCATTGATGTGCCACAGGGGTTGGTGGGACAAGGGCACATAAAAATACCATAAAGCCTTTCTACCATGTTTAGGCTGCCTTTTCCTTGATATAGGGTTCACTCGCCCGATGTTGTCCAGAGTTGACAAAGTTGGTTCTAAAAATTTTTGCTTAATTTTTTTTTGCTGTTGCTGTGGTGAGATGGGTCCTTGGAGCTCTACCATTTTCACTGATATCTGGCAGATATAGTGTTGCCAGTCACTTTATTTGTAATCTCTATCATTAAAATTGTTTTTGGTTCATCCCTCAACACAGCATTTGGCTATGCAGTGCGACATGTGGTATCTTAGTTCCCTGACCAGGGATTGAGCCCATGCTCCCTGCAATGGGAGTACATGACCATTGGATTACCACAAAAGTCCTGTATTGCTTTTAATAGATCATTTAAGCTCATTTACATGCTTTTATATAAAAGAGATGTTTTGTCTCAGTTCTTTCATATTTTATGTTCAATATTTGTGTGTGTGCATGCATTTCATCATGTGATTGGCTTTCTGTGTTCATTTTTGTTGTTGCAGCCTTCTCTGTGTTAAGGAAGGCTTCTATTTTTTTGTTTTGTTTTAGTGGTTTGCTTCTACATGTTAATCTTTGTATAATTAATATTCTTAGTTCCTTCTTTCTTTAAACTACCTGTTGGTTGTTTAAACCGATTGGTTCCCTGCCATGAATAACAATTCCATTAGCTTGTGTCTTCCTTTGCCTACTGCCCTTCTCTTCTGCAACATTCAATTTTAATCAATAATAACTTTCTTTGTTTTCCCTTTGTATGCTAAAAGCACTTAAGCTAGCTTATATTACACCATAAATGATATCCTTTGATTGTCAGCTATTTCACAAGAGATTATCATTATTCCAGTTTTCTCTCCCAGTTTTGTTAGTTTTATTATTTCATCATTGTTAGAACACATACTATTAACCATCTGTCCCCACCTTTGTTTTAATTACTATAGTTTAGTGATTCTTAATATGTAGTAATTTAAAGTTGCTACTTTCTAACTAACTTTGGTTATTCTTGCAACTTTTCTTTCCATATGATTTTCAAAAAATTTTATTTTATATGGGAGTATAGTTGATTAACAATGTTGTGTTAGTTTCAGGAGTACAGCACAGTGATTCAGTTATAGATGTACCTATTCTTTTTCAAATTCTTTTTCCATTTATTAGAGTATTGAACAGAGTTCCCTGTGCTATACAGTAGGTCCTTCATTGGTTATCGATTTTAAATATAGCAGTGTAAACATGTCAATCCCAAATTCCCTAACTATCCTTCTCTCCCATCCTTCCCCATGGTAAACATGTTTGTTTTCTAGGTCAGTGAGGCAGTGTTTTGTAAATAAGTTCATTTGTATCATTTTTTTTATATTCCACATATAAGAGATATCATCCATATGAATTGTAGAATTAATTTCCTAGATTCTAAGAAAAACTATATAGGCAGTTTTCTTGGATCAGTATTGAATGGAATTTACCCATAGTATTGCATATTTGTTGTTAGCCTTACCCCAGGCATAGTTTTTGCTGCCCTTATAAATTACCTGAAAAACCGTGATTTCTTCATGAACCTATTGCTTGTCTTTTCCATAACACCAACGGATACCCTGACCTTTACTCCCTCTCCTTGCTCATGCGTATACCTCCAAGGGGCTGCCTAGTCCCTGCTCCTCCAGTGCACCTCAACATAGCCAATGGCCACAGACATGATCCGTCTCATCACACTGACCACCCGTCCTTCAATGCTGGCCAGTGAGCACAGTAACCAGTCTATCATCAGGGCCAAGGTTGTTATACTTCTCAGTCTTTTCCAATCTTGTGTCTTAATAAACTCTACTCTTTTTAACAAGGAGGCTGTGGTTTTAATCTAGGAACCCTGAGCTGGCAGTGGGAGATGGAATCAAGACATGAGACCGTATGGAATTAGGACTTCCAGGACTGGTAAGTGGTGGTAAGTGGTGACATGTGGCAAACAAGGAAGAAAGAGGGTCTCTGACCTTCCTTCTCTTTCAGACTCTCAGGGTCGTGCGCCAGGGCCTTTTTACTTTCCACTCATACGCCCGAGAAAGGAGGACACAAACTCAGAAGTGAATACCCTCTCCCCCAATTCCTGTCCTTCCCACAGTTCTCCATTCTCTTCTTCATTCTGCATCTACCATCCTGACATCCCGTGGGCTCTCTGACTGTTGCTGCCTTCTAACGACGAAGTCCCACGCTTGATACATTGCCGATGCCCCATGAATCTATGTGAATAAATGAGTGGGAGCTATTGCCTAGGTTGTTATCTTTGTAACCTGTGGGGCCGGTCAGGATGGTAGGATCATGCCCAAAACATACTTGGCACTAGTGTAACTAACAAATCCACATGTCAGAGATGAATGTGTTGAATCCATGGCGGGCCAGGCGCTTTCTTGCCTCTGGGACTTTGTGTACTCAAGTCCCTCAGCTAGAAGTCCCTCTACCCATACCCTCCTCTCGGGCTGCTGACATTTGCATTTCCACCAGGAAGCCTTCTCTTCTGCGGAAGCAGACTTCTCTTCTCTTTTACAGCGTTTGCCCTTGAATGCATTACACGGTGATCTCATCTGTCTCTAAGCTATTTAAGGGCAGAGGGGACCTCAGGTGCCTTCTGCAGCAGCACTTGGCACATATTAGGCACAAGAATATTACCCATTGGACTGAACCGAATTGGGTTGCTTGTACCATTGGGAACGAGAAGGCCATTCCCTTTTTCAGGATAGTCCCTCTTCTGGAGTACATAGCACGTTCTCTTTCCCATCTTAAGAGAACTCACTCTTAAGGGGCCACACCCCCAGTTCACCAGAGGATGTGACTCAGGATTTCAGGTGATGCTCACACGGAGGCTGGTGCTCCTCACTCCGCTGAACAAAGTGTGTGTGTACACAGACGGCCACTGCCTGGGGTACCTCAGCCGCTAGACCTCTGCCAGGCCCCCTTCCATGCGTGGCCCCCATCCCTGCCCTAGCCAGGCTGCCAGTGTTCCCGGTAGTGAGCCTCTGTCCTTGGCACAGGAGCCCTGGCCCCTTACCCCTCATCCCCATTAGCTGAGATGTGTTCCCGCAACTGACATAGGGCCAGGGCTCTTGGATCCAGTGCCAAGAAACCTTTTGTACTAATTTATAACCACAGTGCCCAAAAGTCTAACCTTGAGGGTATCTCTGAGTCACACACACTTCCTAGGGCTGGCAGCCTCACAGGAACATGTGGCCAGAGGGCTGCCCGGGGGCGGGCACTCAGCCCACTGAAATCCTCGTCTGTCCTCCACGTGCTTCTTTGCTGTCCCTTGTCTCTGCCACACAAGGCTGTCCAGGGAACAGTGTCTGGGGCAGGAAAGATGAGCCCAGGGTCTTGGGTGAGCACTGACCCTCATGGTCTACAGCTTCTGGGAAATGTTGCCGATTGCTTCTGGGCCTCATGGCTGTTGCTGGGGTGCAGGAAATAAGGTAGATTTCTCTCTTGCTCACTCAAGAAATTACTTGAATGTAAATTTTTTCCATCTATGTTAGCATCTACCCACCTACCTCACCACTCTTCCCCAGATGCCGTGGAGCACATGCCGACCCTCAATAGGATGCATGTCACCCTCCAAGAAGAGGAGGGCACGTACTGTGTGTGTTTGCTTAGCACTGCCTCTCGGGCATCCCGCTTTTGACGCAGGTTTTAAGATTTCACTTCCAACCACTGTTAAGTATATAGGCCATCCCTGTCCAGTAAAAATATGATGCAAGCCACATCGGTAATTTTATTTATTTGGCTGCACCTGGTCTTAGTTGTGGCACACAGGATCTTCGGCCTTTGTTTAGGCATGCAGGATCTTTATTTGGGGCATGTAACTTTAAATTACATTAAAAATATGAAAGACAGGTGGAATGAATTTTAATAGTATATTTTATTCAAACCAATATATCCAAAATGTTAGAGTGTCAATATGTAATCAATATAAAAATAATTAATGAGTTTTTTTGACGCAATCTGTTTAATGAAGGATGTTGTTATACTTTTTGTTGTTGTTGAATTGAGTCTTCCTTGCTGCCTGTGTCACCCATTCCTCTTTGTTGTTCAGTTGCTAAGTCATGTCTGACTCTTTGCGACCCCACGGACTGCAGCATGCCAGACTTCCCTGTCCTTCAGTGTCTCCCAGACTTTGTTCAACCTTGTGTCCATTGAGTCGATACTGCCATCCAACAATCTCATCCTCTGTCTCCCTCTTCTCCTACTGCCTTCAGTCTTTCCCAGCATCAGGGTTTTTTCCAGTGAGTTGGCTCTTCACATCAGGTAGCCAAAGTATTGGAACTTCAGCTTCAGCATCAGTCCTTCCAATGATTATTCAGGGTTGTTTTCCTTTAGGACTGAGTGCTTTAATCTCATTGCTCTCCAAGGGACTCACAGGAGTCTTCTCCAGCACCACAGTTTGAAAGCATCAATTCTTTGGCTCTCAGCCTTCTTTATGGTCCAACTCTCACATCCGTACATGACTACTGGAAAAACCATAGCTTTGACTGTATGAACCTTTGTCTGCAGAGTGATGTCTCTGCTTTCTAATATGCTGTCTAGGTTTGTCATAGCTTTTCTTCCAAGGAGCAAGCATCTTTTAAATTCATGGCAGCAGTCACTGTCCACAGTGATTTTGGAGCCCAAGAAAAGAAAATCTTCCACTGTTTCCATTTTTTCTCCCATCTATTTGCCATGAAGTAATGGGACTAGATGCCATGATCTTAGTTTTTTGAATGTTGAGTTTGAGAAACCACGATAAAGACTCTTGTCCATGTTTTCTCCCTGTTCCCTCTGCCTCCTGACCCAACCCAGTGCTTGTGAATGGCCTCCCTGCATGCTGTAGCCTGGCTCCTCTTTCTAGGAAACTGCGAGTTTAATAAACCTCTTCTTTCATGACTTGCAGCCCAGCTGTCTATGTGTCTTATCTCAAGTACCCTTAAACCACCCTCTTCTCGGGCTTATCTCCTTTTTCATCCACCACCTCCGCCTCCCCGGTCCTGGCATCCTCCTCCTCATCTCTCTGTTCTGAGCGTGATGCTCCTTTCTGGCGAAGCTCCTGTTTCCTGAGCGGCCCACCGTGTACAGTTGTGCGGGTTGTCTACAGCAACTGGTCAGGGCTGACAACCCAGCCTGTGCCGGGTTGGCCTGAGCAGGCTCCTCTTTCTGTGGGCTGGTGAGTCTATTCCTGGAAACCTCCTTCTACCCTCCTACCTCCCTAAATCCAACCCATCACGGAGCCCTTCCAGCTCTTTGCAGACCTTGTGCTCCTGAAATAGAAGACGGGATCCTTCTCATGTAGCTGCTCTGTTACCGCACGGGAATGTAGCTTCCTCCCACAGGAAGTTCTGCAGGAAAGTGACCGAGCTGCCTGTGGAGCCTCATTGCAAGGTCAGGAAAGATGCTCTTTTGCCTCCTCAGCGGCTCTGCTTTTGCTGCTTTGTGGACTTCTCCTCATCGCCCACCCCCTTCCTCCCCACTTACACCTGGGAGAAAATGCCTGAAAACAGCTTGAGACAGGGCCGTCACCCCTTGCCTCCTACCTATAATTCAGTAGGGCTCAAGTTTTCCATGATTAGCTCTTGAGAGTCTAGACTAGATCAGTGCATCTCAAACTTTGAGGTGCATCAGACTCACTGGAGGGCTCCTTAAGACACAGATGTCTGGTCCTCACCCCCAGAGTTTCAGACTCTAGGATAGACCCTGAATCTGTATCTCTACCATGACCCACATGAGGCTGGTGCCCTTGGCCCTGGGATCGCACTTGGAAAACCACAGCTCCAGATGTGGTGTTCAGGCATCAGCCCTCATCTTCACTCCCCAAACTCAGATCTCCTTGTTTTGTGAAACATGGTGCCTGAGCTTTCTGGGGAAAGAGTCTGTTCTAACATGGATCATTTGTTTCCCTTCAGCATGTCTTGCATATCCTCTCTGTGAAAGCTTATTGGCCAGAAACAAATATCTGATATTGTTATGCAGACTCTGTGTTTGACACCCAAGTGATGATGGGAAAGCTCCACATAAGTATTACATGGAACTCATCCATTCCCTTATCCTCAACTGAGTGACATCAGGGATCTGATTCCAGAACAAGAAAGGATTTTCTGGACTCATTAGTATGGGCTGTGAACATAACAGGGAGAAAAATCAGAAAGGGTCTTATTCTCAAGAAACTTCTCCCTCCCTGCCTTGCTCTCTTTTGCCATTTCATAAAAATGTTGGCTTTTCAGGAATCCCAGCTCAGCCTCTGAAAGCCACAGGCAGCATTAAATCAGTGGAATACTAAAAAGAAGAGTCCCCCCACCCACTTGGTACCCACTTTCCTTGGAGAGCGAGTGAGGAAGCCTCACTAAATGACAGCAAATTGAAAACTGTCGGCAAGAGAGGCATTGTGCATGCAACACTGAAACCACTCTGCAGTCGTCACTTCAAGCTGTGACGGGCTGTCTGCAAGGACACCTTGGATTCCTCCCCAGCCTGCCGCAGCCTCCAAAATTGGATCTGGTTTTATAAGCTGACGTCTGGATATGCTTTCTCCTGGGGAGGTGGGGGTGGAAGAGAGAGCAGGTTTTAAAGAGCTCCTTAAATTAAAACCCAAATTATCTCCAGTCTGCACAGTGAGAACTGCCTCCACCAGGCACGCGCTGTCTTCGCATAGTTAGTAAATGACACACAGAGATGGCCCCTGGGAAGCCTGTCACTTAACTCTTCCTGCTATGGTGGGCAAGGCAATCTCTTTAGAGCCAAACTCAGCAGCAGTGAGAAGCACAGAGCTCATTTAAAATCAGAGGGTCTGAATGTTAGCATCACTTGGGGAGTTTTTTTAAAAATACCCATGCCCGGGCTCCTCCTCAGACCAATTAAATCAGAGCTGCTGTGGTTGGAGCCTGGGCATCAGAAGTTTTCACCCCATCTCCACCCAGGAAACTGGAATGTGCAGCTAGCATTGAAGAGCAATGCTTTCGAGCCACTTCCTGGCTGGGTGATCCTGGAAGGCTTTTCAACTTTGGTTTCCCCAGTGATTCAATATGGTGGATGTGATTTGCCTCCCAGAATTATAGTGAGGAGCAGGGGAGGTAAATGGGCTCGGTACAGTGGAGGGACCACAGTAAGTGCTCGATAAGTGATATCTTCTATTTTTTTTTGTTTTTTGTTTTTTTTTATTTTAAATTTTATTTTATTTTGTTTTGTTTTTTCTTTTTTTTTAAATTTTATTTTGTTTTTAAACTTTATATAATTGTATTAGTTTTGCCAAATATCAAAATGAATCCATCACAGGTATACATGTGCTCCCCATCCTGAACCCTCCTCCCTCCTCCCTCCCCATACCATCTTCTATTTTAAGCTGAGCGATTGAAGGCTAGCAACTGTTGTAAGATCCTGGAGTGTGGAGATGGAATGAGAAATAAAATTCAAAACAAAATCCAAGGAAATGAAATGGCAAGCCATGAAATACTGTAAATATTTTATCCTGATTTTATTTGATGAAGGACTAGTGCCAGGATATAGAAAGAATCTCTGCAGAGTAGTGATTTAAAAAAAAAAAAAAAAGACCCACTAACAAAGGATCAAAAGACTTCAAGAGACACCTCACAAAAAGAAGATGTAAGATTAGCCAATAAATGCATGAAAACGTGTTCAGTGTCATCAGTCATTATAGGGAAAATGCTAATTAAAATCACAAGAGATCACATCATACCCACTGCAACAGCTGGAATTTAAAAGATTAATAATACCAAGTGTTGGTAAGGATGTGAAGCAATTAGAATGCCCATACATTGTGGATAGAAGTGTACTACGATTTGATCACTTCACAAGTCTGTTTAGTAGTTTCTCATAAAGTTAAGCATATATTTACAATACATCTCCAATCCTAACCAAGGAGAATTAAAAACATATGTCTACAGAAAGACTTGTACAAGAACATTTACAGTTGCTTCATTTACAGGCAAATACTAGAAACAACCCAAAAGTCCATCAGTTGGTGAAAGGATTGACAAATTAATTGGAGCATGCTACTAAGCACTGAAAATTAAAAATAGCACATATGAATCTCAAAGTCTTATGTTATTGTGAGAAAGAAATGAAACACTGAAGCGTTTGTTCTGTATGATTCCCTTCATGTGAAATCTAAAACAAGCAAACCTAATCTTCAGTGACAGAGAACAAATCAGTAGGTATGTCTGAGTGGCTGGATAGGATTGCCTAGAGAGAGGCATGAGAAACATTTTGGGGGATGCAAATGTTCTATTTCTTGTTGGAGGTGACAGATGCATGAAATTTCCATTGTCAAAACCCATCAACTTGCAAAAATTAAACCTGTGCATTTTATTTTATGTAAATTATATGTTAATTAGAGTTTGTGGAGACAATAAAATCTCATACCAGAGACTCTAAGTGTTTGGGTGCAAAGGATGAAAACTGGAAGACAGATGAATGTGTGGCTGCCAAGTTCACCACCAACTGTTTTTGGCCAAATAAGAGGGAGTTCAGTTCAGTTCAATCACTCAGTCGTGTCCAACTCTTTGCAACCCCATGAACTGCAGTATGCCAGGCCTCCCTGTCCATCACCAACTCCCAGAGTTCACTCAAACTCACGTCCATCGAGTCAGTGATGCCATCCAGCCATCTCATCCTCTGTTGTCCCCTTCTCCTCCTGCCCCCAATCCCTCCCAGCATCAGAGTCTTCTCCAATGAGTCAACTCTTCGCATGAGGTGGCCAAAGTACTGGAGTTTCAGCTTTAGCATCAGTCCTTCCAAAGAACACCAAGGACTGATCTCCTTCAGAATGGACTGGTTGGATCTCCTTGCAGTCCAAGGGACTCTCAAGAGTCTTCTCCAACACCACAGTTCAAAAGCATCAATTCTTCGGAACTCAGCTTTCTTTACACAACAACTCTCACATCCATACATGACTACTGGAAAAACCATAGCCTTGACTAGACGGACCTTTGTTGGCAAAATAATGTCTCTGCTTTTGAATATGCTATCTAGGTTGGTCATAACTTTCCTTCCAAGGAGTAAGCATCTTTTAATTTCATGGCTGCAATCATCATCTGCAGTGATTTTGGAGCCCAGAAAAACAAAGACAGCCACTGTTTCCCCATCTACTTCCCATGAAGTGATGGGACCAGATGCCATGATCTTCGTTTTCTGAATGTTGAACTGTAAGCCAACTTTTTCACTCTCCTCTTTCACTTTCATCAAGAGGCTTTTTAGTTCCTCTTCACTTTCTGCCATAAGGGTGGTGTCATCTGCGTATCTGAGGTTATTGATATTTCTCCCAGCAATCTTGATTCCAGCTTGTGCTTCTTCCAGCCCAGCGTTTCTCATGATGTACTCTGCATATAAGTTAAATAAGCAGGGTGACAATATACAGCCTTGACATACTCCTTTTCCTAAGAGGGAGTACCTGTCCCTAAAAGGAGGTATAAATCCTATTTACATGTAATATTAATCAAGGACATATACCCTCCATGAAGAAGTATGATATGCTCTCTACTCACATAGTCCTCTTGTCCAGTTGAGAAGATTTCCATTCTCCAAGATTTGTACAAATGAAATCTTTTGACAGGGCAAAATCATACCATGTGGATTTTCAACTTCAGTATTTCAACAGACTGGTTCCAAATAGGAAAAGGAGTACTGTATATTGTCACCCTGCTTATTTAGCTTATATGCAGAGTACATCATGAGAAACGCTGGGCTGGAAGAAGCACAAGCTGGAATCAAGATTGCCGGGAGAAATATCAATAACTTCAGATATGCAGATGACACCACCCTTATGGCAGAAAGTGAAGAGGAACTAAAAAGCCTCTTGATGAAAGTGAAAGAGGAGAGTGAAAAAGTTGGCTTAAAGCTCAACATTCAGAAAACGAAGATCATGGCATCTGGTCCCATCACTTCATGGGAAGTAGATGGGGAAACAGTGGAAACAGTGTCAGACTTTATTTTTATGGGCTCCAAAATCACTGCAGATGGTGACTGCAGCCATGAAATTAAAAGATGCTTACTCCTTGGAAGGAAAGTTATGACCAACCTAAATAGCATATTAAAAAGCAGAGACATTACTTTGCCAACAAAGGTCTGTCTAGTCAAGGCTATGGTTTTTCCAGTGGTCATGTATGGATGTGAGAGTTGGACTGTGAAGAAAGCTGAGCACCGAAGAATTGATGCTTTTGAACTGTGGTGTTGGAGAAGACTCTTGAGAGTCCCTTGGACTGCAAGGAGATCCAACCAGTCCATTCTAAAGGAGATCGGTCCTGGGTGTTCATTGGAAGGACTGATGCTGAAGCTGAAACTCCAGTACTTTGGCCACCTCATGCGAAGAGTTGACTCATTGGAAAAGACTCTGATGCTGGGAGGGATTGAGGGCAAGAGGAGAAGGGGATGACAGAGGATGAGATGGCTGGATGGCATCACCGACTCAATGGACATGAGTTTGAGTGAACTCCAGGAGTTGGTGATGGACAGGGAGGCCTGGCATGTTGTGATTCATGGGGTCGCAAAGAGTCAGACACGACTGAGCGACTGAACTGAACTGAACCTCAAAATATTATGTTGTGATAGCTTGTCTTAACCCAGCCAATACTCTGGAGCAAACTTGAAGAGGTTCCAACTAGCCAAAGGTGGACAATGTGAACATCACTAAGGATGATGACTGCAGCGGATCAAAGAATATCACATGTGTGTAAATGCATGAATGTATAATAGTATTAATATTAACAACCTCAGATATGCAGATGATACCACTCTAATGGCAGAAACCGGAGAGGAACTAAAGAGCCTTTTGATGAGGTGAAAGAGGAGAGTGAAAAGCTGGCTTGAAACTCAACATTCAAAAAAACTAAGTTCATGGCGTCTGATCCCATCACTTCATGGCAAATAGAAGGGGAAAAAGTGGAAGCGGTGACAGATTTGATTTTCTTGGTCTCCAGAATCACTGCAGATGGTGATTGTAGCTATGAAATTAAAAGACACTTGCTCCTTGGAAGGAAAGCTATGACAAGCCTAGACTGTGTGTTATTTTGCCAACAAAGGTACATCTAGTCAAAGCTGTGGTTTTCCCAGTAGTCATGTATGGATGTGAGAGTTGGACCAAAAAGAAGTCTAAGCACTGAAGAAGTGATGCTTTTGAATTGTGGTGTTGGAGAAGACTCTTGAGAGTCCCTTGGACTGCTAGGAGATCAAACCCATCAATCCTAAAGGAAATCAACCCTGAATATTCATCTGAAGGACTGATGCTGAAGCTGAAGTTCCAATACTTTGGCTACCTGCTGTGAAGAGCCAACTCACTGGTAAAGAACCTAATAATGGGAAAGATTGAAGGCAGAAAGAGAAGGGGAAGACAGAGGATGAGATGGTTGGATAGCATCACTGACTCAAAGGACATGAATTTGAGCAAATTCCAGGAGATAGTGGAGGGCAGAGGAGCCTGGCATGCTGCAGTCCATGGGGTCGCAGAGTCAAACACGACTTAATGACTGAACGACAACATAATAGTATTAAACCAGCAAGGACAACAAAGGTAAACCTAATTGGTCACTATCGGAGGATGCTAGGGAACCAAGCCTTCATTGTGAAAACAGTAAATAAAAGGAAAGAACTAAGTATTTATTAATATCTTGACTTCCCTTTACTAACTGTGCAGGTGGAGCAATGGTACATAAGGTGGCATTTATTTTCATGGAAGTATTCCAGCTAATAAATAGTAGATTTTGAATATCCTAATTTTGGATCTTGGAGTGTTACTAGCTGTTAACATCCCGCAAAACAGCCACACATTGTGTGAATCCTGACAGAAGCACACACCACCATCCAGCAAGTATTCTTGTCAAAAGAATCTAGCATGAATCTGTTCAAGCCTGTATCTGACTACCCATGCAGAGAACAGAGGGCTTGTTCAACACCCCATGAGATGCAGTCAGCAAAATCCCAAGTTGGGAAACTGTAGGATAAACTATCCTTTTTTTCCCCATCAAAATAATTGTAAGAAAAGGAAAAAAAAAAAAGGAAAGGAAACCTATTGAGTAAAGAATATGCAGACACATTTCAACCAATTACCATGCGTGGACTTCATTTGGATTCCAATTCAAACAATGTGTTAAAAAAAAAGAGAGAGAAAAGAAAGGAACAGTGAATGACGTTTATGAAACAGAATTCTGGATACTTACTAGATAATTGATATTATTGGTTGATTTTCAGGTGTGATACTGTTATTATAGTTATATATTAAAAAGGAGTCCTTATATTCTTTTGAGACATATTTAAAAATTTACAGGTGAAATAATATGATATCTGGGGTATGCTTCAAAAATCATATGGGAGGAGGAAGTGGATGAGATACAGATGAAATGAAATTCGCCCTGAATTAGAACATGGTCCTCATGTGGAAGCTGCTGAGAGGTATAGAGGAATTCACTGTATTCTTTGGTCTATTCTTGCCTGTATTTGAAATTATCCATAGTGGATACTTTTAAAAAGCAGAAATTTTGGTAATAGCATTACAGTGTTTGAGTATGGATATTATGGATGCTGATTAATTTTCAACAGTGACAGAAGATATATGCTTAAAAATCTTTTGTCAAAATGTAAATGTAACATCAGATAAATAGAAATAGAATACATAATTTTCGAATAACTAAGGTAGGGAAAATAGATCCTTGAAAGTCCAGTGAAAGTCAGAGGGAAATAAACAACACAGTGCTTGGCTAATTCCCCAGTGATTCCATTTGTGTAAAGAAGGCCCTCTGTGTTTATAAATGCAAGAGGAATGGGAATAAAGGCAGACTTTCATCTTAGTTATTTGATATTATTTGAATTTTTAATTTAAGTGTATGCATTTCGAGAACTTCACTGAAAGCTCAAAAGGTGATGACATGTTTCTGCCACACACAGGACTGGCTGGCCGTGAATCTCTGACTCAGTTTTCTGGGGCAGGGCCCATACGCCACCTGCTTGCCTCCACGCCAGGTGATTCTGTCGCGCAGGCCACCCTCTGATGTTTTTCCATGGTGAAAAACACAGTTACTGTTCGGAATTCCTGTTATGCATGGTGGGCCTGCCACGCTCACCCCAATAAAAGCAATTCGAACCTTAAAAAACAAAAAGGGATTTACTGTTATAGTGTATCAGACATGCAGTACCCAGTGTTTATCGGTTCATTTATTTCATTATAATGAACTATTTTACAATAATTTTAGATTTACAGAAAACATAAGACAATACAGAGAGTTCCTGGATCCCCTATCGTTAACACCTCAGGTTATATGGTATGTTCCTCACAATAAGGGAACCAGTGTTGATACATGATTATTAACTAAAGTCAATACTTTATTCAGATTGTCTTGGTTTGTACCTAATGTTCTTTTTCTGTTTTCAGGATCCCACCCACGATACTGCTCTGTCATGGGTGGGATCCTTGTGTCCCCTCAGAGTCCTCTTGGCTATGACAATTCCTCAGAGTTGTTTTGTTTTTGTTGACCCTGATGGTTTTGAGAAATATTAATCAAGTACTTTGTGATATGTCCCTCAACTTGAGATTGTTTGATTTTTTTTTTCATGATTAGTTTGGGCTGATGAGTTTTTGAGAGGCAGACCCCAGAGGTGAAGTGCCATTCCTACCTGGTCTTATTAGGGCTGTAAACTACCACCATGACTTATCAATGATGACGTTAAACTTTGTCTTCAGAGCAGTCTCATACCATAGAAAATAATTGTCCAGGATAAAGTTCCAGAAGAGATTCTTCAATATGTTTACTAGTAGGGTATAATGTCTTTTAAAAAAAAAAAGATAAAGTAAATAACAAATATTCCATTATGCCTGGTAGTTACAACGATCTGTGGGAGGGAGCGAGGCATTGGGTGCTCTGTGGTTTGCACGGGGATAGTATTCTTTTCTCACTTCTTCACAGCATCAGCACGCCAGTGTCTGATGGTGGTATTCTCTGAGATCATATTGTCCAACAGGGGAGCACCTGGCCTGGCTGTGAGAATCAGAAGAGTTTCTAAGAACACTGAGAACAGCCCTGAGCCTCAGACCAGATCTCAGGTATCAGGGGCCCCTCTCTTTCTAGATCACTCAGAGGCTGTTTTTTTTTTTTTTTTTTTCTTCTAAGAACTTTACATGAATTTTCTCTTTTAGTACTTACAGCCACCTCACAAGGAAGGCATTTGTCTTGGGGGTGCTCCCTGCATGCAGGGCCTGAGACCAGGATGTGTCTGACCTTGTCTAGGGGAAAGTGATCCCAGGAGGCAGGAGGGAGGGAGAAGAGAGAGAGGGGTGGAGACAGGGAGACTCACTCCAGAGGATGTGAAGGAAGTCACTGCTGTGGCTGGACTCCCCAGAATATCTAAGGAGCACACAGAATGCCCCTAGATCTTCTGTCTCAAGCAGGGGAGGTTAACTTCCCCCCTTGCTAGGCCACTGGCCCACTGGCTCCATTCTGCTTTTGGTTGAGAATCACGCTATGGGTATGTGCGCTCAGTTGTGTCTGACCCTCTGTGACCTCAGGGATTATAGCCTGCCAGGCTCCTCTGTCCACGGAATTTTCCAAGCAAGAATACTGGAGTGGGTTGCCATTTCCTACTCCACTGAGAGTTTCTAATGAAGGCTTAAACTTCCCTGCATTTCCAAAGCAAGGCCAGCAGGCTGAGAATGATTAGGTGGGCTCCTCAACAGCAAACCTCTGAGCCCAGAGGGAATCCCACAGAACCGGCCCCACCACCCCCGCCCCAGCTACACCTGGACCCAGAGCTGAGGCTGGGACCAGACAGTGAGAGCCTGAATAGACTTCAGTATCATCCCGAATTTACCCGTGATGGAACTGAGACTGAGAGAGGTGAATTAACACATCCGAGGTCACGCAGCTAGTAAGTTACAGAGCCAAGATTGTCACTCAGGTTCTTGGGAATTCATCTCACATCTTTTAACCATTAAGCTTCTCTGTCCACTGTTTTGACTGCACTTAAAGCAGTGCTGTGTCGTGCTCATGGATCCCATTCAATATCCTCATCTTGATGCACTTTCTTCCAGCCCTGTGCCCTCACCCACCGTTTCTTACCTGGCTAGGCCCTCTGGGTTCCTGGGTTTCCCGGGTTTCCCTTTCCTTCCTTCCTCAATGCCTCCTCATGGCAGGACCATGGGCCCAAGGCTCCTTTTCCACTATTGTCCTCAGCCAGTCCTGTCTCCTATCTAGTCAGCAATTTCCGATAGTCTCACCTGAGCTGTGAGGTTTGCCTGGACTTGGGGAGGGGTGGTGGTGGGGGCTTATTGAGTCGGTGTTCAAGAGGAGCTCTCGACTTTCCTTCACCTGAGCCAGGCTGCACACAGAACTCACAGGGCCTGACTTGTCGCTGGCCCAGAGACGGGCTCACATGGTCCCTGCCCCCTCCCCCACACTTGCTGACCTGTCTGTGGTATCAGTCTTCCTCACTTGGCTTTGGTCTGATGGTTTTTATCCAACTCACCTTTATTCATCTTTCTGTGTTGGTGCTAAATTCCTGGAGGTCATGGACCATCTCTGTGCGTCTGTTCTGAGTCATGGGAAAGGACCTTGCTGACTGCTCCTGTCACCAAGTCAGGTTTCCCAGGTTGGGTCAGAGCCGTATGGACAGAGGTGCAGGCGAGGGGGCTGCGGCGTCAGTGTGCACCCTGCCTGTGCCTTGTTTGGGTTTCCAAGGTGTCCACTTCATCAGTTCCTCAAGCCGAATGACCAGGTATCTGTTCTTTCCTTTCTGTCCCCCGAGGTATGACTGCCACTAGGAGGTGAGTCCACATGGATCCGGGATGTGCAGCAGCCTCCTGTGTCCCAGTCACTGGCCAAAAAGGTGAGCAGGGATGGGTTCCACCCACCACTGGGCTTGGACTCAGGCAGGTAGTTGGTAACCTGAACAATAAGGAGCTGCTGTCAGAAAGGCCAGAAGCTTAGAGAATGATGTAGAAGCTCTGTAAATCTCAGGACCTGAGTCCAGAATCTCAGATCAGGAAGGAGGCAACAGAAAATTACCAGGGGTTGGAGCCGAAAGCTGGATTCAGAATCCAGGAGTGGTCTAGGGACCGCCAGCACAAGCAGTATAAAGGAATGGGGCTGGGTGCACAGGCAAGCCCCTCACTAGGCTCCCTCCTCTGCAGGGGTGGGGTCAGGCTGGCCAGCATGGGTCTGTGACCGGGGGATGTTCCTGACTCAGGCAGAGTGGAGGGTGGGCTGGGTCTGAGGCTCTTCAGGCCTTTTTGTCCTCTTGGCTTCTTCATCTCCTTGGTCACTTGGTCTGACCTTCCCTCTGAAGTCGAAAGGAACTCCCTGGATGTTCACTCCACTGTTGTCCAGAGGAGGGTAGAGTCTGAAAGGAGGCAGTAGGTAAGTGCAAGTGGCCAGTGGAAGCAGAGCCTGGGGGTCAGGAGATGGAAAGAACTGGGCACAGATGCTTGGCTGTGGCCAAAAAGAGAGTTATTGCTGATCCTTTAGGGCTCAGATGTGCAATGTCCATTAGTGCTCAAAGCCAAAAACTCTTTGGCAGTTTCAGCAGGAATAATGGTATTGAAGAGGAAATGGGGTCAATGCAAGAAAGTAAAGTGCTGGCACACTTACCAGCACTCCAGTTAAAGAATTTGGAAAAGCCCAGGAGTTGCTGAAGCAGCATAAGACTTTGTAATAAATATTAAAGGAGGTGAATGGGAGAGGGAAGCCTGGCACTGCTGCCCCAGGCAAATGTGCAGGTTTTGTCTGCAGCTTACCCCTTCTCGTTGGGGCCTCATTCTCTGTGCAAATCTCTCCTATCCACTGTTGTCAGTGATGTCAGCAGCTGTGAACTGTGTGCCCACTGTGTGCACAGCATATAGGCAAGCCCTGAAGAGGCAAAGAAAGAAGTGAGAACGTCCAGGGGCTCACATCGGGGCTGGGGAAGCATCTCCGTGGCTCTTACAAGGGCGGTGGACCCTGGGAGACTGCAGCTGCCTCTCTGTTGTTCTCCGGTGACAGATGGGACAGTGTTTTTTCTTGAATTTTAGTGTCATTCTTGACTGACAGCTCCCATGATGTGACTGCCTTTTCTGGCCTCAGCAGCACATGGGCCAGAGTCCGCAGTATGGTCTCCATTGTTTTTAGAGACATCGAATTAGGAATACTGGACACTTTACTAGCCCTCTCTTACCCTCAGTTTCCTCATCTGTAAAGTGAGGCAGTTGGACTTTGGAGCGGACACTTGTCAAAGTCTTTTAAAGATGAGATAGAGCAGTGCCTCTTATATTCTAAATGCATTTGACTTCCTGGTAGATCTTGTTAAAATGCAGGTTCTGCATTCAGCACATCTGAGTGAAGCCTGAGAGTCTGCATTTGAGCAAACTCTGAGGTGATGCTGATGCTGCCGGTCCATGGACTACACCTTGTGTATCAAGAAAAGAGATCACATCATATGATATGATCCAAGACCTTCCACCAAATAGCCCTGGGTTTGAAGTCCAGTGCTGCTACTGTGTGATCTTGAACAGGTTCCTTAGTTTCTCTGAGCCTCAGTTTCCTCATCTGTAAATTGGGACAATACCAGTAGTAATAACCGCCTCTTTCATTTATGATTTTAGTACTTTGAGCCTTCTCTTTGTTTTTCTTGGTCAGTCTAGGTAAAGGTTCGTTGATTTTATCTTTTTGAAGAATCAACTATTGGTTGATTACATTGATTCTGCTTTTCTGTTCTCAATTTTTAAAAAATCTCTATTGTAATCCTTATTACTTTTATCCTTCTGCCAAATTGAAGTTTAATTTCTCTCTCTCTCTTTTTACCCACTGTCTCAAGTTGGAATATTAGGTTATCAGTAGACTCCAGAACTTCAAAATTGCTTTATTGGGCAATTTCTGCTAGATAGTCCTTGTCCAGGTGGGGAGACAGATTTTTGGAGCTTCCTATTCTGCCATGACAGAGTTTTTTTAGGCAAGACTAGTTTTTTAAGGCAATCTTTGAGGTTTGTTTAGACCCCCAGTTGGGCTATTTCTATCAGCGTCTTTCCATAGTTCTGTCTCGTGAACTTGTTAGCCTATGTTTAGGCTTATTGTTCTTAATTAAAAGGACCCATTATTTTCTATAGGGGGCTTCCCTGGTAGCTCAACTGGTTAAGAATCCGCCTGCAATGCAGGAGACCCCAGTTTGATTCCTGGGTTGGGAAGATCCTCTGGAGAAGAAATAGGCTACCCGTTCCAGTATTCTTGAGCTTCTCTGGTGGCGCAGCTGATAAAGAATCTGCTTGCAATGCGAGACACCTGGGTTTGATCCCTGGGTTGGGGAGATCTCTGGGGAAGGGAAAGGCTACCCACTCCAGTATTCTGGCCTGGAGAATTCCATGGACTGTATAGGGTCGCAAAGAGTTGGACACGACTGAGCAACTTTCACTTTCAATGTTTTCTACAGCACTCTTAGGCTTGAACTACTGCACACTCTGTTTTAAATAAAGTTCTTTGGTGAGAGCTTTGAAAGAAAGAAAGTGAAGTCGCCGACTCTGCTACCCCCATGGACTGTAGCGCACCAGGCTCCTCCATCCATGGAATTTTCCAGGCGAGAGTACTGGAGTGGGTTGCCATTTCCTTCTCCAGGAGACCTTCCTGACCAAGGGATGGAACCTGGGTCTCCCACATTGCAAGCAGATGCTCTACCATCTAAGCCACCATGGAAGCCCTGATGAGAGCTTTGAGCTCTCTTTTCTTACGGAATGCCTTTCCCTTGGGCAAACTTCTGAGCCACAACTCAGCAATGGCTGGTATGGTAGTCCCTAGTCTTCTTGGCTTGCTGCTACCCTACAAGTGAGCCCTGGGATGGGGGTGACTGAGGCCCATGTGCTTTTGGTTTGTCAAGCCTGAGATAGAACCTCCATACTAAGTGTTAAAGCTGGATAGTAGGAAAGCTTTCAATAGAATCTAGCGCCTGTACCTGGAGTTGAATGGAATGAGAAATGTGGGAGAGTGGCTTGCCTCTCCCAGTGAAACACAACAGCCGTTGATTGGGAGATGAGAGGAGAGGAAGTCCTGTCTTCTTGATCACACCTCTTTTGAGAAGAGCTTCCATCAAGCTGAGATGGGATAAGGAGAGCGAGGACATAGGTCATGGCTCATATGCCTTGGACATATCTTATCAAGTTTAATATATTTTCTTGAATAAATATTTATCCTATTGTTCTTATCAAGGTTAATATATTTTCTTGAATAAATGTTTCTTCATTTGTTGTATGCCCTTAGGACAATTTCCAAAGATTTCAAATGATTATTTTAGAAATGATTTTCATCAGCTTCGCTTGTTTTACTGGGGACTGGATCTACTAGCTCCTCGTGATACCATCCTGGAAGTGAAATTCCCACCAACTGGTTTTATACCCCATTGATAAAGTATTTTCTTTGGGGCATTTTGATCGATATTATTACTTTGTTTAGAAACGTTCAGAATTCCTGTGCCAGAGACCACGAGTTGGTCTCTGATTTAATAGCCATTTTCTCCTTCTTCCTCAAGCACATAATTCCAATGTTATTTTAGGCAGCAATGTACCCAGATAAAAGACTATATAGTAGTTAGGTGTGGCCAAGTGAGTTCTGATCTTTGAGTTGTAAGTAGATGTATTGCCTGTGTCTTGAAGAAAACTGCTTAAAGGGGGTTGTTCAGTCAGGCTGTGAGCCTTCATCTTTCTTGTTGACTAGAACATGGTCTTGATGGCTGGAGTGCTAGCTGTCATCTTGGACAATGAGGCAGTTCTAGGGGTGGAGGTCACACGGTGAGGATGGCAGAGTAGAAACATAGGAAACGTTTCACTGTCATTACTGAGTCCTTTGTCATTTCCCAAAGCCGCCATATCAGTCCTAGGTTGCTTTCTTACAGTGAGTATGAACCCTTGTGTGTTGAAGCCACTGTTTTCAAATATCTCTCAAATGTCACCTCCTCTAAGAAATTGTACTTGACCCCTCAACATCTAGAAATGGTCTCTCTTTCCTTTAAATTCTCATTAACACTTACCTCTAATTCCCTGAGCCCTGATACCTAATATAAATTCCTCCTTGGATCAATACTACTTAGTTTTAGACTGAAAGGAATTAGATGGCTAGCCTAATAAAATCTAGTCCAGATCATCTAAGGCCAACTATAGGGGATGAACCAACAAGTGAGGAGTGCTAACCAGACCTTGAAGCCCTCATCGCCTCTCTGAGATTCACTTCTCTCCTGCAGCTTTCTCACTATTACCTATGGGCTGACTTTGGGGACCACTGCTTTACTTTTGAGGGTTCAAACCAAGTATGAGGCCATACAGCATTCAACTATTCCCTTAATTCCATCTGGCACAGCTGAGAAGAGGCTAGAAGATATTCTTTGAAGATAATTGAAAGCTCAGAGTAACAAAGGAGAAATAAACAGACAGTAAAACAACACTGCTGCTGCTGCTGCTAAGTCGCTTCAGTCGTGTCCGACTCTGTGCGACCCCATGGACTGCAGCCCACCAGGCTCCCCCGTCCCTGGGATTCTCCAGGCACTAGATAATCTCTTTTACTCATCTTTAGCTTGGAGGCCCTGCTGCATACTTTGCGGCCTCCAGGTAGCAGATAACTTTGGTTCCTTGTCATCTTGATGTTCCAGTGGCCAAACTATCCAGATGCAGCCATTACAGTATCTTAAAACCTTTGGAATGTGAAGGTAATGGACGTCTGTATCTGGCATGCCCAAGCTGAGACCTGGATCCTAATAGTTTTTGGAACTTGATAATGAAAAGGATAAAAACAAACAACTTTTGTCATTTAAAATCTCCCTTGTAGAGGTAATTATTTTGGACCTAGAATTACATTCAAATGGAAATTTTATAAATGCAAATATACAGCAAAGATCCTCTTCTAAATGAAGGTATTTGAGACTAGTTCCCAGGAGCTAAACTTAGAACTGAATATAGTAAAATGTCATCCTTGCTGGCTGCTGAGTGGTATCTATCACTGCAAATTTGGTCGCTTTGGGAGAAAATACCCTTAACTAAAAAGGGGCCAATAATGATAGGAGAGCTAGCATGGTGCCTGAGTCTTGGACTTGCACTGAACCCCTGTTTTAATCAAGAGATGGAGGTTAGGAGATCACAGGACTGTTTTCAAGGAAGGATTTGTGAGACTCAGGGCTTAAGGCAAAATTTCAGGGCAGGTGACAGCTGGCTAACAGCCAATAATAAAAAATAAAAATAACAGCAAACACTTCTATACAGCTTATTCTGCTACACATTGCTCTAACACATAATACTTGATGTGTATTATTTTATTAATCCTCATAGTAACCTTTGAGGTAGTATGATTATCATCCCCATTTTATAGATGAGTAAATTGAGGCACAGGAGGTTCACTGACCTGTGATAAAGTGGAGTTGGAATTGAAACCCATGCAGTGCGGCACCAGAGCTTGGGCCCTTCTCTATTGTTTTTTTTTTTTTTTTTTAACTTTACAATATTGTATTGGTTTTGACATATATCAAAATGAATCCGCCACAAGTATACATGTGTTCCCCATCCTGAACCCTCCTCCCTCCTCCCTCCCCATACCATCCCTCTGGGTCGTCCCAGTGCACCAGCCCCAAGCATCCAGTATCGTGCATCGAACCTGGACTGCTGACTTGTTTCAAATATGATATTATACATGTTTCAATGCCATTCTCCCAAATCATCCCACCCTCTCCCTCTCCCACAGAATTCAAAAGACTGTTCTATACATCAGTGTCTCTTCTGTGGTCTCGCATACAGGGCTATTGTTACCATCTTTCTAAATTCCATATATATGCGTTAGTATACTGTATTGGTGCTTTTCTTTCTGGCTTACTTCACTCTGTATAATAGGCTCCAGTTTCATCCACCTCATTAGAACTGATTCAAATGTATTCTTTTTAATGGCTGAGTAATACTCCATTGTGTATATGTACCATAGCTTTCTTATCCATTCATCTGCTGATGGACATCTAGGTTGCTTCCGTGTCCTGGCTATTATAAACAGTGCTGCGATGAACATTGGGGTACATGTGTCTCTTTCAATTCTGGTTTCCTCAGTGTGTATGCCCAGCAGTGGGATTGCTGGATCATAAGGCAGTTCTATTTCCAGTTTTTTAAGGAATCTCCACACTGTTCTCCATAGTGGCTGTACTAGTTTGCATTCCCACCAACAGTGTAAGAGGGTTCCCTTTTCTCTACACCCTCTCCAGCATTTATTGCTTATAGACTTTTGGATCGCAGCCCCTTCTCTATTGTTTACATAAGGCAAGTGTCTGTTTCTTTCCACCTTTACATGAAACCCTGAGCTCTTGTTAATGACATTTCATCTTCCTTATGAAGCTGAATATTCCTGATGGGCAGAAAAAAATCAGTGATTTCATCCACTTATTCTTCATCTGACCACTTTATTGAACTTGCATATTTGGTCTATTAGCTTTGTAGCTAACTCATTATTTGAAGGTGGTGTTGGTAGTAATCATTTTTCCTGCAATTGTGTATAACTTTGCTTTCCCTTTCTCTATAGTTGTGCCTCTCATTTTTGTATGTTGCCTTATGTATGTGTAATTTATGGAATAGTAAAAATGGAATTAAGTTTTAGAGTGGCCATTGGACAGATAAATGTGAGATCACAGTATATGGTGCAGAGAAAGCAGTTAAGCTCCTGCAGTAATTTAGGTGGGGTGTCAAGAGAGCTTAGTCTAGGATAATTGCTAGGCATGTATAAGGAGGGACATACAGGAACAATATTTAATTATTTATTGCTTCTATACTTCATTTTATTTTTTTAGCTTTTTATTTTATATTGGGGTATAGCTGATTAACAATGCTGTGACAATTTCAGGTGAACGGTGAAGGGACTTAGCCAGATATTTACATGTTCTCCCACAAATTCCCTTCCCATCCAGGCTGGCACATAACATTGAGCAGAGTTCTCTGTCCTATATAGTTGGACCTTGTTGGTTATCCATTTTAAATATAGCAATGTGTGTATGTCCATCCCAAACTCCCTAACTATCCCTTCCTATCACCCTTTCCCCTGTGATTGTCAGGAACGATATTTTGCAGAAAGAATGCACTGGGCTTAGTGATGTGGGTGAACAATTAAAAACATCCTACCTGAAATCTGAAATCTAGTCCTCTGCCTGATGGTGATGATTTGTAACAAATGTTAGTATCAACTGAAAACATATGTCTGGTCATCTAAAAGGGAGTAAGAGGAGAAAAATGAATCCCAATTTTCAGTTTATGACAGCATTAGCAGATATAATAAATTCTATTAGATAGATTACAGATCAATAATCAGATATATTTATATACAGATAGATTCTATCTATTCTATCTTTATCCATCCACCCATTTATCCATGGATCTATCCACTTAACAATCTATCTAGTCACATCTTCATGGTTCAGTCTTTGATCCCTGAACTATCCAGCCCCATTGCTTATCTACCTGCTCCAGAACCACAAGCTTCTCTTTTTTTACTCAAAACCACTGCCATCCTTTCCCCTGTCACATCTACCTCAAATTCTATCCCCATCCTTCCTCCCATCTTAGTTTAAATGGCACTTGCTCCAGCCACCACCACCACACACTCTGCACTTTTCTTTCCAAAGTATTGATACTTGCCACAATTGCAGTTCAATAGGCATCTGTGGAACTGTGTGTCCATTGCCATCACTAGACCATAAGCTCCGTGAGAGCATATTTGTTTTTGCTGAATCCCTAATGCCCAGCACAGTGCCTGGAATGTAATTCCTAATCCACAGTCCTTCTTGCATGGATTTATGATATCAAAAACAAATCTTGAATTATTAGCCCCTGGGTATAGCTCTTCTAGTTTCTAGAGTACCATTTTGTCCCTCGTGCGCCATCTGGTCTTCACATCAGACCTGTGAGATCTGGGACATGTAGCTGGCGTCTTACAGGTGACTGTTTTCTCCTGCATCATCTCATTCCGTGCTCACTTACAGCCTCGTCATTTACACACCAGCACTGTGCTCTGAACACAGCACACTCACAGGTCCCTCTCTCTGCGGAGCACGTGCCTCCGTTGTGGACGCCCTGGTGCCCCACACATACCCCCTTACCAGCTTGCGCTCCCCTCCCCCGGTGCTGGGAGCTCTCTAGAGCTCCTCTGTAGAGAACTGACCTGCTCTTAACCTGAGAGAGGACTCCTCACATCCAGTGACTGACCAATACCGGGATACAAAAGACTACCCCCTTCCTCACGGGGGTGTAATTATGTGTCAGAGTTTCCTCTTGGGACCATTCCAGAGCCAGTCTCCTGTGGCCTTACCACACCTCACTCATCTGTTCCCTTCACTCTTCAAGAAACCCCTACCATGGCACTGCCCACCCTGGGCTCTGCTTCTGGGAAACTCTTCATCCTACCAAGCTTTTCCACCAGAGACAAACTTCTGCCTGGAGGTGGTAAGACTGGTGAGTGCAGGCAGCCTGGTCCTCAGAGAAGTGGCACCCAAGGGTTGGGTGGTCTCTGCTGGCGGGTGTGGTGGGATCTTTACAGAGTTGGCATTTCTAGATGATGACAAGTCAAAATGACAGAAGATGTTGCTTCTTATCTGTCAAATCTACCAGAGATACCACTTGTTACAGTTTTCTGTTAACCCTCATCATCCCCTACTTTCTAATTCTACCACTGCCGGAGACTCTTCTCAGTGTCTATTTCTGACGTTGATTCTTCCCCCATTTCAGTCTCCAACCCCCAATCATATTTCCATCTAGATGCATCATTTTTGCTCCCAATATGCTGTAGAGGTATTGGGATGAAGCGGCCAGGAGTGACCTTCCCTGGGTGACTGAGGCACCTCCCTCCCTTCCTTGGTGAGCTGACCTCCCTCCCCCAGAGGAAGAGAAGCAATACTCGCTCCTCAGCCTCCATTCTCTCACTCCTGACACGTGAACACAGAAGGGGAGCTGTGGTTACACACAGGAGTTTGCATTCATGCAGCCCGGCTGTCTCAAGTCCCAGCACTACTGGCCCCCCTTGATGTCGAGGATTCCAAGCAGGGAGCCCTGAGAGAAGCTGGAGCCTTCTCCTACCTGCCCGAGGCCTGCCACGCTTTTCCGGGGTCTGGCAGTGGAGACCCCACCTCTCTTCCACAAGGACATGGCCTTACTCTGTGACCATGACAGGTTGACTCCTCTGAAACCCCAGATTCAGTTATTTTCCAGGTCTCTGTTTCTCCCCTGGACGGTAAATTCTAGGAAGGCAGGCGCCATGCCTTGCTTATCTTAGTAGCTCCTGTGGTAGCAAGAATATACATATTATTTTTGAGTTGAAAATTCTTAAAGCTCTGCAGTACAGTTTCCTATGGTGGAGTCTTACAATCAGTATAAATATTTTCCTTTGATTTGGATCTTCCAATAACTCAACCAGAAGTATATTAAAGTAGAATTTCCCTGGTGGTCCAATAATTAAGACTCCTTGCTTACACTGCAGGGGGTGCAGGATTCCCTGGTAGGGAAAGTTCCACATGCATTGGTGGTGTGGCCAAAAAAAAAAAAATATATATATATATATATATGTGTGTGTGTGTGTGTATATATATATGTAGATTTGCTCATTAGAGCCATTTTTTAATATTTATATTTTAGGGCAGGGAGGCCTGTAGGTATCCTCAAACTTTTTTTAAATAGGAAGACACATTTTGCTTTTTAAGACTCCTCAGGCTTACCTGACATTTAGAAGATAGGCAAAGAGTGGGCCGTGATGAGAGGCCTCCAGGCAGAACAGGAACCTTTCACACAATTTATTTTGTCCCACGCATGGAAAATCCCCAAACCATTTCAGTGTCTTTTTGAAATAAATCGAATCAGTGTCAAGGCCCTTCTTGCTCCCTGATCCTGATCCTCACCTTCTGACCGCACCCTGCTCGCAGATGGAGACTGCAGATGTGTGCAGGGCACATGGTCCACTTTGAGATGAAAGAGGATGGAGTGTATTCATTTCCCCAACTTTACACATGCTTTTTAACTGGTGTACAGTTGCTTTACAATGTTGTGTTAGTTTCTGCTCTACAGCAAATGCATATATATAGCTCTACAGCTATGCATATATATTTCCTCTTATTTTGGATTTCCTTCCCATTTAGGTCACCACAGAGAATTGAGTAGAGTTCCCTGTACAGTAGGTTCTCATTAGTTATCTGTTTTATGCATCGTAGTATGTATATGTCAGTCCCAAACACCTAATTCATACCACCCCTGCCTACACATATTTAAGAATAAGTATCCCTCCCTCCTCCCCTCCCTTCCTCCCTGCTTTCTGTTTCCTTCCGCCCTCCTCATGGTAGTAAACGGCCTCTGTGTGTCCACGCCGTAGTCGGCTTGGGCTGCCATAACCAAATGCCATAGACTGGGGAGTTTAAACAACAGAAAATTATTTCCTCACAGTTCTGGAGATGGGGGCATCTAAGATCAAGGTTCCGTCAGGGTCAGGTTGTGGTGAGCGCTCTCTGGCTACAGATGGTCACCTTCTCACTGTGCCTTCACATGGTAGAGAAAGAGGAGGGTATTTCTCTCTTCCACTTCATTTTTTTTGTTTTTTTTTTCACTTTCAGTTTTGTATTGGAGTATTTCTGATTAACAATGTTGTGATAGTTTCAGGTGGACAGCAAAGGGACCCAGCCATACATACACATGTACCCATTCTCCCCCAAACTCCTCTCCCATCCAGGCTGCCACATAACATTGAGCAGAGTTCCATATGCTATACAGTAGGTCCTTGTTGGTTATCCATTTTAAATAGACCAGTGTCTGCATGTCCATCCCAAACTCCCTGTCTCTTCCTCCCATCCCCTCTTCCAACAACTGTTTGTTTTCCAAGTCTGTGAGTCTCTTTCTGCTTTGTAAATAAGTTCATTTGTATAATTTCTTTTTAGATTCCACATATAACGGATGTCATACAATATTTCTTCTTCTCTGTCTGACTTACTTCACTCAGCATGACAAGCTCTAGGTCCATCCATGTTGCTACAAATGGCATTATTTCATTCTTTTTCATGGTGGAGTAATATTAGGTTGTATATATGTACTATATCTTCTTTATCCATTCCTCTGTCTATGGACATTTAGGTTGCTGGTAGAACTCATGAATGAATTTGGTAAAGTTTCAGGTTACAAAATTAATACACAGAAATCTGTTGCATTTCTATATACTAACAATGAAAGATCAGAAAGAGAAATTCAAGAAACAATTCCATTTACAATTACACCTTCCTCTTCTTCTAAGGCCACAATCTATCAGATTAAGACCTTACTCTTACGACCTCATTTAACCTTAATTACCTTTCCAAAGACCCCATCTCCAGAGATGGTCAAATTAGGATTTCAACATATGAATTTGAGGGGGACATTGTTCAATTCATATTTACAGCCTTGCCCTGGGATTTTGCAGTTCTCTCTCACTCTGTCTTGGCCAATGTTAGCAAGTATGAGGCTAGTAGAGGCTTGGAAAGTACATGCACATTTGTACCTAATCTTTTACATAGTTGGGCTTGGTCACTCTACCTCACTGTGAAAATGTGCCAAGGCTTGTTTCCTGGGGTCGTGGAGAGACGTGGAGAGGAGACTGGACCATTTTAGACTAACTGACAGCCAGCTGATCCCCTGAAATGTGAGAGAGTCCAGCCAGGTCAGCAGAAATGTGCAGTGAGTCATAGATTGGCAAGAAACAACACATAGTTGTTGTTCAGGCCTCTGTGAGTGAGACCAAAAGGCTGAAGCTACCATCTGATCCCCATTCAGTAGGAAGGGCTATTGCTTTGGCTCTGCTGTACAGTGAAGCCAAAGTGGATCCATGGGATGAGAGAGTGATGAGTCTCTCCAGTTCTTTCCCTGGATTTGTATCTCATTGGCATTGCTAACTGGACTTAGAACTCTTTTCTCACTTGGTCACTCCTCTCCTTAAAAACCTCCAGTGATTTCCCACTGTCAGCTGAATGCCACCCAGACATCACCACCTGTGGCCCAAGGCTCTCAGTAATTTGGCATAAATGCACTTTTCCAATTTTAGTTCTCAGATGTCTCCTTTCAAGTTTGCACTTCTTGTTCCCTGAAGGTACAAATGCTTGCTTGCCTGGTATTTCTGTCACTTTCAGTAGGAAGTCTGCATCTGTACACATTTCAGGGTTTGATTTATGTTGCCCTCCCAGAAGAATTGTACATATCTCCCCTCCTATCAGTAGGGTAAGAGAAAGTTGCCTTCTTTGCGTTACAACATTGGGTGTTGTTACTCTTCATAATCTTTGCCGATTTACTAGGCATTCCTTTGGTTAATAATATGGCTGAATAGTTTTTCATGCATTTAATTCTTTTGTTTCTTGAGTGTTTATGCTCTTGGCTATTTTTTTTTCTGTTGTACATTACAACTGTCATATTGATTAGTAAGCATCCTTTATTAATGATATCGACTCTTTGTCATATATGTTGCAACACCTTCCTTAGCTGATTATTTACTTGTTTGTTTATTATATTTTATGGCTGTACTGGGTCTTCATTGCCCTGAGTGTGCTTTAGTTGCGGTGCGTGGACTTCTCATTGCAGTGGCCTCTCGTTGCAGGGCGTGGACTCTAGAGTGCAGGCTCAGTAGCTGTGGTGCAGTTGCCCCAAGGCATGTGGGATCTAGTTCCCTGACCAAGGATTGAACCTGTGTACCCTGTATTGGCAGGTGGATTGTTAACCACTGGACCACCAGGAAAGTCCCTGTGTATGATTTTTGATATATAGCATTTTATATTTTTATGAAGTTTAGTATATTTTTTCCTTTGATAGGAGCCATCTTAAGTTTTTTGTTGTTTAGAATGGCAGTTTCTCTTTTAATCTCTGTATATCTTGTCTCCCAATTAGACTGAAGCTCTTTGAGTGAAGGGTCTGTTTCCAAAGTTGTACTCCTTAGGTCTACTCTCTGCCCTATTTCAATGTAAATTACAGGTAAGTGACAGCTAATTCATTTATTGGTTGTTGTGATAGGCAGCCTTCTAAGATTGCCCCCAATGCGCCATGCCTCCTGATAATCACACCAAAGTGTAATCTCCTCCTTTTGGAAGTGAGCTAGACCTAGTGATTTACATCTAATCAGGGAAGTATGGAAACATCACTGGATGAGATTAAGCTATGAAAGACTGTGATTTTGGTCTTGTTTTCTCTCTCTCACTTGCTCTGTTGATATCTACAGCTCTTGAGAGGCTCACTGGACAAAAAACAAAGGGTAGCCTCTGGCCAACAACCAAAGAGGAATGGAATCCTGCCCTAAACCACAAGAATGAGCAAGGAATGGATCCTTCCCAGTTTGAGCCTAGAGATGGTTGCCACCATGGCTGCATGAAAGATGAAACCTGGGCCACAGGACTCAGCTAAGGGATGCCCAATTCCTGACCCACTGTGAATGTTGTTCGCTAGCTGTTGGGGTAATTTGTTATGCAGCAGTAGGTAACTAATACCAGTGTTGAAGAAAAGGCTTCTCATCTTTGGGTACTTTCTCTGACTTCTGTTGAAGAAAACTATCTCACTCACTGTTTCAAAAGGTAAAGGAGAACCTCCATAGGAACCACATCCATCTTGGAATTCTTGGTCTTTATTTAACATATTTACAACGAGTTGATTTGCTGAGGATGCTGCTATGTTTCTCCATTGTTGGTGATAGGAGATGTGTTTATATTTATTCCTTTTCTGATGGTATCTGAGGAGGATGGGGCTGCTGACTAGAGAAGCCCCATATATTTGCCGAGCACACTGATAAGTTAGAGGCTGCAATGGAGCTGGGACACCACGGACTAGCTCTGCATCAGGCTCGCATGGGCGCTGGGATGAAGAGACCCTCCCTGGTGCACGATGGAGGTGGAACTTCAGAGACATGAGTCTGATTTTTAAATAGTTCTCTGTGGAGTGTGCAATAGAAATCCCTAATCTGTGATTCCTGTTACATTTTCAGTAAAGTTGAATTACTTCTAATGCTTTCCTGAGAGTGGATTTTTAGAGGAACTAGCAATGTTGAAGAGAAGGAAACGGCAACCCACTCCAGTGTTCTTGCCTGGAGAATCCCAGGGACGGGGGAGCCTGATGGGCTGCCTTCTATGGGGTCACACAGAGTCGGACACGACTGAAGCGACTTAGCAGCAGCAGCAGCAGCAGCAGTGTTGAACTCTGTCTCCAAGTAGGGACTGAATGAAGTTTGATACAGTTGCTAAAAAATGAGGGAATCACTGACATTCAGGTCACACTAGGATTGTGCTGCCAGCCCGGAGAAGGGCAGGGGCCCCCATGCCCCTCACCTCCTGTATCTTGACTCCTAACTAGGCCTGGTGCCTGGTAGCCAGAGTCCTGCACAGGTGGGTCCCTACCTCCACCCTTAGGACATAAAAGAGTTTGGCTTTTCTCTCTCCTCTCCCTCTTTAGAGTCAATAGTTATCCATCTTATTCATCCAGTGCCCTGGATTTTTTCTCTCTCTCTCTCTTTTTTTTTTTTCTGCAGGAATTAATAGTAAAGGTTTAATCTAGTAAAATAAATCTCAGTTGATATGTCAGCTCCTCTCCAAGGAAACAGGCAAGAAAACATGCTTTCTCTTTCAGATCAGCTAATGTCATGACAAAAGGAAGTGAGTCTTTGCTTCTTCCCCGCAGAGCTGGGTTATCTGGACATCTTGAGGTGCTATAGTTTAAAAGATATCCTGATTTTCCATTCCGTGGAAATAGACTTATTTTTTTGCAAGTTTTAAAGGGATTTTAAACACTAAAAAACATTTCCACCTGTTCATTTGGTTTTTAATCTTCACTAGGGCCAGATATTTTTTGTACTTACAGGAATGGAGCTGGGCGCAGGCCATCAGAAATGATTAAACCCACATCAGAACCTGCAGACCCCAGGGTTTAAGTTAAATGACAATCCCAGTGACTGCCTAAGATGGGGAGCTGATGTGAAAATTGAAGCAATTACCTAGATCACTCAGGCAGAAGGATTTCTGAGGCTTTTTTTCCCTTGAACAATCCAGATAATTGCTTCAATTTGCACTTCTCACTGGCAGTGGAGACTGGGATAGAAACTGTTATCTAGGACTGAGCTGAAAGAGAAGCAGAGTGTTCAGAAAATGACTCTGATCACTCCAGAGACAAGGGGGATGGGGTGGGATTCACATGCCTTGATTTCTATCAGGCTAAAGTCAGTCAAAGGGAGACTGTTCACTTTTTCCCGAATGATTCAGAGAATTCCTTATTTATTTTCTGTCTCATCTCAACACTGAAGTTTTAGGGTCAAGCAGGTGTTACTTGTGGAGGTGTTGGAAGAAATAGTGGCTGGGGAACTTGGAATCTGTTTGAGGCCCTTTCCTTGTGCCTTTACCCGTAATTCCTCAGTTCATTAACTGCCCTCAAAGGGCCTTTACATTCCAGCTTCAAGAAGGCTTTGCTGGGCCAGGAAGGATAGCAGTGGAGTAGGTGCTGTCCTGAAAGCGTATTGCACCTCTTAACTTTATTTTGGCTGCACTGGGTCTTAGTTGTGATGCTCTAATCTTCAATCTTCAAATTGCAGCATGTGAACTCTTAACTGTGGCACGTGGGATCTAGTTCCGCGACTAGTGACTGAACCCGGGCCCCCAGCATTGGGAAGGCAGACTCTTAGCTACTGGACCACCAGGGAAGTCCCCATACCTCTTCACATAACCATGAGCAAAATTCAGGACAGCAGGACTGGACCCAGCCCTGAAGCAGATGGTGCCTTTACCAGGACCCTCAGGGATTCATTGCTGCAATGGGAAATTCACGTTTGTTGAATAAATGAGTAAATAATGCATGAATGCATGAAAGACATTTACTGAGTTGCCATTTTGAGCCTGTTCTTAGGCTGGGCCTTGGAATAATTCCCTTTGTACTAATACATACTTTTCTTTCTTCTTCTCATGTTTTCTTAGAAGCAGTGATTCTCCCAATCTCTTCACAACTTCTCCTGGACTTTATTTCCAAGCATTTGGGCACATACTTCTCTTTCAATTCTCACTCATCCAGAAGAGATGATATTTTCAGCACCATTTCAACAGATGGTATAAAAAATCATTCAGTGAAGCTGAATATCGTTCCCAAAGTCACAGAACTTGTTAGCAGCAGAATGAATGGAAATGCAGGTCCAAGAGCTTACCTGGTAGTCCAGTGGTAGGTTTCTGTGTGGTCAGTGTAGGGACTTGGGTTCAAGTAACAGATCCCACATGTTGTGGGGCCTGGCCAAAATAAATACTTAAAAGAAAGAAAAGAAGAGAAAATGAGCTTCCAAATTCTATTTAAAAATTGTAGGTCCTAAGCCCAAGGCTCCACCTACAAGGCAAGATCATTATTTCCAGGTTCATGTATTCATTCATTTGTCCTTGCCATTATTGTGATCACGGTGGGCATGGACCGATGATCCAGAAAATGTTTTTATAAAGCACATAAATACTGCATGATTTCCACAACATAGATAAGGCAGCAAGACATATTTAGCAGAAAGAAAAATGCTATGTAGACAAAGGAACTAGAGGACTGAACCAGACCACAGTAGGAATGTCACTGCAAGATAGTTGAGCTCAGGTACAAAATCAAAGGACTGACAGCCTGAGAGAGCAGAGGCTTCTGTGGGCCAGAGTGGTTCAAGAAGTTTTTCTAAAAATCAGTTTCCTTTCCCTTCACTGTTAAAATAGTTTTAAAAATTGAGATATAATTGACATATAGCATTGTATTCATATATGTATGTATTGTGAAACCATAAGTTTATTTAACATCCATCCCCATATATAGTTACAAATTTTTTTCATGATGAGAATTTTTGAGATTTACTCTTAGCAACCTTCAAACATGCAACGCAGTATTGTTAACTATAGTCACCATGCTGTACATTATATCTCTAGGACTTATTTATCTTAAAAACATTTTTTTAATTGGAGTATAGTTGCTTTACAATGTTGTATTAGTTTCTGCTGCACAGCAAAGTGAATCAGGTATTCATAAACATATATCCCCTGCTTTTTAGATACCCTTCCGACTTAGGTCACTGCTAGTGGTAAAGAACTTGCCTCCCAGTGCAGGAGACATAAGAAACACAGGTTTGATCCCTGGATTGGGGAGATTCCCTGGAGGAGGAAATGGCAACCCACTTCAGTATTCTTGCCTGGAAAATCTCATTGGCAGAGGAGCTTGGTGGGCCACGGTCCGAAGGGTTGCCAAGTCAGATACAACTGAAATGACTTAGCATGCACATAGGCACAGAGCACTGAGTAGAGTTCCCTGTGCTGAACAGCAGGTTCTCATTAGTGATCTATTTCATACATGGTATCAGTAGTGTATATACATAGGTCAATCCCAGCCTCCCAATTCATCCCACCCTTCCCTTCTTTGATATACCCATAAATTTTTTTCTAGGATTTATTTATCTTATAGCTAGAAGTTTGCACCTTTAAAAAAAATACATTTATTTACTTATTTGACTGTACTGGGTCTCTGTTGTGTCATGTGGGATCTTTAGTTATCACAAGTGGGATCTAGTTCCCTGACCAGGGATCAAACCCCAGGCCGCCTGCATTGGGAGCTTGGAGTCTTAGCCACTGGACCACCAGGGAAGTTCCAGAAGTTTGTACCTTTTGACTTCCTTCACCCATTTCATCCCCCACTTTGGCAACCTACCAATCTGGTTTCGGTATCTATATGTTTGGTTTGTTTTTCTTAGATTCTGCATGTAAGTGAGATCATACAGTATTTCTGTCTCTGGCTTGTTTCACTTAGCCTCTGATGTAACTGCTCATGAATTTCACTCTGGTCACATGGGTTTTTTCACTGTCCTGGGCATGTAAATTTAATCTGACCTTCAGACTGTCCCTTGCTCACCTCTTCCCTGCATATCTTCCGGTATCAGATAATACCCTTTTGCTGCGATTCACAGAAAGCTGACTTGAACAGGCAAATTTACTGGCTCAAGAAAGAAGTCTAGAGAAGGGTGTGCTTTGGGTTGTTCAATCTCGGTGGCTTGATCATATAATCAAAGACCCAGGAGTTTTGGTCTATTGGCTCTGTTGTCCAGAGCTTGGCTTCATCCTAAGCTTTGTTCTCCACACAGTCACAAAATGTTTCAGTAGCAATTGAATGTGGAATGTTATCCTCCAGACAGGGAGAGAAATTTTAGGAAATAGAATGTCTTTCCAAAAATTTGGCAAACTTTTCCTCTATCTCCTTGGCTTCATCCTGCCCATCCCTGAGTATGGAATTTTGATGAGACTAACCAAAGCCATGCCCAGAGGTGGGGACATTTGTCCACAGTGTGTTCTAGCTTTTCAGTAGGGAGGGGTGGGATGGATGTCAGGGAATTAACCAGGGACCTCAATGCCTCCCCCCACCTTTTACTCCTTCCCCTGGGGAAATCTATTACTAATTTGTTTGTTTCTCCAGCTTTATTGCAACATAATTGACTTATAATGTTGTGTAAGTTTAAGGTATCTGCTGCTGTTGCTTAGCCACTTCAGTCTTGTCCAACTCTGTGTGACCCTATGGACTGTAACCCTCCAGGCTCCTCTGTCCATGGAATTCTCCAGGCAAGACTACTGGAGTGGGTTGCCATTCCCTCCTCAAGGGGATCTTCCCAACCCAGGAATTGAACCCAGATCTCCTGCACTGTAGACAGATTCTTTACCACTGAGCCACCAGGGAAGCTTGAGTTTAAGGTATACAGCTTGTTAATTTGATACACTTATAATTTGCAAGAGGATTATCACTATAGTGATCTAAAGCCTATATTGTCTGTGTGTGCTCAGTTGCTAAGTCTTTTCCGACTCTTTTCTACCCCAAGGACATAGCCCGCCAGGCTTCTCTGTCCATGGTATTCTCCAGGCAAGAACATTAGAGTGGGTTGCCATTCCCTTCTCCAGGGGATCTTCCTGACCCAGGGATCATGCCCTCTGCAGTGGAAGCACTGAATCTTAACCAATGGACCAAGGAAGTCCCAAGTTCTCCTTTAGACTCAGTGGCTCTGGGTGGATTTCTATCACCTTCCATGGTAAGAGCCCTAGTATACATACTTACTGATAGGCATGAATGCTTGACTTCAGGAGAGTAAATGCTTAAACAAAGTACAAGAAGCAAGCAGAGCAAGAGGTAAATTTAAACAGAAGAATCCACAAGTAGTTTGGTGTTTATCAGAGTGTAAATGCCAAGACAAGAAGCAGTAAGAGATGAGGCTAATTAAGTAGACAGAAATCTGATCGTGGGACCTGGATGTAGTTTGCAAAGGACTTTGGACTTGATAATGTATCTGTTCATTCTACAGGATTATAAATAGGTGTTAGGGAGAGGGTGTGTAAACTATACAACAGTTAGTTGCTTAGTTGTGTCCGACTCTTTGTGAGCCCATGAACTGGAGCCTGCCAATCTCCTGTGTCCATGGGATTCTCCAGGCAAGAATACTGGTGTGGGTTGCCATTTTCTTCTCCAAAACTATACAATAAATACTAGTAATTAAGAGTTTCTTAACCTGGGTGTTAAAGGCAGGGTTCGATTGTCCCTGCTGGTGCTAAGTCGCTTCAGTCGTGTCCGACTCTGTGCGACCCCATAGACGGCAGCCCACCAGGCTCCCCCGTCCCTGAGATTCTCCAGGCAAAAACACTGGAATGGGTTGCCATTTCCTTCTTCAATGCATTAAAGTGAAAAGTGAAAGTGAAGATGCTCAGTCGTATCCGACTCTTAGCGACCCCATGGACTGCAGCCTACCAGGCTCCTCCGTTCATGGGATTTTCCAGGCAAGGGTGACCCTCTAAAATAGCATGAAAAAAATCTGTGGGTGTGTACAGGTTTATTTGTCTTTGTTTCCGTTATGGAAAAGGTCCCTAACTTTCATCACATATTAACGGAGTTCCCGACCCCCCAAAAAATGTATGAACAAGCTTTTTCAGGAATTACTGGCTTCAAAATCCATGCAAATCTCAATTCCCTTCTAATTTCCTCACAACGCTTAAAAACTGTTGAGCACAAAGAAAATGCTCCATAACTGTTTGGTTGGACACGGTCTTAAGAGGGGACTTTCCTGTGGGATCATGAAAAGATGTAAGGAGATAATATAGACCTTGTTATAGAGATTTTGACCGGGAATATTGGATGTGACATTCATCGTTTTATCGACTTGGGCAGCCACCCAAGATCTGCAGGTTCTCGGAAGCGTCACCCTAGGCACCGCCGCTATCCCCTAAAGCCAACTCCAAGCATCCAAGTCTTCTCACCCGCAGGTGCAGCGACTACAAGTCCCAGGATGCTTCGCTCTAGGAGCCTGAGCGAGGGTGGGGCGGATCCCCGCAGTGACGTAACCGACCAGGGCTGTGCCCAGGCAGGGCGGGGCGAAGGGGCGGGTCGGGGAGGCGACCGAGCGCGCTGGTGCTGATGCAGGATGGCTGAGCTCGCAGGAGCCCGGGAGGTCTGAGTAGGGAGAGGCTGGCTCCCTGCGCATCGCCTCGTCCGCCCGCCGCGTGGTCGTGGGCAGGTGGGCCTGGGGCGCAGCGCAGGGTCAGGAAAGGCAGGTCTGCAGCCGGCTGGGCCAAAGGTTAATAGGCTGCCCACCTACAAGGTGCCGGAGCGGCCGGAGCTGCCCAGCCAGCCGAGTTCGCGATGACCTGCTGAGAAGCGTCGTCTAGGCTGCGGGAGGCGGCCTTGTTGGGGGCGGTGCGGTTCTCAACCGCTCTCCCTCGTTGTGCCGAACCGCGGCCCCCCACCCATCCCTGCGCCCCCTCCCTGCCGCCGGCCGAGATGGCGGATCCAGCCGAATGCAGCATCAAAGTGATGTGCCGGTTCCGGCCACTAAACGAAGCAGAGATCCTCCGCGGGGACAAATTCATCCCCAAATTTAAAGGCGAGGAGACCGTGGTGATCGGGGTAAGTGGCTGTGAAGTCTGGCCTCCCTGATGCTTCGCGCCCCAGCCGGGCGCCCCGATGCCCCAGGCCGGGCAGAGATGCTCGGGCAGCCCCTTTGGACATCCCTTGGGAGCTGCCCTCTAGGGTGGACTTGAAGAGAATCCCCCACCCTGTAGTTCCCTCCTGGGCGAGTTGAGGGTCGACTGGAGGCCCCGGGGCGGCCCCAGGTGGCGGCGGAGGGGGTAGGGGGCGAGCAAGGGTTCGGCGCCGCCATTGTTATTGGGGTGGGGGCCCGAGTGGGTCTATTGTTCCCCGCCCTGGCCAAGTCGCGTGGGTAGTGTGTTCGCGTTATCCTCAAGCTCAGACTCCCCTTAAAGTATGAGCTCTGTAACCCACAAATGATTCCAGGTATCGTTTTGATTTATCGAGCACTTTGCCTCTTCTCACAGTTTTGGTAAAAGAAGGAAAAAAGCTACTGGAAAAATCCTAGCCTCTGCACCGAGCTCCCACAGCCGTGTCGAATTGGCTCCCCGCGGCGTTTCACCTTGCTCTGCACGCGGAAGGCGGGGGCTGGGGGAACACTGGTGGCCTCTCCCGGAGGCTTCGTATGTCTCCTCTTGCTTCCTCTCAACCCAGGCTGTCCTGACTTGGACCTCGAGTCTCACTCTTCCCCGGTGGGGCGACCCCCACCTGGTGTCCGCAGACCCTCGGGTGTGTTTCATGTTGGGCGGTGAGGAGGCTGTACGCCCACCCGCATCTGTGGGACCGGGGGTCCCAAACGAAGCCAAATAGCCTCTGTACTCAAAGAACAAGTTACTTTGTGTGGCTGGGGCCCCCTCGCTTTTGATCTCCCTTCCCAAGTTTCCCTTCCCCAGACTTGGCTCCATTTCTGCAGCGCGGCTGCTGGTGCGGGGAGGGAATACCTTTGGGTTTTAGTTCTTAAAGGAATATGTCAAATGAAATAAACCAGCTTTCCCCGCCCCCACCCCCACCCTTCCCCCTCCTCTGTTCCCAGCGTGTGTAGCTGACGGTACCCTCTTTGTATGCGAGTCCCGTGGGGAGGGACCGAGTTAATGGGAGCCTCCCGATCCCCGCTGACACGTTCCTGGCAGCCTGCTCGAGGCTGCTGATGCAGCCTTCCCGGCCTCAGCATTGATTAAATGATGTCATCCCGATTACTGAGCATGCTCAGACTACCCCCTCCCTCCTATTTTCCCCCAGTGGCTGGGGTATTTAGGTCAAGTGATTGACAGGTGACAGTTTACTTAGGGTCTCTGCTGGAGTCAGGTCGACTCTTCTTAAGCACCAGAGGCAGACATTTGCCTGCCCAAACAGTCCCAGCATCTTTGCCAAGGTTGTGCCGCAGTCCTTGTGAAGGGCCCCAGGGACTAGCAGGTGCTGGTCGAAGCGGAAGGCAGGCTTTCTTTGCAAGGCAGGCTTTCTCTGCGGAAGGAGACCAGAGGCAAGGCTCCGGCATTGCCAAAGGACTTCATCGTGTACCTGCCTTAGAAAGGCATTTCCTCTTGAAGACCTCCTCTCCTCCTCATTTTCACAGTCATCAGAAAACCGTGACCTCCAAATGCTATGGGGGTGGTCGTTCATTCTGAGAGCTGGCCTGAGGGGCTAGGAAGGAGGGGTTTTCTATCTGCTTTGTGTTAAATTGAAGGAAAGATGTATGCTACAATTATTGATGAGGAAGAAAATTCTATACTTGATGGCTGACATTGGATAGTGACGTATCTATGGATAGTAGCTTGTTGGTTACACATCTAAGCTGGGGTCAGCCTACAGGGCGATTTGCTGTTTCCTGAGCCAGCTTGTGGTTTGGATAGAGTGGGAGTTACTGGGGACATCTAGCCCTGCCCCTTGTCTGGTAACGGTTTTTTAACCAATAATTGTTCAGTCCTAGAACATGTTCTGGTGACCCTATGTTTTCAGAGGTTTTAAAGAGAGGCTCAAGCTGTTTCTTTTCTTTCTCCTCCTCTCCCTCCTACTCCACCTTCTTCCTTTCCATGCTCTTCTCTTTCTCCGTCTTCTAAGGGTGACATACCAGAACTAATGAAGTGGAGTAATAAATCATCCCTTTGATCTGTGTGCAAGGCAGAGATCCTTAATTTTATGGTTATCCTTCCTTAATTTTATGACACTACTAAAGTATATTAAACAAATGGTTGTGGATGCGAATACACATGTAGCTCTTCAACTGTAAATCTGGGGTAAATTGAAAATTTTTTTTATCTTACTATAATCCTTTAGTACAACACTTTTCAGTTTTCTTTAAGATAAATTTTTCTTTGAAATAAAGCATTCATATAGAAAATAAGTGTATATAGCTTTTCTTTTTTTATATAAAGTAAACACTCCCGTAACCACCTCTTAGGCTAGGAACCAGACATTTTCAGGACCCCCGAAGTCCCTCCCAGTCACTAACTCCCTGTGCCTCAGAATAACTGCTATTTTGACTTTTAGTTTTTTTTTTTTTTTTTAAGCTTTAGATCCATAAAACCACACAGTATGTTCACCTCTTTGTGTGAGTTCTTGTGTTCAACATGATGGTTGTCAAATTGGTCCACGTTGTGATGTGTGGCTGCAGTTGGTTCATCCTCATTGACCTGTAGTATCTTATATGAATATACCACAATTTATTTATCCAGTAACTGTTGGTAGTAACTGTTTGGGTAGTTTCCACTTCGAGGCTAATATAGATGGAGCGGCTATGAACATTCTTTTGTGTATCTTTCAGTGAGTTTGGTACAGAACCGAAGACTGCCAAATGCTGAAGGGTGTTGGGACTTGAGTTGGCATGTGCTAGGACCCTTCCCATTCCTACTTAGAAATGTGTAACTAAAGGGAGTGACAGTTCTTGCAGCCTGTATCATCCTTTGTCGTCTGAGTAGAAGGCTCCCAGGTCAATTCAATTGGAACCCGCCCACCTGGCTCGGGTGCCGGTGGAGGCTCTCTTAGGTGGGCTCTCCCCTCCTTGCAGGGCCATAGATTGTGGGGATGACCAAAGAAGCCCAGAACCCAACAGAGATGAATGAAGAATGAATTTCTGTGCAGTTAACTGTGAGTCCAAATTCAGAATCTCAGAAATTCTTTTTTTGTTTTTGAAACTGGGGTGATTGTTTTTCCTTTAAAGTCTTGTTCATTTCTTGTGGAGATGTATGCTGAGAGGAAGATTTTGCAGATGGAGTTCCTAGATTTCTCTTTTTTTAAGAAATGTCATCTTGAAGTACGTGCTTAGTCACTCAGTCGTGTCTGACTCCTTGTGACGCCATGGGTTGTAGCCCACCAGGCTCCTCTGTCCATGGGATTCTCCAGGCAAGAGAACTGGAATGGGTTGCCATACCCTTCTCCAGGGGATCTTCCTGACTCAGAGCTCGAACCCAGGTCTCCTGCATTGCAGGCTGATGTTTTACCGCCTGAACCACCGGGGGTAAAGCTTGAAGAGATTCTCTCTCTCATTCTTGCTTTTCTCCCCCGTGCTCCTGTGCAGAACTTTCTTTCCCTCACTGCCCCAGCCACAGTTTCTTCCACTGCGAACTCTTGTAGCATTCATTTTGTATGTGATCTCATAATTTTTTGCCTTAGATGATCATTTTTTAATTTTTAAGAGATTCTTATTTATTTTACAAATTTTTGTTTATTTTTGGCTGTGCAGGGTCTTTGTAGCTGTGTGTGGGTTTCCTCTGGTTGCAGAGAGTGGTAGCTTCTCTTGTTGAGTACGAGCTCTAGCGCAGGTGCTCAGTGGTCGTGGTGCGTGGGCTTAGTTGCTCTGAGGCATGTGGAGCCTTCCCTGACCAGGGATTGAACACTTGTCCCCTGCATTGGCAGGCAGATCCTTATCCACTACGCCACCAGAAGTCCCTCAGATTATTATTAATTTTGATCCCGTGTCTAATGACATTGTAAAGCAGGTGTAGAGCCAAGACCCATTCATGTTTTGCTTCTTGTACTTCTCAGGGTGTTACCCACAGAAGGCACTTAATAAATATTTATTGATCTCTTTGTTGAATCTAGAAGTCTTTACCTTGGTGTATTTTAATGACTTTATGGACTTTTCATTGACTGTAGGCTATGGGGAGTAGTTAAAAATAATTTTAAAGAGATGTGCTATGTGCTATCTCTTAAATGTCTTGGTAAAGAACTGTATTCAACCTTGTTAAAAATTAGGTCTGCTAATAACACTTGTGATGAGCTAGAAGTGGAGGGTGGGGGTGAGGGGCACCACATTAATTCTTTCAGAGAAAAATATTGGATTTAGAGCATTTCTCAGAACACTTCTTCATTAACTGCTAAAAATCCTAGTGAGTCATCCATTACTTTGAGTTCTGCCTGTTGGTTTTGATGTATCTGCATTGATGGAACTCTGTCTTGAGAGAGTTCTCAGTAGGTTTCTTTGAAATGGACTTTCGCATGTCAGTTTTGGGCTTTCCTCTTGTTTGCACTCCTGGGAAAGCAGGTCTTGTTAACCAAGGGTGCCTCCCCTGAGGCAGTGTAAGTTTTGACTTGTTTGAAAGCCAAAGCAAAATATTAGCCACAAACCCTGAGCTGGCCTTTGGCGTGGAAAGTGGCCTTAGGCTCCAGGAGATTAGATTAGTTCTGGTCAGTGGATGGGTAGGGAAGTCAGGGGTGGGGACAGAAACCAAATTCCAAGCCTGAGTTACTGTTGTGGAGATTATGGGCTGAAGATGTCAAGAAATATGGCCAGAATTTTTCTTTCTGTCTGTAGTCATGATTTTTAAAGGCAAGAATATTTTAAAATTTATACAGAGTAAAATGACTCTTTTCGGTTATAGTTCTATTGTAGGGGATGTGAAAAATACATAGAATTGTGTAGCAATGCTGTATTAGTTTTCTGTTGCTGCTGTAACAAATTATCACAAATTTGAAGGCTTAAAATGATACAAATGTATTATCACACAGTTTCCATACGTCATGTGGACAAAGAATGTCGCCTGCAGTTGGTGGTGCACCCTGAGGGGAATTCAGGACAGAGGAAAAAGGATACTGGTTCTGGATAGTTAAGATTCATATCAAAGGAATGTTTTCAATTAGTCCAGACTCTTCCATCTTCCCATACACAGAAAAGCACTAAAATCATTAACTTGAGATGTCTGTTTTTTGTGATTAGCAGTAATCTTTTGAAGTTCCACTACTTATTTTCTTTTTTCCTTTAACCCCCTTCAAAACCTCCTGTATATCCTGGCTCCTTTCTTACTCTTTAGAACAGTCCCTCAGAGCTATCTGACAGGCTGCCATCTCCTGCTCTAATCCTCAGTAAATGCCTTACATAAAACATAATTCTCAACTTTTAGGTTGTGCTTTTTTTTTTTTTTTTCAGTCAGCCGAAGTCCATCAAGTCAGCTGGTTTCTCTGCTTAGAGTCTTACAAGGTCAAGACCAAGGTGTTGACAGGACCATGTTCTTTTATGGAGGATCTGGAAGAAAATCCATTTCTTTGCTCATTCAGGTTTTGGCAGAATCTGGTCCTTGTGGTTGTAGGATTGAGGTCCCGTCCCCTTGCTGGCTGTCAGCCTGGGGCTGTTCCTAGCTGCTAGAGGCCACTCTCAGGTCCTGGCCATATGGCCCCCTTCCTATACCATAAGAGCCAAGGGTGGATTGATCCCCTCTCATGCTTCAAATCTCTTCTGTCTCTTCTTCCATGGCATATCTTTCTCACTGACTCCTCTGCCTCCCTATTCCACTTTTCAGGGCCCATCTGGTTACAGTGAGCCCAGCCAGATAATATGGGATGATGTCCCTATTATAAGGTCATCTGATTAGCAATCAGTTTAATTTGCAAATTTCCTTTCATCCTGTAACTTTCATATATTCACACGTTTCGTGTAGACATCTTTTGAACCATTATTCTACCTACCATATACCACCATACTCAAGATACACAACAGTTTCATCACTCAAAAAAACAAAACCAAACCCCAAAATCTCTCATGTCATCCCTCTGTAATCAAACCTTCTCCCCTCTCTTAACCTCTGGCAACCACTTATCTCTTCTTCTTCTACATAACTTTGCCTTTTCCAGATTGTCATAAAAATGGAATCATAAATTTAAGTATCTTTCTGAGATTGAGTCCATTGAGGTTTAGGTTGTTGTTCCATGTATCAATAGTTTATTCCTTAAAAAAAAAGTTCATTACTTTTTATTGCTTAATGGTATTCCTTTATACAAGTATATCACAATTTGTTTATCCATTCACCTGTTGAAGGACATTTGGGTTGTTTCCAGTCTGAGATGATTGTGAATAAAGCTGCTATAAACCTTTACATATGGGTTCTTGTGTGAGTATACATTTTTATTTCTCTTGGGTAATCAGCCGGGAGTGGGATTACTAGATCATACCATAACTGTATGTTTAACTCTAAGAAATGGCCAGTTTTCCAATGTGGCTTAAACTAAAAAGTGGTAATATTTTATGCCAGACTTTTTAAAGAGGATATTCATCACTGTGTCTAAGTGAATATTAACAGTAGTGTTTAATAGTGTGGAGATATGTTCTTCCTAAATTTGGAAGTGTTTACATCACCTGAAAATGAATTCGTGGTTTCCTGTAAACCTGCCCTCTGAAATCCTGGAATGAGTGAACACAAGAGAGTAATTATAATCTGGCTTGTGTCGCTGGAGGTTCCTCTTGTTTATGGTTGAGCACGCAGTTGGTGCTAAAATAAAGGATTGGGGTTGGTAGAGGCACTGGGGAGAGTCAGATGGAATTGCCTATGAATTTACTAGCTCACTGTGGGGCTTTTTTCAGGTTGCTTAACTTTCCTGGGGCTCAGTTTGGTCATATTTCAAGTGGAGATAATTACTTAACTCACAGGATTGTTGGAATGAAATGAAATGAAGTGGTCAAAACAGGGTCTGGCACAGAGAAAATGCTCAGCATATGCTAATTATCTCTCACGTTCCTCTTCCTCTTGTAGGTCTCCTCATTTTCAGAATTAGCCTTGCCCCCCAAAATTATCACCCTTAATTCTGGCTAGCCCCTGAAAATGCTTCTTGCATCCTTGTTTCCTACCCACTAGTTCACACCATTCTTATCTGTGGAATTCCTAACCTTCAGAAGGCAGAGCTCAGGTTCCATTTACGTACTGTATCAGCTGTTCCTGTTGTCTGCAGTGATCACATATTGGTGTGTGCATGTGCATGTGCGCTTGCGTGAATATCCTCCTCGTGTAAATTACAAGCTTCTTAGAAGCAGAAGCTGTTTTTTTTTTTTTTTTTAACATCTTTGTGCTTTTTACTGTCGTTGTCAAGTTGCTTAGTAAGTGTATCTTGATTGACAGTTCTGTCTTCCGCTGTTTCCTTGCCTAGAATCAAGTCTCGCTAAATGCCAATTTCTGCATTTCCTTGAATAACTTGGGCATCACTGGGGATTTCCCTCTGCCTCCACCTGTGCTTCCCTGGCCCGACTCCCTGGTTTAATGACAGGGTTTTGCCTCCTTGACTTTTCTCCTCCCTTTAGAATAGGAAACTTCCCCCACCTTTGGGCTCCCTTTAGTGCCTGTCTCAGATTTCTCACCTGTGTCTCCTTATTAAACAAGCAAAAACAAAACTACCTACTCCCTAATGATTTCTCTTGAGTTAAAAAAGAATAGCTCCTTGACAGATCCAATTTCACCTGATTTCTCTCAGGTTTTCCATAAAGTCCTATCTTTGTGGCCGAGAAAGCTCCTCCCTTAACCTACTTGCTGCGTATCCACCAAGGTCCTTTTACAAGGAAGAAAGCTGTTGAGTGTGTGGTTATTTGAAAATAATGCAGAACTTGAGAGAAAATAGAGTTGTAAATTCATTCTACTATCCCCAACACCAAACTTGGACGCAAGGCAGACAGCCCAGGACCAACTTCCCAGCTCTATGACTTCTTCGCTTTATGTACTTAGACACATGGCCACACCACACTAAGTTCCAGTTTCCTGGCCTGTGAAATATGGATGATAACACTCTCCACCTTGTAGGATCCTTGTGATGGTTACATGAGCTGATGCGTATAGATTGCCGAGTATGGTGCCAGGTTCAGAAAATGTACACTGTGAGAAGACCCACAGTGGTTATTTCTCTGCACGTTTGTCAGATTAACTAGGTTTTAGAAAGCTTAAGACCCTTCATAGGTTCCCTGGTATCTTCAGGTTGTGTTAAAGAAAAAATTATTCTCACATTTGTAAATACAGTAAGGAAGACTATTATAGTACGGGTTGATACTGTTCCAGTAGGGGAGAGAAATCAGGGTCAATTTCAAGTACAAGGGGAGCAGGTTGGTGGGGTGCATAGGTGGAAGGACAGTCACTAAGAGAGATGTGAAAAGTATGGGGGATTCTTGGTACAGGCAGGCCAGATATAAAGCTTTTAAGATACAAGCATTGAAGTATCTGGGGTGATGAGGTATTGATGGCGAATGGGGCGGATTCTCTCTAAACTGCTTTAGGAGGAGTCTTGCTCACACTGGACTCTGCAAGGACAGACGTGGAAGTCCAAGTTCAAGGCCCAGTTGAGAAGAGGGCTCAGAGGAGCCTGATTAAAATATGGTCAAGGAGAGAGTCTTGGTTGTTTGGAACCCAGATTCTTCAGGGGCGCATCCGTAGACCTTCCATACTCTGGGCCCAGGTACCTTCCTAGCCTCACCCTTTATCTTGCGTTCATCTGTGGTTCTATTCCCCTAGGTTTCTCAGTGCCCTTCTCCACCACAGCTGACCACACCCCACACACCTGGGATAACCATCCCTAAATTGTACCTGCACGGCATTAGACTTAAACCCCTTGCAGGGCAGGAAGACTTATTGCCATTTCAGTTCCTGGACTAGCACTTGGAACAGAGTAGTTGCTCAGTATAAGATGTCTTTTGAACAAAGTGAAAGAATGCTGACCTTCCTAGACTGTCTGATGTCCAAGCTTAGGGTATTTTTCTTGGATTTTTATCTTTGACCTCTGTCCAGCTCTGGTGACTTTTTCCCTACTTTGACCATCTTCATCATTTTGTTGTTATTGTCTTGAAAGAATAGTTTTCTCTGGGGTCCTGATATATGCTCATTGAAAAAAGACTCAGACCATACAGAAAAATATGAAGGAGAAGGTAAAAAGCACTTTTAATTTTATGAACTAGAAAACATCATTGTTAACATCTTATTGTTTATTCCAGCTCTTTTCTACTTTATAGAAAACACATTTTGTTTTAAAATGAAGATACAGTTTTATAAAGTCTGCTTTAAAAGCCACCATTTTACACAATGGTATACCTCAGACATCACCATTTATTAAAGATTATATATAATTTCATTATGTGTCTAAAGTGAAAGTGAAAGTCTCTCAGTCGTGTCCGACTCTTTGCAATCCCATGGACTGTAGCCTGCCAGGCTCTTCTGTCCATAAAATTCTCCAGGTAAGAATACTGGAGTGGGTTGCCATGCCTTCCTCCAGGAGATATTCCCAACCCAGGAATTGAACCCAGGTCTCCTAAGTAATACTTTATTTTCCACTGATAGTCATTTGATTTTCTGTTTTCTTTTTCTATTATAAACAAAGGTGTGATAAACATCAGTTTATCAGTACATATCTCTTTGTATCCTTGCCCAATTTTTTGTTAGAATACATTCCTAGGATTGAGATTTCTGGCTAAAAGGATATAGCTGATTTTAAGGTATCCACGGGTTTTCAGAGGGAGCAACTTAGAGATGGTGAATTGTCTTCTATTTTATATCCTCACTTCTTTGCCCACCCCATAGAGTTGGTGCCAGTTTGTTTCATAAGGCATCCCTTCATACCAGAGCTAAATTAAATTCTCACCAAGAGTGTGTACTTTGTCATGCACTGTTAACCCACAAATCCAGGACATGATAATGCCTTCAGACTTCTAATGTAAACCATAGGTTTTTGTAGGCTGTCTCTTGTCAGGTTCAGTATCCTAAAGGATGTTGTTTCTTGGAGGTGATCAAAAGCTAACTCTCTTGAGACATAGAGAGATAGAGGTCAAGATTGTAGTCTTAAAACTAGGATGGATGTGTGCTTTCTTCTTGGAGCTAATAGTGAACGGCCTGTCATACCTTCGGGCAACAGTAAGTTGAGAAGGGATATAATAGCCCTCCCAAAAAAGCCCTGGAAAGAGCTTTTTACCACCGTCTCCTTTGATTACTAGGTACTCAGAAAAAATATAAAATTTCAAGCACACACCAAAGTGGAAAGAATATCAAAATGTACCCCCATGAGTCTGTCAACCAGTTTCAGCTGTCATCAACAGATGAGCTAATCTTATTTTGCTATATGCTATATACCTCTAACCTTTTCTCCCCAAATCGCTCAATTATTTTAAAGTGAAATCTCACGTCACATTATTTTATCCCTGAACTTTAGTATTTGTGCTGCCTAAGCGAGTACTATTTTATCCCTAAACTTTTGATATCTCTAAAAGATCAGGACTCTTAAAACCACAATAACATTATCTCAACTAAAATGTGCACAATTCCGTAATGTCTGATACCCAGACAAGTTGTCCCCATTGCCTCTTAAGTTTCTTCTACAGTTGTGTTTGCTCAAATCAGAGTACTAGGTACCATAGACTACAAGTGTGGAGAAAAAGAAAAGCTTGTCCATACTGACCCTGAAAGAAGAGGGAGGGAGGCTTCTGCTGTAGAATCATGTGTGGCCGTGGAGACGCACACTGAGCAGTCAGGGCTAATCAAGATTTCCAGCTTGTCTTCCTTAACAGTGGTCACGCCCTCGTTATGCTTTTTAATAAACCAACTCCAGCATTGCGGTGTCACCCAGAAAAGCTGTTTAAAGAGCTGCATGCCTTATAGCTCTCCCTCACCCCTACTCTCCCATTGTTTTAGTTGACTTGTATAAATGTCAAGAAAGCAGGCAGATGTGTTACTCATTTGTCTTCCAAGCTCAGTACTCACCCTTATAAAATTGGTATGTGTGTGTGTGTTCAGTCCCGACTGACTCTTTGCGACCCCGTGGACTGTAGCCTGCCAGGCTTCTCTGTCCATGGGATTTTCCAGGCAAGAATACTGGAGTGAGTTGCCATTTCCTCCTCCAGGGGATCTTCCTGACCCAGGCATCACACCTGAGTCTCTTCTATCTCTTGCACTGGCAGGCGGATTCCTTACCAGTTGGCCACCTGGGAAGCTCCATAGAATTGTTGCCAAGTACATTTAGAGCAGTTCTTTTAGGTGTGTCTTGGTATGTTACTATTTACTATCTTGTCAGTCAATGGACACTCATCCTTTATGTGAATTGGATACAGGAACATAAATCCAGAGAGGTGAAGGGAACATGTGTAAGTGAGAAGAGAATTCAGCGCAACACAGTACTTTAAGGAAAAAGATTTGAAGTTCTCTTTTTATATTTTTTAAAAAATTCCTTTTATTCCTGTATCCCCCTTTTCTTATAAAAAAAGGGAGTTGGGTTGGAGAAAAAGTGCGAATAAAAACCAAATCCAATGATTGAGACTTTAACTTCTCTGACTACAGAGTCTGGTCTTGAGAGCGGCTGATCAATAATGTTATTTTAGAAGCATGTTGTTTAAAGAGCTTGGTTACGCAATTCTCGGTTGGCAAATCTCAGGGAGTCTCCTCAGGCTCTCTGACAAGAGCCGTCCCTCCCACTTCTAGGTTTCATTTTGCCTCAAGGGGAAATGAAGAACAGCCCGCTTCAGTCCTCTGAGGAGGTTACATCATAGTTTTTTACTGATGACCTGTCTGGTACCTCACTCCACTGAGATTGTTGACTTTCATCTGGGAACACGGGTAAACAACTCCATCTGACGTCAGAAACTTGGGGGAGTCTTGGGGGAAGGGACTTCTGTTCTTCTTTCATAGCACCCCCAGCTCCAGAGAGAGGAACAAGTGCCCATTTGATTGGTCAGTGTCCAAAGCTCTGTTGTTCCTGGTTACTGGTAGCAAGATCCCATGGGTAGCGTTCAGCTCCTTCCCGTGTCTGCCTCTGGTAAGCTGACCCCTGCAGGGTCTGGCTTCCCGGGCTGGCTCCCAGGAACTGGCTATTTTTCCATCTCAGCATCACCCACTGCTGAATGGATAAGTAGTCTGGACCCACAGATTCAGGCTCATGTGGGCTGGTCTCAAGGTTCAGAACAGGTTGGGCTGTAGGAGGGTTGGGTGGTGGGGTGAGGAAAGTAGGAAGACCACATAAGCCTTCTTGCTGGAGACTGGCCAGGTTTGACATTGGGTTGATGCATCCTATCACCCATCAGGTGGTACTTGGATACCTGCTCTGTTCCTGTTCCTGTGTGGCGCAAACTTACCCACCCAGAAGGGGGAAGACTCTTAGGCAGAAGACTCTTAGGTGAGGCTTTTGGCATTCCAGGACCCCTGCTACTAATGTCATCACGATAGCATTGAAACTATCTTCTAACTACTAATGGTTTGTTGATATAATATTTGTGAAAGTAGACTTTAGAAGGGAAGTGCTTAGCTCTTTATAATAATTACTAAACAACACAACCTACTAATTATCTGCTCAGACAAGTGGGGAAAAAACACCGAAGTACTATATCCTAGAGTAACGCTTGCTCATGTGCGTTGTTAAATTTTCCTTAATGAATATGGCTCTTGGAAAAGACTGGCTTGAGGATGTATTTTTTTTTTCCATTGGAGTATAGCTGATTTACAATGTTATGTTTATTTCTACAGTATAGCAAATTGATGCATATATTCTGTATATGCTCACCCTCTGTGAGGGCCCACACTCTATCTGTGGAGTGTGCTTCTCTCTGAATCTGAATAAATCCACTTCTTACCTATCACTTTGTTTCTCACTGATGTCTTTCTACAATGAGCATCAAGAACCTGAGCTTCATTAGGTCCTTAAACCAGATACCATGGGTTTTAGCTGGGTTTGAGTCCCACCCATGTGGGTTCAAGTCCCAAGCAGGGTTTTGGCTGGGTTCGAGTCCCAGCACATGGGTTCAAGTCCCAATCTGAGGTAAATGGTTTCACTTGTAAAATATTCTCTTTGTCTTTGTTTTCTGTAGATTACTGTGATGAATTTAGATTTGGCGGAAGAGGGCTGTTTTACGGATATTCTTCAGTCTGTGGCTTCATTTTGAAATATTCTAAGGTTTAGAATACTTCTCTGTGAAGTATTTCTTCAAATACTGAATCTGTCTTATTCTCCCTCAATTGGCACTACAGTTACGGGCACGTTGGGATTTTAACTGTGCACTATATGTCTCACACATTTTCTGCCCTTTTAGGGGGCATGTGAGGACTTCGCAGGTGGCGCTAGTGGTAAAGAATCTGCCTGCCAATGCAGGAGACGCTGGTTCAGTCCCTGCATTGGGAAGATCCTCTGGAGTAGGAAATGGCAACCTGCTCCAGGATCCTTCCCTGCAAAATTCCATACTCTGCACTGAGTTCACACTCACTGGAGAAGGAAATGGCAACCCTCTCCAGTATTCTTGCCTGGAAAATTCCATGGACAGAGGAACCTGGCAGGCTACAGTCCATGGGGTTGCAAAGAGTCAGACACGACTGAACACACAGGATATATATATACACACACACACATGCACACATTCTTTTTTATATTCTTTTCCATTATGGTTTATCACAGGATATTGAATATAGTTCCCTGTGGAGGATATATTTTAAACTATATTTTCTGATTTACACAATTATCCAAACAAGTTTGTAAAGGGGAAAATGTACACCTATCTTGCTTCCTTAGTTCTATTAAAAACAAATATAAAGAGGTAACATACAGGTTAATGTAAAACTTTAAATGAGTTCTTTATTACCGTACTTCTCTTTATAAAGAGGCATTTTTCTGTACTGTGGACTTTTTGGAGCTTCACTGCAATACTGTGCTGTCCAAAATGGTAGCCACCAAGCCCCTGAGTGTGGGTTGTCCAAATTGGGGGGTGCAAGAGACATAAAATATTTGTAAACTGGCTTTCAAAGTCTCTGTACAAAAAACGTAAAATATTAATTTACTCATTTTTTTTTTTTTTTTGGTATTCATTACATGTTGAAGTAGTAACATTTTGGATGTATTGGGTTAAATAACATTAATGAAATAAATGTCCCCTATTCTTATTACTTTTTAAAATGTGACTACTAGAAAATTTAAAGGTACATGTGTGGCTTGCATTTTTGGCTGGCGTTATATTTCTATTGGTAATATATTTCTATATCAGATGGCTGCGCTAACATTTAGATGCCAACATCTTGATTGTCCAGGAGAAGGCAATGGCACCCCACTCCAGTACTCTTGCCTGGAAAATCCCATGGATGGAGGAGCCTAGTAGGCTGCAGTCCATGGGGTCACTAAGAGTCCCACACGACTGAGCGACTTCACTTTCACTTTTCACTTTCATGCACTGGAGAAGGAAATGGCAACCCACTCCAGTGTTCTTGCCTGGAGAATCCCAGGGAAGGGGGAGCCTCGTGGGCTGCCGTCTATGGGGTCGCATGGAGTCGGACACGACTGAAGTGACTTAGCAGCAGCAGCATCTTGATTGTCTTTTGCGTTTAGGAATTTTGGTTCCAGTCTGGCATATTGAGGGATTATTGTGTGCTAAGATCAGTTCTGGTAAGCATTGTGAACTTGCTGTGATAAGTGAGACGAGATCCCTGCCCCCACCCCACCCTCAACCCCGACCCGCCAAAAAATTAGTGTGCTGAATGTCCAAAGAGAAGAGGAAACAGTGTTGTTGGAGTTAGAAAAAGAAAGGACATCCCACCTCAAGCAGGGGGATCCTTTGATCCTTACCTTGACACTCGGTGGGGAGTCTGCTCTGCAAATGTAATATTTGTTCCTTACCTTGAGACTGGGTGGAAGTCTGCTCTGCAAATGTAATATTTGCTTCTTTATCTTCAGTTACTTTACAATTATGTGTAGCCGCTTTACAGATTTCTGTTTTAAATATTATTGAGAAAAGACCTGAGTAGGGACCTGTGCTATAGCCGGGCCTCTCTCCTTTCTCCCCTCATCAGTGCTGTGCCGCCGCTGCTCCCGGGACAACAGCCCACCCTGAACTCTGTAATTAAGTACCAGCCATTTACAGCCTGTGTGTGATGGGGATTTGTGATGCGTATGTCGTGGGTGACACCGAGAACACCAAACGGTGAGAGGGTGCGGCGTCTTGGGAGAAAAAACGGCACCGTGCCCTCCTGCCGCCTGGCTCCCGCCGCAGGGCAGCAGCCCGGGGCGGGGGGAACCCAGCCTCCGGCCTCGCCCTGGCCAGTGTGTTTTTAATTTCCGGCATGATGATCAATCTGCCGCGTACCCTGTCTCCATTCTGCCGCTAATGCTGGGAATGATGAAACCTCTTGTCCTGAAAGTGCATTCCCCTTTAGCACAGGCACCCTCTGATGTGGTCCCTCCCCCCAGCTAAACAAAAGCTCCTGTGCCCATTAGGATGTCAGGGTGGGCAGCGCTGCGAGGGAAGAAGGCGAGGGAGGGCTGCCTTTGTCGCTCACAGGTGCGCCTCTTCTTTGTCCTGGTATCTGAGGAAGAGGTCGCCTTGCAGGTGAAGGCCACACAGCTCTTTGCAGAAGGAGCTGGAAACTCTTTTACACCCATTTATGTCCCTGTTTGTATGGGTTGGGACAGAATTGATTTTTCCTCCTTTGTCAGTGGCAGAACTGCTTTTTCACATGATGGTAACGTGAAAGCATAGCAACAGCAAAATCAGCCATGGTCTTACCACCCTACATCATCCATGTTAATTTTTTAATATCCTCCTTTTCCTGCTCTTGGTTGATACTTAAACATTTTGGAAAATTAATGTATTTCCAACCATAGATATACAATTCTTTCTTAAAAAAAAAAAAAGAAAACATAAACCAGAGCCTACTCCATAAGTGGTTTTCCATGTTACATAGTATCTTTATGGTTATAATGTTCAGTGGTGACCTAAGTGATAGATCACTGCTTGATCGTTCAAATCTCCTTTCCCCTTACTCTGGGTGCTGGTGTAGAGATCGAATGCGTGCACAGAGCTGTTTTCTTTTGCCGAGTTATTTCTAGAGGATACCTTCTCCAGAAGTCAGTTTACTGGACCCAGTGCTGTGAACATGTGAATTGATGCTGTCCAGTATTATCCTGTTGTTTCTATAAAGGTCTACCATCCCTATGGCCTCTGGGGATTTATGAGCTTCCCGTTTGGCAGGGAATTAATTTTTAAGGTAAAGGAGATAATCCTTTGAGAGGGTGCTTACAACAGTACAGTGGTCTGGGATTCATGTGTCTTGGGTTTTGTTCTGGTGTTTGCTCTGATTTATATGAATTTTAAACTAAAAGTGTAACTATTCAGTAATCTGTTTTAATTTGGAATATTGCTGTCAGTGGGCACTTCTGGGGTCAGGCTGGCAACTAAGGAGTCTCCTGGTCTTTATAGATGAAGGAAGGACTTGGAAGGGTAGCAATACTCTACCTGCCAACATTCATCAGAAGAATTGTTTGGAGGTGGTGATTTATACTTATGTTTAACTCAGGGCACTTCTCACGTGCTCACAGATATAATTATTCAAATATGCTATAGCAGTGAATGAACCACAGACCTTCTCTAACCTAACAGCAGCACATGTAGGGATACATTTTGCTGGATGACTCAGGACATCTTGTAGGCATCCTTCCTTCCAGGAGGTGTGGTGACACCTCACAGAAAGCATGACTTTGTGCTTTGATAGTTCTGTATATCCAGGCACCAGCATGCTCTTCAGTCTGTGGTAGCCCTCTAACCAGGCTCACCACCCTGTGGGCATCACTGACAAACCCAGCACTGGGCCGTGAGAGCCTAGGTAGGGTAAACGAAAAAGACCTTGACTGCTTCTTATTGTAATACTCTTGGGAAACAATTCTGTTTGTTCTTCACTCTATGTAGTCTTTTGAATTTCCAGAAGTTCCATTCAGAGTATGTCAGTTCTCTGCTCAAAACATTTAAGGACTCTTCTTTGCTAAAATAAATATGAATTCATCAACTTGTTCCTGAAATTCACCAAAACTCTTCACAATACGTTCCCCCAGCCTTTCTCAAACCTAACTATACACTGTATCCTGACCTCAGCCTGGGCTTTCACTCTTTCAGCAGTTGTTGGTGAGGTTCCCATCTCATGGAGTCCCATTCTGATTTTTTTATTCTCCTGAACTGCTTTCTCACCCTAGAAATTCACCAGGAGGCATTTCCTCTTGTCTCTAATCTTGGAATTACCACATTTAGATGTGAGCTCCTTTCCAGGTTGAGGTCTATTTGATTAATTTTCTTTCTTTTTTTTTAAACAGTTTTACTGAGGTATGGTTGCTATACGTTGCTTGATTTATTTTCATACTCTCAGCATGTGATTCATAATGGGTGCATAGTATATGATGGTGTGTATGAATGACACTGAAAGAGTATTTCTTGTAGACTTATTGTTCACTTTTATGATTGTTTTTATTTCATTGTGCCCCTCTTCCTTTCTCTGTCAATCCTACCTGAGGACTAAACATGCCCACATGTTTCTCTGTGAAATTTACCATAATTGGGCCAAACAGCGAACAGGCATTCCTTAGGTACACAGTCCACTTATCCAACCTCAACCAACTCACTGTCTAGTAAGAGAGATAAACAGAGACACACACATAATGGCGATGTGGCTAATAAGTGATGGAATAGTACTCAAGGTTTATTGAAGACGAAACACCTTTAAGGTTGGGGCAAATTTTGCAAAGTGTTTCCATTTTCCAAAGGAAAAGATTGTTTTGTATTGAATATCCAAACTATTATGTTCTATTCAGCTATTCAACTGTCAGAAGCAAAAAGGAAAGAAATTAGAGACTCATTAAGTACAGAAAATGATTGCTTTCAAACAATTTTCTCTTCTTCTAAAATGTAGAACCCACATGTAAAACACTCTTCTCTTGATTTGCAACTTACTAGTCTTACAAAGTTATTTTAATATGAACTGAAACCTGGTATCATAAAGAAAGAAGGGTCCAAGAAATTATAAATTGAAGACATTAATATAAATGAGCCATACTAAGAATTCCACTGATAGTCTTCAACCCTGGAAGGGAAGTATCTGTAATTTACCTAAATTGCCTTGAAAGGAAAAGAAATAAAAGACTTCCTTCCTTGGATGCCTGTTTCCTGGTATTTTCCTAGTAACCAGGTTATGGAGTGATTGAATTATTATTATTATCCCATAGCTGTTATTTTCATTTCAAAAGAGGAGGGTTAATTCCAGCTGAAGCTTACCTTTCAAGTAAGTTTATCCATAATACATTTAATAAATCAGTACTGAGCCATATGGTCTGGGCCCCCTACATTGGGAGTACAGAGTCTTAGCTACTGTATCACTAGGGAAGTCCCTAAAATTGCAATTTTTAACTTATGGTAACTCTGTGATGTGAATGTCTGACTTTGGTGTCCCATAAGTCACCCTGGGGCTGTGTGCTTTAGGGAGAGGTGTGACTGGTGGGGAAAGCCTGGGGTTTGGGTCAGTAGAGATGAATTAGGCCTTGACTTTATTGCTCTGAGAGCATCATCTTGGGCAAATTGACCAATTTAACATGTCTGCAGTGAAATGGAGATGCTGAGAAACCTGGTGGATGGGAGCGAAGGTGAAATGATACCATTTGTGAGAGGATTTTGCACTCTGTGCCTGCAGCCCCCACTCCTAACCCCCTCTGCATGTGGTCCATGGTGTGAAGTCCTACTTCTGTCCTAGACCTCTCTCCTACCAGACATCCTGTCCAGTCCGCATGGGAACAGAGACCTTCAGGCATCTCGGCAGTGAAAAGTCCTAGACAGAGCAGCTTTTTCCACTCTGAAAAAGCCAGAGTTTGTTAATTCCTCTGCAGCTGAGTAGGCTTGTTCAGCTTGTATGTCCCTGTGACTTCAGTTCATGTCATTAAGATCACCACCACACCATTTATCAGATACCCAAGGTCCCGGGACCCTGTGAAATGAGTATCTCCTGAGACAATTCCCATCTTCTCTGTGGAAGGCAAAATAGTAACCCCCAAAGATGTCCATTTCCTAATTCCTGGAGCCTAATTCCTGGAAATGTTATGTTATATGATAAAGGAGAAGTAAGGTTGCAGATGGAACTGAGGGGATTACTTAATTGACTTTAAAATAAGGAGATTGTTCTGGATTTTCCCTATGAGCCCAGTGTAAACAAAGGTCCTTAAATGGGGAAGAAAGATACAGAAGAGTCAGAACCAGACAGATCACATCTTGAGAGAGACTGGAGTGGACTCAGCTGGTCATGGCTGCTTTGAAGGTGAAAGGAGAGCCTGAGCCAAAGTATGCAGGAGGCCTTTAAGACATGGAAAAGGCAAGAACACGGAGCCTTCAGGAAAGAAATGCAGCAGGAACCTTGCCATTTGCCCAGAGAGACCCACTGCAGACTTCTGACCCAGAGAGTTATAAGATGACAAAGCTATATTGTTTTAAGCCACTAACTTTGTGGTAATTTGGTACATCCCCAGTAGGAAATGAATTTACTATCCCATTTTTAAGTTTTTTACAAACAAAATGCACATGTATTTGCCAGAAGTGAATGTAAGAAAAACAGCAATATTTGAAGGGCTTATTTTCATATTGACAGTAAAATATTCAACATTCAGAAGGAAATTTTACCTGAAATGGAGTTGTGTACAATCCTTCTAAAATAAAAGAATTATACTAGGTGCTTGCTGTATAGAATATTAATTAAATAGTATATTTTTCAGAATTCACAATTATTGACCTATATAATTTTTTTGACAGAGAAACATTTAAAAAATTTTTTTAAAAAGATTCAGTGGCAAAGCATATTCAGCTATAGCCTACCATTTCCCTTTATTTACATTTCAAGACTTGTTGCTGCTTTTATTGTTAAAAACTCTTGGCAGTTTCAGCTTTTGGATAATTAAAAATGGAAACCAGGTGAAGTAAAGTAAATTAAAAGGGATTTATTTTATTCTCTTGAATGAGAACATCATGGACATGCATGTGCTTTGCACTGAAATGTTCGATAATTAATATCCACTTACCTACAGGCTCCTTAAAAACTAGTTCAGTGTATTTCCTCAGCCAGGTCATGGGAATCTCTTCCTCCTGAATTCTTTGAGGTTGGGTCTCCCTATCTCCCCTGCAGCCTCGTGTATAGCTCCTGCTTTCATGGCTCAGTGTAGGATGCCCCAGGGCACCGAGGCAGGAGGATGACTTCGGATCCCATCGAAGAACAAGTGAGCTTTTACAGCCATTCATCCTGCCCTGCTTCACGCTTGGCTCAAACCAACACAGAAACAATTAAGGTTGGTAGCTGCCCTAGAATCTGGCTGCACAGTCAGCTTTATTGAACCATTTTTCTACTCTTCAGGTACCTTGTTTGATTATTCCTTGGAAAGCTATTCTGCTGATTTTGTGGTTTTTCCCATTTGCCTTCTCTGCAGCTCAATTTTCAGTATTCCCCAAAGATCTCTCTATTTTGACAATACCTTCTACTTCTCAGACCTCAAAACAGATGGTTTTCCTGATAATTTATCTCCCCTCATTCTTAAACCCACATCATTGTGGACACTCTTTGTCCGATACCCTGCCTAGATTCTCCGTTCTCCATTTAAAGTTTACATTCCAGCGATCTAGTGATGCAGAGAGTGCCTTATCTGGAATGTTTCATGCTCATCCTGAGGAAAACCTCTGATTTGTTTTCAAAACATTGGAAACCAATTTTGAAAATGTCCCTCATTTTTTCTTTCTTCAGCAAAGCAGGCAGCTGACACAGTGGCCCCTCCCTGTCTGCCAGCAGAATCTGGTGAGTGGCCCTTCCCCATCACAGGGCTGACCCACCTTTGCCTCTTTACAAGTGTCCTGCCTCCTCTCTGACAGTTACTTTAATTGTGAAGTTTGCATTCAGTCATTTCCATAGCAACAGTGATCAGGGAATTGATAGTTTTACTTTGTAATTACAACCTGCCTTGGGGAAAGGGTTTAGCAGATATCTAGTTGGTGCTTTCTCAGTAGACACTGGCGAGACATTGGTGACAAAGAAGGGAGCTCATGCTTACAGACCAGGGGAGAAAGATCATTTCAGAGGCTATGATGGTGCAGGGTTAGAGGGCAGATACAGGTGTGGGAGCACAGAGAAATGAACTTAGCTCTTGAAATTCATCTCTTGTCTCTTAACAGAAGCACGATATCTTATGATTGTTATGACATGGATGCAAAAACATTGCATTGCAGTTACAGAAATCAAAACTGGCGGTTATGAGGTAGGCTTGACTAGAAAGGAACACAGTACAGGTGACCTGTTATTTTGTTTTAAGTGATGGTTACACGAGGGTACATGATTGTCAGAATCAATTGGTGGAATATTGGAATATATCAGATCTATGCATTTATTATATGTAAATTTAAAGTTTGTTGTAAGACAGTGCTCTGTGTACTAATATATGGAAAGATCTTCAAGATGTATGAGGTGAAAAAAGCAAGGTGGTCCCACTATATTTCATGACACCTGGAGGGTATAAACATGCCCCAAATTAAAAAAAAAAAGTGAGGTGGATACAGGTGTAGATCACACACCACCTTTTAAGGCATAAAGAGGGAAAACTAAGAATCCATGTTTGTCTGCTGCTTGGTGAACAAGAACTCAGGAAGCCAGGTGGGGAGCTGGTAGCAGAGGCTGACCTGAGAGGTGAGGAGGTGGAGAGCAGCTAGCATCTGGGGGGTGGAAGGCAGGGTTGTGAGGAAGATTTCTCACTGTACTATATACCCTTTTGTGCTTTTTGGTGTTGGAACCATGCAAACATTTTTCTTATTCAAAAAATTAAAAAGAAAATGCATTGAAACAGAACTGAGAAGGTTTTAAACTGAGAGAGAAATGGTTTCATTGTTCTTTATAGCAGGTTATTTACCAATTGAATGTTTTTGAGCAACTTTCAGTGCTGCTGTGGCAGCTAGCCTGGGCATATGTCCCGCCCCCATGCCAGGCGCCCTGTAGCAGGCCCCTCTCTGCGTATCGCCCCATCCCAAGTCTGGTTTTGGGAACCTCTCCCCATCATTCTCTTTGGCTCTGAAGAGAAAACATTATTTGCCATCTGGATAATGACTTATGTGAGACATGGCCTCAGTTAGTCTTTTTTTTTTTTAAAAACACATTTACAGAGCCAGTATCTTCTACCGTATTCTATCTCTACTTGGAACAATACAAGCTTTGCGATCCCATGGACTGTAAGCCCGCCAGGCTCCTTTGCCTATGGAATTCTCTAGGCAAGACTACTGGAGTGGGTTGCCATGCCCTGCTCTAGGAGATCTTCCCAACCCAGGGATCAAACCCCAGTCTCCTGCGTTGCAGGCAGATTCTTTACTGTCTGAGCCACCAGGGAAGCCCCCAATTATAAACAAGGAATTCTTTTTAAACAACATTTCTGGTTTGAATTAGGTAGGGTCTTCTTGCCTCTCCTGTGGGTGGGCTGTGCATGGAGGTGGCCTCTTACTGAGTTCATTCTTTCTAACAGTTAGAATTGGTCCTGGACAGACAGAAATCCTGGCCCTCTTTCCTTACATTTCAATGCCCCCTGTCTTATATGAGGAGCCTCAGCAATACCTTCTCTGGTTGATAGGCCAGTGGGAGCGCCATTCACAGGCCTGGATTCTGCCTCTCCTGGTTTGTTTCATTTCTTCTGGTTCTGAGTTCTCCTCCCACTGGTCCTACAGGGGGCAAGACCAAGATAACTGCTAACTGCCAGAGTATCTTAATCAGAACCTTGCAGTCTTTGTTCCTTTACATGTCTTATCTTTCAAATGAAGATGCTGCTAGTTTTTCTTCTGGAAGCCTGGAGAGAATGAAGATATTTTTGGAGTGCTTATGTATTCTGACAAAAGACCTTATGAGAACATCTCACATGGCTTCTATCTATCATTGTTTGGATGTTCTGAACCTTCACCCTGAAACACACACAAGATGAAATCTGTGTACTTAGCTGTTTAGATATAAGTGTCTTATCAAAAGAACCTAAGTAAAAATAGTTGTTGGCCCCTGCTGAGTTTTAGTTCCATGCATCAGGCTTGGGTTTCCTGCTTATACTGTCATCCCCAAAAAGGCAACGCCTGTGGACTGGCAGTGGAGCGCTGGTTTGAGAATTGTACTTGAGCTGTATTGAGCTCTGAGGGCAAGCATGCTGTGATTGATTAGTGATGTCTGCCACGGGAAAGAGATGGGACGCAGTTCAAGGGACAGGCATAGCTTGTTGTTTTTTGTTTCGCAATAAACCACTTCACATCGTTGCATTTTTTTGTAAATTGAAGGTCTGTGACAAACTTGTGTCAAGCAGGTCTATCAGTGCCATTTTTCCAATTTTCTCTGTCATGTTTTGGTAATTTTCCAAACATTTCAACCTTTTTCATCGTATTGTAATGTTTGTGGTGACCTGTGATCAGGGATCTTTGATGTTACTATTGCAAAGAGATTATGGCTTACTGAAGGCTCAGATGATGGTTAGCATATTTTAGCAATATTTTAAAATTAAGGTATATACATTGTTACTTTTAGATCAATGTTATTGCACAGTTGGAAGACTTCACTGTAGTATAAACATAACTTACAGGCATTGAGAAACCAAAAAATTTGTGTGAGTCAACTTAATTGTGATATTGCAATTGCAGTAATTGTGACATTTCTTTTTTGCAATGGTATGGAAATCCTATGGGTCCTGTGGAATCCAACCCACAGTATCTCTGAGTATGCCTATATTTGCCAAGCTTGCCTTTGTTGGCCCTGCCCTAGTTTTTTTTTGTATCTTATATAGTGCCTAGTGCTTTTTACTAAGTGTGTGTTTGTGTTAGTTGCTCAGTCATGTCCTACTCTTTATGACTTCATGGACTATAGCCCACCAGGCTCCTCTGTCCATGGGATTCTCCAGGTAAGAATACTGGAGTATTCATTCTGTTCTCCAAGGGGTCTTCCCAACCTAGGGATTGAACCTGGTCTCCTGCCTTGCAGGAAAATTCTTTACTGTCTGAGCCACTTAATGGGTCAGTTTACTAAGTATATATTCAATAAATATTTGCTCATGTTACTTTTTTCTTTTTGAATTTGCTTTTCTAGAAATATGATTATCCAAATAAGCAAGTGTATCTGTGAGATCAGGGCGTCTGACACTGATACTTACAGTGTTTAAGTAGCACAGTACAAGGAGCGAAGGTCTGGCTCTGTGCCCATCTCCCTCCTTAAATGAACCTTGGCTAAACTCCTTTGGTTCATAGTTTGAGCTCTGTGTAGTAGATGTTGGCCATCTCCTCTAACAGCTCCTCAGCACATAATACATACTTATTACTGTTCATGACATCCCCAGTGAGTGCTTTAAAATATTTCCAAGGCCTGTCAACCACGTGTAGCTTACTATTTAAAGTAGTAGTATAAATGGCTAAATGTATTGACCAGATGTCATGTACCCAAGTAGCATTTCAAGTGTTTGCATGTATTAGCTCATTAAAAAAAAAAACACTTTTAATTTTATATCGGAGTATAGCAGATTAACAATGTTGTGATAATTCCAGGTGGATAGCAAATGGACTCAATCATATATATACGTATATCCATTCTCTCCCAAACTCCCTTCCCATCCGGTCTGCCATGTAACATTCAGCTGAATTCCCTGTGCTATACAGTAGGTTCTTGTTGGTTATTCATTTTAAATGTAGCAGTGTGTACACTGCGGATCCCAAACTCCCTGACTATCCTTCCCTCTCATCCTTTTCCCCTGGCAACTATAAGTTTATTCTGTAAGTCTGTGAGTTAGTTTCTGTTTGGTAAATAAGTTCATTTGTATCATTTCTTTTTAGAATCCATAGGTAAGGGGTGGATATTTCTCCTTCTTTGACTTACTTCATTAAGTATGACAATCTCTAGGTCTGTCATTGTTGCTGCAGATGGCATTATTTCCATATATTAGCTCACTTAATCCTCACAAAGTCCTATGAAATAGTTATTCTTATCTTTCTAACTTGAACTCAGAGAGGTTAAGTAGCTTGCCCAAGGTCACATAGCTACTGAGTGGTAAAGCCAGGTTTTCAGCTTTAGGCAGTCTGATATAAACCTGTCTAAACAGGGAGATGTGCTGAGCACTTGAGCAGGAGGCAGAGACCTGCATGTTCTTGGGAAATTTCTTCTCTGGGCCCTGACTTCCCCATGTATAAAATGCAAGGTTGGACGGGATGGCTAAGATCCCTCCAAGCTCTACCTTATTTGATTCTGAGTTACATACCAAAGATATCGTTGAGCCATGCTGGTGCATGCATCTGTGCTCAGTCGTGTCCAACTCTTTGCGACCCCATGGACTGTAGCCCTGCAGGCTCCTCTGTTTATGGGATTTCCCAGGCAAGAATACTGGAGGGGGTTGCCATTTCCTTCTCCAGGGGATCCTCCCAGCCCAGGGATCAAACCCACATCTCCTGCACTGGCAGGTGGATTCTTTACTGCTGAGCCACCTAGGAAGCCTCAAGCCATCCTACTACTCACCCTGAAATCTGACCAGTGTTCCCTGCATGTGTTGGAGATTCACAGACAGAAGTGAAGACTCAAACATTCTCCCCCCACACACCAGAATTATAGCTTGTCAAGTGTGAGAAACTTATTTTCCCAAACAATTAGAGGACACCAGTAATTATGTTTAATTCTATATTGAACAGTTTTCCTGTTGTGTCAGCCCATTGTTTTAATTGTGCTTGAGAGCAGCAGGCTGTTATTTTGAGGTTTGTGAAGTTTAAAAATGGCCTTGTGTCTGAGCATCGGGGAAGCAGAAGAGTTAAGAGCTTGGGCTGTGGAGTCAGACACACTTGGTACAAAGCTGGATCTGCCCCTTATTGGAAATCTTTAGCAAATTTCTTAACTTCTTTAAATGTTGGTTTCCTCACATTGGGGGTAATAATGGCATCAAACTCATAGGGGTGTTGTGAAGATCACAGAGCACATATATGAGGTGCGTGGTGTGGCATTTGGCATGTAAATTTTTCAGATGTTGGCTGTCCTGTGGTTTCTTCTTGATTGATTAGATGCTGATGACGGGCAGTCTCTGGACACATTCCAGCCTCCAGCCCTGATGGATGGCCCTGTCTGGGGTAGATCTGGGCTCCAGCCAGGATGGATTGCTGGTGTTCTGCACTAGTTCTGACCTTTGAGGTGTTTGTTGCCTATCTTGTGTCAATTTTATGTCTATAATTTCATTCTCTAAGGACAAGTAGAATGGAGCTAAGAAATATGGTCAACTATTGGAGAAGTCACAATTGTAAGTCCCCTGAAGAGAACCATGGGGGAGTAAGAGCTAATCCTAGCTTTGAGTAGGGGTGTTATCTCAGTAGCTGATAATTTTAAGCTGTACGCAGACATGACCTTAGAAGATATTGAATTACATAATGAGAAGTTATTTCCCTTTCATTCCTCTTTCAATCCATCTGATTCTATCAAAGAGAAAGCCTCAGTGTTGTACTATCCTTTAATCTCAAATACTTTGGAGTTTCAAATTGTAGTGAAAGGAAAAAGCAGGTCTTAGGTTTGGAGCCCCTGATGGGCAGTGGTATCTGGCTAGAATTGATTAATATGGCTTTACTTTCATTGTATTTTTTTTTTTTACTGCTTTTTACTTATAGCACTTAATACTACTGTTTCACTTATAATAGTAGTATGAAAGTTTCATTGAAAGTGTATTTAAGGAAAGATGAATTGATTTAAAGAAACATGGTAAATTAAAAGTGAATGGGAAATTCCCTGGCTGTCCAGTGATTAAGACTTCACATGTTGGTGCAGGTTTGATCCCTGATCAGGGAGCTAAGATCCCATATGCCTCACAGCCAGAAAACAGAAACATAAAACAGAAGCAATATTGTAACAAATTCAATAAAGACTTTAAAAATGGTCCACATCAAAAAAAACCTTAAAAAAATTTGAGTGGGTAGTACATCACAAAAATTGTGATGCGTGCGTGCTCAATCATTTTCAGCTCTTTGTGACCCCATGAACTGTAGCCCCACCAGGCTCCTCTGTCCATGGAATTTTCCAGGCAAGAATACTAGAGTGGATTACCATTTCCTCCTTCAAAAAATTGTGATGGTGGCACTCAAAGCTCTAAGTTGGGGAATGATGCTTTAGAGAGGGAAGGGGGACAAAAACTTTACCCTAGGGCAGGCCAGCATTTTGAAAGAAGTGAGAGGAACACCTAGAGAATGCAGAGCTGCAGGAGAAATCCTGCTGGAAGCGGGAGGTGGACACACGGGCAGACATTGCAGAGGGGGCTCTACAGTGATGACAGAAGCAGTGTAGCTGGGTTTGCCTGTGGGACAATGGAGAGGCCTCTGCTGGTACCCGTTTAGCACAGGGACCAGCATTGCTCGAGGAATGAATCAGAGGCAGCAAACAGGCAGTGTTTTCAGCTTTTTTCTAAGAAGCTTGGTATGTTGAGGTAGAAATAAGGTGGATGGGAGTATTTGTTTTAGAATAGTAAAGACATGGGCATGTTCTTAATGAATGGAAGAGGAGCTGGCAGAGACACATGTAGGAGGGGATAGATGGAGCCAGGGCCAGGGATGCAGGAGGATGGGTTTCCCTAGGATGGAGGGAGGAAGAGCAAGACTTCCCCTGGGTGGGAGGGAAGGGGAGAGACAGAGGAGAGAGGCGGGAAGTTGCTTCTCCTTTCAGTAAATTCTGCAAGTAAATGCTAGCCAAGTCTTGATGTTGAGACTATTCAGCAGGAGAGGAGGGAAGAGAGCAAACAAGAGTGCCTAGGGGGAAGCAGGTGGCTGTGGAAATGAAGACTGAGGCGATCTAGGCAAATACCCGCTCATTGATCTTTTGGAAGCACAGGGAGGAAGGGACTTTTCCCGCAGGGAGTCTTGGTGCTCAGGGCATGATGTTGTTAGAAAACCGAGGGCAAAGCAAGTAGCAGCTGCTTTCCAGACCCATCAAAAAGAGATTAATCCAAAAGCCAGCCCTTTGGGGCTCTCTGGTGCTGTCTTATGAGGCTTCTTGAATTGAGGAAGACCGGTAGAGAGGCCTGGGGTATACATCCAACTGTAGCCTCTCGGCCCAACTGGGGCCTCTCCTCAGGCTCTTTTAGAGTAAGAGCAGTGATTTCCTGTCATTTGAGGGCATCTGGAGATCCAGCCCGTAGTCTCCAGGCCGGAAGTCCCTGCCCTGTCTCAGATCTTTCCAACCTACTCAAGTGCTACTGCTTACCATTCACACTGAAAGTTTTGGCTGGCCTGGCTTTCCTTATATTATAGCATTGCCCACGGTCCCAGAAATGGAATCGATGTGGTAAAGTCATTCTTGTTCACCAGCATGAAAAGTAAAGCTTTCCAGGCAGCTCAGATGGTAACTTAGAGAATCACTATCCATTTGCATTTTCCAGAGAAGTGTGTCAGAGACAGAGGAGATGGGGTAGGGCCTGGCTGCTTCCCTCCAGAGAGTTGCCATTCAACTGGGAGAGAAAACACACATTCTCAAAAGAAGAAGCAAATAAACAGAGAAAAAGACTTCTCAGCAGATGGGATATGAAATGGCCGTTGAAGAAAGAGTAGGATGAAGAGGAAGCATTTGCGGTTTGACAATTAAAGGGACACCATAGCTTGCCAGTGTCCATCAAGACCCCACTGGCTGGACATTCAGACTTCACCTGTCAGGCTGAGGGTGAAAGTCTTTTCTTCTCCCCTCAAGGGAGATGGAGAGCAGCTGTCTCAATTTATTTGAAAAATATCTTAAATATGCTATCACGAATCACTCTCTAGGATTTCTCTCCTCCAGACAAAGCTTGGTCCATCAATCCCCACTTTTATATTTCGAATCCCTTAGTCACAGGAGATGGGTTAAGAGTATGGTCCTGGTTCCATTCCACACTTACTCACTGGACAGCTTGCACAGGTCATTTCCACTGTAAGCCTCGCTTTTTCTAACTGTGAATCAGGCATTCGAATATTCTCTACTTCCTGGGGCCATCCTGGGATTCACGGAGATGATTTCTGCCCTCCGTGGTGCTGTGGCTCCAACAGCTGAGAAGCGTCCTGTCTTTCTACCCTTCTCAGCAGCGCTCTTAGGATCAGTCCCAACTGTCTGGAGAGGCGCTGCTCGCCCTGCAACATTCCGAAGGCTGATTAAAATAGAAAAGGACTACTTTGTCTGAGACTTCACATTTTTTAAGCTGACAATTTTTTTTTTATTAGAACTCCTGCAGAATAATAAAATGGAATGAATCTGTGAAGCTATCTACGTAATGAGGCCAGTGTGCACCAAGTCCCTGAAAATATCAGCCAGATCTCCAGTTTAACTTTAGTATCAGTTTAACTTTAGCATCCATGGAGTTTAAAGGACCTCAGAGGGGAAAACCACTTTCCTTGCCAGCTGTTTTGCCTCCCCAGTCAGACCCTGGACTCTTGGTTCTTACGGACTGTGTCTTTGTCACTGTTGGCCTGCTAAGATTTGGCAGGTTGCCTGACACAAGAGAACATCAACAGTTGTATGTTAAATAAATAAACAAAAGTATTTTTAAATTAGAAAATTTTGGAAAAAAGTGAAGGAAATGGAAGTCAAGGAGTAGAACCCAGAGTAGTTTCAGGAATGAGTGTTAACTCATAGTCACTCCAGATGCTTTGAAGTTCATTCGCCCCACAGTGAAGTCTCTGGATTCTGTACGCAGAGGAGCATGGGCAATGGGGTCAGGCAGACCTGGGCTTGATTATGGATCTGCCATGTCTCAGTTGAGTGGTGTTAGGGAATCTGCTGCCCCTGTCATGTGGGGCTATGTGTGATAGCGTTTCTTCTGTGGGATTGTTGTGGGCATGAGAGATGTTGACTTGAGGTACTTGGTACCTTGGGCTTTATTCTCACCTTGATTTCTGGACTGTTTGGATGATGACTTCAGTTAGCATGCTTGAACTTTGAGGCTGAAGGAGGAGAGGCAATCTCTGAAGAGTGTTCTGAGAATAAGGATGAATAAGGCCTTCCTGGCCTGGGCAGCCTTGATGTTGGGTTGACTTTAAGTGACCTGAGGTCTCTGACTCTTGTATCGAGATCATTGTATCCGACTCTTGGACATTTGCAAGAATCCATCCAGTGGTTCTTTGTCATCCATGCTTGCAACATGCATTTCACCCTCGCCCCCAACCCACCTTCTTTCTTTCTCCATTGCCCACTCCACCCAAGCTGTCCTCTTCGTGGACTTCTAAAAGACCTCTTAAGTGGTCTTCATGTTTCCTTTACTTCTCACTGCCTCCACAAACACCAAGTCCCTACAGAGCATACAAAGTCATATTTTTAAAGGAAAACGAAAGTGTTCGTTGCTCAGTTGTGTCTGACTCTCTGTGACCCCATGGACTATAACCCTCCAGGCCCCTCTGTCCATAGAATTATCCAGGCAGGAATACTGGAGTGAGTTGTCATTCCCTTCTCCAGTGATTCTTCCTGACCCAGGCATTCAACCCACATCTCACACATTGCCAGCAGATTCTTCACCGTCTGCGCCATAAAAGCAGAAGTCAAATCAGGCCATTCCTTTGCTTAAGAGTGCATTAAAAGGTATGATAATCCTTAGGTGCATCCATGTTACTACAAATGGCATGCTTTTGCTTTTTTTGTGGCTAAGTAGTATTCCATTGTATATATGTGCCACAGCTTTATCCATTTGTCTCTCAATAGACATTTATGTTGTTTCATATCTTAGCTGTTGTGAATAGTACTGCTATGAACATAGGAGTGCATGTATCTTTTTTGAATTAAACTGTAATGGAAAAGAATATAAACAAAGAATGTATATAACTGAGTCACTTTGCTGTACAGCAGAAATTAGCACAACATTGCAAATCAACTATGTATGTGTGCTCAGTCATGTCTGACTTTTTAGGAGCCCCTGGACTGTAGCCCCCAGGCTCCTCTGCCCATGGAATTTTCCAGGCAAGAATACTGGAGTAGGTTGCCATTTCCTACTCCAGGGATCTTCCCAGTCCAGGGATTGATCCCATGTCTCTTGCATCTCCTGCACTGGCAGGTGGATTCTTTACCCCTGCACCACCTGAGAAGTCCTTAACTATATAGCAGTTTAAAAAAAGAGTACATTACAAGGTTGGCTTTCTAGCACCGACCCTCTTCATGGCTCTTTCCCATCATCTCATACCACCCTGTTCTTTGCCCTCCAAATACATCAGCCCACTTTCCAATAAGCCCAGTGCTTCCTAACTCAAGGCTGCACTGTCTTGGTTGCCTCTGCCTGGAGTACCCTGCCTGTTGCCCTTCCTGTGGCTGGCAAGCCTTCAAGCCCCCATTCTCTGTCACATGCTCCATGCCATGGTCCTGACCCTCTGTATTTCCATCCCATCAGAACACCAGCAGAATTGATCTCTGTTACGATCTCACTGCTTATAGACTGTTTCTTACCACTCTGTTTGAATAAAAGCTTCCCTGGTAGCTCACATGGTAAAGAATCTGCCAGTAGTGCAAGAGACCCGGGTTCAATCCCTGGGTCAGGAAGATCCCCTGGAGAAGGGAATGACTATCCACTCCAGTATTCTTGCCTGGAGAATTCCAGAGAAATTCCAAAGGAATTCCAGAGGAGCCTGGCAAGCAACAGTCCATGGGGTTGTAAAGAGCTGGACATGACTGAGTAACTAACACTTTCAAAGGCAGGGAACCCATATCTTATCACCACTGAATTCCCAGTGTCTAGAACAGTGCCTGGCACATGAAGGAGTCTATTAATATTTGTTGAATAATGTGGTAAGAAGAGGAACTCTAGGTTGGTAACACTATACAAAATATATCCAGCTGTGTGATGCTATTGAGGGGAATCTGAGAGGGGAGTCTCAGTGCTTGTGGGTATAAGAGAAAATAATGTTTCTGTCCTCATAAGGGACAGGAACCATCTCTGATGCAGAAACACTGTTGGACTGTGATGGTATGTAGGTGAATTAGGTGGATCTTTGTGGCCCTGAGTCTGGAATGGGGGGAGTCATGAGCTCTGAAACCCCATCCCCTTCCTTCTGCTCCTTACTAGCTGTGTGATTGTTCCCGATTATCTCTGGACTCTGATTTTCCCATCTATAACATGGGACAGTAATAGCAGCCTCCCTCCATTGCTATGGAGATTAGAGATAGTCTGTGTCTGGCACATGCAGCTACTCAATAAATGGCAGCTTTTATTTTGGGGGAAATTTTAAAAATTCTAGTAATTCAAGACATGACATCTGAAATCCAAATTGAACAGCTATTAAACACTTTTAATAATTATCATAAATACTACAGGGAATCCAAAGATGGGTAAGATAGAAAAATTGTCCTTTAATAACTAAAAAATATATGAAAGGGTAATATTAGTTATTATGCTGATAACAAATATGTGTACAATACTTTGCAGTTCATAAAGTGGTTTCGGCTGCTTTTTATTAATTGCTTCTCACTGACACTGTGTGCAAATGGAATACAGGCTTTGTGACCCTGTGCAAGGCGGGGACTTCTCTGAATCTGACCTTGTCACTTATAAAATTCAAAGAGTGATAGTTATTTTAGAGAGTAATTGTGCAAAATCTGTGATGACCCAGGCAAAACATAGAGTCTGGCAGGTGAGAGTCACTCAAATAAATTTTCTCACCCTAATCTCTGACCTGGATCCTGTTTTCTTATAACATAGTGCTTCCAGGTGACTGATATGAAGGAGCTTGTGATCAGAGATCAGAGTCTTCCTGGAAGCATATCAAAGTGTCATAGAAGTTCAAAGAAGCAATGAATGAGAGAGAGAGAGGGAGAGATGAAATAAGAGACAGCAAGCATCTATTCGAGAGGCTCAAGAAAAGGCTTTATGTTGGGAGAGATAACGTTGGTATGAGGTTGAGAGAACAGGTTGTGCTTTGACAGATAACAAGGTGAAGGGTATCAAGTTCCCAGTTGGAGGGAACAGTTATAACAGTGAGGCGTATGCGGGCAAGTTGCTGTGAGCGCATTGCTGGTATGGAGTAGGGACGGACCCACCATGAGGTGGTTCTGCATTTTGCCTGGGTCATCACAGGAGGAGGGGTGTGGGCAGGGAGAATAAAGTGTTGGGAGACTGCTGTTTAAATCCTGCCTTGTTTGTGGCCAGTTAGCCCTTCCAGTACCTTCAGTTCAGTCCAGTTCAATTCAGTCGCTCAGTCGTGTCCGACTCTTTGCGACCCCGTGAATCGCAGCACTCCAGGCCTCCCTATCCATCACCAACTCCCGGAGTTCACCCAGACCCACGTCCATCGAGTCAGTGATGCCATCCAGCCATCTCATCCTCTGTTGTCCCCTTCTCCTCCTGCCCCCAATCCCTCCCAGCATCAGAGTCTTTTCCAATGAGTCAACTCTTCGCATGAGGTGGCCAAAGTACTGGAGTTTCAGCTTTAGCATCATTCCTTCCAAAGAAATCCCAGGGCTGATCTCCTTCAGAATGGACTGGTTGGATCTCCTTGCAGTCCAAGGGACTCTCAAGAGTCTTCTCCAACACCACAGTTCAAAAGCATCCATTCTTTGGTGCTCAGCCTTCTTCACAGTCCAACTCTCACATCCATACATGACCACTGGAAAAACCATAGCCTTGACTAGACGAACCTTTGTTGGCAAGGTAATGTCTCTGCTTTTGAGTACTGATAAATATGATGTCCTATCCTCCAAGTAAAATTTTAAAATCTTTTGAAAGATGCAAGGCTTCTGTGTCCTTTACACTTAAAACAACTTCTTTTAGATTTACTGATTACAAAATCGTGGCTGAATTCAGCAACACTATATCTTTAAAACAAGTACATTTTTGAGGCACGTCCCAAGAACCCCATTGGCTAACTGGGTAAGTCTGCCTCTATGGGTCAGAGTCCCCTTCTCCTGGATGAGGATATGGTCTCATTGGACTGAGACGCATGAGCCTCATGCAGCCTGAGTTGTAGCCCATCCATTCTAGACTGCTGGCTGTGGAAGAGCTATTAAAGTCTGCACAGAGCAACTCACCTTTATAGTGATAGTGCTGTCTACTCACACGGGGCTGGCACCCTAGACTCAAACCGTGACATAGTTACCCTGAACTTAACAACTACTGCTGGTTTGGGTTAATGTAATTATTCTATTTTATGCCACATTTTTTTCTCCTGTAATGTATGGGAGTCATTTTTTCAGTACTATGTAAAAGAAGCCATTGCTTTTACATATTGGATTATACTGTGTCATGTCCTAAACCCAACTATGTGGAATTCTTAGAAAATCTATAGTTGAAGGTTAAATATGTTCTTGGAGGATCAGTGACAGGATGCAATATGGTGTTATGGGTGGAAGGCTTGGCTGGGAACCAGACATTCTGGATCCTAGTTTCGGCTCAAATTGTTGCTTTGCACATGATCTTGGGAAGTTATTCTCCAGAAAGGGAAGCTAATATTCCCGTTTGGCTTCCAAAATCATGAGGAACAAATAGAGACAAGGGACCCGAACATACCATAAGAGCAAAATTGCCATCTAATACATGGGAGAATCATAATTATATAAGCTGTTTCTGAAGAGTGAAAAATGAGTAGAATGCTAATTTCTAGTAAATATTTGCAGTGCCCATTTGTCAGAAGCCTCTGTATGCACTGTTAACCAAGGGAAGGTTTGGGGGAAAGTTTTGTTTCATTTTTTAGGTAAAGGGAACAGAACATACGTGTGTTACCATGTGGCTTCCATGTTGTTGGAGGTGTCACCTGGAGCCCTGGCCTCCCGGGGGGAGGTGTGCAGAGGGGCAGTTCCTGGATTGCCCAGTGCTTTACCCAAGAGGCTGCTCCCAGGGCAACATGCCCCAGTAAGAAGGCTCACAGTCAGTTTTACTCTCTTCTATTTGGCAAAATAATACCTTCAGTGAAATAGCTTTTCACCTCTTCTCCAGTGAGAAAGGTTTGGTTTTTCTTTTTTTCTTCAGAATTGACTTGTCAGAAAACCACATCTCCTGAAATAACCACAGCAACAGTTTTATTCAAGAATGTTGAACTCAACTCCCAGTTTAAAGATTATGTTCTCTCATGCTCTATGTATCAAGACAGAAGCCACCCTTATGGGGAAAAATTCCAGAACCCTGTGATCTTCAATATTATTACAATGAGCCAGTTGGAATGGCTCTGGAGCTGGAATGAGCCAGTCTTTTACTTTACAGAGAGGAGGAGACCCGGAAAATAGAGGTAAATTGTTTAAGGTGACAGAGTGTGTGGGTGTGAGGTCTGGGAGTAGAACAAGTTCCTCTGACTCTCTCCTAAACTGCCCGTGTTGGTAGACGAGGGTACAGAACAGTGAGTGGAGACTGAGGGGAGCTCATTGTATTTCAATATGAAATAAAAATCACATACAAATAAGCATCTTACTTTTGAAACACAGACTTCATTAATTTTTCTAACAAAAGTAACACTTCTATCTTCATTTTTTCCTTTAGCCAGACAATAATTCTGAATTTCTTCATTATCACTTGGGCAGTTTGCCTTCCCAGAGTGTTTTTTTTTTTTTTTTTTTTCATAGCTGTCTGCGATCTTGACAGGGCTTGTGTGTCCACCCAGCAGGACTTTGGGTTGAAAGGAAAGAACTGAGGCTGCTTTCCTGCAGGAGGAAGGCTTACAAGACTCACACTTGTTTGTTGCTTTTGTTCATTCTCAAGACTTGGAGAGGTTGGCATTGCCTTGGCAGCTCTGGTGGAAGCCGATTGCTGCTTGGTGGATGTCAGTTTTATGGCAGCCTCTCCTGGGAACAGCCCTGGCTTTGGCCAGAACTGGCACCAGCCACCTTCCTTGGGGCACAGAGCCAATGTGGGGCAGGAGATGAGAATGTCTGGGCCCAGCTCTGGTTTAGTGTTTTATACTCAGTCACGGAGTCATCCCAGCACAGATAGGGCAGGCGATGGAGTGGTGGGGAGAAGATGGAGCTGGAGGGTTCAGCTGATAGGAAACGTCCAACTGATTGGCTTCAGGGTCTCCCTGTGAGGCTACATTTACAGGTTAGTGGATCCAACTAATATAACGGTGGTTATGTAGGGTTTATCGGTGATGGGAGAGAGCTGGTCACTGCTGGGTATGGGATGCTTCTGTGCAGTGGGGTTTCTTTCTGCTTTGGGAATTTGCTAGTTCCAGAGACTTAGGAAGGTAGGGGATGGGGTAAAGAGGAGTAAAGGGATGCAGAAAGAGGGTAATTCCATGGCTGCTAAAACCTTGGAGGTCAGGGATGAGAATGGTTAGTAACAAGTGACATTTCTGATACGTTGGAGAGAGATTGGGTTGGCCAAGAAGTTTGAGTTTTGCTGTAAGACGGTGCAGGGAAAAACCCTGAACAAACTTTTTGGCCTACCCAATACAGTGAGTGTAGATTGCCTCCCTCCCTCCAGCCCCCAGCACCACAGGACATTCCACAGTGTCCTGGCACCCTGGGTGCTCGCCTGCAGGTATTAGTCATCGTCAGCAGCAGCAGACTTGTACTGAGCGCCTACTTTATACCATCATGTGCAAGGCGCTCTGCTAGGTCAGGGCCTTCGGGAGCTTGGAGCCCTCCTTCGTGTAAGTGAGAAATTGGGAATCCTCCGGGCACCCCACGGGCCCAAGGTTTGGCAAGTGACCAGCACTCTTTGATGAAGAAAAAGATTCTTTTTCTAGGATAGTGTCCCAAGCCCACGGCTTGTTAAATTTTGATAAGCATTTCAGTTTCCACTTACCCTCCTGTCTGGACGTGAAGCAAATGTGATGGCTCCATATTTAACAGTGACTCAACAAACCCAGAATCTCTTAGGGCCACACTTACTGAATGAAAGAGCAGAACGTCTGGGATTTCGCCTTACCTTGGGCCTTCCCAGAAGCAAACACAGAGAAGGGATTTGAGTGCACATTTCTATGGGAGGTGACTCCTGGACGTACCGAAGAATGGAGAAGTAAGGCAAGGAAGAGAAAGAAACCAACAGAGAGCGTGTCATCACGCAGGTTACCATCATGGACGATGCGAGTTCTACCCCAGTGGGGACTCTGGGAGCCAGTGTGGAATACTTGCCTCAGAGTCACCCCACCTCCACTGGTACCTCTGGGTGAGGGAGCTGAAGCCCCAACTCCTGTCAGTCAGTCATTGACTGAGGACTGCTGGGCTGCTGCTGGGGAGTCCTCTGGCCTGCCGCAGGTGACAGAGAGGGCTCTGAGCCAGAAAAGTCCTCAGGCAGAGACCCAGGTGCTGGAGGTTGGGCCAGCATGCGTGGAGATGAAGAAGACTGTGAGGATGCCGTCAGGACCCTGGATGCATCTGCTTTAGGTTTGCAGTTGGTAAAATCACAGACGTTTCCTGGAGGCTCCAGAGCTGTGATCGCAAAGCTGGCGTGTCCAAGTACCTGCACCAGACTCAGCTCCTCCCCTTCCCTGAAAAGTCTCTGTGGCTGAACATGGAAATTCTATTTATTTTTAAAGAGTGTAGAGGGTGGCCTTAGAACAGAGTAATATTTTTGAGGGATATCCCCACCCTGGAAATTAAGGGGCCTCAGAGTTCTGCGGGTGCAGAGCTCACGAGTGGCAGACCTGGGGGATTGGATGCCCAAGGTGTCCTTTGGCACTTGACTGTGGTAAGGGCACCAGCACGCCAAGTCTTGGAGTTACTACATTGTGAGTAATTGTCACATATTGCCATTCCTTCCTTTAAAGGGTCATTGCTCAGTAATTTTGCAATACAAATGCCCAGTGTAAATGGACTCAGGTTTTTTATTACAGGATAGCACTGACCATGTCTTGAGCGTCTGCTGTAACAGCAGGCATATCACTGGATCCTTTCCTGCACGAGCATCTGATCCTCACAGGAGGCCTGAATTGTGTATATTATTGGCTTCGTTTTACAGATGAGGAAACTGAGCTTCAGAGAAATGGGAGCTATGTTGAAGAGTATTTGGCTTCATTTCCACCTTTTGGCAGTCTGCTTTCTTTGGGCAACATTCAGCATAGGCTTCTGGAGTGAGAAGTAGAGAACGCCTATTCTAAATCCTTTTATAAATCCCCTCCTCCTGGTCCACTGTTCTCTTTCTTAAAGCATGTGGATGCGTACAACTTATAGGTTTCATAAAATGATTCTTTCATCCTGGGTCATTGTATAAATGCTAAGATACCAGCAAAACAATGTGTTATAATGCCTGGGAACACCTCTGTATCCACAATATATATTGAAATCATGTGTCAATTTAAAAACTTCTTCTCATGTTACTAAGAAACACTGCTGCATGCCCACTAGAATGGCTATAATAAAGAAAACAGATAATACAAGTGTTGGCATGGCTGTGGAGAAATTGGAACCCTGATATGCTGCTGGTATGAATGTAAAATGGCAAACAATTTGGAAAATAATTTGTCAGTTCTTCAAAAAGTTAAGCATAGAGTTATTGTATCACTTAGAAATTCTACTCCTAGTTATACCCAGGAGAAATAAAAATAAATGTACACATAAAGACCTCCCATGAATGTTTATAGTGGGACTCATAATAACCAAAAACTAGAAACAACTCAATGTCCATCAGTAGGTGAATGCATTCATAAAATGCATACAATGGAATTTTATTCAGTCTTGAAAGTGAATGAAGTGATTCATGAGACAACATGGATGAACCTTGAAAACATTGTATTTGAAAGAAACTTGTCACAAAAAGCTACATATTATATAATTCCAGAACAGGCAAATCTGTAAGGACAGAAATAGGTTAGTGGTTGCTTAGCTGCTGTTGTTCAGTCCCTCAGTGGCGTCCAGCTCTTTGCAGCACGCCAGGCCTCCCTGTCCATCACCATCTCTTGGACCTTGCTCAGACTCATGTCCATTGAGTCGGTGATGCCATCCAAACGTCTCATCCTCTGTCATCTCCTTCTCCTCCCGCCTTCAATCTTTCCCAGCATCAGGGTCTTTTCAAATGAGTTGGTTAGTATCGAAGCTTCAGCTTCAGCATCAGTCCTTTCAATGAATATTCAGGACTGATTTCCTTTAGGATTGACTGGTTGGATCTCCTTGCAGTCCAAGGGACTCTCAAGAGTCTAACACCACGGTTCAAAAGCAGCAGTTCTTCAGTGCTCAGCCTTCTTTATGGTCCAACACTCACATCCATACATGACTAATGGAAAAACCATAGATTTGACTATACAGACCTTTGTCAGCAAAGTGATGTCTCTGTGTTTTAATATGCTGTTTAGGCTTGTCATAGCTTTTCTTCCAAGGAGCAAGCATCTTTTAATTTCATGACTGCAGTCACCATTTGCAGTGATTTTGGAGTCCAAGAAAATAAAATCTGTCGTCACTGTTTCCACTGTTTCCCCATCTATTTGCCATGAAGTGATGAGACCGGGTGTCATGATCTTAGTGTTTTGAATGTTGAGTTTTAAGCCAGCTTTTCCACTCTTCTCTTTTCAACCCTCATCAAGAGGCTCTTTAGTTCCTCTTCGCTTTCTGCCATAAGGGTGGTGTCATCTGCATATCTGAGGTTATTGATATTTCTCCCGGCAATCTTGATTCCAGCTTGTGCTTCTTGCAGCCCAGCATTTCACATGATGTACTCTGCATATAAGTTAAATAAACAGAGTGACAATATACAGACTTGACATACTCCTTTCCCAATTTTGAACCAGTCCATTGTTCCATGCCTGGTTCTAACTGTTGCTTTTTGACCTGCATACAGGTTTTGTCGGAGACAGGTAAGGTGGTCTGGTATTCCCATCTCTTTAAGGATTTTCCACAGTTTGTTGTGAGCCACATAGTCAAAAGCTTTAGCACAGTCATGAAGCGGAAGTAGGTGTTTTTCTGGAATTCTCTTGCTTTTTCTATGATCCAGTGGATGTTGGCAATTTGATCTCTCGTTCCTCTGCCTTTTCTAAATCCAGCTTGAACATATGGAGGTTCTCGGTTCATGTACTGTTGAAGCTTAGCTTGGAGAATTTTGGCATTACTTTGCTAGCTTGTACATAGTTTGAACATGCTTCGGCACTGCCTGTCTTTGGGATTGGAACGAAACCTTACCTTTTCCAGTCCTGTGGCCACTGCTGAGTTTTTCAAATTTGCTGGCATATTGAATGCAGCACTTTCACAGCATCATCTTTTAGGATTTGAAATAGCTCAGCTGGAATTCCATCACTTCCATAGGCTTTGTTTCTAGTGATGCTTCCTAAGGCCCACCTGACTTCACACTCCAATATGGTTGCTTAGGGTTGGGGAAATTGAGAGGCTGCGGAGTGACTGCTGATGGGTACAGAGCTCCCTTTTGGGATGATGAAATGCTCTGAAATTAGACAGTGGTGATGAGTGCACAACCTTGTGAGTGTTCTAACAACCACTGACATGTACCTTCTTATTAAGTGGTGCATTTCATGGGATATGAATTGTATTTCAATAAGCAACACAGAACTTCTTCTCCCAGAATACTTGTGTTGATTAAAAAAATAAATATCACCATTAACCTAAAGACTTCCTGCTTTTTAACTAATGTTTTGGAAACATTCTTTCAGATTGTTTGCCTAGTCCTGGACAGTTTGGAAGCTTATCTTATTTGATTTATTCTTGTGCAAGCTAATATAATGTTTTACTGATGTCTTAACTTTGGATATCTTTGGAGTCCTTCAAGCAAGACAAATCTATACCCCTTTCATGAAGGGGGCACATATGTCTTTCTCCAGAGAAAAGAGATTTGGACTTTGAACACTCGGCTCCCAAAGTGAAACAAAGCTACCGTGGTGGCAAGGGAGGCAGGTCTCTCAGCCTTGGTCTGTCTTGTTCTGACACTTGGAGGATAGTGTCAGATCTAATGCTTCAGAGAGGCAGATTTTAAATCAATACAAAGGACTTCTCTGGTGGCACAGTGGATAAGAATCCACCTGTCAATTCATGGAACATGGGTTTGATCCCTGGTCGGGGAAGATTCCCCATGCTGTAGAGCAATTAAGCCCATGCACCACAGCTACTGAGCCTGTGTGCTGCAACTGCTGAAGCCTGCATGCCTCGATCCTGTGCTCCACAACAGGAGAAGCCTCCATAATGAGAAGGCCTCGCACCACAACAGAGTAACCCTGCTCCCTGCAACTAGAGAAAGCCTATGCAAAAAGCAGCAAAGAACCAGCATATAAAAAAATAATAAATGAAAGCATTTTAAATAAATCAATACAAGAACAAACTTTCTAACAGTTAGAGCTAGTTGAGTTTCAAGTGGGTTCCCTGTTGTCTCTTAGACTGTGGAGATGAGTTGTGCTTAAAAGGGGATGGGACAGACTGACTCTCAAGTTCATGTTAACTCTGAGAGGTGGTGATTCTGTTGATATTCCATTGCTGTACTGCTCCAGCTGTCATAGCAAGGACTCTTTATTTGTTGAACTAATCAGTTGTATATTTGGAAATAGTATAGAAATGATGGAAAGGAAAGCAGGGGGAAAAAAGTTCCAGGGTCTCATGCTTGTTGTTTCTTTGATGTTCAGGGAGAATAATTGATTCTAAAGCCAGAACTCAGAACACAAGACAGGGAGCCAGAAGGTCTGGATTCTAGACGGACCTGCCACCTACCCAATTAACTAGGTAACTTTCTGCAGATCGTCTACCCTCTCCCAGTCTTGTTTATTTGTAAAACACAATGTTGGGTTTGGATGACCTGGAAGGACTGTTTGGCTCTGAAAAATTCTAAAAATTTTCTGAGTAAGTCCTTCTTTTCATAACAAGTCTTAACATCTGCTTTTTCCTTGCCTCTGGTTGGCTTTTATCTGTTTTTAATGTCTTCTTTTGCAAGGAAGGCTTGCTGTGTGCATGCCCACCACCTTCTTGCCAATCTTGACCTTCTTCCCTGATCTTAGGCCCTTCTTTATTCAGTGGATTCCTGTCAGTCCCGTCTTAATGCTGAACACTGTCTTGACTTCTGCTGTGGTTGGGCTGTCTTTTGTTACCTCATTAATCACTTTGCTTCAGTCTTTCATGTCTGAACAAACATCTTTTGTTTCGTGTGTCTCCTGTTTTTCCATTAGCAATTTAGGAGATCGGCATAATATAAAGGAAGAATTCTTGAAACCAGAGACTTAAAGTTATTTCACCAGACTGACAGAGCTGATGGTGGCCCTGGGCCTTAGTTTTCCAGTTTATAGAATGGAGCTAATAATATCTAAGAAAGCCTTCCTCAGTGAGCAAAGGAATAGAGGAAAACAATAGAATGGGAAAGACTAGAGAGCTCTTCAAGAAAATTAGAGATACCAAGGAAACATTTTTGGGCTCCAAAATCACTGCAGATGGTGATTGCAGCCATGAAATTAAAAGACGCTTACTCCTTGGAGCCAAAGCGAAAACAATACCCAGTTGTGGATGTGACTGGTGATAGAAGCAAGGTCCGATGCTGTAAAGAGCAATATTGCATAGGAACCTGGAATGTCAGGTCCATGAATCAAGGCAAATTGGAAGTGGTCAAACGAGATGGCAAGAGTGAACGTCGACATTCTAGGAATCAGCAAACTAAAATGGACTGGAATGGGTGAATTTAACTCAGATGAACATTATATCTACTACTGCGGGCAGGAATCCCTCAGAAGAAATGGAGTGGCCATCGTGGTCAACAAAAGAGTCTGAAATGCAGTACTTGGATGTGATCTCAAAAACGACAGAATGATCTCTGTTCATTTCCAAGGCAAACCATTCAATATCATAGTAATCCAAATCTATGCCCCAACCAGTAATGCTGAAAAAGATGAAGTTGAATGGTTCTATGAAGACCTACAAGACCTTTTAGAACTAAAACCCAAAAAATGTGTCCTTTTCATTATAGGGGACTGGAATGCAAAAGTAGGAAGTCAAGAAACACCTGGAGTAACAGGCAAATTTGGCCTTGGAATACGGAATGAAGCAGGGCAAAGACTAATAGAGTTCTGCCAAGAAAATGCACTGGTCATAGCAAACACCCTCTTCCAACAACACAAGAGAAGACTCTACACATGGACATTACCAGATGGTCAACACCGAAATCAGATTGATTATATTCTTTGCAGCCAAAGATGGAGAAGCTCTATACAGTCAACAAAAACAAGACCAGGAGCTGACTGTGGCTCAGATCATGAACTCCTTATTGCCAAAATCAGATTTAAATTGAAGAAAGTAGCGAAAACCACTAGACCATTCAGATATGACTTAGATCAAATCCCTTATGATTATACAGTGGAAGTGAGAAATAGATTTAAGGGCCTAGATCTGATAGATCGAGTGCCTGATGAACTATGGATGGAGGTTCGTGACATTGTACCAGAGGCAGGGATCAAGACCATCCCCATGGAAAAGAAATGCAAAAAAGCAAAATGGCTGTCTGGGGAGGCCTTACAAATAGCTGTGAAAAGAAGAGAAGTGAAAAGCAAAGGAGAAAAGGAAAGATATAAGCATCTGAATGCAGAGTTCTAAAGAATAGCAAGAAGAGATAAGAAAGCCTTCCTCAGCGATCAATGCAAAGAAATCGAGGAAAACAACAGTATGGGAAAGGCTAGAGATCTCTTCAAGAAAATTAGAGATACCAAGGGAACATTTCATGCAAAGATGGGCTCGATAAAGGACAGAAATGGTAGGGACCTAACAGAAGCAGAAGATATTAAGAAGAGGTGGCAAGAATACACAGAAGAACTGTACAAAAAAGATCTTCATGACTCAGATAATCACGATGATGTGATCACTCACCTAGAACCAGACATCCTGGAATGTGAAGTCAAGTGGGCCTTAGAAAGCAACACCACGAACAAAGCTAGTGGAGGTGATGGAATTCCAGTTGAGCTATTCCAAATCCTGAAAGATGATGCTGTGAAAGTGCTGCACTCAATATGCCAGCAAATTTGGAAAACTCAGCAGTGGCCACAGGACTGGAAAAGGTCAGTTTTCATTCCAATCCCAAAGAAAGGCAATGCCAAAGAATGCTCAAACTACTGCACAATTGCACTCATCTCACATGCTAGTAAAGTAATGCTCAAAATTCTCCAAGCCAGGCTTCAGTAATATGTGAACCATGAACTTCCTGATGTTCAAGCTGGTTTTAGAAAAGGCAGAGGAACCAGAGATGAAATTGCCAACATCTGGTGGATCATGGAAAAAGCAAGAGAGTTCCAGAAAAACATCTATTTCTGCTTTATTGACTATGCCAAAGCCTTTGACTGTGTGGATCACAAGAAACGGTGGAAAATTCTGAAAGAGATGGGAATAGCAGACCACCTGACCTGCCTCTTGAGAAATTTGTATGCAGGTCAGGAAGCAACAGTTAGAACTGGACATGGAACAACAGACTGGTTCCAAATAGGAAAAGGAGTACGTCAAGGCTGTATATTGTCACTCTGCTTATTTAACTTATATGCAGAGTACATCATGAGAAATGCTGGGCTGGAAGAAGCACAAGCTGGAATCAAGATTGCCGGGAGAAATATCAATAACCTCAGATACGCAGATGACACCACCCTTATGGCAGAAAGTGAAGAGGAACTAAAGAGCCTCTTGATGAAGGTGAAAGAGGAGAGTGAAAAAGTTGGCTTAAAACTCAACATTCAGAAAACGAAGATCATGGCATCTGGTCCCATCACTTCGTGGGAAATAGATGGGGAAACAGTGGAAACAGTGTCAGACTTTATTTTTGGGGGCTCCAAAATCACTGCAGATGGTGACTGCAACCATGAAATTAAAAGACGCTCACTCCTTGGAAGAAAACTTATGACCAACCTAGATAGCATATTGAAAAGCAGAGACATTACTTTGCCAACAAAGGTCTGTCTAGTCAAGGCTATGGTTTTTCCTGTGGTCATGTATGGATGTGAGAGTTGGACTGTGAAGAAGGCTGAGCGTGGAAGAATTGATGCTTTTGAACTGTGGTGTTGGAGAAGACTCTTGAGAGTCCCTTGGACTGCAAGGAGATCCAACCAGTCCATTCTGAAGGAGATCAGCCCTGGGATTTCTTTGGAAGGAAAGATGCTAAAGCTGAAACTCCAGTACTTCGGCCACCTCATGCTAAGAGTTGACTCATTGGAAAAGACTCTGATGCTGGGAGGGATTGGGGGCAGGAGGAGAAGGGGACTAAAGAGGATGAGATGGCTGGATGGCATCACTGACTTGATGGACTTGAGTCTGAGTGAACTCCGGAAGTTGGTGATGGACAGGGAGGCCTGACATGCTGTGATTCATGGGGTCACAAAGAGTCGGACACGACTAAGCGACTGAACTGAACTGAACTGAACTCCTTGGAAGGAAAGTTATGACTAACCTAGATAGCATATTAAAAAGCAGAGACGTTACTTTGCCAATGAAGGTCTGTCTAGTCAAGGCTATGGTTTTTCCAGTGATCATGTATGCAGGTGAGAGTTGGACTGTGAAGAAGGCTGAGTGCCGAGAATTGATGCTTTTGAACTGTGGTGTTGGAGAAGACTCTTGAAAGTCCCTTGGACTGCAAGGAGATCCAGCCAGTCCATCCTAAAGGAGATCAGTCCTGGGTGTTCATTGGAAGGACTGATGCTGAAGCTGAAACTCCAATACTTTGGCCACCTCATGCAAAGAGTTGACTCATTGGAAAGGACCCTGATGCTGGGAGGGATTGGGGGCAGAAGGAGAGGGGGACGACGGAGAATGAGATGGCTGGATGGCATCACCGGCTCGATGGACAGGAGATTGGGTAGACTCTGGGAGTTGATGATGGACAGGGAGGCCTGGCATGCTGCGATTGATGGGGTCGCAAAAAGTCGGACACAACTGAGCGACTGAACTGAACTGACTGAAGGAAACATTTCATGCAGAGATGGGCACAATAAAGGACAGAAACGGTATTGACCTAACAGAAGCAGAAGATATTAAGCAGAAGTGGCAAGAATACACAGAAGAACTGTACAAAAAAGATCTTCGCAACCCAAATAATCACAATGGTATGATCACTCACCTAGAACCAGACATCCTGGAATGTGAAGTCAAGTGGGCCTTAGGAAGCATCACTATGAACAAAGCTAGGGGAAGTGATGGAATTCCAGTTGAGCTATTTCAAATCCTAAAAGATGATGCTGTGAAAGTGCTACACTCAATATGCCAGCAAATTTGGAAAACTCAGCCATGACCATAGGACTGGGAAAGGTCAGTTTTCATTCCAATCCCAAGGAAAGGCAATGCCAAAGAATGCTCAAACTACTGCACAGTTGCACTCATCTCACGCTAGCAAAGTAATGGTCAAAATTATGCAAGCCAGGCTTCAACAGTATGTGAACTGTGAACTTCAGATGTTCAAGCTGGATTTAGAAAAGGCAAAGGAACCAAAGATCAGATTGCTCATATCTGTTGGATCATCAAAAAAATCAAGAGAGTTCCAAAAAAACATCTATTTCTGCTTTATTGACTATGCCAAAGCCTTTGAATGTGTGGATCACCACAAACTATGGAGAATTCTGGAAGAGATGGGAATAGCAGACCACCTGACCTGCCTCTTGAGAAATCTGTATGCATGTCAGGAAGCAACAGTTAGAACTGGACATGGAACAACAGACTGGTTCCAAATCTGGAAAGGAATACATTAAGGCTGTATATTGTCACCCTGCTTATTTAACTTATTTGCAGATTACATCATGAGAAATGCTGGGCTGGAGGAAGCACAAACTGGAATCACAAGCACAAGCTGGAAGCACAAGCTGAATATTGCTGGGAGAAATATCAATAACCTCAGATATGCAGATGACACCACCCTTATGGCAAAAAGTGAAGAACAACTAAAGAGCCTCTTGATGAAAGTGAAAAAGTTGGCTTAAAGCTCAACATTCAGAAAACTAAGATCATGACATCCAGTCCCATCTCTTCATGGCAAATAGATGGGGAAACAGTGGAAACAGTGAGAGACTATTTTTGGGGGTCTCTAAAATCACTGCATATGGTGACTGCAGCTATGAAATTAAAAGACACTCCTTGGAAGAAAAGTTATGACCAATCTAGACAGAATATTAAAAAGCAGAGACATTACTTTGCCAACGAAGATTCCTCTAGTCAAGGCTATGATTTTCCCAGTAGTCATGTATGGATGTGATCGTTGGACTATAAAGAAAGCTGAACGCCAGAGAACTGATGCTTTTGAACTGTGGTGTTGGAGAGAACTCTTGAGAGTCCCTTGGACTGCAAGAAGGTTCAACCAGTCCATCCTAAAGGAGATCAGTCCTGGATGTTCATTGGAGGGACTGATGTTGAAGCTGAAACTCCAATACTTTGGCCACCTGATGCAAAGAACTGACTCATTTGAAAAGACTCTGATGCTGGGAAAGATTGAAGGCGGGAGGAGAAGGGGACGACAGAGGATGACATGGCTGGATGACATCACTGACTTAATGGACAAGAGTTTGAGTGAACTCTGGGAGTTAGTGATAGACAGGGAGGCCTGGCATGTTGGAGTGCATGGGGTTGCAAAGAGTTGGACACGACTTAGTGACTGAACTGAACTGAACTGAATAATATGTATCTCATGGAGTTGGTGTGAGAATTAAATGAGATAAAATATAAAAGCATTTGGAAACAAAAGTGTTTGGTGGTGGTGTTGGTGGACATTAATGAGAAGGTGGTCAGTGCAGGGAGAACTTCTCATCTTCTGTTCCTTCAGGAGTGAAGTTACACAAACACCTGGGACAGAAAGGGAGTGATTACTCTCTCTTTTTTAAAAAAATAGTTATTTGTTTGGCTGCATTGGGTCCTCATTGCATCATGTGGGATCTTTTATAGTGGTCCATGGATTCTCTAGTCGTGGCACGTGGGCTTTTAATTCCCTGACCAGGAATTGAACCCATGTCCCTGACATTGAAGGTGGATTCTTAACCACTGGGCCACCAGGGAAGTCCCAGTGATTATTCTGAGTAATCACTTCCTCTACTCAGTGTCTGAAGATAATTCCACAGAGTGAGTTTTAATCTTGCTGGGGAAATTTTTTTTCTTTCTTTTTCTTTCTTTCTTAAAGATAGAAGAAAAATCAAATAAGTCATTGCCACCGCACCCCCCCCCCCCCCTCCTACTTTGGTCACTACTCTTGGTTGGTCTCAGAAAGACCAATAATCTTGTTATTAGATAATATGCTAATAAAAATGTTAATCTTGTTAGATTATCTCTTTTTAAATAATTTTTTTTGAAGTAAAGTTGAATTACAGTGTTTTGTCAATTACTGCTATACAGCAAAGTGACTCAGTTATATATATACTTTTTTTCGTGTTCTTTCCCATTATGGCTCATCACAGGATATTGGTTATAGTTCCCTGTGCTATATGGTAGGACCTTGTTGTTTAGCCATTCTGTATATACCAGTTTGCATCTGCTAATCCCAAACTCCCAGTGCTACACTCTCCCACCCTCCTCCCTGTTGGCAACCACCAATCTGTTCTCTATGTCCTTGATTTTGTTTGTTTCATAGATAGGTTCACGTGTCATATTTTAGATTCTGCATATATCATATGGTATTTGTCTTTCTGACTTACTACACTTCGTATAATAATCTCTAATTGTATCCATGTCACTGCAAATGGCATTATTTCATTCTTTTTAAATGACTAGGGAGTATTCCACTGTATGTATGTACTACGCATGCGTGCTTGCTAAGTCGCTTTAGTGGTGTCTTGACTCTTTGCGACACTATGAACTGTAGCTCTCCAGGCTTCTCTGTCCATGGGATTCTCCGGGCAAGAATACTGGAGTGGATTGCCTTATCCTTCTCCGGGGGATCTTCCTGACCCAGGGACTGAACTCACGTTTCTTAGATCTCCTGCACTGGTAGACGGGTTCTTCACCACTGGCGCCACCTGGAAAGCCCAATGTATGTACCGTATCCTCTTTGTCCATTCTTTGTCCGTGGGCATTTAGGTTGTTTCGATGTCCATGAATAGTGCTGCTATGAACACAGGAGTGCATGTATCATTTTTATTTATTTATTTTTTTCATGTATCATTTTTAAAAAATATTTATTTATTTAGGCTCTGCTGGGTCTCAGTTGCAGCATGCACATCTTCAATCTTTGTTGCAGCATTTGAGATCTTTGGTTGTGGCATGTGGGATCTGACATGCTCCTCTGCATTGGAAGCTCAGTCTTAGCCACTGGACCACCAGGAAGTCCCTCGTGTATCTTTTTGAATTATGGTTTTGTCTGGATATATGCCCAGAAGTGAAATTGCTGGGTTTATTTTTAGTTTTCTGAGGAACCTCCAAACTGTTCTCCATAGTGGCTGTACCAGTTTACATCCCCACCAGTAGTATAGGAGGGTTCCCTTTCCTCCACACCTTCTCCAGTATTGTTTATAGCCCTTTTGATGATGGCCATTCTAAACAGTGTGAGGTGGCACCTCATTGTAATTTTGATTTGCATTTCTCTAATAAGTAGCAACGCTGAACATCCTTTTATGTGCCTATTTGCCATCTGTATTTCTTCCTTGGAGGAATGTCTCTTAGGTCTTCTGCCTGTTTTTTAATTGGGTTGTTTGTTGTTGTTGTTGTTGTCAAGGATTACCTCTTGATTATCTCTTCTTGGGGATAATTAATTTAAGTTTCCTTCACCTTCCTTCTGCTGCTGATTTTCTAAATCTTTAAGGGGGTCTTTGCTTTCCTCTGTCTCCAGTAGTAATATTCCTTCCAGGTTGGGGTATTAATAGGCCATATGGTTCATAGACACTTTGCTCCCAACCACTTGATAGGAATTCTGGTGGCTTGGTTTTTTGTTTTGTTTTGTTTTTTTAATTTCAACTATAAAAATGTAAGAACCATCTGCTGTTATTTTTTTGTATGTGATCTTGGTAAGTTATTTAGCTACACTGCTCCCATGCAGTTAGCACTGCTCCGCTGAAGGCTTTCATGGCAAAACTGGGTTACTTCATTTTCAGTTGTAATGTATGTGGAGTCTGTGTCCCACCCAGATTCCTTTCATAAATTGCAGCAGCTTTGCATATCCTGCACTTAGGTTTTGGCATTTATATGGCTTCTGTGTTAGCTGGTTAGATGCTTTAATAGTAGTGGTCCATTTGATTGGTTGAAAATGGGTCACATAGTAATTGCTATGGAGCAAACCAAATAGAGTGATGTGATAGAAAGTGATGTCGGGGTCGGGTGCAGTTGCTTTTGTTAGGGCCATGGAAGCCTTCAAAGGAGAATTTGGAGGTGACGTCTGGAAGGTGGTAAAGACAGTCAAATGAAGACCTGTGGTGAGCCCAGTGAAGATCTGCTGTGAGAGAATTCCAGGAAAAAGGAAGAGTTAAGAGCAAAGGCTCAGAGCTGAGGAATAAACAAGGTACAGAAGGAAGTCCAGTGGGCTACACTGTAGTCAGATGGAGGAGAGTGCAGGGAGCTAAGGGTGGAGAGGGTCTAGTCTAACAGGAACCATTGGGGAGTTTTAAGGGAGATGGGGTCATTTGGTTTATCGATCTCAAAAGCTCACTCTAACTGCTAAGTGAACACTGGATTGTTTGGAGCAAGAATGGAGGCAGGGAGACCAGTCAGGAGACTAAAGCTGTGGTCTTGATGAGAAATGATAATGGCATGAACTGGGGTTGTGTGGTGCAGATGGTGAGAAGTGATAGAATTTGGGTTTTATTTTGGATATGGACTCTATGGGACATAATAAATGATTTTGACTTGAGTACTAGGTGATTAGTGGTGCAATTCTTATTCAGATACAGAGGGCTTGATGGTTCTTTTTTTGGCCAGTTAAGCTTGAGATGGCTAATGGACATCAAGTGGAAATGTCCAGCAGGTGACTGGGTGTATGAATCTGGAGCTTGGGCGAGATTTGAAGGCTGACATGTTCATTTGAAGTATAGAGAAAAGGCTGAGGTCTTGGGCCAGACACACTGTCGCTTGGAAGTCTGGAAGAGATGTCAGGAAAGGACATGGACAGAGTAGCCAGAGAAGTCTCAGAGGACCATGAGCTAAATAGATGCCCGGAAAGGAAAGTGTCTCTGGAAGGAGTAAATGGCAACCTAGTCATTCAGGTTCAAATGTTAGCACTCAGCACCCATATTAAAATGTAAATCCAAAAATTTATTCTGCAGCTGCAAACAGTGACAGCTGAAGCAGGCTGGGCCCACTGCCTGCCCACTGAAACCCTCAGCTATAGTGGGAGACTCTGAAACAGGGAGACTCCCTCAGAAACAGGGAGACTCTGGTTTCCTAGGGGTCTTTGCTGCAGTCTCAACCAGGATTTGTGAGATTTTCATTCCCTTACTAAAACAGCAGTGATGAGTTGGTTGTTATTGTTGCTTAAATGTATGCAGCTGTATACAGCTGGTACACTGTGCCATAAATCAGTTCTTGAAAATAATCAGTAACAAAATTCTAATCCAGATTCTAGTGCCTTGACTTTAAGGTTCACCTAAAATAAAAGGCTATGACCAACTCAGTGCATGAAAAGACACATAGAAATGCTTACAATTTTAACTAATTTATGCTCTGATCCTGACAAGATAAGTTTAATAACAAATCATTTTCTAAATTTTATCTTTTCTCAAAGGCAGTTTCTGTTTGGGAATTAACTTTTGCTTATGGAAAATCATTGTATTATATGTTTGTCACTTGATAAATGTGATATTATTGAAATGAGGAGTTAGAGATTTTTTGCTTTCTACCTCTCTTAAAGTGAAAGCATAACATACCCAACCAACATTTTAAAGGGCAAACTCGGGGAGTCCTAGTTTTGTACCATAAGCTATAATAGATCTCTTTCCCTGCTGTGTCAAGTGCATTTTCTGTAAAACCTAAAACCGAATCATGCTGTAAACAAGCCAGTTTATTTGGGTGACTTTCATTAAGTTTGGAGGAATAATGGATTTGCTTTAAATTAAGCAGAGCTGCATTTTCTTTCCAGAAGGTTTAGTGGATGACACAAACTTAGGCAAACTCTGTAAATGTTTATTCAAACCTTTTACCCTGCTGACATTCAGTTGGATTTAACAAATAGGTGAATCTAGTAAGAATGTGGTGGGCTGATCACTGGCTATCGATTGTCGTGAGGAATATTCTCTTGATTATTAAGCCAAATACTGGGTTCACTGATTGAATGAGACTCGCTGGGAACAAAGCATCAGGAAATAATCCCTTTGCATAATTTTAACATGGCTCTGCTCTTTGTGAAATGCAAACTTTGATGGTACCTCCAAATTCTCCATTTTTTCCCTAAGACTCGGCTGGAAGTAGCTTGTCTACCTGGTTGGCACGGTCTCGTTTTTTAAAGGCTGAAGTGCAAGCACGGCCGTAACACACAGGGCCTCACTGGTGTGTGGCTTTCCCAGTCGTAAAGGAGTGAGAGAAACGTTAAGCCAGTCTGACACTTGTGTGCTTCCTTTTGTGTGAAGGTTATAGGATGTAACAAGCCGTGTCCTTGGATCCCCCATGAGCGGTTATCTTTTTGAGGGATCAGACTGGCTGTGGGTGGTTCCTGGCATCCAGAGCCACGTGTGGAGGTGCGGGCTGAGAGTGCAGGAGGCTCTGGGCTCTCTCCTTCTCTCTCCTCGCTGCTCCTGTCCTTGCTGCCGCACGTACTTGGGGAAAATGAAGGTGAAGGGCTGCCTGGGTGGAGCAGGCTGTGGGAAGGGAGATGTTGGTGGGTAAAGTGTTGTGATGGGGGTTCTCTGGGGAAAAGGCCCTGTCTGTCCTCCTCCTGCCTTCCCAGGGCGCAGTGCCTGGCACAGAAACTTCCAGTAGTTGCCTGCTGAATGCTGAGAGGCAGAGAATCAGGGCTTAGGGCTTACGTAGCAGCACCGCAGACCTCTTCCCTTCCCTCTGACCCTTCTCAGTTGCACACAGCCCAGCACCGTGGGGCCACATCCCAGACCCACACCTGGAGAACTCACGTGACTTTCTTTATAGTGTGTGTGTCAGTAGCACTCGGTCGTGTCCAACTCTGTGACCCCATGGACTGTAGCCCTCTAGGCTCCTCTGTCCATGGCATTCTCCAGGCAAGAATACTGGAGTGGGGAGCCATTTCCTTCTCCGAGGGGAATCTTCCCAACCCAGGGATCGAACCTGGGTCTCCTGCATTGGCAGGTGGATTCTTTACCATCTGAGCCACTAGGGAAGCCCTTACTTTATAGATGCCCCCCCTTTTCTCCAAAGCATCTACACAGTTAAGGTACCACCTGTGCATGTGAAGAAAACACTAGAATAATCTGGGACAGAGAACAATAATATCTGGCTATTAAGAGCAGCTTCTTAAATCTGATTGTGGCATCTTTCTAGTGAATAAAATCCAAGTGCATTACAACCCTGGCTAGCTACCTGGCATGCACTGGCTCCCCATTGCCTTTCCATCTCCTCTTGTCCACCCTCTAGGTCAGGGGACCCCAACCTCTGGGATTTAATGCCTGATGATCTGAAATTAAGCTGATGTAATAATAATAGAATGTACAATAAATGTAATACATTTGACTCATCCCCAAACCATCCCTCCTTGGTCCATGGAAAAACCGTCTTACACAAAACCAGTCCCTGGTGCCAAAAAAGGTGGAGACCACTGCGCTGGTTCCTTGAGCCCCCAGGCCCCTTGCTGTCTGCTCCACCCTTTGCCTCGATTAGTCTTCAGATGTCTCAGCCTTCCTGATCCTTTAAAGATCCACTTAACCGGTACTGCTTCACAGAGGTCTTCTTTGGCCCTCATGTCCCTTCTGTCCCATTAATTTATACCCCGGCATTTTGCATTTTCCTGGGTGTTTGTTTTCTTGCTTATTAGCTATCTGTCATGCTTGATTGATGCTCTCCAGGAAGGACTGTTTTCTGATTTGGTTAGCATCTAGTCTATGCCTGGCTCAGAAGAAGCTCTCCATAACTAAATATTTATTTAAATAAATGAATGAATGTGTCAACCCATCTTTCATCAGAAAAAGTGCTTCAAGTAAAAAAAAAAATGTTTTTCTTTCTCCTCTCCAATCTCAATATACAGTATACATACACACAATGAAGGTGTCGTTCATGCTGTAAAATTTCCCTCATCTTGGTAAGGAATTGCCTTGACAAGTAGCATTGGTGATTTAATGCTTATGGTGCTAATATTAGTAGTGCTTTTTATTCATGAATGTCTAATGTGTTTTTTTCCACCTCTCTTTTTCTTTTGTCTTTCTTTTTTAGCAAGGCAAGCCGTATGTCTTCGACAGAGTGTTGCCTCCCAGCACGACTCAAGAGCAGGTTTACAATGCGTGTGCAAAGCAAATTGTCAAAGGTAAGTGCTATTTCTTTATTTTCTCCTGGGCCTTTCAGAATAATTGAAAATGTTAAGTGGTATTTGCAGCCTAGAAATCAATGTACCTTGACCGTAAGCAGAGGCCTGCTAATTGGAAACACTGAATTATAGCAAGCTCTGGCCCTGATTTGCTATGATGTCAGGATTTAACTCCTCGATACCTCCTTTCCAAAGAGATTTCTTTATTTCTTTTGCCACCTTTTGGGCAGAGTTATTCTGTCACTTAGAAGCTTAAAAGCAGGGTAAGATATAGTCACACTATTTTTGTAATGGCTTTAAAATATTGCTGAAGCTATAGTACCTCCTCAGGAGAAAAACATCTATTCTGATGCTCCAGTTGTATATTTTTTGGTTGATCTATTTTGTGCATCTGTCTCTTCAGAAAGAAAATTTATTTTTTTTTACTTTTAATTTTATTGGAGTATAATTGATTTGTAATATTGTGTTAGTTTCAGGTGTACAGTAAAGTGATCTGTTATTTGTATGCATATTTGCATTCTTTTTAAGCTTCTTTTCCCATCTAGGCCATTACAGAGCTTGGAGTTGAGTTCCCTGTGCTATACAATAGGTCTTTATTAGTTTTTTTCTATATAGTAGTGTGTATGAGTCAGTAGAAATGGTTTCTGAAAGTATAGTCTTCAGAAAGAAGCTTTAAATGTGGAAAATTCTTGGGCATCAAGGAATTTTCTGCAGCATCCTAAGATCACACATTACCTTGCTGGTTAGTAAGTTGTTCTTACTACTCAGCATTCCTTAATAATACTTTCATCTAACCCACTTTCTGTCTTCCCACCCAGACCCTGACATTTGTTCTTCCACGTAGGTAGCCTAAAGCGTGAATTTGTGTCTTAGAGATCAATTCTTTTTTTCTGGGACTGGCCTCGGCCCTGAAGGATTCGTGTCAAAATAACAGCAGGGAGCCAAGCAATTTATACGTTTCTCTGCCTTGCCCTTTCAAATCAGGGGCAGGACAGAGCTTGCCCTTGGGGAGCTCGCCATCTGGACAGAGCTGACAGAGCTGAAGGGGCATCTCCTGCTCCTTTGCTTTTCATCACTGAATCCTTCCTTTCAGATTTGAATGCTGCAGTAATGGTGTTTTCAAATGTCTTGATGCTGCCACTTTGATAGGTAGCGCTAGATTTAAAGAGTGAAAAGTGAAAAAACAAAACCCAAAACACCTTGTCCTATTAGATCTGCTTGTTTTTAGAAGGTGAGCTGACTAACCTAACTATTTGAAAGGCATGAAAATCAGCCCTGGTTACATCTGTTAGATTCATTCTGACCTTGGACACCTGCGTGGGAGACGCCTGTCAGTATGTACCATCTCTTGCTGAGGTGTATGGTTATTTATGTTCTTGTTGCAGACATCAATTCAATTAGAAAGTCTTTACCGTAAGATTATTACAGAAAATTGAAGAGAAAAAAGTATGCCAGAATGTGAGATTTTTTTTGAATTAATAGTTTGGGCTTATATCTGTGGTAATTTTTGTCTTCTTTCTACTTCTACTCTTTTGCTTCCTTGTCTAAACATATTTGCTCTTTCTGGAGTATATAGTTTTGCTCCTAGGCAGCCCCCCTTCCCCTCTATTATCAGTCTCTTTTATATTTTTATTAAAGTAATCACATACAAGCCAGAATTCGTTCTTTTTCTCTCCTCCTTCATTATCAGAACCAAATAGTATTTACTGCTTGCTGTGCTAAGCACGAGGGCTATTTAAATACACACCCACCCTCTCTAAGTTGACATCGTAATTAGAGATGGATGCACTCCATTTGTAAAAAATCCTGTGATTAACAAATAATGCTAATAACCCTGAAGTTTTTATTTACTAGATAAGTTTGGGTCCCTTTCAGTGTTTGGGTTTTTTTATAATATGAAACGTCAGAAATGGACAGTCCCTAGGTGTGGGGGGCGGTTCTTGTGGACTTCCTAACTGTGGATAACTTGAGTCCCCAATAGACAGTGAGTCACAAAGAAAACCATCGAAAATAAAATCAGGCTCTGACATGATATAGTACACAGACATTTCTTGGGCACCATAAATATAGCATCAACATGCTCATTTTGTAGCAATAAAGAGTGTCTTATTCTCCCTTAAAAGGAAATTATTAGGGGCATAATGGAGACCAAATTTAACTTTTTTTTTTTTGGTATCCACTGAAGCTGCCATGAGGGGAAGTGGCCGTGTATTTCTGTGTCAGCAAGATAAAATGTAGGTATAAAAGAAAGAACTGCTTGGCATAGATTACTCAGGTACAGCTGAGGTTTCTCTGGCCATGATAAACCTTGTTTACATCAGGAATGGAAGGTGGTACAATGGGAATCTTTTTTTCTAGAGGCCAAGATTTGAACAAATGACTTCTAAAAGTCCCTTAAGCCTCTGCAATTCATGGTGATATAGTAGATTGGTGAGCTTTCCTTTCAAGTCTATCTAAACCCATAAATGATTTTGAGATCAGAGAGACTCCTTTTAACTGGACAGCTTTATTCTCTCTTGGTCCTTGCATTCCCTTCAACTTCACTGGGTTTAAAAAAATATATTTTGAACATTTGATTGTAGCGTCCTGGCATCTCCTACGCTCCCATCTTTGCCTGGTGTGTGTTTTTCAAAATGTCATCTGAAAGAGTGTAGAATTCTCTCCATTTCTTCTAGAAGAGGTGATAGGGTTTGTGGGTACCAGCATGGTAAATAGGAAGGTTCCTATGGATGCCCTAGGATTTAAAAACTGGTCACTGGGCACTGTTACTGAAGTAATCGGAGAAACTGTTTCCCCATGTACAGAAGCCTCCCCTGGCATTTGCCTTCCAGATTAACTGGATGTAGATCCTCCAGTGCTGGAGAAGACGGTTTCTTGTTTTCCAGTTCTAATTTCTTTAAACTGCATCCATTTGATTGTTTCTTTCATTCGTGTTTTGATGTGAGTATACTAGGTATTTGCCATATGGTTAAGTATTGCTAAGGACTGAAGTCACTAAGACACCTAAGACTCTGCAGAAATCTTTGAGTATAGAGAAGGAGCAGATGCTTGCGTAGTTATTATACATGTGGAGATTATGTGCTTTAAGATGCGTGTGTGCAAAATGCTATGGGAGCACAGAAGAAAGTCACTTGATACTGTTGATTTTGGTGAGTGGGGAGGAGGATTGGAGAATTGAGGAAGGCTTCTTGGAAAGGTTGGGATCTGAGGAGCATAGAATATGCGGGGCTGTACAAGCAGAAGGAACAGCAAAAAACCAAAGCCTAAAGCTTAGGGTGCAGAGTGATAAGCCCTAAAAAGTTAGGCTGGGGACTTCCCTGGTGGTTCAGTGGCTGAGACTCCACTCTCCCAATGTAGGGGGTCCAGGTTTGATCCCTGGTCAGGGAACTAGGTCCCACATGCCACAACTAAGAGTTCACATGCTGCAAATAAAAATCCCAAGTGCTCCAATGAAGACCCAAATAAACAATTAATAAATAGAAATAAATATTAAACAGTTAGGCAGGACCAGAGTTGGATAGAAATTGATGGACTTTATCCTGTAGGTGATGTGGACCCACTGAAGAGTTGTGGAATTTTTTCTTTTTTTGGCCTTGTTACAAAGCATGTGGGATCAGAGTTCCTTAACCAGGGATTGAACCCGTAGCTCCTGCAGTGGAAGTACAGAGTCTTAACCACTGGACCTTCAGAGAAGTCCCCAATGGAGAATTTTAAGCTCAGGGATATTATCAGATCAATTTTATTATTCTATTATATATGACTTTTAAGAAGAATTACATTTATTTTGCCGCTGTTATCTGTCAGGTACCCTCTATGCATTCTACATATGTTACTGCATTTTAAATCTTTACGACTTTATAAGGTGTGTGAGTATTATTATTCCCATTGTACTAAAGAGGAAATTGAGGTGAAGTAACTTGACCAGGTAGTTTAGGGACTAGTGAGGCCGTGCCTTGAACCTGAGTTTGTCTGACTTGAATTTTTCTGGACTATCCTGCCCCCACTTGTCTTGTGGGCCCGTAATGAGCATTTGGTAATTATTTTATGAGTTATTCCTTTTCCACCAGGCCATATGGACTACCTTGCAGAAAGGCAGGGGTAGGAACGGGAGTAGAGAAGGGAAAAAGGGAAAAAACAGAGACTGGGTTCCCAGGGCTGCTGGGTGACCCTGGCTGCTGCCAATGAGGAGGCACGCTTCCATTCTGAAGATGCAGCATGCCCTTGCCTGGGCACAGTGGCGTGGGTGCCCCCAGCTTGGCAGGCCCAGCATCCTGGCTGGCTGTTGGTGTTTGGTAGGATGGTCTCTGCAATCTCTGGGCACAGCCTGCTTGAGTAGTGTGGTTGGCTGGCGAGAGCCTTAGGAGTCCAAGCCAGGGGTGGCTTGTTAGCCACTATTGCCAGAGGCTTTGGTGCTACTTGTGTTTCCCTGGTAGCTCAGACAGTAAAGAACCTGCTTGCCAGTGCAGGAGACTTAAGAGATGTGGGTTCAATCTCTGGGTCGGGAAGATCCCCTGGAGGGAGGGCATGGCAACTCACTCCAGTATTCTTGCCTGGAGAATTCCATGGACAGAGGAGCCTGGCGCGCTGCAGTCCATGGGGTTGCAAAAGAGCTGGACACGACTAGGCAACTAAACAACGGCAACAGCTGGAGCCACTCTTGGGCCACTGTTTCACAAGGAGAGATGACAGGAGGCCACGACAGCCTCCCCACGTGCCCCGATGTGTAGCTGTGATTCTGTCCTCCCCGAATTCTTACCTGCCACTCAATGGAACTAACTCTTCTGCTTCAGCAAGACCTAGACTCAGAACTGGTAAAGCCTAGGGAGGGCAGCTCGACTCTGAGGCCACACCAGGAGGCACAGAGTATTTTCAAGGACCCCACTCCCCTCTGCTTTCCTCCCGGGAGATGACAGGACTCTTCCCGCGCGCTATGGGCTCTCTTCTGGGTTTGCTTGGCTGCTGGATGGACGTGTGCTGTATGGGGCCCCGCTAGCCCTGTGGTGTGAGCTGAGGTCACATCACGCCAGTCCCTGTCACAAAGAAAGGTTCTGTCCAGCTGGGCTGGTCTCTGGCTTTGTGGCTGGTGTACAGAAACAGTCATCCTGTTATGACAGAGACCCTGAAACAAATGCTTTCCTTGGGCCCAGGACCTGGCCTTCAGCGTGATGAAAGTGCCTCTCTGTGGGCTCTTTCTGCAGAGGCGGGCGGGTGGTGATGTGGCTCAGTGGCAGCAAGCACAGGCCTGTTCCCCTCATCTTTCTGTCCTTGGCGGGTGTCCTCCATCTCCCCGCATTTGTGGTCCAGCCTCATGTGCATTTTGGTGCTGTGCCCCGCTCTCCATGTGTCTTCTCCCCTCATAAGCAAATGTGGATGCAACAACAAGCAAGCCCCCCAAACCCAGAGTTTGGAAGGAAATAGAGGACACCAGGTTAGAAGAGCTTCTTGTTTTCTTTTTAAATCACCTTCTGATTCAGAATCCAGTTGATAGAGGGTGACATCAGCCCTCTTCAACCTTGAACACCGAGATAGGTTCTCCAACAATGAATTAATTGTTACATGATTCTGAACACTTAAGGCTAAGTGGAGTTTGTCCTAATGGTGTTTTGTGTGTTCTCCTTTTCTTTAAAAAAAATAAATAAATAAAAAGCAATTGCCCACAGTGTTGCCATAGCAGCAACAAAGAATCAGGGATTCTCCAAGAGTCTCACGTGCCCTTAGCTCCCTACCCTAAACAAGCGATGCTGTCCACGAGCATTATGTGTTTGCATGTATGTGTCCCAGCCCTTAGCCTGAGGGAGTCTGGTGAGCAGTGTGGCTCCCTAGGATTTAGTGAGGGTGGATTAGATGGGGGGACTGGGGATGTCTGTGGGGCACAATTCCAGAGCCCTCGCCCTCTCACTTCCTGGCAGAGGAAGAAGTACTGGGTTTTCCGCTGTCAGCAGAGCTGGACTCTGAGCTGAGGTTTCTTCCGGGGGGCAGCTGCTCAGGGCCCCCTCTGTGCAGGTGGGCGTGTGGGGTGGCCAGTGGCTCTGAGGAGGAGCAGAGGGACTGGACCTTGGCCTTGGCTCCCTTCCTCCTGTCCTAATGCCTGAGCTAATGGGTCCCAGGGTGCTTCCTCCACAGGGACTTAAAATAAGGAAGCCCTTTCAGGGTGGGGGGAGAGGTTTAATTTCTAATCAGTTAGGAGCTTAGGTGCTGTGATTGTGGCTGGCATTGAAATTGTCTGGAGGTGTTTGTGCCGTGAACATACAAAATGTTCAAACATCCAAGGATGGAGACCTCTTTCTTTCTTCAAGTCCCTCAAAGCATGTCATTTGTGGTTGTGTAGAAGCTCCCACTCCGACTACTGTTTTCTACTAGAGAAACCTTTTCTCTGAGCAGGTTGGCATTTTCAAGAAGACTGAAGCTTGAACCTCCAGCCCTTACATTGTAGTCTTCAAGCTTTTGCTTCCCCTGTTACCAGGGAAACCATTACCAGAAGTCAGATATGTGTGAACATTTTTTCTCTCTCAATATAGCTTGACACAAACTCTTGAGAGCTGCTATGATTAAAAAAAAAAAAAAATCCTGCCATTTAATTTTTCTTTTTTTTTAGCTTCTCGAGGGAAAATCCCAGTTTCTTTTCTGATCCCAGTTTACACTCCAAAGCCTCAGATCAGTAAACATGTATTAAAAAAAATTTTTTTTAGGAGACTCAACAAAATAGCAAAAACTAACCACCATCATAAAACTGAGGGAGACCAAAAAAGCAAACAAACCAACCTAATCAGGGCCTGAAATAGACGGAGTTGCTTACCTGGCTTGATTTTTTTTTTTCTTTGTATATGGCCTTGGAGAGGACACCCTCTTATAGGGCTCCTCTCCCCACCCCTCTGTGCTTTTAGGAGTGAGAACTTCCTCCCTTATGTAAAGGTAGGGGGTCAGGGATATTAATCATGCATCATCCCGCTTGTCCGTGCTGTTTATGTGGGTGAAGCAGATCGAGGGAAATGAGCACTAAATATATTTTAATCACCTCTGCCGCTTTGAAAGAATTCCCACAGATAATTGCCAGCTCATAGCAACGTCTGTCCGACTGTCCACACGCCACCCCCCGCCCCCAAATCGTCTCTGTGTGATGGAAGCAGCCTACAGCGTGTGGGGTCAGCACAGTCTGCTCCTCCTGTTGCTGTTGTTGTTTTAGTCACTAAGTCATGTCTGACTCTTTTGTGACCTTATGGACTTGAGCTCGCTAGCCTCCTCTGTCTATGGGATTCTCCAGGCAAGTATACTGGAGTGGGTTGTCATTTCCTCCTCCAGGGGATCTTCCTGACCCAGGGATCAAACCCACGTCTTCTGCATTGGCAGATGGATTCTTTACAGAGGGGCTACCAGGGAAGCCCCTGCTCCTTGTGTAGTTAAAGGAAATTCCCAAAGCTCTTGGGCCAGGGCCATCTTCCTAGCACAGTCACTGGAAAAAGAGAGGCATTAAATTTGAGTTAGGACCCAGTTGGTTTCCGGGCTCACTGGATTGTCACCATGTGTCTCAGTATATGGAATGGGGCCCTGTGCCTCCCAACTCTGGACAAGCTCTGCTCTGAATGGGCTCCGGGTAGCTTCTCAAGAAACCTCCGCAAGGAACCTGCTGGGGCCAGGTTTAACCCAATCCAAATCAGATCTTCAGGAGAAGAATTCTACATGCACCTCACTGCAGAGACTCAGGGCATGATAATATTTTCCCCCCTTGACAGATCTCAAGAGATCAACATGGAGAAGAAAATTCAAATCCCTTTCTACTAAAAATAAAATACAGTGCTCGATATCTGTTTTGATTTTGATATAACCGGGAGAAAGTGTGTCCGCCTTTCCCTTTATTAATATATTCCATAGGCATGTGAGTCCATTTATTTTTATTTTGTGGAGCCGTGGAGGCCCTCATTCCTGCTTTTATCTCACAATTCTACTTAAAATGCAAATGGAATTGAATACATCATTTGTGTGAAAAATGAGATGGGCCATTTGGAAAATGTAATTTTAAAACAGGCAACCGGCACTGGCATGCAATCAAAGTAATGAGTTACTTTTAATTTTTTTCTTGCTTGCAGATGTCCTTGAGGGTTACAATGGGACGATTTTTGCGTATGGACAGACGTCATCAGGAAAAACACACACCATGGAGGTAAGGCTTCAGTGTGCTGTCGTCAGTCTCTGAGATGACTGAATGGAAGTGGCGCTTCCTGCAAAATGTTAGGTGCATGTGGCTTTTTGACTGAGCAATAGAGATGGTTAAGGGGATGTTATATTTGTGTCACAGTTTTTGTGTATCTTTGAGGTGTTTTAAAAATAGTGGTGAGTAATAAAGTCTCAGGAGTTCAGTATTAAAAAAATCCTCTTTTGATAGCTCTGTGAAAATATTAATAATAAATTCTGTTTACAACAAGCTAACCAGTGGTGTGAGTATCCCTATGGGCTGTCAGCCCCATCTTGCTGAGAAGGTCTGTTGTGAAAATCATTTACTCTCTAAAGAGTCTCTGGGGAGGCAAGTCTCTTCTGGATAAATAAAAATTTGTAGGTCAGAGGTTGAAAGAAGCTGGCTTTTGGACCACATTCAGCCCACAGACACATTTCTGTATGACCTGCAGTGTTCTGTGGTTTTTTGGTTTTTATTTGTTGCTTTTTTACAAATTGCAGGCAGTGTTTAAAATGGGAAAATTTCAAACAATTCTAGGTTGAAGATTCTTAGATTCTTATACATTTTGGTTGAAAATTCTGATGATCCAGCAGTTCTGGGTGCAATTTCACCATGATATGAGGTGTAAGTTTCATTGGAGCAAAGCTGTTCGTTGTCTCATTCACTTCTTTACTCACATTGCTGGTGTGTGAGACCACGGCTGTCACATAGGAGGGCTTCGATAGAATATTTGTGAAAATGGTATCCTCGTGGGGGCCCTGGCTGACCCATGAGTGTCGGGCCAGCCCTTGTGGACCCCTGGTCCCCTCCATGCACATCGTGAGTGAATGTTTAGCATCCTTCCCCAGAAACATACACCCCTGGTCCCCTGTGCCCTTGAGGGTGTGTCCCCAGCTCTGACTGTTGGCCCTGGATTTCTGTGGCTCCAGGCAGTTTTCCAGACAGGGCATGCCTGCAGAAAAAATTGGCCCCTTTTACCTCTTCTTTTCCTGCTTTTTGCCATGGATTTGACTCCTAAACAACCTTTGGGGCTGGATAATTGTTCTAAAGACTGGGCCCACCTGACAGGTGAGGAGAGGTGAAGAGTGGTTATTATAAGCAACTACACAGAGGAAGTTTGGGGAATTCATCTTACAAGCAGCAGGGTAAGATGAATCCTTAATCCTTCAAGCTTAGGTTTTTCATTTACGGTCCCCTCTTGGGACTGTCACTGAGTTGCCTACTGCAGACTCGGTTTAGCTTATGAATCATTCCTATTGAAGAAGAGATTTCAAAGGCACGAGGCTAATATCCTCAGGGCTCTGGTGTTCTGCTCACACCGACTTCCAAGTATGGGGCATGACTCTGGGGGACCTCATTCCTGTTGTGTTGATTCACTTCCCCCTGTTTCACTGAGACAGAGGGGTTCAGAGACTGCACAGATTAAAGGAAGCCCCGGGTTTATTTGCCACCTTTTCCAGGTGGAGCAGGACTGTTCCTGGTCACCCGAGCCTTTTGGTCTCTTCCCTGCATCTTACATCCTGTGGCAGTGCATCTCACATCCTTGGAAATGGGGTACAGGCATGGGTGTACCCCACGCTTCTGCTTTGGCCCCTCTCCTGCCTCTCTACTGGGCCCCAGACACTTAACCTGCTAGGCACTAGAAAAACTGCAGTGATCCATTGCCTGAGTTTCACCCACCCCAGTAACCATGGGCAGAAACTCCTTCATAACACCTGAGAGAGAGAGTAGGAGACGGCTTCTTATGAGGGAATCATTCCTTAGTTATTTGGAAACTTGCCCTACCATATACAATACAAAAAAATGCAATATTTAAACCCTCCCCCCCAAATCTTACAAAATGCCTACACTAGTGACCTTTTAAGCTTTGGGATTAATTCATCTTTGAGAAATAAATACAATGTATTTGCTAAATGGCAAAAATTTAAATTGTAAATCACCAAACAAGAGACCTGTCCCCAGAGTAGAATCTTTGTTTGTGTTGCATATGGGTGGCCAAGGATATAGGTGGATGTGCTGCTGCTGCTGCTAAGTCGCTTCAGTCGTTTCTGACTCTGCGACCCCAGAGATGGCAGCCCACCAGGCTCCCCCATCCCTGGGATTCTCCAGGCAAGAACACTGAAGTGGGTTGCCATTTCTTTCTCCAATGCATGAAAGTGAAAAGTGAAAGTGAAGTAGCTTAGTTGTATCCGACTCTTAGCGACCCCATGGACTGCAGCCCACCAGGCTCCTCCGTCCATGGGATTTTCCAGGCAAGAGTACTGGAGTGGGGTGCCATTGCCTTCTCCAAGGTGGATGTGAGGAAATGGCAAAGAGGTGTGCCATCCCCTTCACACTAAAATTGGAGACGTTGCATTAAATGAGAGCCTCTCCAGCTGTCTGTGACTCACTGTGTAAACCCTGCACCCTGGGAGTGGTACCGTGGGTCTGGAGGGACTCATGGGACCTAAAAGGAACAGGATGCTGTTCGGGTGGCTCTCACAGTTGCCTGAATTCTGTTGCTTTTCCTTCCTTGTCCGTTTCAAAAGGTTGCTGAGAATGAGCTGCTTTCCTTTACTGTGACTCTGGGGGACCACATGCTTATGTCTGCAGGAGGAAGGAGTGGGGTGGATGGGGGACCCTAGTGCCTTGCCACCCCCTCCATACTCTGCATCTGGCTCATTCTGAAGGGGGATGGTAGTTGGAGAAAAGGTAGGAAATATTTTAGAGGAAAACAGAGGAAAGGGGAATCCCCATACTGAAGTCTGGACATTGTAGGAGACCAGGAAACCCAGGGCCCTGAAATACAAAAAAAACACAAAAACCAACAAAACCCTTCAGGGCTCTCACCTTCTACAAGGAGGATTTTATATATTCGGCATTATACATTGTGATCTTTTAAAAGCTCTGGGAAGGGACTGTTAATTCCATGAATGGACAGAGCTGTCACATTTAAAAGCTGTTTTTCATTTTAATCCCCCTCCCTGCCCCAGTTTGGGGTCTGGCATCCAGTGGTGATTCCATTACCTTCTATTGAGGGGAGCAAACAGATAAGCCCACATAAAATTGGAAAGATTAGCTTCTGAAGATGGTGCGTTTCAGGCGGATTTTCAGCACAAATGGGAAACACTTGGCAGTGTTGGTGCTAAGCTGAGGGGACCCTCGGTGTGCTGGGCCCTGGCTGGGCTCTGGTGGGCAATGTTCAGGGGCTGGTTGGAAGAGGGGTCCTGGGGTGCTGGCTGCACGGAGGAGAGAGGGCCAGACCTTTGTTCGGAGCGGGAGGCTGGGAAGGGCTTCTCTCGCCCCGTGCCTTGCTTTTTGGCCTGCTTCTGCACACTGATTCAGATGGATGCAGACACGCTGTGTTTTTCCTTCTGCCCAAAGGGACACCTGGAGGCCCTGGGAGGGTGCAGGCTGTCCTGCTGCGAGGAGCTGCCAAGTGGATTTTCATGAGCCTGTCTGCGTGCATTGGCGCTTGTGCGCTGACGGGCCCCCACTCTCCCATCCTAAGTGTTTCAGGAAACTCTGTCCTGCTTGGGAGGCTGAGGAGGCCACTGGGGCTGGAACAAAGGGAGTCTTGTTCCATGGCCAATGGCCTGGGTCTGGTTTCTGCTTTCACATGTGCTCCAAGAAGGCCACCTTCAGAAGTGGGGAAATTATACAGGATTTGAGGAAGATTATACAGGACGCAAGTATTAAAATGTCTCTTTTGCTTTCTGGGAGAAACAAGATGATGGAGTGGTAATGTCCACTCGAGTTCATCCCTGATCCTCCAGCCGACTAAACTTGTCACGTTCTCCAAACAGCAGCGTGCTCTCTCAGTCCCTCCCCCGTTCTCTTTCTCCTGTTTCCTCTGCCCACAGTCTCACGTCTCCTTAATCTTACTCATCCCTCCAGATCTGGTGTCTTTCAAGGAAGCCATCCCATGTCACCCCAGCTGCAAGGGATGTTTCTGTTCTCTGAGTTTCTAGAGTTCATTGCCTCTTTATTACCTTTTTTGCCTGAGGTGACTATTTATTGTTTGTGTACGTATGCCTTTCGTTTGCCACTTCGTTTGCAGTGAAGACCTTTGTGGAATGCTTGTCTCCTACACACACCACACAAATCCATCATCACTGCACCACACGTACACCACACACACCTCCACACCACACACACCTCCACACCACACACACCTCCACACCACACACACCTCCATACCACACACACCTCCACACCACACAAATCCATCATCACTGCACCACATGTACACCACACACGTCTCCACACCCCACACGCCTCCACACCACACACGCCTCCACACCACACACACTTCCAGACCACACACACCACACATACCACATGGAGCTTCACACCACACACAGATACGACCTGTCTCCACACCATACACACCACACACATTCATCCTCATCACACCTCACATACCTCCACACTACACACACACCCCACACACACCACACACACCACACACATTCTTCCTCACCACACCTCTCATTGATAGCCTTCCCCACACATCCTCATGCCTCTCACACCTACACACTGTGTGCACCACACACAACACAAATACACACACTACACAAACACATATCATCTCTTATAAACACACACACACACTACATACCGTGTACACTGACACCAGACATATGCACACACTGCACACTGTGTACATTGATACCACACACACACCCACACACAGATCATTTTGGCATCCTCAGTTTACTGAGCATAAAGGGCCTCACCGCTCTTGGGCTTATGAGCTAGAAGAAGGCATCCTAGCCCTTAAACCTCTGGTAGCTTTGGGTATCACTGCGTCACTATGGGAATGGGGGGTATTACTAGGCCTTTCCAAATGAGCATGTGCTCCTTCTTGTATGATTTTTGGGTTGAGTCTTCAGGGAAACAAAATAGGGAGTGTCCAGGCTCATCCTGATTCTGCCTTGGTTCACACCCCGACGAAGGCAAAAAAGCGATGTCAAAACTTGTATGCACCCAGAATTAATTGGAAGGTCAGTCTGTTGAAAGCAAAGGCATCTAGGGAAAAGATTTGAGTCAATTATAAATGATTTTTGTATTATCAATCATTCCGCTTTGGCTGTGGGCCACTGAGGAGAAGCTGAAGTGTTGTGATGGATTATTCAAGAGCTCCAGGGCGGGGGTGGTGGAGGAGGATACTCTTCGGACTTTCTGAGTCAGATTGGCCCATTGGTGTCACATTTGATAGAACAGAGATCTGTGTTTTCAGTGTAGGTACCATTTCTGCCAGCAGAGTCCACAGTCCAAAGCAGGTGGGGTCCAGTATTTTGATTTGTTACATGTTTATGACGGCCAATAAGAAGTGATGGCTCAGTAATTTGGCTTTGTTTTCATTAGATACATCTGGGGTAGTAACATTTTTAAGACTCTTCAGGTCAAATAAACCCTAACAACTGCTTAATGAGAACGTTATTATGAGCTGAATAACAACATTTATTGTCACTAAGCCCATTATATATACTTTTCAATTTAGATTCTATAGTAATTCTATGCAGTAGATATTGTACTGAGTCTCATAAGCCCTGGAAAGAAATATTTACTGGCCATCCTGCCTTTAGGGAGTATACAGTTAAACTAAAAAAAACGAGAGAAATACATCAAATGATTTAGGATTCTTGGCAGATGAGGCATTCCAGGAGAGTACCTATTTTCCCGATAAGAGAGCTTTGCCAGAGGCCAGAAGTGTCTGAATTCAGCGTTTCCCTTGCTTTGGACAGAGTGGACGGTCAGGAATCAGGTGCTGAAGGATGGCTCAAAATGGAAAGTGTTCTATGGCCTGAAGTTAGTGCTGGGGTTTGTGTGACTTCTTGCTTTTCATAACTCAGATATTGGCCTGAAAGTCATCTGAAAGAAAAAGAGGACTTGATTGAAGAAAACAAAGCAGATCTTTCAGGTATTGGGCAGATTTGGAACAAAGATATGTGAGTCAAATTCATGAAGACTGTTGGGCATTCCTGGAAAACCAGAGAGCAAGTTGGCTTTTCTGCCAGCTCCATTTCTTCCTAGAATTTTAGAACTTCTGAAAGGCAGAGTGATCTGGGTATGCAGTTATTGACAATTGCTTTGATATGCAAACCCTGTGTTTGTGAGCTGATAGGTTATTCAACGTGGAACTTAAATGTTCCTTTGGTGTGTGTGTAGAGCAGGCCCTCTGGAAGTTGTATGCTGAGGTCCTTTGTAAGTCTGTTGCTTTAAACACTTCTAGAACTCCTCTTGAAGAATTAGTTTCAGGTACTACGCTGTATCTTTTTGAAAGTATTTGAAACAGCAAATTCTGGATTTTGAAAATGGATTTAGTGATAATTGAGATAACAGAGAAGAACCCACCCACTCCAGTATTCATGCCTAGAAAATCCCATGGACCGAGGAGCCTGGTGGGCTACACTCCATGGGGTCGCAAAGAGTCGGACACGACTGAGCGACTTCTGTGTGTTCTGTGTGAGATAACAGAAACATTCATCTATCCATCCATGTATTAGGTAAAATGAATACAAGTGGGAAAAAGGGGGGAAAAAGTTTATAAGCAGATTTACATATTAAAAACAGCCAAAATATTTGAAACAAAACCTGGGAAGTATAGATTTTAAAAGAAATTGATAAAATGGATTTTCTTGATTGGTTTTTAAAGTGCTACTGCAGGTATTTGCAGAATCAGGTTCTTGGAAATGTTTAGGCAGTGATGATGTGAATAAAACTATGTCTATCAGCTCTTGATGTGATTTCATTAAGGCAGATGAACTTGGATTTGTAGGTTCTGGTCAGTGTGTAAACATTCTAAACCAAAGCCCACATTTAGTATGTTACAGTCACACGTATAACCTCATTCATTCTCTTTCTCTCCCTTCTACCCACAAGCTCACCTGCATACACACTGATCTGCTGCCCCCAGTGGCAGCAGGAGGGGATATTGTGGGTCTTCAGAGCCACACGGGCTTGAGTTATCCTGCTAACTGTTGGTCTGTTGGCTTGTGGGGTGGATCTGCAGGGGAGCAGGCAGTCTCTGCGTCCTGTTTAAGCGTCTCCCTGCTCCTGTTTAAGAAGCCCGGGTATGGTCCTCTCTCTCCCCCACACGGTGCTCAGGTACCCAGCGCCCTTTAGATACCTGTGTTGTGTTTTCACTCACTAGGGGAAGCTACACGACCCTCAGCTCATGGGCATCATTCCAAGGATTGCGCACGACATCTTTGACCATATCTATTCCATGGATGAGAACCTGGAGTTCCACATCAAGGTAAGCGCAATTGGTTGAGTCCTGAAAGAAGAAACTGACCCCCAGGTTGTGTTTCTTTGCTTTCCTCTTTTTTACCTGCACGTAGAAGATGATTTTATTGATTTTAAGTGACATTTCTGTGGTCAGCAGAGCCATATTTATTATTTAATGGCTTAGGCCAATACCAAGGAAGTATTGAGATAAAGGAAAAGCCCTTTTTAGGATGGAATCATCGTGACTGTGGTCTAAATTCTCCCCTTTACCCTGTGTGTTTCTATAGATATGACTGGCGTGTGTCCATAATTGGGCAAGGACAGCGTTTCCCAAAGTGTGTCTGGGGAACCCAGTCCCTCATATCATTACTCAGTGGGCTGCCGTGGAAAAGGCTTATGTGGCCAAATTAGCTGGGAAAGTGCTCTTGTTGAACAATTTAAATTTACCCCATGCTTAAGTGCGCCTCTGTGTAATGCACTGTGCACAGTGGACCTGTGGTGTCACATTTCCCAGCGTCCTTGACTGTGGACCTACTTTTCCCTCCTTGGAGGGCAACAGACTAGCATTTGGAGGAGCGCATTCTGAGAAGTGCTGAGAAAGGGAATTCTTTTCCTTCTTGTTTTTGTTTTTCATACCTATGTTCTGGCTTAAATTTGAACTGAAAAAGGGAGGTTTCTACTCTCTTAACTATAGCTGTTAATTCTTAACATTTGGTACGAGGGGTGTATTCATTGGAACTCCTTTGTTTGCAAGTGACTGAAAGTCACTTGTTTAAGCAAATAGAGGAAGTTGTTGTACATAAAGCATCTGGCAGCAGGTGTGGGGGCGGGGAGTTGTGGAGAAGTAAGAAATCCAGGCTCTGCTTTTCCTTAAGAAAATTGTGATATGGTTCACATACCATAAACTTAATCTTTTTACAGTGTACAATTTAATGGTTCTTAGTATGTTTTCCAAATTGTACAACCACCATCAGTGAATATTAAGCAGATTTATTAAGTAAGTGTATAAACAGTTACATGGAAAGTCTTACAACACATTTTAAATGAAAGGGGAATATATGATTTCCGTAAAGAATATTAGTAGCATCACCTCTGAAAGGTGAAAATACAGATGTTTAGTTAAATCAAAGTTTTGTACATGTTTATCCTAGAAGGTGGCAAGAAAACTAGGCACTAAGAAGGCAAAATGCAAAATTAAACATGAATTTTGAAAAGTACATTCTGTAAGACTTACTGTAGTCTTTTACCAGCAAAAACAGATTCTGACACCTACTTTCCTTTCTACTTTTGGTAGTCCTATTATTCAAAAATCTTTTGTGAAAAATATACCAACGATAAAGTACAGACTTCTACTGGAAACATCGAATTAGCTCTGTATGATGCCTTCAGGATCACTGGTTAATTCCAGAACATTTTCATTACTGCCAAAAGAAACTCCATCCCTGTTAGGGTCCCTGTCCCTGCCCTCTTGCTTTATTTCTTTCCCTTGTTCCAGACCATCTTTCTCTTTTGTGTGTGTGGTAAAGAGGGTGACATCACAGCTTCTGCTCCACATCCCCTATTTCCAATCCCTCATTCTCCTGGGAAGGAGCCCATTGGCCCAGCCTTGGTCTGATGAGCTGTATCCAGGATGCACATGGCTGTGGGGTCCCTGCCACGGTGACTGTCACAGGGATAGGGTTGACAAGGGGATGGGGAGGAGAAGGGGGCATTTCTAAGATGACTTGGAGCTGAGCAGATCAACCAAGAGGCTGATGATCCTTGGAAACTGGGACCCAACTGCCTCAGTTCAGTTCATTTCAGTTCAGTTCAGTCGCTTAGTCGTGTCTGACTCTTTGCAACCCCTTGGACTGTAGCACGCCAGGCCTCCCTGTCCATCACCAACTCCCGGAGTTTACTCAAACTCATGTCCATTGAGTCGGTGATGCCATCCATCTCCTAGGCCCACCATTTTAGAAATAAGGAAACTGAAGTTCAAAGATATAGAGCCCAATGGCCCAAGTGACATCAAGTCCTCAGCACAGTTGAAATTAGACTGACCAACCCCATGTGTAGTACCTGTTCCATTATATTAAATTTCTACCATCACTTATTTCTGTGGTGCGTGCATGTTAAGTTGCTTCCATCATGTCCAACTCTTTGAAACCCTATGGACTGTAGCCCACCAGGCTCCTCTGTCCATGGGATTCTCCAGGAGAGGATACTGGAGTGGGTTGCCCTGCCCTCCTCTAGGGGATCTTTCCAACCCAGGGATCAAATCCTGTGTCTCTTCTATATCTTGCATTGGCAGGCAGGTTCTTTACCACTAGAGCCACCTGGGAAGCCCATTTCTGTGGTTCCTTCCCCAGATTATATAAAAACAAGGCAACAACTGTTTGCCCATTTATAAAGTACATCTGGCAGATCTTTTTCCTTACAGCTCCCTTTATATCTGAGGATGCAGAAGCTTGTTGCTTTCCTTACAGCTCCCTTTGTTGGCTGAAGCCAGCTTCTCCTCCTTGCCAGAGTTCTTTATATCTGAGGATGCAGAAGCTTGTTGCTTTGATGGGATCAAGATTTAGGAGCTTAATGCATCTTTAAGGCTGTTTGCATTTAAATACCTTGAACAACTGCAGGGTTCTTATGGGATAATCCTGGAGTAAGATGTTAAACCAATTATTGCCCTCAAAATAGGGTCTCACATTAGAATCTTATTAAGATAAAAATAGCCCCAGCATGAAGGGAGGGAGGAAAGGAGGAATGACACTCATGTCAGGGCAGAATTTTACAATCTAGGGTCCTGTCCTGCATTTGTTAGTTATGTTCTCTTATTTCACAGATAATAATTGTTAAGTAGGCAAGTTTGCTATTGATTACTCCATATTTTGAACTGAATAGTGACAGGCTGAATCAAGAAAAAGAGGCATGATTAAGACAGTATTGAAAATCTGCTCCTTAAAGTGAGCCTCACAGAGGTTTTAAACATTATTTCTGAACATGCTTTTAAATGCTTATTTATTTTTCTTCCATCTGGTCTTACAAAGTATTTGAGGTGACAGAAATAACAAAATTCACCCCCCTCCCAAGAAACCACTATTTGCTATGGTAAAAAATGAGTAAATCAGAATTCTCTGTATACTTATATTAAATATGAACAAGATTCTAAGTGCCAGATTTGCTAATATCTACTTCATGAGTGGTCTTCAGGTGTCATTAATTTTCTCTGTAACCTGTGGAAATAAGGACACATGCTTAAGATCTCAGAGTTAACAGAAAAGTCTTAATGAAAACCAGACAATTCTGAAATACAAGAGTGGGTTGCAGAAGGACTGGGTTAGAGATGTCTAAGGTTTAGAGACCAAGCAGACCCTAGAATTGTGGCCTCAGGGAGAGGTTTCTGGAGCAGTGGGTAAGGAACGTGTGTCTGCGACAGAGAGAGCCAGTAACAGGGCCATTTGACCGGCATTCAAGCAGGCAAAGGTTGTTAGGGAGAGGATGCTCAGCTATAGATTCCAGGGTTTGAAGCCAGGACCCCAGATTTCAGAGAAACGAGGAGTCAAGAGGTTCCAGGCTGAAACAGATGAAAGATAATGAACCAGGCCTGAGCTGGGTTGGGACTAGTGCTGGGTTAGGGAGTTTTTACTTCTCCTGGTCTAGAGCCAAGACCGGTGGTTCAGGGCTGAGGTTTCGCCTGTAGAGTTGCATCTCAACTTTACAACTATTTTTTCAGCTTTTTAGGAAACATCTTTTTGATTCAGTCCTCTGTTTAGATTTCCGGGGAGGGGGAATTGGGGGCAGAGACCATGAACCTGAGGGAAGGAAAAGTTGATCTGGTTGGCAGAAGGCAAGTGTAGGTAGAGTACAGAATCCTAGAGGGAATTTTTGCTATCAATGGCTTCATATGACAGATGGGAGCATTGAAGTCTAGGTTCTTGATTACTTGTGAATTAAATCTCCAAGATCACATATCTAGTTAGAGTTGTTCCCAGATGTCAACCTGGGTCAGGGGTCACCTGGGGAGTTTAGAAGTGGATTCCCAAATCCTATTCTTGGAGATTCTGATTGAGGAGGATTACAGTAGGGTTCAGGGCAATTTAAAGAAACGCTGAGTGAGATGCTGGTACAGGCAGTGCTGGGACTGAAGTTTGAGAATAATTCATTGGAAGGCTTCCTTTCCCTCTCACAGATTAATTGTCTTTTATTAAATTACATTTTGTTCAAGTCCTTCCTGGACTCCCCAAAGCTGGCCACTGTCACCAGCTCTCTTCCTGTTACTGGTTCTGTAGTTCTAAGCAACTACCCTTATTCCCCCTCCCCACTTCTTCATTTGAATGTTTGGAGCATGCCCCCTCCCTGGTCTGATGAGGCTGTCAGTGTCATGCCCAAGGTGAGGCCTACTGGTTTTTTGACAGTTGCTTGCAAAGGACATGTTCTGCTCTATGCTATGCTAAGTCACTTCAGTCGTGTCCGACTCTGTGCAACCCCATAGACAGCAGCCCACCAGGCTCCCCCGTCCCTGGGATTCTCCAGGCAAGAACACTGGAGTGGGTTGCCATTTCCTTCTCCAATGCATGAAAGTGAAAAGTGAAAGTGAAGTCGTTCAGTCGAGTCCAACTCTTAGCGACCCCATGGATTGCAGCCTAACAGGCTCCTCTGTCCATGGGATTTTCCAGGCAAGAGTACTGGAGTGGGGTGCCATTGCCTTCTCCGTGTTCTGCTCTAGCTGTTGTCATACCTAGCAGTTTGCTTGGTGGTCATCTAAGGTGAAAGGTAGAGTCTTCCATAAGACTAGCACAGGATGTGAATAGCACCTGGTTGGGAGCATGGGGACCTCTGATGCAGGGGTGGGGGTGGGGCCTGGGCCGCTGAGCAGGGACCCTTAGAGCAAGCTGACAAGCAGGAAACAGAAGGCCGGTGAGAGGCGGGGGGTTGGCCGGAGCGCTCCTCTCTAGACTCTGAATCTTCATTTTGTAGCCTTTTTCTTACTCTTCATAGCATGACAAAAAAGCTTTTGAAAATTCTAATAATGATGTTATTGAAATACAGGGTGGCATTTCTGTTTCAAAATCAATTTGTTTTTAATCAGGTTTCCTATTTTGAGATCTACCTGGACAAAATCAGGGACTTACTTGATGGTGAGTAACCCGAATTCTTGTCCTTTGTTCTGTAACTACAGTCCAGGGAGGTTGAAATGTTTTACAGCCCTTCTGCTTCAGGAATTTATAGAGACGTTCTGTTGCCTTCAGGCTGTCTGCTTATTCTCAGCCAAAGCTTTAACTTGAGTTATTGCAGATTAGATCTGCCTATCTTCTGTAACAATTTCTATTTTTCCTCCAATACAGGGCCTTTAACTTTTCTTTTCTTCTTTGCATGTCATCATTATCGTCTCTGTAGTATCCAAGACAAACTTGGCTGTTCATGAAGATAAAAATAGAGTCCCGTACGTAAAGGTATGAGGAAATCTTGACTGATGATGCAATTGATTTCCCTCCAATCACTGTCATAATGATTATTACCTAAGATGCCCAGAACATTACCTAAAAAGTACATATCCATATTTAATCGTTTCTTATATTTAATATTCATCTGGTTAAAAAGTTGGCATTTAATTTCTTCAGTTGTATCTGTGTAAGTGTATCCCAGATGTCAGATCACAGAAGGTAAGAACTAGAGAACTGAACAGACATTATTCACATTTAAAGAGGCTTTGGGATTGAGTACAGTTGTTCATACTTGGCACTTAGAAGAAGCCTATCGTAGCATTATGTCTACAGCTTCAGTATCTAATTAAAGTTGGTGGCTAGATTGAAAGGCAAAGCAAGACTTCATCCGTTTCTTTCTCCATCATTGGTTTTCTTCTTTATTTTCTGTCTCCCCTGCTATTAAGTGTGACTGTGTACTTAAAATCTGGCATTTCTTTTATGGTTTACTTCTGGGTTTCCCAGTGTTTCTCAGACTTCTTTTAAATGTAGAATTCAAGCCCTTGGTGAGGAGGAAGAGTTTTTGGGTCAACACTGTATCCTTTCTCTGCATCTGCAGTTCCAGAAGTGGGAAAATGTTTAGCTGTTTTAAAGCCTTGTTGCTTTTCAGTTTTTCAGTGACCAGCTTGCTCTGGCTATCTTGCAGGGGTGCACCGAGCGATTTGTGTCAAGCCCGGAGGAAGTCATGGATGTGATAGATGAAGGCAAAGCAAACCGCCACGTGGCTGTGACAAGTAAGCCTGGTGTGGGGTTTCCTCCCCTCTAACCTAGGACACAGACATCTGCCTACCAGCAAGGTTGGCTGCGGGTAATGAGGTCCAAATGGAGTAATGCCCAAGAAGGCAGTTATAAAGCAGTGAGTGGCACTCAGACACAGGGGTGTGTGCAGTACCAGCGGGCCTGGGCAGGTCCTGGCACAGCGCCTGAAACAGCGCCTCCAGCCGTCCAGGGCCTGTTGGAAATGTTGGGTGACATTGGGTCTGGGTAACAGCCTGAGCCTGAACACTGGGGATAAGCAACCAGCTAGCCAACTAAAGGTAGAAGAAAGTAAGCTGCTAAGCTCATTTATTTTAACTCTATTATTGTTTAAAAAATCCAAACTGACAGATTCTATATGCTAGTCATACACATCAAAAGAAACGATGTTAGATTTATATCCTCTGTAAACAAGGAGAAGAAAGACGCAGAGGAACTCAGAAAGTGGGGCCAGGTGCTTTATTGTAAACTCTTTGCTGTCTTGTCCATAACCGACACAGTCAGGTCAGCTGGTTGACCTTGTGGGGCCTTCCTCAGGGAAACAGGTCATGTGGTGTTAGAGCTGCAGAGGTTCTATGAAAAGATGTCTGTCTTATTCAGAGGGGCAGGGACAAGTGAGAGTGGCTTCTTGTGATGATCTCCTGAAAGAACAAAGAATTTCTAGCTTTGAAGAGAGAAGCTTATCTGGGCAGGGCCTGTAGATATATCTTAACACAGTCTTGATGTCTTCAAGGTGCTGACCTTCAGAGGGGCAGCTTGCTTTGTTTGATCTGAACGAGTAGACCATCCAGGACAGTTGATACTGCAGAGAGGCAGATTTTGACCTACTACAAGAAAAACCCTTGTCCTTATAGCTGCTGCACGTAAAGCCTGCTACTTGGAGAGGTAGTGAGTCCTCTGCATGGTGTAGAGAGATTCAAGTACTGCTTGGTTGTTGACTGGTTCTATGATTTTTTGATCCAGAACTGTAATTCTCAACTGTTTCTCTACTGCAACGCATGTATCAGATGATATTCATCTATGTGGCAAGTTCCATACCTGAGCCTAGACTTGTATACAGTATGGGTTAAACTCTATTTCTTTCTCTTCTGCTTAGACACTTACAGAAAGAATGATACACTTAACACTAACAGCATCTCTTGTAAAGAAGTTTCCACTCTGTTTCCCTAGTTACGAATTATTTGTGATATACCTGATAGTCTGTCTTGGCCCTCTGCTTCAGAACTGTTGGTACAGAACATTATACTATTTTTTCTTATTCTGGTAAGATGTTTTCTTTTTAAATTTTGTTATATTATGCATAACATACAATTTACCATTTTAACCTCTTTTAAGTGTCCAGTTTAGTGGCATTAAGTACATTCACAATATTTGCAACCATCACCATTTCCTGTTTCCACAATTTCTAATTATCCCAAAGTGAAACTCCATACCCATTGAATACTAATGGCCGGTACCATACTCCCTCCTCCCAACCCCTGTTAACCATTGTCCTACTTCCTGTCTCAATGAATTTGACAACTCTAGGTACTTCATATAAGTGGAATGATACAAGTCCTTTTGTGACATGCTTGTTTCACTTAGCACAGTGTCCTCAAGATTCATTCGTGTTGTGGCATGTATCAGAGTTCCCTTTCTTTTTATCAGGCAGAGTAATGTTCCATTGTATGCATACACCACGTTTTGTTTATCCATTCATCCATAGATAGACACTGTATTGCTTCTGCCTTTTGGCTGTTGTGAACATGGGTGTTTAAACATCTGTTCAAGTTCCTGCTTTTAGTTGTTTTTTGGGTATATACACCCAGAAGTAGAATTGCTGGATCACATGGTAATTCTACTTTTAATTTTTTACGGAACAGCTATATTGTTTTCCATTGCAAGTGTACCATTTTGCATTCCCACTAACAGTGTACAAGAATTTCAGTTTCTCACATCCTTGCTGACACTTCTTATTCTCTATTTTTGTTTTCTTTTTAATAGTCATCTGTTGTGTAATGATGTAAAATGATACCTATTGAGATTTTTGATTTGCATTTCCTGAATGATTAGTGATGTTGAGCATCTTTTCATATGCTTCTTGGCCATTATGCGTCTTCTTTGGAGCAATGCTATTCAAGTCCTATGGCCTGTTTTTAAAAATTAGGTTGTTCGGCTTTTATTGTTGTTGATTTGTAGGGATTCTGTATATATTCTGGATCTCAACCCCGTATCAGATATATGGTTTCAGGTATTTCCTGTCATTCTGTGGGTTGCTCACTCTTTTGACAGTGTCCTTTCATACACAATGTTTTACATTTGATGAAGTTACATTATTTTTTGTTGCTGTTGTGGTTTGTTTTTTGGTGTCATATCCAAATCATTGCCAAATCCAGTGTCATGAACCTTTTCCCCTATGCTTTCTTCTAAGGTTTTATAGTTTTAACTTTTACATTCAGATTTTTTATCCTTTTTGAGTTAACTTTTATGTATGACTTAAGGAAAGAGTCCAACTTCATTCTTGCTTGTGGATAACCAGTTTTCAATTTGGTGAAGAGACTGTCCTTTCCCCATTGAATGGTCTTGACATGCTTGTCAAAAATTACTTGACCATATCATGTGAGGTTTTATTTCTAGGCTTCCTATTCTGTCTTATTGGTCTATATGTCTGCCTTTATGACAATACCACACTGTTTTGATTACCATAGCTTTGTAGTAAGTTTTGAAATCATTAAGTGTGAGACCTTCAACTTTGTTCTTTTTAACGATTGTTTTGGCTATCCAGGGTCCCTTGACATTCCATATGAATTTTAGAATGGACTTTTCTATTTCTGTAAACAATATCATTGGGATTTTGATAGAGATTATATTAAATCTGTTGGTAGTATGGACATCTTAACAATATTAAGTCTTTTAATCCAAGAACAAGGTTAGCTTTCCATTTACTTGTGTATTCTTTAATTTCTTTTGGCAGAATTTCATAATTATCATTATTTGCCTTTCTTTTCTTAGTTACATTTATTCCTCAGTATCTTATTCTTTTTTCCTATTTTAAATGGAATTGTTAATTTCCTTTTTGGATTGTTCATTATCATAATATATAATGCAACTGATTTTTATGTATTGCTTTTGTATCCTGCCAAATTCATTAGTTCTAGCATTTTTCTGAAAACTTTTAGGGTTTTTTTCCCCCACATAATCTGGTTAGATGGTTTGGAGAACTGATTACCAATGTGGGTTGAATAAGACCGTCACTGGGGTCCTTGTCTGCCTGGTGAACAAAGACCAAGATCCAAGAAGATTTTGGTTTTTGTTACTTGGTTCTAATGAAGCATATTTCATCTCTGAGACTTTCTATGTTCCTAGCATGGGTTATAAAAGAAATGTATGTCTTAATCCTTCTTTCATAACGTCATAATTCTTCCTTAAGAAAGGTTGTGATGTCACTGGTAAGTCAAGGCCTGCACACATGAAGAAGATGGAATACATCAGGTACTAATCCTGGTGATCAAGGCTGAGGGACTTAAAGTCAGGCAGAGGTGGAAGCCTTGAGCTCTTCAAGGAGAGAGTCAGACTGGACAGTCAGACTGGAATGTTGGAGGACGGACACTTCATGCAGAGCTTGAGAATCTGTTGTCTTAAGCCACTGACCTCAATTTTTAGATTAATTTCTCTGCCACGTGAAGGTATTTTAAATCTTTCATTTCTAGAATGAGCATTGATTTTTGGAAGAAGTGGTCTCAGATAATTTTTTAAAATTGAATGGACTTAAAAAAAAATGGAGCTATTAGACATGATTTGTTGTATTTTTGATTGAGAGGCTTACTACTAAATTTATGTGTTCTCTGTAGAGCAGTAAACTCTTTTCCTTTTCAGACATGAATGAACACAGCTCTAGAAGTCACAGTATCTTCCTGATTAATATTAAGCAAGAAAATGTAGAGACTGAAAAAAAACTCAGTGGGAAGCTGTATCTAGTTGATTTGGCTGGGAGTGAAAAGGTAATTGGTTCTTTATTTGTATTGTCCACAGTTTCCCCCTGCAATTTGCTTCACTGTGCAGTGGTATAATTTTTATGTCTTTCTAGTCCCTGGTTTTAAAGAGCTTTTAAAGTTTCTGATGTTGTGCCAAGATGTTATTAAATTTAACCTTCATTTCCCTGCTCTTTCTTTTCTGGTCCTGAAGTTCCCTATTCACGTCACAGGAGGTGCTTTGAATGCAAACCCTGATTTATGCCTAATAGAGTCTGATGATGACATGAGGCGAGTGTTTGGTGTAAACTTAGCTTGGTGAAGGCAGCTGTTCAAAGGTAGGAGGGACGTGAACTTCTGAGGGCAAGAAAAATCTCTGTGTTGTAACAGATTCGAATAGGCCAGGAAGGGGCTTTGCCATTGGAATGTGGCAGGCTTGCCTCTGCAGGTTTGTTTGCTGATAAAAGATCTGGAGCGTGGGGCTCTCCCTGCCTTCCTGGCTTCTCTCTCCAGCAGGTGTGAACTGCCCCAGTCCTGCATGGGCAGCCTCACTCCCTTCAGGCTACAGGGCCTGAAGCCCGTGTTTAGCCACAAGCCCTGACCTTTCTGTGATTTTGTCAGGATTTTCTTTCGGCATCTGGACCCTGTCAGTTCTCTTCCAGGCATACTCGGCCATACTCCAGATCCAATAGGCTTCCCAGCACCTGCCCCCTGCCCTCCCACCTCACCTCCCCAGCACCGCTAGAAGCTCCTGTGGCCACACCCGAGCTGGGGGCACTGCCCGCCTTGGGTGACATCATAGAGCAAGTCTCTGCACACAATACCCTGTGGCCTACCTCATCGCTGATGTCATGCAGACTGTGTCCCCATCAGGGCCAGCCCTGAAGCTCGGTCAGTCTCCCGAACTGTGTCACTGATCCCCACTTACTGCTCCCACCACTGAGTTACCGAACACCAAGTTATGGCCACTGTCATCCGTGTAAGTAATGGCTACTTGGGTTGTTCTCCTGTCTGCGTTTGTACAGCCTGGAGCAGAAGATCATCTGGATAGTCCTAACTGGAACTTGAAAATCATTCTGGCCCAGCTTGAAACTGTAATTAAATAGACGCCCACCAGCACAGAAGTAGAGAGTAGCATTGCTCACCTCTAGACTGGCCATTAGCAGCCAGCATCTACTTTGCTGCCCCACCTGTCATGTGGGTCCAGACAAAGCTCTTAGGGATCCTTTGCCTCATCCCGAGCTTGCCCTATTTCCCTTTAGAGAACAGAGATAAGTACTCAGGGCCTAAATGCAGTGGGAAAGTGCTTCATGCAGGCAGCTGAGCGTGGAGGCCTATACAGCGTTGGCGGTTATTGCTTTTGATATTTATGAAGTGTTTTAAAGTTGTGGACCTACAAGTTGTTTCCTCTGCTCATAGCTGTGTTCCTTGCCCTAGATGTATGCGCATGAATGTGTCAGAGTGATCTAGTGGAACAGAGCTCTGGGGCTTAGTCCCATCTCCCCGAAATGTGTTCTTCTCTTGGGTGAGCAATTTGACATGCCCGGAGCTCAAATTTTTCTTGTCTGTAAAAGGAAGGTGCTTGTACTTGTCTTGCATATTTCATGGAGCCGAGATGCTCAAATGTGACAGCACCTTAAACACCATGAATAGACCATTACTATTTGTGAGCCGGCAGCTCCGTGATTTCTCCATCTGTAAGCAGGGGACCCACACACAATTTCTGGAGAAATACTTGAATTTTTCTTTGAAAAAACCCTCCCCTGCCCCCTGGACATGCATTCATCTCTGTCATTGGGAGTTCCTCCTTTATATGTAATTGAAATCCATCTTCGCACAGTTTAAAATCTTTTCCCCACTGTTCTTTCTTCAGAGAGCAGCCGCTCCCCCTGTGTCTTTGGTCCAGTCAGCAGAGCTATGAATCATGTTGAGTTCCTTTTTTTTTTCCTAACATCAGTGAACTGCTTTGTACCCAAAGCAAATGCTGTATATACGAAATTACCAGTAATAACAGAGCCGAGGAGGAATGGTGCATGGTTCTTCTAACTATGGAGAAAAAAGACAGATTCACTTATATAATATACATTTTTTTGACTTTTCATGCCTTGTCAAGTATTTCTCCCTTTGGCTGATTACTCCTTTTTTTCTTACTATGGGAATAAGTAGGGAAGGAACACAGAGTCTGGATAACCATCCCCAGCACCTCTTGACCTTTGCTTGAAGTTGGAGCTTGTAATGTCCATTCATTGTGGCCAGGACATCGTTTTCTCTTTGCGCATCCCCAGCGTGGGGATGGTTCAGTCTCGCAAGACCCCAGCCTTTCTGTAGTGACAGTGCTTTTGGAGCCTGGCATCCCCAGACAGACGTCCCCTGGGAAGTATCTGCAGCTCTACACTCGAGGTGTCCCAGCCATTCCTCTAAAACCTAATTGAGAGGAAAATGACAACAGGAGAGAACCAATCCCCTGCCTCGGACACCATGCGTCTTACTTACTTGTATTTTCCCCAGCACTCCGGGAGGGTTCACCTCGGCTCCCTCCTGCACGCGTGCCCTCTTGTAAGTTGGAGTTTTCTCCTCTGCACCTGTGCAGCTCACTGCTTTCTCTTCTCTCTGGTAGGTCAGCAAAACTGGTGCCGAGGGAGCTGTTCTCGATGAAGCTAAAAATATCAATAAGTCTTTGTCTGCTCTTGGAAACGTGATCGCTGCTTTGGCAGAAGGGACGGTAAGTGATCGTGTCCCCATCTATTAAATGATATCATGAGAAGTTGCCTCTTGGGTCCATGTACTCTCTTTGCCACACACCCCAGTGATTCATTTGTTTTTGTTTAGAAAGGGACAGGGGGAGTCCTGGCTATGGACACCCTGCTTGCAGGGAAATCTAGCTCATTAAAGTGTGTGAGTGGTGATGCTAATTTCATATGACCCAGGTCCCACAATGGGCATGCTAAACTCTGGCAAGATGCAAAACCAGGCCACAGATTTTTATTTCACATGTTTCTAAGCCCAGTTCCCATCACTAACTTGCTGGCCTCTGTATTTTCTCTTTGAATTGGCTGTAGCAGACAGTATTTTTTCTTTTCGTAAATAGAAAACACACGTGCCATACCGGGACAGCAAGATGACTCGGATTCTTCAGGACTCTCTGGGTGGGAACTGTAGAACCACCATCGTCATTTGCTGCTCTCCCTCAGTCTTCAATGAAGCTGAGACCAAGTCAACACTCATGTTTGGACAAAGGTGGGCATGACCTTCTTAACCTGTGCTCTGAGCTGGGTCTTAGGTGTTAGGGGTGAGTGGTGAGGTTCTTGGGTCAGAGAGGAAGCAGAGGGAGGGGGCAAGCAGCCTGTTAGTAATTTGCATCTAGCAGGTGACCTGTGAAACTTGAGGCATCATGTATTGAGGCCGAAAGAAAAATTACCTTTTAAAACAATAGGTATGAATACGTCTATCAAAGGTATGATGTTAAAAAAAAAATCCAAGCTTATTATAGATGTGATTGTTAGTAATTCAGTGGAATTTTAGTTTTGTTTTCATGGAATTAATTCTAACTCTCAGGTTCTTCGGAATTAAGTCTGACTCTCAGGTTCATGGAATTAAACCTTAACTGTCAGGTTCAAGCATATTCAACTCAAGACTGGCAACTACCAGTTACAAGTGGTAGTACTACTACTACTACTACCACCAGTAACTACTTCAATATTTGGAATCCATTGCAAATTTGCTGATAGACTAAATATTAGACTGAATATTAAAGAGCAGGGAAAAGAAGTCCTGATGCTCATCCTGGGGGTAAGAAATACAGCTGTATGCTGAGGAAAGGGGAGGATGGCCTCATCTTCTCGTCTTCAGAAATGTCTGAAGGACATTTCCTAGATGTCTGGGGAGCGTTACTAGGTAGGCAGCAGGGACAGCCAGTAATCCTCCAACAACATTCCCTGGTATGCGTTAGTTCATCCCTTCCTTTTTTTTTTGGCTCTGCTGGGTCTTCACTGCGGTGTGCAGGCTTCTCTGGTTGTGTGAGCAGGCTTAGTTGTCCTGCGGCATGTGAGATCTTAGTTCCCCACCAGCGGTCGAACCTGTGTCCCCTGCATTGGAACGAGGATTCTTAACCACTGGACCCCCAGGGAAGTCCCATCCCTTCCTTTCTTGACCTTCAGTCATGGTCTATCAGTCAGTGGTGTTGAGCCCCATCCTCCCTGCATGGCTGCCTGAAGTGCTAGTCCCTAGAGTGCTTGCGTCCTGTGGATGGGGGCGATTCTGAGCATCTTCCGTGTCAGTGGGCTGAGCCCAGAGCTGAGGTTGGGAGATGCAGACTTACTGACATCATCCCCTTCACGCAACTGTGTTATCTTTGGACAAGTAACCAGGTCTCTTCAGGTTCTGCCTTATGCCCGGAGCACTCCCTTCTCCCAGGAGTGTGTGGTTATGCCTGAGAAGTAGTTTAAGATGCCTAGAGAAAAGGCAGATGGTGGTGGGCATTCTGGATGGGAGATTGTTATTGCTTGTTGAAACCACATTAAACCCCAGTCATTTCCTGAAACCTCACAGAACATAGAATTAACCAGTTATGGCACCTGTGGGATGTCTAAATAAATAATAATCACCCTGAATTGTTGTAGAACTCGTATATCTTTTAAATTGGATTTGGGTCCTTTATTTCCTCTGAAATCACTTCCTTGATTAGCCAAATGCTTAGGTCAGTGGGTTGCAGAAGGATAACACCTTCTTTTCTTAAGGGTCACGGGATACCTATAAACCAGCATCTGCTTGTGAGAAGCATAGAATACTGTGGTGATCATCTTGCCTTCCCCATCTCTCTTGGTTTCTTTAAAAAATTTTTTTGGCCACGTCATGCGGCATGTGGGATATTCGTTCCCCAACCAGGGTTGAACCTGGGCCTCCTGCGCTGGAAGCATGGACTCTTAACCACTGGGCCGCCAGGGAAGCCCCTCTCCTGGTTTCTTAAACTTAAGCTTTGACAGTTTCCTCTGAAGACATTTTGGAGGAAACCAGCCCTGGATGCATTTATAAAGGCAACATCTCTTAAAAAAAATATTCCCACCCATAAAGCAAAGATACTTTACATCTTTGCAACCCAGAGTCTTCCTGGGGCACAGGCTCTGTCTCAAGGCTGTTGTTGGTGGTGGGCATGTCGCAACTGTCTAGAGGAAGAGTTTTAGGTGTCAGTGAAAATGATGATTTACTTTCTTCTAATCTCAATGAGGCCATCATAGCATCATCATTATCACTAGCACTTGTTTTAAGGAACTAGCATGTGCCAGACATGTCAGAATCCTCATGGAAATTGTGTCAGGTAGGTGTCTCTCCCCTTTGTACAGACGATGGGATCGAGACCTAGGCTCCAAGCCATTAGGTCCTGCCCCTGAGGCCACAAAGCTGGTTAATTGTGAGATGTTACTGGACTGAGACTGTATCACCTGACCCGCAGCCTCTCCCATGCGGGCTGCTTGATCAGGAATCTAGATGAGCATAGGCCTCTGGGGCCGGTTACTCCAGCTTTGAACCTCAGCTCTGCTCCTGACTTTTTTCTCCCTTTTCCTTCTCTTGGAACCTCAGTCTCTTTGCCTGTAGGAAAAAAACATAATAATATAATAACGCCTACTTCCTGAAAATCACTGGGAGGATTAGATGAGTTGCTTCAGTTTTTACTCAGCACAAGGGCTGGCATGGAATATGGTGTCCCGTAATTGCAAGTTCCTTCTTTCCTCCGTCTTTGAACAGGCTTGGGAAAGTCACAGTCATGCATGGGGCTGGGCCAAACGTGACCTAAGGTACAGGATACAGCTGTAATATAAGGATCAGGACTGAATGAAGCAGTAGAATTAGATTTCTGCAATGAATGATGAACGAAATCTGATAATCTGATGATTAAATGCTGATAATTTGGGATGCCAGGAAATAAATAGTAGGTCAATTATATTTTCAAATGAAATAGGTTGGTTTGTAATCTTTTGTCAGAGTCATCCGAATACTGGGCTCCATAAGGATAAGAATTAATTTATTACCACATCAGTGAGTGGCACCAACAAACTCCTAGGACAACTGGGACACAGTAGGTGGTCAGTAGACAAATGTCATCAAACGAATGAGCAGACGAATCTGGTGCTTATTATGTAGGAATAAGACCACTGGGGCAGTTGCTGTACTATGACACCACTATGTCCAAAAATTGGTTGAGGTTTAGATCTGATTTGTTTTCCTGCTTATAATTAGAAATGTGTTCTGTTTTGTTCCCTTTCCTCCATCTTCAAATTAGTTAGTGGATTCTTCAAGGACATCTAACTTCTCTACAGGACCAATACTTGCTTTATTGTTAAATACACACACTGAACCCAGTTACACAGCAGACATGAATCTGAACCTCAGATTTGACATGGTACTGATAGCTAATGAGATTAAGCACTTTGAACTCAAAAAGGACTGCCGGGCACCTCCCAAATTCAGTGTAATGAGCGTTCATTATGTTCTTGCTGCAGGGGTGACCACACCTACAGGCAGCACGAAGTTCTCTGGTTATCACCACATGGTTCTTTCAAGAACACGAAGAAAGTCCGTGTTTGTTGTTAAGCCATACTGTATGGATATTCTGAATAAAACAGTAGTAGGTCCTTTGAAGCAGCAGAAACATGACAGTGTACAGAGGCCTGAGGGCAGCTTCCGAGTCTGCACTCTGCAGGATTCTAGATGAAGTCTTAGAATTTAAAGGAAAAGATTTCACTGTGTCTGTTTCTTGGTTTCTGTGATGGTGGCTCTTCTCTTGGGTCAGGCCTGTCGCTTTATGTCCCCTGAATGCCCTGCATTGTGCTAGGAAAGTGGTAGAGCCATTTCCTGAGTTGTCATAGAGCTTTCAATTTGGTTGAGGAGGCAATATGAATTTTCAGGCGATGAAGAGTCAAAGAGCTGTCCTCTGTCAGGAAGCTGAACACTTGCAGCTTTAAGGGCTGGGGACTCAAATTAGAGCAATTTCATCGATTGTTCTTTTTCATCTGGCTTCTAGCGTTTCATTTTCTAGTCTTTAATTATTCTTCCAAAGTACTTTATAGCACCATTTGAAAAGGATATTTTGAAGTTTTAGAAGTGTAAACTCAAATCCCCCAATTATCTCGCAAGCCTGTTTAGTGTACCTTGATTTGGGGCAGTAATGAGGAAAAGGGGAGGCCCCTGGGGAGACCAGTTTAGAAACAGCCTGAATCAGCACATCATTGACACCAAGTGTTTTGATTGATCCAGCATGAATAATTCAGAGGCTTTGTTTTATATGTTAAATGTGGAAGAAGAATGGATAGTTCAGGAAAAGTAATATTCTTTTTTCTTTTTCTGATACGCACTTTTGGGGGAAAAAACACAAAACTGTGCCATTTCATGCTCAGTTTGATGGTAGCTGGATTAGGCAGAGCCTGAGTGGTGTATGTGCAACACGCATGTGTGCAGAGCTTGACAAGTTCCCAGCAGGACCAGAGCGAGAGCTTTGGCCAAGGGAGATGCTAGGTTACCGTTTTGACATACAATGGATTAAGACTCAAATCGGTTCCTGTTGGAGAGTTGCCAAAACACCCATAGGTTAATTTTTGCTGTTTGGAGGATGAAATGTTGTGGATGAGAGTTAATTTACCTGGATGCCAAATCCTCATCCACGTTGGTCATTTCTTAATATTTCTTGGGAGACTAGAGTTTTTCAAAAGACCAAATTTAAAGCTCTTGGTTTCTGCTTCCCTACATCCCCCACTCACGAGCAGGGAAATGGCCTTACCGGGGAACGGGAAGGTGCTTTGTGGCAGGCACGTTTCCAGAAGAACGTTAGGTATCTTACATGGGAACTAGGACCTAGAATAGAGTAGAAGGTGTGATGGTTTCGTGTGTGAGCTTGATTAGGCTGTAGCAGCCCATTATTTAATCTAACACTGACCTGGGTGTTGTTATGAAAGTGTTTTGTAGATGTGGTTACCATCTAGCAGCAATTGACTTTAAGTAAACACATTATCCTCCGTAATAGAGGTGTGCCCCATCCAGTCAGATGGAGGCTGTGAGAGCAAAAAATGAGGTTTTTTGGAGAAGAGGAAATTCTTCCTCAAGAATGCAGCAACAACTTCTTCATGAGTTTCCAGTGAGCCAATTTCTTTAAATAGATAGCTATACAGATGGATGGAAGGTATATCTTATGTATATATCAGATAGGGTATCTACTCATCCATCCATCTATATGTCTGTTCTGTTGGTTCTGTTTCTCTGGAGAACCCTAACTGATAGAAAGGGATGCTAGACTACCCTCTCCCAACCCACAGTGGGAGGATCTCAGTCTCTGACATACACCAGTCACAGTGTGGAATCATACATTACAGATTTATTCTATACAGTGGAGGTCTGGGTTTGTCTAGAGCTCCTTGTCCAACTGTGAGAGGGAAGGAAAATGCTGAAAAACAAGAGGTAAGAAGGTACCAAGAGTAAACATCTTCCTGGCCTTTCCAGGGGAGGCCAAGGTAATTTGAAGAAACTCCAATAGTTTGTAGTTTCTGTATCATTTAGAAGTGATCTTGGCCGGAAAGATGAGTACAGGCAATTATCGAGGCATAGAGGTTTACTGTCTCTTAGTAGCTCTTATTTATTTCACAATCTGGAAATTCTTATCTGACTTGATTTCTTTACACATCAGTTTATTTTTCTTAACTTACTTATATTGAGTATAACACGCATACAGTAAAGTAAATATAAGTATGCAACTCAGTAAAAATTTAACAAATGTATATACACATGTATCTATCACCCCAGCATCTTAGAAACCTCTGTTTTACACCCTCCCAGTCAGTACCCAACTCTCAAGGGTAGATTGCATCCTGACTTCTGTCAACATAGATAACTATTTCCTGTCTTTGAACTGTTTACAAATAAAGACATACAGTATTGTTTTGTATCTGGCTTCTTTTATTCAACATTGTTATCTTTGAAGTTCACTACATTGTTAGATTATGAGCAGTTTATTTTTCGTAGGTATACAGTATTTTGTTGTATCAATACAGTATGTATGTATGCATTCTATTGTTGATGGATATTTGGATTGTGTTCATCTTGGGGCTATTATAAATGAAGTTGCTATGGCATTGATTGCCATGTCATTAGGTGAACATATGTCTTCATTTCTGTTGGTTATATACATATGAGTATTTAGTTTTAATAGATAGTACCAAAGAGTTTTCCAGAATGATTGGAATAGTTTACACTCTGTCTAGTAGCAGATGAGTGTTATAGTCATTGCACATCCTCACCAGCACTTAGCATTATCAGTTTAAAAAATGTTAATTGTTCTATGAGGTGTGTAAATATATCTTTTTGTTATTTTATTCCCTGAAGGCTAATGACATTTGACACACTTTTCTGGGTACAATTTATTGGCACTTCTTCTGTGAAGTTCCTATTCAAATCTTTACCTGGTGTTTTCACCAATTGTGTGCTTTTTTCTGATTGATTTATAGGGATTATTCTGGATAAGTCCTTTGTGAGATACATGGATTGTTTGTATCTTTTCCCACTTTGTAGTTTATGTTTTAACTCCTTTAATGGTGACTTTTAATGAAGAGAGGTTTTTAATTTTAATGAAGTCAAGTTTATCTTTTCTTTCTGCTCTATTTAAGAAATAAATCTTTATCTACCCTAAGGTCTTAAAGATATTCCCCTGTTTTCTTCTAGCAGCTTTGTTGTTTTACCTTTCACATTTATGCATGTGATTCATCCGCATAGAATTTTTTATATGTTACTGGGGGAGTCAGTAAAGCACCAGACATTGAAAGGACCGTCCTTTCCCTCTGTGCTGGATACACACCTTTGTTGTATATCACATGGCTACATGGCCGAGTGTCTGTGGATAATCTATTTTGTTTCTATTCTAAAGTTTCTGGACTATTTAATCAGTTTTAATTACTGTGGCTTTATAATGCATTGATATTCCATCCTCGTTGTCCTTCAAAATTGTCCTTGCTATTGTTGGCCTTCTTTATTTCTATTATAAATCTTAGAATCAGGTTGTCAATGTCAATACATACATGCAAATCTGGAGAAGGCAATGGCAACCCACTCCAGTCCTCTTGCCTGGAAAATCCCATGGACAGAGGAGCCTGGTAGGTTGCAGTCCTTGGGGTTGCTAAGGGTTGGACACGACTGAGTGACTTCATTTTCACTTTTCACTTTCATGCATTGGAGAAGGAAATGGCAACCCACTCCAGTGTTCTTGCCTGGAGAGTCCCAGGGACGGGGGAGCCTGGTGGGCTGCTGTCTATTGGGGTCGCACAGAGTCGGACACGACTGAAGCGATTTAGCAGCAGCAGCAGCACGCAAATCTCCTGAGATTTTATTTCAGATTATTTTAAATCTGTAGAACACATTTGGGGATAATTAATATCTTTCTAATCAGTGCTGGCTGGTTTCTTCATGTTCTCCATTTAGTAGATGGAGAGGCATGATGGTCTGCCTCATCAGTGACTGAATGGAGTCTGTTTAGGGCAGCAGCAGAAGACATATTATTCTCGGTTCCAGATGGGAGTTGGGCTGTGTGTCTTCCGTCTGCTCCTCTGCATTGTTTCTGTGCCGTCTCTGCTCTCCTCTGCCCTGCTCCCTGGGTCAGTGACCAGCTTGGACAACTACAGTGGGCTCCTTTGCCTCTGGCTTCCAGTTAGGTTCCACCAATGGGAGAGGAACAGGCAGGACTCAGAAGGAGAGAACAGAGTGATGTCAGGGTATTAATTTCATGGCTCCTTCCATGAAGGGTCACTTTAGATTGGCTGTGTTCCTAGACTAAAGGCTGTTAACAGCTTCGACAGGGCAGCATTTTTCTTTTAAGAGTTTAACAGTTTTTAAAATTTTTTTTTTTTAATTGAAGCATAGCTGATGTGTGATATTGTCAATATATAAGTTAGAGATGTACAATACAGTGATTCACAATTTTAAAAGGTTATATTCTTTTTGTAGTTATTATAAAATATTTGTTATATTCCCTGTGCTACACAATGTATCCTTGTAGCTTATTTATTATATACATAGTGGTTTGTCCCTCTTAATCCCGTAGGGGTTAGGTTAGCTGCCTTGCCCTTCCCCCTTCCCTCTCCCCACTGGTAACCACTTGTTCGGTCTCTGTATCTGCGAGTGTAGACAGCTTTCCTCTTATAGTTCCCTTCCTCTGGGCCCCCTTCAGCCTAAGAGTGGTAACGGATCCCCCCATCACTATTGTGTGTATGTGTGTGTGTTAGTCGCTCAGTCGTGTCTGACACTTTGTGACCTCATGGACTATAGCCCACCAGGCTTCTCTGCCCATAAAATTCTCCAGGCAAGAATACTGGAGTGGGTTGCCATTTCCTTCTCCAGGGGATCTTCCCGACCCAGGGTTTGAACCTGTGTCTCCTGCATTGCAGGCAGATGCTTTACCATCTGAGCTACACCTGTTATCCCTTGTTATTTCCCATCACCCTTACCGTACTTTTGTTAAACTCTTCCCTATTTGAGAAGACTATTCCCTGCCGGGACTCTGATTACTGCAGAAGTGGGAGAAAAAGAATTTTCTCAACAACTTAAGAGAACTTTGAGAATGAGGATCAGTTATACCAGTGATAACCTTGTTGGGTCCACTCACAGAATTGTACTTCTGGCTAAACCTGCCAGATTACAGCATAAAGGCTCTATGCTTCTCCTTCTGGTATCATTGGAAATCATCAAGAGACTCTGTGGTATGATAAGTAAGATTAGTAGCATCAAAGTACATCCTTAAATGTCCATAAGCATTTCAGCCATAGGTTATTTTTCACTTTTTGACTTAACTCAGTTAAAATGGATGCTGCAGTGTTTGTGCTTGTATCTGAGAAACATCCATGACACTGCCTGAGGGTGTTGGGGTGAGAGTGTCAACTTGGCACAGACTTTAAAGTAGCAATAAAGTTGCTACTATTTGAAAACAGAGTTGAAACACTTCTGGAGACAGCAGCCATAAGCTATAGTGAGTGAGGGAGACATACTAATTCTTGAATCTTGCATAGAGATCATTTTAACTCTTCTTTTGACAGTTGGGTTATTTAATTGTCTGCTTTAGAAATTAATTTACAGGGTGACATCTGCTGCACTGGTGAGGATTGCTGAATTTCTTTTACTGAAATAGAAATCGTGTCCAAAATGTCATTTCATGACAACAGTGATCAACCCGAATCACACATCAGATAGTGCTGGCAAATGTGGCAGGACAAGAACTGGTGGGAGTTAAAAATGAAAAAGTCAGTAGCAAATAAAACAGGATAGCACATAAATGAAGTTTTTACTTCTTAAAAAGTATGTAACAAGTAGCGTCCTGCCATCATGAATTTGCTTTTCAATTGGACAAACCTTATGTGTTCATTTCTGTGCATACATTGGTGAATCATGTATTTCGTTTTCATTACTGACTGGAGCTGGCACAGCCTTGATTTACTGTCCACAGTTCCACTGGGGCATCACAGCCCGCTCTGGGCCATCTGGCCTAGGTGGTCACTCTTTATACCACAAGGGCCAAAATGGTGGCCATTAGACTTGTTTGTGTATGCCACACATCAGTTTGAAAAATTATATTGAACTGGGATATGCAAAGAAAAATCTCAATTTCTGACTTTTCTTGAAAAAAATGGGATGATCTCAGAAAAGTGGGCCCTCCGCTCCTTCTTGCTGACTGGACGGTGGGAGAGGATGTGCTCAGCTCGGACCGTGGTTTCACCTGGCCACCCTGAGTTGGTAAAGTGACCATCTGTCCCTGGAGGCATGTGTTGACATGTGTTCAATACCGTAGGGATGGTGCTAAGGTACCAAATGTGAGTAAGAGAAAGAATTGATTTGTCTGTATGTATATTGTTATGAGAAACTGTAAACTCTAAGGCCAGAGACCTTGTCTCGTTTATCTTGATAAATCCCCAGTGTTTCATAGACGTTAATTGAGTTGAAAGGAAGCTCTTCTTGGGCAGATGAATCTGAAAGTGGCATGCAAGATGCTTAAAGAGGATGCTGAATGTCTGAAAAAGCTAGGCTATAACCACAGGTGGGTTCTAAGAACATAGGCCAAGGTGGTAGCAGCGGGAATAGAAATGGTGGCAGAGGGAATAGAGAAAGACTCGAGACAGTTTAGATGAAAATCCCGTTGGGTCTAGAGACAGGCAGGAGGAAAAGGAGAAAAGAAAAGGAAAAAGGTGAGTTTGGAGCCTTAGAAATAGTGGGGCCACTAAAGCAGCTAAGAGGGTGGTAGTAAAAGCTCTAGCATCCTTCCTGCTCCCTAAGTCCTAATCTTCTGGTGTGAAAGGAATTTGAAGTTTAATTATATTCATGATTTAGCAAATGCTAGCAACTCTGCTCAGAATTTTTCCCTTATGTTTTTCACACCAGGGCTAAGACCATCAAGAATACTGTCTCTGTGAACCTGGAACTGACAGCTGAAGAATGGAAGAAGAAATACGAAAAAGAGAAAGAGAAAAATAAGACTTTGAAGAATGTTATCCAGCATCTGGAGATGGAGCTAAACAGATGGAGAAATGGTAAGGAAGAAGGAGAGGAAGGAGGAGGTATGAGTGTGTGCTTTTTCCCCCCCATGACTATTGATGTCCTGGGACACTTGGGAAAGAGTGGGTGATGGTGGAGCTTGGTCCGGCCTTTCAGCAAGCTGTGTGAACGAGCAGATGTTTTCCCTAGCACTGATCCCTGCCCCCACCCTGTCACTTGACCGACATACATTCTTAGTGTGGCCAAGTGACTGTTTGCAAGGTTGCCTTAATCTGCTTCCATTGAGATGCGCCTCTATCCATTACTCTCCGGTAGCCACATTTGAGGTGTAGAGGGTAGTGTTTGAGATTTTGGGGTTTTGATTGCTTTTGATTAGATGAAAAGTGTCATTCTCTCCTCTGTGAGTTTTATAATTGATTTGGAGTTAAAAGTCACCTCTGGTAAATGTTTGCTTTTTTTTTTTTTTTTGGCTCAACTCATCTTCATGCTCTGCTTCTTCAGAGCTAGAAATAGAGGATTCCTGAAGAAGCTCGGTCCTAAAATGGAGTCTCAAAGGCTTGTTTCGTGACTCATTTTTCTTTTTCCCTAAAGCATTCTCTTTGGTGTGTTCTCCTCAGAGAAAATATCTCAGAGAGCTGACGTGCAGTGGTGGGTGGACTATGGGTGAGGCGTTGGAGAAGGGTTTCCACGTGCAGACAGATCATTTCAGTGGTTTTTGCTTTGTGTTGGAGGTTAGCATGCACAAGTCCTTTTTCAGTCCACAGCCCCCCTTTTTTCCCCATGGAAACAAGGCAGCTTGGTGTGTATAGTGGGAGATAGTGGATGGTTGGTGTTGGTATTTATTTCAGATGCTGCATCAGGTCTCAATCTTGGGTGACTGTGGGAGCCTGGTGGCCACTGTGCAAAATCCAAAAGTAACCTGCCTGCTTGGAAGTGCACAGTTAGCAGCAGATGTCTTATGATTATATGTTTGCCTCTGTTTTTGCTAGGAGGGGTGGGTGTCAATGAGCTACTGTTCAATTGAAGAACAATTACGTGGCCAACCAGGATTCAAGAGAGGTTCAAGAAATGACCTAGTAGCCTAAATAACACGATTCTTTTCTTTGGGGGCGATTTTCTAGCTGCACATGTGTTTTGAAAGCTGCTAGAATAATTGAATAATTCAGCATCTGTGGCTGGTGGATGCCTTCTTGCAATTTGGCAGGGGTAGGAGAGTGGGGAGGGGTGCTTGGAAAGGCGTGGAGCGCCCTATGAAATTTTGTTCTATTTCTGCGATCCACTTGGGTCATTTCTCTGCTGGATACCTGGAACATTCAATGAAACCTTTTGGCAAAAGAGGGGCACTGGCCTTAGAAACATCATGGTGTGGGCAACTAACCTTGTTCTTTTCTTTCCTGTCCTTTGCCAAGCACCAACCAGCCCTGCAGTTTTCCATCCCTCAGTCACTGTCCTCTCGGGTCTGCCCACTGCCCTTTTTGCCTGGCTGATGCTTATCTTTTTATCTCTTTTGGGTACTCTCCCCTGCTCTTGAACTAGTCACTTGGCCTCATTTTAACTGTTGTCTCATTTCATCCACTTTGCAAATCTACTCAAAAATCTACTGTTTTTCACATCCTGTGAGGTGAGATCCTACCTAAGCCCTTAACTTACATAATTCGGGAAAACTAACATGTGGTTTCTGACACATGATAGATTTTCATAATTGTATGTTAAGTAAACCTGTGTTAAAGGCAGTGCTGGGGATTAAAGGGTGAGCAGTCAGCCATGGTCTCTGCCCTCAGAGAGCTTACAGGCTGGTGAAGGAGATAGTCTCCAAGCACGATCAATACATGTATCAAGAAGGGAGAGGATAAGGTGCCGAGAGTTATTACAGAAGAAGGCCCTGAGCTTGACTCAAGTCAGCAAAGGTTTCCTTCAGTAAGTTCCAAGAGAAACAGAGCAGTTTGTTGAGCAAAATAGGAGGTGCGGGTGGAAATGGGGGTGGGGTAAGGGAGCCAGGCTTACATGCCCTGAGGGGCGGGAGCATGAAGGCCAGGGTGGAGAGCTGGGGTGGGCCATCTCCGAACTGCGACAGGCAAGAGCAGCAGACTAGTCTGGGCAGTACTCATTCAGGATTCTGGTCATTATCTCAGAAGCAGTGAAAAGCCATTCAAGGATATCGGATGATGAGATTTGCCTTTTCGAAGACCCATTGGTTGTGCTGGAGGGTGGACTGGAGGGTCTGGGAAGAGCACTGGGACCTGGGGTGGCCCTCCAGGCCTGAGACTTAGTTGTTGAATTGAGAGGGCGGTGGAAAGGGAGAGAGATGGGCAGACCAGAAAGGTATTTAGGAGGTGAAACCAGCCAGGCTTGGTGGGGCTGGTGGCTGTAGGGAGAGACAGCGTCAAGGTTTCTGGCTTGCCGAGTTGGATGGAGGACAGAGCCACTCACTGAGACAAGAAATGAGGGAGGAGAATTGGAAATGAGACGTGGGAGATGATGAGGGGAGTTTGAGGGGAGTCTATGGAACATCCAGGTGAAAATGCCAGATAAGAAGTTAGGTCTGAGTGTCTGGAGCTCCGGGGAGCTACTTGAGTGACAAAGAAAAATATGTGGGTCATGGATTTTTTAAAATTTATGGTTAGCATAATTTTTATGTACATTAAATGTGAGGCATTTTTAAAGTCTTTATTGAATTTTCTACAGTATTGTTTCAGTTTTATGTTTTGATTTTTTGGCTGTAAGGCATGGGGGAATCTTACCTCCCTGACCAGGGATCGAACCCACAACCTCTGAGTTGCAAGGCAAAGTTTTAACCACTGGACTGCCAGGGAAGTCCCTGGGAGTCATGGATCTTTAGGACATAATTGAAGGTATAGGTAGGGATGAGGTCCTCTCTGGACTCTGAAGAGAGGAGAGGGAAGAGGAGAGGGAGGGTCTTGAGAGACCCCTGCATTCATCCCCATGTTAACGTGTAATCACTGAGTGATTAAGAGAAGGGAGCTTTCTGGACTTCTGTCCTGCAAGCTCACATTTTAAAGGATTTTTTTTTTTTTTTCTGGAAGCGAAAGTTTTCAAATATAGAGAGCCTACTGAAGTGGTATAAAACTTTCAGACAGGAAGTTAGGCAGGTGGAGGCATGGTGAGGTGGTCCTTTGACTGGATGTGAGTGAAGGATTATTTTAAGGATTAACTGCTCATCCAACAAAAATCCAGAGGCTTTCTGTTCTGTTTGGAGACCATGTGTCTCTTTTAGGCAGGATATGAGACTTGCCCAAGCTGACTCCACAGGGTGCTTGACTCCTGAGTTCGTTCTTTTTCTGTTGTGGGTGCAGTCTGCACGCTGCCCTTGTGGTTTGTGTTTAGGCTGGGGAGATGAGTGTGAAAAGAAGGGACTGGAATTTCCCCCAGTGTGTCCTGTGCATTCTGATTCCTCGTGGTCACGAGGGCACGGCTGGGTGGTGTCAACTAGAGAGCTGGAATTTTGAAGGTTCGATTCCCTAGATTTGGGCTTCCCTGGTGGCTCAGAGGTTAAAGTGTCTGCCTGGAATGTGGGAGACCAGGGTTCGATCCCTGGGTCGGGAAGATCCCCTGGAGAAGGAAAATGGCAACCCACTCCAGTACTCTTGCCTGGAGAATCCCATGGAGGGAGGAGCCTGTAGGCTACAGTCCATGGGGCTGCAAAGAGTCGGACACAACTGAGCGACTTCACTTCACTCCCTAGATTAGGAAGATCCCCTGAAGAAGGAAATAGCAACCCACCCTGTATTCCTGCCTGGAAAATTCCACAGACAGGGGAGACTGGCAAGCTACAGCCCATGGGGTCACAAAGAGTCAGACATGAATCAAGTGATTTAGCACACACATGGAGAGGGGTGGGAAAGGTAAAAGAATATGATGTCTCAGTGGCCAGTCTGGTCCAGGCAGACTGTAAATAAGTGAAGGGAGGTACATCTGATACAGTTGCCGCAGGAGAGAGCATTTCCTGCCCAAAGTCATTCAAAAGCTGTGAAATACTCTGTTAAATGCTGGTAGTCCGGTCCCTACCCTACCCCACCCCACCTATATGCTCCTAGCTTAATGGGCTACTCCAGATGCGGGCCTTGTCGTTTTCTCCTCTGGGTGTAATAGAATATTGATCCTCAGCATATTGACCTGTGACTCATAATGCGTGTACTACACCAAGCCTTAATTCATTTCTGCCACTGCCATTCCAGCATTGTGGCCCCAAGTGCTTGGGGGCTTAAGGTGGGGGGCACACCTTGTTTTTATAAATTAGGAGTGGGGAGAACCACCCACTCTCCTGGCTTCATTCCCCACTGGTCCAATGAGGGTTGTGAAGATATAAACAAAAAGAGAAAGCGGAAACTGTATTCCGTATCTTGTAATAATCCATAATGGAAAAGAATCTGAAAGGAGTATATATATATGTGTAACTGAATCACTTTGCTTTATACCTGAAACTAAGACAATGTTGTAAACTAACTATGCTCCAATTAAAAAAGAAAAAGCTATGAGAGACTCACAGAACTAAAAGAACAGCTGAGGACCCGGGCTTCTGAGGGGCCACACCTCGAGTGAATCCTCTCTGGATGTGTTTCTGTCCTTGTCATGTATATTGGAGACCCAGAGCCCCAGGAGAGAAGGAGGAGATTGTGCTGGGTGGTGTGCTTGGGCTGGGGAAGGACAGGGCACCCTAATGTGTTGTCTGACCACAGCTGCACTCATACGGGAATGGGGGGTAATTCTTCACAATGCAGTCGAGGTGCTGTTATGAGAATGGGTGTTGAGTGGCTAAAAAACAACGCATGTCCACCAGAATGTACTAGTGACATCTTGTGGGCTGAAATCCACGGGCAGACTCTCTTCAAATCTGGAGGCTCTGTTGGCAACTTTTAGCCTCATGGAAATGCGTTCAGCCTACATGCTTAAGGACAGATAGAGGGAGTGGGCAGCTGTCAGAAATAGGATCTTTCTTTTTTTCCCCTACTCTGTTGCTTGTTGATCATATGTATGGAAAGGACTCAAACCATCCTGTAAAGGAGTTGAATTCAGCTTCCAGTCCACCACTTCCTGCCCCCCACTCCCATCCCTGGTCCCTGCTCAATCCACCAAGAAGACTCTGGACAGGAGGATGGGGAAGGAAGGCCGAGGGCCCAGGGCCATGATGCTAGAGCAAAGTTGAGTCCATTGTTTCCTGTTGTTGCTAGGTCAGCCTTTACCCATGCCCTCTTCTCTGGTACGTCTTTGAATTTTGGCCTTTAAAGAAATGACAGCTTTTTACAAGAGCTTAAGTCAGAGAAGGATTCCTGAAAATCTGAGTGTCAGAAGTGCAGGGAAATAATCTGATGATATGGCACATCTACAGTGTCTCTTGCATAGTTAAATATAATAATAATGAACAGAGTGGATATAGTCATGCAAAGAAATTATTTCGTCACAGGCTGAGAAGGTGTGGAAAAATCAGCAATCTCTAAAGCAGATTGGCTCTCCAGATTTAAAACCTACCAGGACAGCAGCCTTAGTTCTCTAAGCTAAATCTGTAACCTTGAGGCTGGTGGGTGCTTTGTGGAACTGTGTGGGCTCTGTAGTTGGAACACAGTTTGCTCTTGGGGCATTAAATATTTAGAAGATGTGCCCCTCCTTGGATTTCTGATTATTGTAGAAGCTCAGAAGTTAGTACTTCATTTGAGAGACCTAATTTGTTAGGCTCTCTTCCTTCTTTCGAGAGACAACCAAATACTTGTAGAAATGCTGACTGCTAGGAGAATCGTGTGGCCTGTGTAAGAAGAATGTAAAGCAGATGCTGACTCCTGGGTAAACCAGTTTATTAGAAAATTACTGTAGAAGGGATGAGAGAATGTCTTAAGCTTCTTACAGTATTTTGAGCAGCTAGGGTAAGAGATGCTACGTGTGTGCAAAATAATCCCATAAAGAAATGAGTTGCTTTTTTTTTTTTTAAACCTTCCATTTATATAATGACATCTTGTATCCTGCTGCTGTCACCCTTCTGGCAACTTAAAAGATTTCCTTTTTCGTTTCTTTGATATAGAAATTACCTGCCATTAGGTCTGCCACTGGGCCTGTTTAATTGGTATTAAAAGAAAGTGCCTCCTTTGCCAGATCTGATCTGGTTTCTGGCGGAAGCTGTGAGTGACCAGCCAATCTATGCCCTGGAGTTGCAGAGAGAAGGCAATTACCTTACTATATTCTCCGGAGGCTTTAGGGGCTTGACTTATGAAAAGGATAACTAGCTTGTTGCTACTTCATGTGTGAAATTTTAATGAATTACTGGCAGTCTAATGGTTTTCATTCTTTTTTATTTTATTTTTTTAACAAAAACCCAAAAAGCCTGTTTTAGAATTTTTTAACTAATAGTGCTAACAAGAATTTTTGATTAGTCTGTCATTCTTACTTATTGCAATTGATGGATTTCTATTTTTTGTGGAAATGTTATTTATGCCCTCTGGGGGTTTTGATTTTATAATTAAAATGCTCTGTAAACCTTATAGGTGTGCTCCAACTGAACACTCCTGTGTACACACAAATCTCTTTAGTCCTTAAAGGTAATTACATCTGACAATAGGAAATGCCAGAATGCTTATGTAAAGAAGGAAATCTTTTCTTGAGGTAGGGGTTGGGAGGGCACCTTTCATTCTAAAAAATAAGATGCTTTACAATATTACATGCCCTTTCTCTATGGACAGCAAGTATAAATCCTCAAGGGATAAACCAAGAGAAATTTGCTTTTCACATAAAGGAGTAAAAATAAAAATAGATACTGATCTTCGTTTGTGGTCCTTTCCCCTTCTCCTACCGCCAGATTTCAGGGCATGCTTTCTCCAGGATTTGTTTGCAGCTGTCTTCCACGTTATGATTGGTTGTTCTGCAATCACCTGGTGGGGGCTCCTCTGGACACCCGGTCCACTGCAGTGCAGGGAATATTCTCCATTAATGCCGTGAGATTGCCATGGAGACAGATTGCCTGGTGTCGGGTCCTGCCGAGGGTTGGGAATTTACAGTCCCCAGACGTGTTTGTGAGCTGGACGGTGTAGTTACCAGGGACGCTTCTGGAAGTCATTTTCTGGGTCCTTTGAAGGGCAGCAGTGTTTGGGAAAACTGGCTCTTGATTTCTCCCTGGGCAGGAGCTGTACTCTCCCCGGCAGATACCCGCTGCTTTTGTTGCTGCGTGTTGCTGCTTTGTTCTTCTCAGCCTGAAAGACTGCTGCAAAAAATAATCTTGACTGCCTGACCTTTAGAATAAAAACTGGGATGGGCTCGCTGTTCAGATGTAGCTTTGTGGGGGACATGTTGACGCTTTGATTGAGAGAGTTGTTCAAGGGAAACCAGAAGGCCTGGTATAGGTTTCAAATATTGTTTTCATAATAAAAATAACCCGAAAGGCACTCTCATGGCTATACTGTATTTTATTTTGGGAACTGAGCTCTAACCACTAAAGGTATTGTCAGGACCCCAGAGACACTAATCTCAGAATAAGTAAAAATAATTTTATGTACAAAACCTAAAATGTTGACACTTGGTCAGGGAGTGGAGGGGATAAGAAATGGATTTTTGTGTTTTTTACACACACTGTTTTAATTAATCTTTAGAACAGTGCTGTGTTCAAAGCACTGGCATTTCCTTGCCTTTACAAAAACAAAGCAAGAAGTTAAGTGGGAGATGGCTTGTGAGTAGCTGAATCTGTGGAAGGTGCAGGTGGCTGAGTGTCCCGCTATGGCCCTGACCATATTTATGTAGCATCTGTTGGTCACTTCAGGTGCCTCTCAGAGCAGTGTTGACTGGCTCGTTGAACCTTTCTAATCTGGAACAACCGTGGTTATACTTTGTGATGCTACAATTTTTCAACGCAAGAAGAGGGCAGCTTTAGGGGTAGTCAAGCCTGTGGCTTTGGTTACAGCAGGTCACCCACTGCTAGGCTGTGGGGTTCATCCCTGACTCCTCCTTCCACCAAACAAATGGAAATATGCACTGGATAACTCCTTGGAAACAAAAAAAGTGAAAGTCATTCAGTTGTGTCTGACTCTTTGTGACTCTATGGACTGTAGCCCACCAGGATCCCTTGTTCATGAAATTCTCCAGCCAAGAATATTGGAGTGGGTAGCTATTCCCTTCTCTGGGGGATCTTCCTGACCCAGGGATAGAAGCTGAGTCCCCTGCATTGCAGGCAGATTCTTTACCATCTGAGCCACCAGGCAAGCCCCAGGCAACTCTTTAGCTGACCCCAGTCTCACGATATCACTGCCTCTCTGGGCATTTGGAACCTAAGAACACAGGGTTTCGGATGTCTCTTTCAGATGTTTTTAATATCATTTCTCTGGACTTGGGCTGAACTGGCCTGTGGATAGTATGACTATATTCTGCCTGCTTTCTGGTCCAGTGCAATTAAGAATTTCCTCTTTATTAAGATTTAACTGGAAGATCAATTCATACTGCTCTGGATTGCCCTGTTCATAAATTTCAGAAGCTAGAACCGAAAAATTAGATGTACAGTCATGATCCAAGTGGGAGAAGGACATTTACAAAGTGTTAATGGTGAAATTCTCTAACAAGGAACAGAATTGGGAGGTAGAGGTGAAAGAGAGCTTTCAAATTTTAGTATATACTCTATGGTTAGAAAAAGACACATATATATTTTTATAATTTTATATTTATAATGTTTTAAACAAACAGAAAAACAAAATTTGGGAACTAAATAGAACACGGTACAGCTTTTATAGCCCATGGACTTAGCAGGCTGTAGAGAATATAGGTGCTTTAATTGGATGAAATCCAGTCTGCACACTAAGGTTGCTGATGGATGCTTTAAACCAAGAATTGGAACTGAATGAAATATTGATTTGGTTCAGGTTCAGTTCAAAGGCTACTCTGATATTCTGGTTTTGTTTCAGGTCAATAATTTTAGAAAAGGGCTTAGGTACAGTACAGTCTGGTTGAGCTTTGGAAGAAAAAACAGTTGGCTCAGTTTTATATTCAGCAAAGTAATAATTTATTCCAGGTTTTGCTTCAAGTTGCTGCTTCAGATGGAACTGTGATATCAAAGTGAAATCATTGAGTGTTGATTTTGTTTGAAGTGGAGGCCTATGGTACCATTTGGTGATTATCGAATGAGATAATGGAGTCTTAAGCAATAAAGCTAACCCATCACAAAGTGCTTGGTTTGTATTGAGATAAATGTACACAGTCAGTGTTCAGGGGGGTTTCTCGAGAGGTAATGTATACTGTTCATGAAGCCATGGATTAGGAGTTACATTCTGTCGTTTGTCTTTGGGTGTCTTTTGTTGTTGTTTTTTCTTTGAGAAATTCCCTCTGGCTCCGGACAGTTTTCCTGGGGAATTTCCACAGAATGCATTTTACAGGCTGAGAACCGGGTGAGGCCTGGAACGGTGCAGACGCTCACTGATTGTAGCAAATTGAGTGTGAAGCTGATGGTAAACATTGTGATGGAAAAGTATGTTTGGTTTTGGTTTGCTTTCCAAGTAGATATTTAAGAGAGACAGTTGAGCTGAATGGTTTCCATAGATCCTTTTTTTTCATTCTGTCTTTGCAAGTTGGTTTTCTTGTTGGGGATAGCCCTCGGCCGGTTTAAGAACTTCCCCTTTTCGCTCAATTTGCATGGTCACATTTGGTACTGTTTCCTTCGAAGGCGCCAACAATGCTCCTCTGCAGACTGAGAAGCAGGGAGGAGTCTGCATGATATTCTCGGTGGGCTGCTTTTTCTTTTCTGGGACTACCTGATATCACAGGAAATTATTCTATTTCAACTTTCCAGTCCGCCAATTAATTCTGACTTCCTGGGGGAGAGAGTGGTAGTGGAAGAGTGTGTGTGTGTGTGTGTGTGTGTGTAATGTCAGTCAGAGTTCCTGGGTCCTGGGGCCACCCCAACTTCCTCCTTCAGAGTCAGGGATTCTCAAAGCGTGAATATTTGGGCCCTACAGTGTTCTGTTAACAATGGTGAATTTGTTCCTTGATTTGGCTGTTGCTGTTAATGAAACAGTAACCTAATTAATTGTAATTAGAGTGCCTCAGAGGTCTGCTTCCCTTTGAATCCATCACCAAAGAGAACATGATTCTAGTAAAGCCCCAGCATATTCCTCAACAAAAGAAAAATGTTTGCAAAAAATTCTGGGTATCGCTGAAAAGTTGGATTAAGTTGAGAACTTGCGTGGTTGATGGAGCCAGTTTACATCGGGAGCAAGGGGGTGTTACGTAATCTTCCTCTTTATACTCGTTTTGGTCAGTTAACTACGACCTTTCTCGTCAAACAGGAAAGCGACAGACTATTAACTTTAAACAGCTCCTCATTGTGTCCTTTGTGTCTTTTTTGTGGAGTGACTGTTTTTGTAACTTTTTCTGGAGGGCTGCACGCTAAATTTCTTCAATGCCTAACTCCCCTTGGCTGTGCTTTGCAGGAGAAGCTGTGCCTGAGGATGAACAGATCAGTGCTAAGGACCAGAAGAGTCTAGAGCCCTGTGATAACACCCCCATCATAGACAACATTGCTCCTGTGGTTGCCGGCATCTCTGCAGAGGAGAAGGAGAAGTACGATGAGGAGATCTCCAGTCTCTACCGACAACTGGATGACAAGGTCTGTGGTCAGAGTTTATAGACCTCACACTGGTACAAAAGCTAAAGGTAGCAGGTCCTAGACTTACTGGCTGGAAGCAGCTCGAGCCCCATGGAACCTGATGTAAGACTGAAGACTGTGTTCAGTCTTCCTAATGTGTTCCTAATGCTTACCCTAGCTCTTTATTGGGTTGTGCTGTGTGCTAAGTCGCCTCAGTCCTGTCTGACTCTTTGCGACCCCATGGACTGTAGCCCACCAGGCTTCTCTGTCCCTGGGATTCTCCAGGCAAGAATACTAGAGTGGGAATGCCAGGCCCTCCTCCAGGGGATCTTCCTGACCCAAGGATTGAACCAGCGTCTCTTATGTCTCCTGCATTGGCCGACGGGTCCTTTTACCACTAGTGCCACTGGGGGAACTGGATTCATGGGGAATGGAAACTTTCATGGAAATTTGATTGAAAGATTGGCCTTGGCAGACAGAATCTTCACATCTAGAAACTGGATGGGACCTTATCATAGCATGAGGGTGGAGGGTGAGTGAACTTTGTTTAATTCTCTCTTCTTTTCTTCTCTGGGCTTGTCTGTCACCTCTTGGAAATTCCAGCAATGTCCCAGCTCTAGGGGCAAAGGTGGTGGCTCCCAAAACTCAAGTGTGTACTTTGGTCATGTAGCTCTAAGGTCCGGAATGAGGAGCCAGTAATAGCATCAGTAAGGGGCATCCTCTTGAATGAAGTCGTTTGGATATGCTGATTAGGGATGTCCAATTTCTTGGCAGACTTTTGGGACTCAAAGAATCCTGTCTGTGCACAAATTGGAATAAAGGAAGAGAGATCTTGGAGAACACTGTCTCACTCATCCCCAGTGAAGGTCAGGTTAGGAATCCCAGAGGCAAAGGAAATTAAATTGATGTTTCACGTGACCTTGGCATATTGCCCTTGGAATACTTAAATCCTTTCAGTTCATTTCATCCGGGTTGCTGATATTTTTAATCTGATTTCATCTTTCCTGCTGTGGTTCAGCTCAGAGAGCTTGGGGACACCTCTGGCTTGGGTAGAACAGCTTTGTTATGTTAACATTGTCATTAATCTTACAAGCCTCTTTCTTCTGAGTAAAGCTCAGAGTCTGGTCTCACCTTTACAAGGGAAATGTGACTGCTTGCCCTAAGGAAGCTGGTTCTCTTTGTGCTTGTGGTGCTGGGAGTTTGCATTATAACCACAGTGTTAAACTGGGGTCACCCTACCCTTTGGGTGACATATTTAATAAGATATTCATGCTGTGCGAGCTGGATTAATTACTTTTTAGGCACTATACATACTGTTACCCTTCTCTTTCTACCCAGGTATTTTATGTAAAACCTCAAACAAAGTGAGAGAAAAGGGAGATCAATAAGTAAGTGAGCAGTCTATGTGGATTTTTTTTGTTTCTCCAAAGAAATGTTATTGTTGAAGCATATTGCAATTTTTTTTTTCTCATTTAGAATTGAAGAGTTCGTTTTTAGTGTCCCCAAAGAATCCTGGATGTGGGGTGATAACCTGATTCTGCTCTCTGTTCTCTACGAATAGAAACCAAACATGGTTGGAACTGGGATCTTTTTACCCTGGTAGCATGAGGATTTTTCACGGATCTGAGAAAACTTTAGAGTCTTGAATTCGGCATCTGAAATGTAGGCAGTGCCAGGCCTTGGCAGTTTTCAGTTGGTAGCTGGCAGAGCTGACCCTGGAGCTCTGCCTCCTCGTTCCCAGCCTAGGACATTTTCTGTCACATTCCTTTCCTTTAGTATATGTTTTGAAAACCCTGGTAAGCATACATTTTGAGATTAGCATTTGTGGTCCATCACAGGGTGATGCTGAGAGATCTGGGAAAGGACTTGAGCCCCAAAGCCTCAGCCCGGCGGGGGGACACCAAAGCTTGTCATGCCATTTGTATCTCTACCCATGGATGGCCTGGGTATGTCTTATCAGGTGTCATTTTTTTATTTGTCTGCCTTTTAAAGGTTCTAGAAGCGATTTCATGTTTCTGATGATGTTGATGGTTTGATACTTTTAAGAATACATGAGTTGGGACAAGGCACCTTCATAGATTATTAGTGGCAGCACTGAAAGTATCTAGGTTTAGATAAGATGCTAGCCCAGGGTGCTCAGATGACTTACATCGCCTGGAGGTGGCAGAGCTACAATGAGCTTACACATCTTCTGACTCCCAGTCCAGTGCTCATCCTATTTTGGCTTCAGCCCTTGAAATGAGGAACTTGTCAGTCCTAATGAATTTGTCTAGAATGTGCTGGAAGAAAGATTCTATGTGCTCTCCTTCCCGCTGCCCACTCTGTCCCTCTGTGCTGCCCCTCCAGGGGTCGAAGGACAGGTGCTTTTCTAAGGCGGTGCTGTGTGATGGAAAAGCAGCCACTTTAGAGTCAGTCCCGTGGCTTACCAGTGCTGAGAGCTGGGCTGATGCCCCATCTGCTGAAGTTGTGTTTCTTACCTGCAACATGGAGCTCACGTCTGTTACTTCAGAAGGTTGCACTGGGGAGTAAACGATTCCAGGACATAGCAGATGCTCACTAAATATTAGTCTCTTTCTTTTCTGTCTTCTCCCTTTGTTTAAGGGAGAAGCCACATGATGGGGGTATCCGAGGGTGGGGGTGAGAGGTGGGCTGAGAGCAGAGTTGTTAAGACAGGCAGCTTGGCACTGGCACTGTCTCTCATTCCCCATCACCTCTCCAGTGCTTCTGTACTGATGGAGATGTAAGAGCGGAATTAAGTGTAAGTAGGAGTTGAACTGATGGTATTCATTGAATCATTTCACTGAGCACCATTGCAACAAACACATCTTTGTCATTAAGGGTGACCAGTAACCTACTGACAACTCACTTATTTCAAATACCAGAATATTTTCTGAAAAGTGTCTGCTAATCCATTATCCAGACCAGATCTTAACAATTGGCATCAGAGTGAGCATGTATAAACATATTCTAAAAGATGCGCTTGAATGTATAGATATTGACTGCACAGCACATCTTCCTCTGAAAATTTTGAAAATTAAAAAAAAAAATCACAACAGACTATGCTAATTCCTTAGAGAAGTTTCCTTAAGAAAGGGTAAGTGTAGGTTTGGAAATGTCTCTGACATAAGCGATTCATGTTGTTATCATGTAGTCCTTGGTCATCATCCTTTCCAGACAGGCTAAGGGCCCTTGATTTCTCATGGTACCTCAAACATAGCCGCCTCTCAGCCCCTCACCCATCAGGAGTGAGCCCACGTCGTCAGGCTTTGAAATGAACACAGTATAATAACAAAGCGCTTGAGCCGCTGTTCTGTCTCTTGTGATTTATATCACTTGTAGCCGTTGCTTATACATCCCGGGGAAGAGGTGGCAGCTCTTCCACGTTAAACTTCTTGAGTCTTTCATGTTAAGTTGTTTAATATTTGTGCGCTGAGGAACATAAACACTAAAACTGTTCCTGGTAACTGACATTCTAAGTTTATATAGAAGAAGAGAAAATATGTCCAACATGATAGTCTTCTAGTTGGGGAAATAACTTTTTTTTTTGAGAGAGAGAGAGATTTCACTTACTCTGGTATAATTTCCCTAATTCTTCTGCCAGAAATCTGACTTCAAGAGGAAAGCCATGAGTATTTTTTAGAACCATTAAAGAATTTTTAACTTGTAAAAAAATTTTCAAAACTTTGGGGTAAGATGTGCTATGGAGTCTGTATCTATACATTTAAGTGCATCTCTTAGAACCTGTTGACACAGGCCTGATGCCAGCTGTTAGGATCTAGTCCATGGGTAATAGATTTCTAAGCACTTTTCAGAAAACATTCTGGCATTTGAATTTTCCTATATATAAAATAGTTGAGTTGGTGTTAAAAAGTTCAGTAGAAACACGATCTCCCTGAACAGAGAAATAAGCCCAAAAGATATTCTATACAAAGGAAAAGAAGACACAGCCCTCATAATATTAAGGTTAGAATTTTCTTGCTCTGTGGAAAGCATCAGGCTGTGATACTGGTTAACCTGATTTAAGTGGATGAACTGACACAACCAAACAGGCAGGAGAGTATCCTGGGGAAAACTGAGGTCCTGCAGCCCAGGCCCTTGAATTTACCCTCTAACCCCCACTCTGGAAAAGGAGGACAGCGCGGTACAGGTAGGTGTCTTAGGGGCTGCTGGTGGAGACACCTGGGCAGCTCCTGGCACAAAGAGGAGCACAGGACTACTGAACTGGACTGAACTCTGCTCGGGGTTTAGACCCCAGAAGCGGCGTCACACAGGATGTTCTCTTGCTCCTAAGGGAGAGGCATGTGGGAAGCCGCGCTGTCTTTCTGCACAGGCTGCGCTTCACAATTTCCTTTGAATTCATGAACACCTTTGTAACCAAAACTGAATCTCACGCGGTTAGGCGCTGGCCGCCTGCCGCTTTGGACCACGTCTAGGGAGGGGAGAGGCGGAGCTGCTCACACTGGGCCGTGGGAGGCGGTAGCTCTGGCTTTTGTGGCAGCAGCACCTAGTGGCAGAAGCTGAGAGCAAGAAGAGCGGACTAGCCTGTGGGGAGATCCTTGCCCACTTCAGTGACACACAGAAACGAAGCGGTCGTGTTTCTGCATGCCAGCTTCCTTGAGGTTTTTTCAGACTGGTAAGAAATTTAGCTCCTAATCAAAGGCAGCTCTCTAATGCCAAAGATGAATTCTCTAGTAAATGTTTCCTAGTCTAAGTAAGAGGTTTGAAGTGGAAATACTGGTCTCTTTCACCCGTCACATGGCAGTGTTCCCATTCACAGACGTGTTTGACAAGGTTCGGGACGCGTACCTGTTATAGTACAAGTGGTTAGAGATTCACGCCCTAATTTTTTGAGCTAGGAATTCACTGTTAACATCTTTGAGTTGGAAGGGATAACTCCAGAGTCCCTTTCAGTTTCCAAGCCCTACATCGCTGATTTCTGGATGAGAAGGAATTGAGTTGAATGTGGAGGATATTGATTTCCCCAGAATATCTAAATGTTTCATCGGCTGAGAAAGGTGGGTGAAGTCGTATTTGAACCAACCTCTCATCTGCGAGGAGGCACCACACCATTTGCTTCATCTTATTAGCAAGCTTACAGCTGGCATCCTGGTATCCGACTGCCGTCCATCGAGAAACCAGGCTATCAAAAATGACATAACCAACCACAAAAAATTAAACATGATGTTTCGTTTCAGGATGATGAAATTAACCAACAGAGCCAGCTGGCTGAAAAGCTAAAGCAACAGATGTTGGATCAGGATGAGGTAAAGAATGCAATAAAAATTTTTTTTGCAAAGTTCTTTTATGACTGTCTGTTGTGGCTATTCCAGAAATTTAATTTGCAAAGAATTTTTTTAAAAAAATCACTGAATCGTGGAAATTTCTTGGTAGATTTCCTTTCAGTGGCTGCTAAAAGCTGATTTTAGCTGAGTTTAGGAAATAAATGTCTGACTTGGTAGAGCTCTAGGGTTTTGAGAGTAAGTAACTGGTTGCTACACAATCTATGAAGAGCAGAGACAGAGGAGCTTGGTAGTGGGGCAAGGATGACCCTGCTTCCTCATACCCGGGGCCCAGCACTCCTGGTTCATTCCATTTCAGCCTTTTCTCAGCTTTGCAAATCAGGTAACTCAGGTCTTTGATATACACCATGTTCTTGTGCTGTCTTGTAGGGAAAAAAATACTCAAAGAACAAATGTAGAATGTAGAGAAGAGTAAAGCAACACAAGATAGGGGTCCAAGCACTGTGTTAGTATATATGTGATACACTTACAAGGAGGCAAATTTTTTTCAGTCTCTCCCTGGATGGCACTCAGTTCTCTAGTAGATGTCTTTTTTATGTTGTATTTTTGCCAAGTATTTTACAAACAGGAACCTAAGCAAAGAACAGGTAGCCAATCTATCAAATACAGATGGTTCGTAATTCCCTTGCAGAGGGCCTAAGTATGTTTTCTCTTTTGTGCTTTAGAGTGTTTTCTGCTTTGTTGCTAAAATGCTATGGATTGGCTCATATGATACAATTAGAGCAAGTGGCTATGGTTCATGGCCCCAGTCCCACCCCTCTCATAGATGTAACACACTCTCTCACCATTTTCTTCTCTTCCTCTTTGTTGCCCTTCATCTCTTTAGGACAGTGATTATGCCCTCTGCACAAACATTTCTCTTGGCAGGAACCATATTTAATTGATTTTCCTCTTAACTATAGTTGAGTCTTCCATTTGTTCAGCGTTTCCTGCCCTCTCCCTCCCATTCTGTTGCTGTGCATCTCCAACTTCGTACAACTGCTGTGATAAGCTTTCCTTTTTGTTACAGTAAAGACTCTTAATATTTTTCTATACTGTCAAGACAATATCTGTTCACTATAGGCAAATCAGAAAATACAGTAAGCACAAAAATAATGAAAGTATCCATAAAGTCAGTCATTCACTTTTTACTAGTGTTAATGTGGGGGGCAAACTCTTCTGTAATCTATGATGAATATTAAGAAAAATTAGGGACTGCTCTTTTATACTGTTTTGATTGATTCTGAAATCGACCAGTTTACAATGTGAAAAAATGATAATAGTAAAAAGCCATGTAAGTATTATTATAGTCCTTGGAAATTACTCCTCCTCATCCTTTGTTCAACATGTGGAATAGCCAGTCAGCTAAAAAGTGTAATTCTTGATCTGTAATCAGTTCTTGGAATTAAGCTTATGCAGCTTTAAATACGAAAGAAACAGAAAGAAAGAGAAACATATTTTCAAGACAACATGCTGTCTTTTCATTTAGCATATGGTTTCTAGTTATCCTGAGCTTTTTCAACTTATTTTCTCTAATCTTTGAGTACAGCACTGAACATAAACCTTTGAACATTAGCGTCACCAATTCCGTGTCATCTAATTTCCCCAGCTTTTAGCTTCCACGAGAAGAGACTATGAGAAGATTCAGGAGGAGCTGACACGTCTCCAGATTGAAAATGAGGCAGCCAAAGACGAGGTGAAAGAAGTTCTCCAGGCTCTGGAGGAGCTGGCTGTCAATTACGACCAGAAGTCACAGGAAGTGGAGGACAAGACCAGGGCCAATGAGCAGCTGACAGACGAGCTGGCCCAGAAAACGGTTGGAGCATTTGTGTGTGGGGGCGGGACTTCCTCGGGTGCCATTCCTGTACTTCTATTGATATTTACTGACAAGACACGGCATAGCATGGCAGTTGGCTGAGTGGTTTTTCAGTGTTAGGCACAGATGCCTTCTGTGAAATCCTCCAATAATTGAAATAGTTTGCGTAAGTGACTTGTCCACTTGCCCCAGATCTTCATGTCAGGTCTGTTTTATATCTAGGGGATTTGTAACACCAGAAGTGATGCTTTATAGGATACTCAAGAAAGTGCAGACTTTGGAGCCAGAAAAATCCTAGTTAGAAATCTGACTTCACAACTGTTAAGCCTTAGTTGAGACATTAACACTAAAGTGTTCATTTCCTTATCTGTAAAAATGGTGATAGTAACATGTTCCTTTCAGGGTATGGGAGTTCGTGACAGTTTACATAAAACACTTAGCGTGGACCTGTGCGTCATGCTACAGTGTAAGCAAATAAATCCCCGAACATTGTATTGACGGGGAGCGTGCAAGGCACGGAGTCCACTCTTCCTGTTTACACCTTCCTGAATGCAGCCCGTTCCTTCCCCAGCGCTGCTTGTCCTCGCCTAGGACCTAGCTGTCCTGTTTTGTCTGTTGTCCTGTTTTTCAGCTAGTGCTTCGATCTGCACGTTTCCTAATTTTCAGAATCTCCCAGCGAGAGATACTGCTGGTTCTGCACAGGGAGCTAGTGGCAGAGGGCCAGTGAGCATTTGGTGAGGCGGCTGCTGGTGGAACGCATCCATTTTCGCTTTTTCTACTTGGAAGATGGGCAGTGGGCAGCCGAGTGGCTGTAACCAGCTGCCCTTGGCACCTCAGTCCAATGGCCTGGTATCATGGGATTGTGCCCATTCTGCTTGGTGGAAAACCACCATCCTCCCAGCAAGGGGAAGTAGCAGATGGTGCAAGAAAGTGCCGATCTGTTGACCGTAGATGCTGTGGATGGAAAACGCTGCTTATTCCATACATTCAGCTGCATGTAGGAAGGCTTTTTAATGTTTCCCAAGATAGGAACTACTGCTTCTGTGGATTTTGAAAACAAAATGAAATAAGCAGTGGCAATGCCTAAATAAAAACAAAAATGAAAAATAGAAAAACAAAGCAGAAGTTACATAGGAAAGAAGGAGACTTAGATTTTTCGGGGCTTACTGTTTTCTGCAAGATTTTTTAACTAGTCTGTGGTATATTTGCTTCCCAAAACAATGAAACATTTTCCATGATACAAGTTTTATTTTCTGTCAGACCAAAGTACTACTAGACTAGTTTAGAATACTATTTTTAGTTTGATTATCAAGAAATACTCGACTAAAATAGTTGCATATGGAAGAATTACATAAATGTCTTTGCATTAACCTTTACAATTCCATAATTTATGCATATTATTTTCTCTTTTGGCTGCGTTAATACCAAGAAACCAAAAGATGGCAAATTTGTTGATGTTGAGAGTTTGTTAAGTTAGGTAGTTAAAAATATATGCATATTGGTAGCATACATGAAGAATGGGAAAGGGATGAATTTGTTAATGTTTGGTAGTAAAATGGGGTTTCTGATATGTATATTTAGAAGCCATCTCCTGTTGAACCAGACTACATTTGAAATGTGATGAAGAGTGTCCAGTTCTGGTTCACTTGAAGATGGAAAGACTTTTTCTTGGTTGTTCTCTAAACTCATTAATGTCCCTTTGGGCCTTCCAGACCCATCTGTTATCAAGTCAGATGGGAATTTGGAAGTGGTCCCAGGGAGCAGGTTTGTTTAGAAGTGGAGGTGGAGACATTTGAAGGTATGTTTGTATCCTGAAGAATGTGGACTGAAACAGAACATCTGGTAGGTAGGATTAGATGTGATTACACATGATAAACATAAGGACTGGTTTTGAGCTTTATTTGTTTTTAATAACTTATTCCACTGACCTGGAAATTATCATCTGATATGCAGACAAATGACGTATCAGGCCAAGACGACTTCCTCTTCTTATCAGAGAATGCAGAGCTATACCGTAGTTTGGCTTAAAAGGACTCCTGTCGAAATTACATGAGAGGACAAAAGAACTCCACCCTACGTGATGTTATTCTTGATGACACTGTGTGTATGAAATTGATGGGTGGCCCTTTAAATCTGTTGTTAAAATGTGTATTTCAGACTACACTGACAACCACGCAGAGAGAACTGAGCCAGCTGCAGGAGCTTAGCAATCATCAGAAGAAAAGGGCCACCGAGATCCTGAATCTGCTGTTGAAGGATTTGGGGGAGATAGGAGGAATCATTGGTACCAACGACGTGAAGACTGTAAGCCAGCCCTTCTTTTATCCTCTCTACCTTCTCTTATAATGGCACGAATCTGAGCAAGCAAGGTCTGTGTTTATTCTCCTAAGTGTCCAGTGCTTAGCACGCTGTCTTGCATCTGCTGTGTGCTTGATCATATTTGAGTGAATGAACGAAAGGCTGATTGAGTGACTAAGTAAATTATTATTTTGGTTAAGGAGCAGAAAAGAAAAATTACCTTTCAATTATAGGAAATGTCCTCAAATCTTGGTTGGCCTTCTGTGAGTTGGTTTAATCCTCAGAATTACATGCCTGTGTCACAGAGTTTTGGGATTGGATAGGTTAAACAAAAGTTCTACTCAGAAATGTTTCTCCCTTTTTTTCTTTTAAAGTTATGTATTTATTTTTGGCTGTACTGGGTCTTTTTTGCTGTGCGTGGGTTTTCTCTAGTTGCGTTGAGCGGGGGTTACTTTCTGGTTGCAGTCCACAGACTCCAGGTGCACGGGCTTCAGGGGTTGTGGCCCACAGGCTTAGCTGCCCTGCAGCATGTGGGATCCTCCTGGACCCTGAATTGCAAAGTCGTCTCAACCACTGGACCACCATGGAAGCCCTCTCCTTTTCTATGAAAATACAACAGAATGAAGGTCCCCAATCAATCAGTATGAATTAGGAAAGCTTTCAGCTGGAAATTAGAGGATTCTAACGGTGGCTTAATAAAATAAAGCCACATTTATTATTCACAGTATAAGAAGTCTAGACTCTTGTTATTCAGGTTGTGAACTTCATCACCCGGGAACTTGTTCCAACTAGAGTCTCTCAGGCCCACCTCAGACCTACTGAATTAGAAGCTGCATTTTAACAAGAGTCCCCAGGTCATTCCTATGCTTCTTGAAGTTTTAGAAGCAACTTTTGGTACAGGATCTCAACAATGTCAAGGATCCAGGTCTTTATTTTCTTTCTGTTTTCCTCAGCCTATGACCTTTTCACATCTGTAGATTTTTGTCTCTTGGTAGCAAGATAGCTTCTATAGCACCAATCATCATGTCTGAGGCAGGACGGGCTGTAAAGCCAGACAGCTTTCATCCAGGAGAGAACTATATCCCAGAAATCCCCAATAGGCATCCCCTTATACTTTATAGAGGCCAGAATTGGGTCACATGGTCACCCCAAATTGCAAGGGAAGCTGGGAGAGCAAAGAGAAATAGTTTTACTACAATGGGCTTAAACCAACCATGATTAACCCCTGGGGTGGTGTACATTAGTGCCATCGATAGCAAGGTTATAAGGGACGTGGTGTAAAGTTGTCTATGAGTTTAGGAATACAGGGAAACGAGAGTAAATACTGCTATCAATCAAGAACAATTTGCCACAAAATAGACAGGACATTGGAAAAATAAGAGTGACATCAAACAAAATAGCTCTCTTGAGGTATAATTGACATAAAATAAGCTGCATGTATTTATTTATTTGGCTCTGGTAGGTCTTAGTTGCCACAGGCAGAATCTCAGTTTTGGCATGCAGGGTCTTGTTCCCAAGCCGGGCCCCTTGCACTGGGAGTGTGGAGTCTTAACCACTGGGCTGCCAGGGAGGTCCCAGCTGCACATAAAGTATAGTTTGAGAAGTTTTGACATATGTGTACATTCATGAAACCATCATCCCCACAATAAGATAATGAGCATGTCTGCCACCTTCAAAAGTATGTGGGGCTATTGCTGGTCTCTCTGGTCTATTTCAGTGATCTAATCTTTATACCAGTACCATACTATTTTGATGATTGTTGTTGTTGTTCAGTTAATTACTGTAGGTTTATATGAACTCAAGACCTTCTGTGGAGTAGCCATTGATAAACATGTGTGGATTTTATCAAGCTAGGGAATAGTGTTATAGTATTAAACTTCTACCTCAAAGGTTAAAACCAAATTCTTGGAGTTTAGCCTGTTAGCCTTTAAAAGGCCGAGTTATACTTCAGTCTGCTTTGGAGGAACACTCAGGTTTTGAGTTGGGATTGTTAAATACTAGACAGGCCTCCCCAAATTACTTTTGTTTATGGACATTTCTGGGAACCACTGAAAGCTCTTCTTAGGTGGTATAACAGATCGAGGTTTAGAGCATATGACCTCTTGTAAACCCAATCGTTCTTTCATAGAATCTCTGTTGTAACTGAATATTTCATGAATCTTTGCAAATGAATCTAATTTTAGCATAAAATTCTCTGGTACAATAAGATTAACCCTATTAAGTTCCAGTTCGGTGATTTTATATTTGAGGATTTATTTTTAGACGCATATGTTGGTGTTGAGCTATAAACTTCTGAGGTTGGGGTGATTAAATGGTCCTTGCAATATGAAGGTGCAGTTGATTTATGGGAAGTTGGTGCCTGCCGCTGATAATGATAAAGGAAGATATTTTTATGCCAAGTTCTAAAATAGAGCTGATGAAAAATGCTAATGAAATCAAGGAGTGTCTGGGTGGCTTTGGAATTAAAAAAAAAGAGTCTTTACCTTTAGGAATATGAAGTATGATTGAGATTATTTTTAAGTACTTTGAATATTTTTAAGATAGCTTTGAATTCCAGACATTGGATGCCCTAGTTAATTTCATTGATAGCTAGTTAATTTCATTGATAACTTTCACTTAGATAGCATCATATTCTTAATCATTCTGTTTTTTTCCTTACAATTATGATTTAATTCATAATTGTAAGGAAAAAATTCATCATGGCAATGAGCATTAAAGGGGAGTAATTATGTGACTTTGGGCAAGTTACTTTATTTATCTGGGTTTCGTATTCCTAATTTGTAAAATGATAAGATGAGTCCAGATTATCCTGAAGATGGTCAGCTCAGGAATTGCATGAGTTATGCATATATTTCTTAGATCTATCATTGTGGGTACAGATACTTTTCTTATTGGCGATGAGTATTCAGTTGATATAATTGTTTTGATCTAAAAAATGAGATCAAGGAAATCTTTTTTGGTGGTCTTGTGTTTTTATTCCTAAAAATCCTATTCAGTCCCCCTGGTGGTGTTCTGGGGTGAGAGGGAAAGATGGCTGCTGGAGTCTCTCTCAGCCCTCAGTTCTAGGATACAGCAGGCCCAAACAGCAAAGAAACAGAAGAACTCATATTTCTCCAGCTCAGTCATGTCCTGGGGCATTTTCAGAGTCCAGGCAATACTTAAGTCAACAAAACAAGATGAGAGCAGCAAATGACAAGATGAGCCTGGTGTTGACTTCATCTAGGTTTATTAGTGAGCCTCTTCTTTTCATGTTCCAATGTCACCGATTTTTCTTTAAGGCAGAGATTTCCAGATTTCTAGGCACAAGCAGAATAACAAGTTGAGGTTGAGTAAACGAAATGGATTGGATTAGCTGCCTAGTTTTCTTCCAACCTCAGGTCTAGCTGAGATGGAGGTGAAGAAATTCAAGCAGGTGACAGAGACCCTGGGCCCCACCTCCATGAGGGACCTGGCTGTGGATGGACCAGAGATGCAGATAAAACCGTTCTGGATCCTGGGCCTGAAGTCAGCCTTCATCACTGATAGCTCCCTTCTCATCAACTTCTTCAGCACAGCCTGGGGTCTGCTGGGGCTAGGGTGTGAGTTCCAGTCCCCACAGAATGGTGGCTGGGGCCCTCACCTCCAAGAGGGCTTGCTTCTTCATTCCCCTCCTGCTCCTCAGCCTCTTGGAAGCAACTTTATCATGCCTTGGCTCTGTGCTGCACTTGTAAATAAAACTGACATTTCTAGACGCTTTTTCTAATAAGGATTTTTTAATTCCCATTATGACTTTGTAGGGCTTCATTGATGGCTCAAGCAGTAAAGAGTCTCCCTGCAATGCAGGAGACACAGGAGACGGGGGTTCGATCCCTGAATTGGGAAGATCCTCTGGAGAAGGAAATTGCAACCCACTCCTGTATTCTTGCCTGAAGAATCCCATGGACAGAGGAGCCAGGCGGGCTGTGGTCCATGAGGTCACTAAAAGAGTTGGACACAATTGAGTGACTAAATAGCAACCACAAACGACTTTTTAGGTCTTAGAATGTGAACAGTCACTTCACTTGCCTTTTACTTGGCCCAGAAACGGCACCTTGGGTGACTGCAGTATGCTCCAGACACGTGGGTGAGGGTGAGTCCTATACAGGCAAGATGGAAGGGGAGGCAGTCTCTTCTGCTGAATTAGCCATCCACACTGGGCCTCATGGTCTAGTACATACGTTTCAGTCACTGTCAGACCCAGAGGAGAGTTATTAAATAATCCTACAGCAGCAAACTCTGATTCTTCTTTTTAAAATAACAGTATACTGGAATTACTAAAAACTCTGAACTTATATGACTACATATATGAGCTCGTAAGTGGTAAGAAACCTTGCAGTTAATATTTGCTTGGAGTGCTGTTTTGTTTTGTTTTTTTTTCCATCAGCCGTAGATTCAAAATCTCCTTTTTGACCTCCTAGAATAAGTATGGCTTCAGAAGTTATGGTTCTGGTTTGAGGGAAGAAATACCCAGTTCTCACTTTGGAGAATGCCCATTTTTGTAATTTTTTTTTTCTACTCATCTCCAATTCAGATGTCACCTGGGCATAGAACACAACGTGCCCTCAGCTGAAGAACGTCTTAGAGGAGGAGGTGTTTGCTCCCTTCCCACGACACCCTAACTCGGTTCAGCAATGTTCTCACCCCCAGGAGCTGGTATAGGTTGTGAATTCCACACAAAAGAGCTGGATGTCCTCTTACCCTTATACAGAAAGACAATACACAGGGCACACTTGGTCAGGCTAAAGAATGAGTTTCTCATCTCTGTACCATGTTGGACCAATCACCAAGGCATGAGGATAAAACTGAACTTAAAGATTGTGGGCTTTTCTCATCTGTTACCTCCATGATACTGGATTATGAAAGGAGTGTAATGACTGGTATTGGTAGGCAAATCACTGGCAGTCAGAAATGTAACTGATTATTGAGAACCTCCATTAAAGTAAGGGGCTTCCCTGGTTGCTTAGCTGGTAAAGAATCCGCCTGCAATGCGGGAGACCTGGATTTGATCTCTGGGTTTGGAAGATCCCCTGGAGAAGGGAATGGCTACCCACTCCAGTATTCTGGCCTGGAGAGTTCCATGGACTGTATTGTCTGTGGGGTTGCAGAGGGTCAGACGTGACTGAGTGACTTTCACTTTGGCTTCTGTTCAAGTAAGATGGAGTCAGATGTTGATACTTGTGGATTTTCTTGCTGTGAACCTGGACTCTGCATTGTGTTGGTAGACCCTGATACATTTAGCAACATTGTTGGGGAATTTTTAGGGGAAGGTTGACACCAGATTACAGGCATTCAGCCCTGTCCAGTGTACTTTTTACCTGCTGCCAATTTTCAGGGTTGATAGACCACTCCGTGTTCCTAGCTCTTAAATGTTTACTGAAAAAAATAGTCATACGATGAGTTAATGACAGCAATAATGACAAAAGTGGGCAGATGGAGTGTATTATGAAACATCAAAAAAAGAGTTGGAATCACTGTCTTAGAATAACTGAAGCCTCTGTTTGTGGGATGGGTACTGGAGAGGGCTCTTGTATTCTCCTGAGGTGCTAGGATGCCCTCTGGTGGTTAAACAAAATATTCGCAGTTACTTTGCTCCTCAAGGCTATCTCCGCATCTCAGCAAATGGGTTTCTATCCCAAGTATCTTGCTACATTATTTGTATCCTGTAGAGCTCTGAAAATTAGACAACAAATATGAGATGGGGCAAGAATTCTGGTTGTCAGAATCTTGTCTTCTAAAGGTGAATTTAAACTGTTATTCTCAGGTGATCTTAACTAAGCGAGATTCCTGTGTGCTTGGATGGGGCAGGCATGCAGGGGCAAGGAAACATTGGTGATAATGAGAAGTCATGCAGGAAGACTTTCATCCAGAGGTGTTTCTGGTGATAGCACGTTCCTGTTCATTAGATTCTTTAATTGAGAACTATATAGAGAATCCTCTGTACTTCAACCTTTGCTTATAGAAACATGTTCAAGCTCTTAGACTGCTGTTTCTCTGGATAACAGACTGTAGAGAACATAACTGAAGTTTTGAATGATTTCTTTTGGGACTCAGGATCACCTTTAGGAACACTGGGTTTTGCTGCCCTTCCAGAAATGTAAGGAACACCTCTTCAAAGTTATCTCTTTTTACAATTTCAATATCTTTTTCTACTGATACCATCTCTTTCATTCTAGAAAATCAATTGTAATGAAAAGCCTGGTTAATTGAAGATTATACTAATTGAAGTTTTATCCAAGGTTTCAGAGAATGTGGGATTGAACCTATATTTCAACTTCTGGTTCTCAGCTTGTGGTCCTGTGATTAGGGATTCTTAACCCAGAAATCCACAGACATCCCCATGGACAGGTTTCAGGGCCCTGTGAACCTCTGCTAATCGTAGGCGTCATTGAGTGGTTCCCTCCTGTGCTCAGTTGGCAGATGTGAACGGAGTCATTGAAGAGGAATTCACCATGGCCCGACTGTACATCAGCAAGATGAAGTCGGAGGTCAAATCTCTGGTGAACCGCAGCAAACAGCTCGAGAGCGCCCAGATGGACTCCAACAGGAAGATGAATGCCAGCGAGCGGGAGCTGGCAGCCTGCCAGCTGCTCATCTCCCAGGTAGGCCACCCCTTTGTTCACCATGTCACACCCTTGTGCTCTGGAAATCTGTTTCCTCCACGCTCTTACTGAGGCTGATGGTACCTAATAGGGACAACTGATGAACGTATCCATGGCCTCCCAGGCAGTAACCGGCCAGGCTTATTCTTAAGGCTAGGTTTAGTCGTACAAATTACATGAATTACCTTTAGTCTTTTTTTTTAATGGATGTGTCTACATATCTTTATCTAGCTATTTATAAATAAGGTAGGTAGGTAGGTAGGATAGATAGTGATGTATAATGAGTGGAAAAGATTCAGTCCAGTTCAGTGGTCAGTCATACCCGACTCTTTGCCACCCCATCGATTGCTGCATGCCAGGCTTCCCTGGAAAAGTGGAAAAGATTGGGTGGCATCTAAAACACCTCTCTGCTAAGGCAGCACTCTTCGATCTTTTAGTCTCTACCACAGATCCGGTTTAATATGGGACAGCAGAAACTGCCGCCACTACCAGTATAGCAGTAGCAGGAAGCATTTTACTGAGTGCTTACAGTGCCCTATATACTGTTAAGCGCTTTACCTGCATTCTCTCACTTGATCTTTAGAAGAATTCTGATAGGCAGGTGTTATGACTGTCCTTGCTTTTTAGATAAGGAGAATGAGACTTGAAAGATTAAATATACTGTCCAGACTCATATAGCCAGTGAAAGGCAGAGCTGGAACTCAAACCTTTGTGTGGGAACTCAAAGCCTTGAAGGGATTTTCAAGCCCCAGTGATAAGGTACTCTTCTGTCCGTTAGGAAGCATTTTCAGTTTAGCATGGTGGTTTCAGAAAACTGCAGCCTTGTTTCTGGTCTGCCCCTGCACCTGAGGCTGGTGTTTGGGGCTGAGGCCTCTGTGAGTGGTCCAGTCTGTGCTGCACACTGCCTCAGTCCAGGCATTAACATAGCTAAAGTCATTTGGGGAGAGCAGATACCAGCGTGTAACGGCACATCTGACAGTGCTGAGGAGCAGATGAAAGCATACTTCATCCTGTATGCTTTTAAACATAGGAATGTGTCATCATACAACCATCTCCAGCCTCGTCTCCTACTGTAATCATTTAAGAGATGCAAATTAAAGCATCAGGTTTCCATTTTATAAATAACATAGTAAGCAAAGAAGCGTTGAAGAGATTAGTCAATGCTAGTGTGTAATAGTGAAATTTATATACATTGTTGAGAAAAGTATAATTTGGTCAGTCCCTTTGGAAAGCACCTTGGGAATCAAAACCCATAAAAACGTAAGTATACTTTGGCCAGTAATTTCACTTATAGCATTTTTCATTGGTAATGAAAGTGAAAATTTTTCATTTCATATGGTATTATCATTCCCTGATTAAAATATTAGCACTTACATGGAAGATGTTGATTGCAGTATTACTTTCATTTTAATAAAATAAAATAGGCAACTATTTATAGAGAGACTAATAACATAAAGTTACATGAAAGGATATTATGCAGCTCTTACCAAAAATGTATGCAACCTAGTCATTTGGAAAGTATAATTATATAAAGTTAAATAAAAATGGAAATGCTGAGTGACAGATCTATGCTATACCTTGCAACTTGATAAAATATGCATTTATATAGATAAGACCAGGAATATAGGGGGAAAGTAGTTGATAGAGTGGTTTATGGGTGAAATTTATACTACTTTTTCTGGATTTGCTGGACTCTTTGACATTTTTATAATTTATGAAAATTGAGAAGAAGAACAATAAACATTAGGGCATAGTACACTTCAGGTCTGATTTCCAGGTCACCTGTTACTCTGAGAGCATGTGCTTCTGAAGCACTCTGTCCCTAACATTTGAAGGCCAATGCAAACGCACAGACAGAGGCCCTGCGGCCCAAAGCCCTCTGTCTTTCCTTCCATCTGGACACATCAGCCTCCACATCCAAGTCAGGCCCCTTCCACACGTTCTATGAGTTGATGGAGCTGTGAAACTGTGTCAGCTGTAACCTATGTAAATGGATGATGGAAGCTGCACTGCTGCTCCTGGGGGTGACCTCAGGGTCATTAGAGTAACAAGTTTCTAGTTTTCCAGACTCACTGTGATCTAGAAGAGGATGTGGGTTCCAAGTGGGCACGCTCCCTTGGCATAGAACTTTGCTCGGTAGACTGGGGTACAGCCAGAGGACTGCCCAGTGGGGTGCTCTGAAGTGTCAGGCCCAGGATTGGGGCCCCAGTTGCCAAGATGTTAAGGTGACACACACTCAGGGTGTGTGAGATTGGACTGAAAAATATTAGGATGGTTTGGGGTTAAAGAATAACCGTGGTTAGACAGTGCTTTCTGCATTAGGAACAAATACAGTTTTCCCTTAGGTGCTATTTTGTACTCTGCCACAATTTACACAAAACCAAAGATTTAGTCATTGTTGCCTGGGGTTCAAAAGTAAGAAAAACCTTGTTTCTTTATTTTCTGACATGATCTAAGGAACCTGACAAAATATTTCCAGCTAAAATGCTATTATCTCCTTTGTTTATACTCATCCTTGTCACCAAAAGCTATGCTTATAAAATATCTGCTCCAACAAAGTCCCATTTCCCAGAGGTTATTTCATTACATTAGAGCTCCATCTCCAGGGTCCTCCTGCCTAAATATGATCCATGTAGATATGGGGGAGGAGGTGTCTGCATATTTCCATCTGCCTCGAGGTGACTACTGTTCCTGTTTAGTCACAAGCTCTCATTCATTCATTTATTCCTTCGCTCCATTATTATATATTAACTCTATGCTTTCATGGAGCTAACAAGTAGAAAAAAAAATAGATGAATCAAATAGAAGTTAGGTGCTATAAGAAAATGTTGGGGCCCAAGTAAGAAGGATCCAGCCAGGCCCATGTCTGGCAGGGTGTTGGGGAGAGCTTCCTAGGGAGAGGAAAAAGAAACAAAGCCTCTGAAATAGGAATTGCTGTGCTTGAAAGGCAGAAAGTGTAAAGACATAATACTGGAGTTCCAAAGAAGAAATCCAAAGGTGCAGGTTCAAAGAATGAAGCCCGCAGCCTTGACACTTTTCCAGCCCCTTTCTTTCCAGCAGACTCTGTTTTTTACAAAGCAGAAAACCAGCCTGGGGTTTGGTATTTCTATTTAATAGATGGTAAGGAAGGACATGGTAAGGAAAGCCACGCGCAGGGGGATGAGGCAGAGAAGCTCATGGGAAGAAGAAGACTTAGTCTGTGGTCCCAGATTCCAAGCCAAGGGCGGAATTGGCACTTGGCTGTTGGGACTCGAACAGAGGAGTCAAGAACTCCTCTTCTGTTGCGTTTTCCTGTTGGACAGTCCTGGACAAGCCAGGATAATCACTCGCTCGTCATTCATAGCCCCTTTCTGTTTGCTCGTTTAAAGCACGAAGCCAAGATCAAATCCCTGACGGACTACATGCAGAACATGGAGCAGAAGAGGAGACAGCTTGAAGAGTCCCAGGACTCGCTCAGTGAAGAGCTGGCCAAGCTCCGAGCCCAAGGTGAGCAATCGACCACTTTGTAGGTGTCCAGCGATTGGCCTGAATCAGACACACTATAGTTGGCTGGACTCTTGATGTTTACTTTTGCTCAATTAAACCATTTGTATGTCTAGTGAAAACAGTGGCCTAATTGGAGTGGGGTAGAGGGTAGAGAACCATCTAGAAGACTGCCCCCATCCTTTACCTGCTTCTCTGCATTTTCCCTCAGTCCACCCTGCTGCCCAAGTCAGAATCCTCTCCCTTCTTCACCTCCTGCCTCCACTCTGTCACCAAGGCCTGTCCATTCAACCTGCCAGATGCTTCTCTGGTTCTGTGCATCTCCAGCTTCATTGTCACTATCCTTAATCCTAATTAAGAATTGTGGCTCCGTTCATTGACCGAGGGGCTAAACCTTAGCCTGTTCAAGGCTGACCACTGTGCTGTATCCCAAGGGAGGATTCCAAAATCAAGTTCTACCTTATTCCAGCCCCAGACCTCCAGCCTATTCAATATTCATATTCATATTCATATCATATTCAATAAATATGAATAAATAGAAGAGATTCGAGAGAAATGACTGGAAATGTAGAAACCAGGATAGGATTAATGATGTATGTGTTGTGGTGAAACGGGAATACAGATCTTATGAGTTGCAAAGAAAGCTGGTAAAATCCCTTTGGGAAGCACTTTGAAAATACATATTAATTATGCTAACACTTTTCATACCTTTTACTCCTCAAATCTCAAATATTTGTTGCAGAATTCTCGAGAATTCATTGTTTATATTAGTGGGAAAAAAGGAAATCACCTAAATGTCCAGCAGTTAAATGAACTATGGTATGTGGTTTAAAAGAATAGGGTTTTTTTTCATCTTGGAGATGAAATACATGAAGACCAAGCAACAGTATTTACAATGCATTAGATTTAACATCATAGTATGTAATTTTATCTTTACTGTGGTTATAACATTTAAAAATCACTGGATACTTATGTTTGAAGGCCTATAAAATTAATATTTGAAGGGAACATGGTTTTAGTAGGGTAACAGGATTGGTGACAATGCTATCCTTTTTTATTTATTGTTGTATTGTCTGTTTGCTCAGTAAATACATTTTGCTTCAAATGGCAATGTAAATTAACAAAAAAGGATAACACACCCACCCCCACTATGACCTTGTAAGGTTTTCTTTATGAGATGAGGGATGTTGGGAATAGAACGCTCTACCCAAAAGCTGACATAGAAAAGCAGCTTTCCCTCTGGTCAATGGCTTCTGCAGTGGTGCCACTGAATGGAAACAAAATCAGAGCAAGAGTAGCTGATGTCCACTAAAAAAGATGCATAACGTGAAAGTTGCCAGTTAAGTTTTATTTGGGGCAAGATGAGGACTGCAGCCCAGGAGATAGCACCTCAGATAGCTCTGAGAAAGTGCTCCAACAAGGTAGTGTGGGAAGGTCAATATATATGATTTTGGTGAAGGGGGAGTTCACATAATCAGGCACTTATCTTACATAAGGTTTTCTGCTGGCCACGAGGAGCTAAGTTTCACCATGAAGGTATTTAGTGCTTTTCTAGATATGAGGAGATGCAAGGATTGGGATCATGAAATCAGTTCCTGAAAATATCTATCTAAAACCCCATTCCACCGGTTTCCTTGGAACACAAAATGCCTCATTTCTCCACCCTGAGCTCCCTTCAGGGCGTGTCGAAGGTCAACAGCTGCAGCAACACAGGGTTCAGTCTCTGCAGAGGCAGATGGCAAATGCCCTTGGCAAGTGCCAATTTGTAGTTGACACTGAAATAAAGTGAAACAGAATGGAGAGAATACTTAAGGACTTGAATGTCACTGTCGGAAACCCTTTTGAAACCCTCCACCTGAGGCTGCCCATGGTCCACTGGGCTTGGTGAGACCACTGACCAAGAGGAGGGTGGGGCTGATGCCCCCTCCCCAGAGGGGTATCACATAGCACCATGCCCCCAATACACAGCGTGGACTTCCTGCTTAGTCTGGAGAGAGTTATTTTACGTTTCTATTTTCTTTGCGCTTGTCCCTAGATTATTTTCCTGCTCCAGATTCTTAGAGAATACCCATGGGAGGTAAATTAGCTCTTTCTGAAACTCTAATAGTGGCAGGAATCCAAATACCACTAATATTTGCAGAGAGCATTGTCGGTGACCATGCACGTTTATGCAGGAGCGGCTCACCAGGCCTGGTGGGGAGCAGTCCTCTGAGGGCATGGAGTGGCAGCCCCGTCAGGTACAGCATGACTGCTCCTGGATCACATGTCCCCTCCAATCGCCCTTCTCCCTGGAGGACTTCCACAGTCTCCCTGGAGAGATCAGCCTTGATTTAACAAGCTGGAAGTCCTGAGGTGTGCAGGGTATCTGAGAGTGACATTCATGAAGTCCCCCTTCAGAGGCATGTTCCTTTATTCCATGGTGGTACCTTGGTGAGATAAGCTGATGTTTCACCATATTCCTTTCTGTTGTGTTTTTTTTTTTTTTTTTTAATTTTTACTTTTGGATGGGAATCCTGCCAGTTAAATCTTTTTCATTATCCTTTAAAATTCAAAACAGAAAAAATGCATGAAGTCAGCTTCCAGGATAAGGAAAAGGAGCATCTGACCCGGCTGCAGGATGCTGAGGAAATGAAGGTGTGTATGCAGCCCTTTCCAGGAGCCCCGCACGCCTTGGGACTGGATTTCCTTCATCTGGGAAAATCCAGCTCCTTTCCAAGATGTGTAGGTGAGGTAGGAAGGAGGGGGGCGGGGCTGGGGCTGGGCATCAGAGCTGCTCTCAGAGGGTGGCTGGACTTAGAAGTGAGATGGACATGCAGGTGTCCAGGCCCGCTGAGATGTCTGCAGACAATAATTGCATTGCATCAGTACATTTATCTTCCTGCTCATGAGCAAGAGGGAGAGAGTGCACCTTCCAGTAGCCATGCTGGCCAGCTGTCACAGCCTCTGCAGAAACAGTCACCCCTCTTTTGAATGGAAGGAAGCACCTCCCCTCTATCTTTTAAAGAAATACCCTCAATTTGAATTTTCATCTCAAACACAGGGGTCTTTATTTTGGTCACATTTTAAACAGAAATGGAAATGTGGGAAAGAAGATTGGGAAATAAGGGTTTTAGGTGGATAAAATGAGATAGGAGAAAATGTTGAACTTTTGATTGTGTGTGTGTGTGCATGTATGCACACGCTTATTTGCTCAGTCATGTCCAACTCTTTGTGACCCCATGGACTATAGCCTGCCAGGCTCCTCTGCCCATGGAATTTTCCAGGCAAGGATACTGAAGTGGGTCGCCATTTCCTTCTCCAGGGGATCTTTCCGACCCAGGGATTGATCCCTCGTTTCTTGTGTCCCCTGCATTGGCAGGTGGGTTCTTTACCACTAGAGCCACCTGGAATAGTTTTTGACAAACCGGTTCCAAGCTCCACTGGGTGTGAGTCCCATAGTTGAAGTGATGCCATGCTGTTCAGCCAACAACCCTGCCTCACCTGGCTGGGCCTCTCCTGGGTTCACATCACTTTGGTGGAAAGGTCTGCTTGGAGCATCATCATAAATCCATGCAGTGGACAGGGTCGAGAGATTATTAACATTTTACTGGTGGGGAAGTGCAGCTCAGAGAGGTGCCATGGCCTGAGGTCAACCAGGTAGTAAGAGGTAAGTGACCTCAGGGTGACCTGGTGAGAGAAGCTGTGTGGCTCAGGTGAGCTGTGGAAGGTCAGAGGCAAACCCTTTCCTCATGAAATATGGTCATTTGCCCATGGGAACTACTCAATTTTCTAACAGGTCCTTGGATATTGTTGTCCCTATAAAGCAGGGTAGGTCCTGGGCCCTGGTGTGGGGATCTGACAGCTGAGGGAGGTGGGATAGGAGGTAGTGACCCAGTCTTGGCACAGCGTGGGCTGAGAACCAGCAGCAGCTGACACATTTCCCTGGCCTGGGTTGCAGAAGGCTCTGGAGCAGCAGATGGAGAGTCACCGGGAAGCTCATCAGAAGCAGCTGTCCAGACTCCGGGATGAAATTGAGGAGAAGCAGAAAATCATCGATGAGATTCGGGAGTGAGTTGCCCCAGGGGACTCGCAGGGCATGGAGGCGGGCACAGGCCTTGTGCCAGCCTGGAGGGACATAGCGTCTAGCCCAGGTCTCTGCTTTCCCTGCCCTGTGGGCGCTGGGCTCCGCCCTGGTGTCACAGGAAGCTGGGTTGTGATGCTTCTGAGGTCTGTTCCTCATCTGGAGTCCAACCTCTGGGGGCTCTGGTGGGCAGGTGGCAGGTTGGCCCAGCTGCCCTGCCTGGTGCCCTGCAGAGCAGGACACATTGGTGACTCACATGGACAGACATGTGCCCCTGTAGGTGGGGATGAGTTCCTATGAGAGTGTGAAAAAAACTGATTTGGTCCGACTCGGGGGATCTGCTGGGTTAATAAATGCTCCAGAGGAGACTGTCAGCTCCTGCTGCCTCCTCGACCAACACATACCTGTGTCTGTACAACCTGGAGCCACCAGGTCACACGTGGACTCTTAGGGACCCACGCTGTTGTGTGTCTGCGCTCGAGGACATCATTGCAGCTGGGCTCCAGTGACACCTTCTCAAGGCCATTCTATTGCAGCTGCTGCTGAACACCCCCCTTCTCAGTAACGACCCCTCCCCACTCCTCTCACCTTCCCATATCATCAACACAAGTCCCCAGGCTGAGAGGCACCTTTAGGATCCTCTCCTGAGGATTCTTATCATTTTTGCACAGTGAGTCCCTTTGCAGAACAATGTGTTTGCGTGTCTCAAATAAAAGAAGAAAACAAAGAAAACCAGTTATATTGAAATATATTGAAATACAGTTCATTCCATGCCCCCATGTCCTCCGCCCCAGTCTAGACTAAAGGCTCCCTCCTTTCTGTTTTTATATAGATGAAGAAACAAGATTTCTATACAGAATCAAAGCTAAATGATTTCCTTAAGGTCATACTGTTAAACAGGAATCAAACTGGAGTTGGAGTTATTCTCCAGACTACTGATCCAAATCTCTTTGCTTGTATCGCACATTTGCATTTTAAAAGCAAAAGTGTAAATGACGCCATGGGTAGACTCTGTGCAGTCTGCCTAGGAAAGCACTTAGCACTGTCTCTCTCCTTTCGGGCCACCCCATGCTCCCTCTCAGGTTGTGCCTTCGCCTGTAAGCACGGCTTTTATTTGTTATTCTGGTGCTGCTGCTGCTAAGTCACTTCAGTCGTGTCCGACTCTGTGTGAGCCCATAGACGGCAGCCCACCAGGCTCCCCCGTCCCTGGGATTCTCCAGGCAAGAACACTGGAGTGGGTTGCCATGCCCTCCTCCAGGGGATCTCCCCAACCCAGGGATCCAGACTGCGCCTCTTATATCTCCTGCATTGGCAGGTGGATTCTTTACCACTAGCACTACCTGGCAAGGACTGAGGTACATAAAATGACCCAGCGTTCCCATCCAGGTGGTGAGTTTCTTTTTTGCAGCAGCCCAGACTTACTTTGTGTATCCTCTCTCTGACCACTGCCCCGCTTCCCCCTCCTCCCCCACCCAAAGACCTCACAGAGCAGAATGGTCCCTATGTCAGCCAGGGAGTTGGACTTGGGAGATGTTTTCAGAGCACCAGACCAGAGAGGAAGGGAAGGTCAGAGTAGCCAGATGAGGTTCCAGGAGTGCATGCGTACCATCTGTGGGGCAGAAAAAGAATTCTTACTGGGCTCTCTTTTCCTGTTTTAAAATTTTGGCCCCTTTCCCATTTCATTTTTTTTCCTTTCCAGAGCTCTTGCATAAGCCAGCTATAAATACATTCTTAAAGCCTTATGTTTCATGCCTCTTAGATGTTCCCAGAAATTAGTTTTCACTTGGGCAGGGAGGAAGCTGTGAGGTTGTTCTCTGATCTCTCAAAATCCCCCAGAATTGTCACCTTTATTGCACAGAGCTAATGGGCTTGGAACAGAATTATGTCTTCAGTCGCATGACTCAGACTCTCAGGGTGATGTGGAATGCGTTGCTGTTTCCTCTCATTTCAGTTTGAATCAGAAACTGCAACTAGAACAGGAGAAGCTCAGTTCTGATTATAACAAGCTGAAAATAGAGGACCAAGAGAGAGAAATGAAACTGGAAAAGCTCTTGTGAGTACGCTTTAAATATTTCCTCTATTTTCTCTCATCCCCATGAAATCTCTGCCAGTCCACACTGGTGATTCAGGTACCAAGATATTCAGGTTGCTGCTGCTGCTAAGTCGCTTCAGTCGTGTCCGACTCTGTGCGACCCTATAGACAGCAGCCCACCAGGCTCCCCCGTCCCTGGGATTCTCCAGGCAAGAACACTGGAGTGGGTTGCCATTTCCTCCTCCAATGCATGAAAGTGAAAAGTGAAAGTGAAGTTGCTCAGTCCTGTCCGACTCGTAGCGACCCCATGGACTGCAGCCCACCAGGCTCCTCCATCCATGGGATTTTCCAGGCAAGAGTACTGGAGTGGGGTGCCATTGCCTTCTCCAGATATTCAGGTTAGGTTGGGCCAATTTAAGAACAGACCCTGAGTTGGTGAGTTGGTTTGTTTTGTTGATTTATCTGCAGATGCATGGTGTCTGTGAAAATCTCTGATGCCCCTTTGGTGGTTCATGGTTCCTTTCTGTTTTATAGATTGCTCAATGATAAAAGGGAGCAAGCCAGAGAGGACCTCAAAGGGCTGGAGGAGACAGTGGTATGTTGACGTGTTTCCCAACTCATTTTAGTCTCAAAGACCAGATTAGTTTATGATCTTTTGAATTTGTTTCTTCTAAAATTTTATCTGTGCATGCCTTTCTTGAGTATCATTTTAAACATAAAACTTCCTATGGAAACATGAAAGCTGTAGAATTTATTCCCCAGGTCTTGGCACAGTGACTAACCATCCAGCCATCCTTAGGAGTGTAACCCTGGAGTCCTGATGAGATTTAAACTCAACTCAGTGTCTGCAGTTTTGCTGCCTCTTGTACATTGTGCTTACTTCCATTTAACAATCAGTGGATATTTGTTGAGCACCTGCTAAGGACTGTTTTTTTTAGGTGCTTGGGTTGCATCAATACACAACAGAGAAGAGGGTGTCCCTTGTGAAGCTGTCCTTCACTTGGGGAAGACAGACAGTGAACAATAAGGAGGTAGATCGTTGTCTCCATTAGATGGTTATAGAAGGGGCACAGGATACTGGCTGGGGGAGGCCCCACTGGGAAGTAACATTTGAGCAGGAACTTAAATAGGAAAATGAAGGAGCCGTGGGGATATCTGGAGGAGGAGCCTGTGCCAAGGCCCTGAGGTCAGCCCACGACCCACATTTGGGGAATAGCAGGGAGATCAGTCTGTCTGTGGCCAAGAGGAGAGGTGGTAGGAGGCAGGCACAGAGAGGTCAAGACAGAAGGGGAGCCAGGCCAGATTCGGCCTTGAGACCTGCAGGGTTTGTGGCGGAGGAGTGGCAGGTCCACTTCCCTGTGGAGGAAGGGCTTGCCATGTGAGACCCTGGTTGCTTTGCTCTGTCCTACATCTGAATTCATTGGGTTTGTCTCCTGGTCTGCTTCTGTTTTATTTGCCCTTGGGGGTGGCTGCCTGGTGCCAAGGGCTCTCAAGAGCCCTTCAAAGTGCCATACAGCCTGTGTTAGAAGACAGACATCCCGACATAGTTTCTAAATCTGGTGAAAACACATCCAGTCATTGCACATGACATATTGCTTAGATATAGGCAAGCATACTGGTTCCATCCATACGTCATGTGAGCTATTGCAGGACTGAACCAGAATCCAGGAATTCGGTGACCCCAGACTGGAAGCAGGTGATTGATCAGGGCTGGACCTGAGGCTGTGCTCGGGCCCCTGGGTGAGAGTTGGCTACTCCTCAAGGGTGGATGGGGGCTCAAAGGGCACAAATTGTTCAGAACAGAAGTAGAATGACTGTTGAGAGAAGTTGGGCCTCTTGAGCCTGGTGAAGACAGTGGACAGAGCGGCTGGAGGGGAAACGGAAATGAAGCCATGAAGTTGCTTTATCTGTGTCTGTTTTCCTGGAGAAGTGATACTCACAATCATAGATAGTTTATAACAATTCAGAAAAATATTGACCATTAAAATGTTCCTATATTCCCACCAGCCGGAGGTCAGTATTTCCATATCTTCTTTACACTCACGTGCTCTCTCTCACAGTCCGTCACCTAGCACACCTTTCCTGCTCACACCTAGAAACTCACTGTTTACCTCTCTCCCTCTCATGGTCTCACCCACACTTGGGCATAATTGCTTGTTCTCACTCACTCACATGTCTTCACATACACTCACACCCACAGGTCCCCACTATCACATGCTCATGCCTGTATTCATCCACTCACAAGCTTACACACTCAGCACATCCCCATCGCATGCTGACACACACATGCACAGACACCCATGACCATCCACATACTCTACTGGCATACTCTCACTTCTGCTCATTCACTCTCACAACCCTCTCACGTCCACTCACAGACCTCCCAGACTCACAAGCTTTCTCTCTTTTATACTTACATGTGAGCATGTTATTTTGCTCTCTTGAATGCATTTCTTTCTTTTTTTCGTTTTTTGGGGGAGTGTGTGTGTGTGTGCTCAGCTTGTGGAATCTTAGTTCCCCAACCAAGAATTGAGCCTGTGCCCCCTGCAATGGAAGCGTGCTGTCCTAACCACTGGACCACCAGAGAATTTGCTTGAATATGTTTTTAACAACACCTTTTCCTCACTAGCCTCCTCAGATACACTGGTTCTCCCTGCCACACCCACATTCCTACCCTTGCATCCATTCCCCACCCCCACCCCCACACCATACACACACTCAGACACTCAGTCCCTCACACGTGGACAGACTCACCAATACAGCCTCCCATGAGCTCTCGCTCTCCGTCCATGTACACACACACGCATCACACACGAACATTTCAGTCCCCACACTGGAGCTCCGCAGTCTGTGCCAGTCTAGACACGGGTGTTACTACTTATCCTTCCATCACATCCTCCCCACGCTGTCAGTGTTCCTCAGAGGTGGCTCACTGTCTTTGGCTGACCCTTCCTGATCCTCAGCTCAAGCTGCTCTGCCTCCTGGAGTGTCTGGGAAAGGTCAGGGTGGGACCTGCCACGAGGGACCAAGGTCTGTAAAGCCCACTCCAGGGGCGACATTTGGGAAGGCCAGCCGGCCAGTGGGGACGTCTCTGGGACCCCAGGCAGCCCTCTGGCTTTAGCAGGACACTTTGTGTGGACTCTGGGGCTGGACCCTTCCTCCTTCTGTGTTGGTAAACCTTGTGTCTCCACCGCTCGGGTCCCACCCTCACCGTGACAGGAAGCTGAGCCCTGACTTTTACACGGAGGGCAACACCTGTGCTGGGAGAGACCTGAAGGAAAGCAGTCAGGGTGGAGGAAGAAATAATGCACGTGATGGAGGACAATTCACGGCCCCAGGAAGCCAAATGGGAGTTGCCTAGGCATACATGTGTGGCTTATCAACCATCTCCAAGGTCTGAACTGCCTGTGTTAAACTGTTTATAGAAGTTACCCAAAATCGAACGAGAATGAGAGAGTCACCAAGCTCAGGACTCTGGACTGTGTGGTGTTTGCCCCTGAAGAATCGCCTGGCCCTTTGACAAGGCAGCTAGGTCTTCTCTTCTCATTTCCCTGTGGGGTGGTGGTGTTTTTCATGGCAAGTATTTTCTGTGATTATAGTTCAGTCATTAATCAACTACCTGAAGCAGGAAGGAGAGCTCGCAGAGCAGAGGGCCAGGATTGAGCTCCCTGGGACAGAGGCGCAGACAGCGTGGCGGTGTCACTAACAGCGTGGAGCTGTCCCCGCCACGCCCTCATCTGCTAGCTGGCGGCTCCGCCCCAGACATGCACTGTGCAGGGCGTTCCCAACAGCAGGCCCACTGGGCCTCCCGCAGAAAGTAATTTGCCTCATCTGAGAAGGCAATTGACTTTAGTTGCTTTTTATTTCAGCACTATTATGGAATTGGACCCAGTAATAAGACCTAAAATTAATATAGAACCTTTATTCTATAGCCTGGCCCTTAGCCTGGTGAATGATGCCAGGAACCTGGAAATGCCAGGGGTTAGACCCTCCTGTTTGGAGCCTGTTTTGTCCTTTTTTCTGTGAGCTTCTGTTAGTTCCATCCCTTGACACTCTGTGTGAGAGTAGGTCAATTTTAACAAATTGAAAAATACAAATGCGAGTGTATTTCTCTCCTCATAGGAAAATATTTTTCACAGAACTGGTTGTAGGTCTTGTGGTGAATACATGGAGACTTAAGTGGAAGGAAACATTTAGGTTTTCTGACTCTGTTAACAGAGGGCACCAGGTTTGACTCAGACCTTTGTCTTAGCAATCTAATTCCTAAGTGTTCATTAGTAGAAAATAATCCAGAATTAAGGGGGAAAAAAATGCTCCCAAGAAGTTAACTAGAGGAAAATTATAGCAACAACAAAAGGAAACAGTAAAAGCCTAATGAAATAGCTGCCAACTATGATGCATCAATAAAGTAATACTAGCTAATATTTATTGAACACTTACTATGTGCCAGAAACTGTTGTAAGAGTTTTATAAGAATAATCTCATTTAATCTTGATAACAACAACTATGAGGCAACTACTGTTTTTATCCTCATGTTACAGATAAGAAAGCACAGGAAGGTTAGATACTTTGCCCAGGGTCACCAGGTAGAATGTCCATTAGCTCAGTGATGTGAGGCAAAAAAAGCGTATTATGGATCAGGGCCAGAGGGGTGTGGAAACATGAAAAATGTTGGTCGGCTCGGGTGGGAGAAATTGCGGCTAACTTTTCATTAAAACTTGTTGGCATTTTGTGTACACCAATAAATTAGAGTGAAAAAAGAGTCCATTCTGTTATAACATAGCTCACTAGGAATTTTTATGAGAAAGCTTGCAAGTTTTCGTGGTTAAAGGGAGGAAAATGTTCTACTTAAAACAGAGCAAATGAGCAGGCTTTGGTGTAGTTTCCATATCTTTGTTTGAGTTCCCAGGCTCTGTACCTTGGGGTAGCCCTGGGAAGATGCCAGGTGGAAGGGGGGAGCACGAGGGTGGGCAGGTCACAGGAAGCGGAGGGCCCCATGGCCTTGACCGGCGGCTTGCAGAGCTTCGTGGAGGCATCTGGGGTTGGTGGTCTGGTGCCAATGGTGTCATAAACCGTGTGCCTTCATTTAAGTGGTGTTTTAACGATCTTCTCTTCCAGTCTCGAGAACTGCAGACTCTGCACAACCTCCGTAAACTCTTTGTCCAGGATCTGACTGCGCGGGTTAAAAAGGTGAGTTCTAATTCATGTGAATGGGATTGAGGAGAAACGAAAAGTTGGCCAGAAGAATCATTTTCAGTTGCTTAAATCATTATCACTTGCTTAAATCCTAGCTGGTGATGCTTAAAAATTACTTCATACCAGAGAATGTGATTAAAAGAATGTGCCAGAGGGGGGAAAAATACTTGGGAACATTTTTCCATCTGACTTTTCGTTCTTAGTGAAAGGAAGCTATCATCCTTTCCTTGGCCTTTATTTCAAAGGAACACATATTTATCTGGTTGCAGTGTGAAAACCTCTGAGTGACGCAGGGAAGACCCAGAGGGCTCTCAATAGACAGCCTGGCCCTTAGCCTGGTGAATGATGCCAGGAACCTGGAAATGCCAGGGGTTAGACCCTCCTGTTTCCCTGCTAGGAGGCTGTGAGGGGCTGGGCCAGAGTGTATGAAGCACTTTAACATCCCATGTCTTGCCTCCTGTCCCCAGCAGCCACGTAATTGGTCCTTTGTGTTCTGTTTTATGGTTGTGGAAATGGGCTCCGCTGACCTGAGATCACAGAGCTGGGGAGAACCAGAGATAGGACTGAAATCCAGGTCGGTGTGACTTCTGAGTCTGAGCATTTTGTGCCACATGCAGTGGTGATCTTGGGGAATTGCCAAATGGTGAACCCCCAGAGCAGCTAGTAGAGGTCTCAGGAGGGAGGAGGGAGAAGCAGCAAGGAGGCTTTTGAAAAAGCGATGGATGAGGAGCAGTCAGCAAACCCAGAGGTAATAGGATGGACAGAGGTGTATTTAAGTGTGTGCATGGGGGTCTGTGTGCAGGAGCCAGGGAAAAGAGATGAAGTATATTATTTAAGGGAAAAAAAAGAGGAGGTGATTGATAGGGTCAGATCTGAGAAGATAGAATTGATAGCATGCTGCTGCTGCTGCTAAGTCACTTCAGTCGTGTCTGACTCTGTGCGACCCCATAGACGGCAGCCCACCAGGCTCCCCTGTCCCTGGGATTCTCCAGGCAAGAACACTGGAGTGGGTTGCCATTTCCTTCTCCAATGCATGAAAGTGAAAAGTGAAAGTGAAGTCGCTCAGTCGACTTCAGGCTCCTCCATCCATGGGATTTTCCAGGCAAGAGTACTGGAGTGGGGTGCCACTGCCTTCTCCGAATTGATGGCATAGAAGAGTATATATGGCTTGGTAAATGGAAGGGACACACTTTCCCAGAGAGGAGAAGTGGAGAAACCAGACATTAGTAGGGAAATATATGACAGGGGAAAAGATACATTCAACGACTCTGACTTTCTCAGTTAATGTGGAGAAGGAAGAAGAGAATGGGGAGGCCATGGAGGCTGGAGGAGGCTGGGGCAGCTGTGAGGGATTTGCTGGAGATAAGCAAAAGGATGCTGAGCAGTGGTGGGAGTGTCCAGATGAGGTTCAGAGCATGGATTTGCCTTGGCACTTGGCAGCATGATTCTAGTGAGTTTGGAGGGCTGGAAATCAAAATAAGGAAAGAGAGTGGAGAATGATGGGAGATTTCAAGGCCTGAGTGGCAGGGATCAGGAAGGTAGGTAGTGACCACAATCATCAACATAGAAATGATCAGAGGACCTGGACTGGGGAGTAAAGAGAGGCCAGAGCAGGGGTGATGAAGACAGAGACTAGGGAGATTATGATAAGAACTGAAAAGACTCAGCTTGGGGGAGGAAGTATTCCAAGGAGGATGCAGAGCTTGGGACCAGATTTCAGGATGTAAGACTCTCTAGGGAGGATCTGCTCTTAGACCAGTGGTTCCAAAGTGTGGTCACCTGGCCAGCAGCACTCGCATCACATAAGAACTTGCTGGATGTGCAGGTTCTCAGACCCACCCTGGATCCACTGACTCAGAGACTTGGGTCAGTGAAAGTCGCTCAGTTGGGTCCGACTCTTTGCAACCCCATGGACTATACAGTCCATTGAATTCTCCAAGCCAGAATACAGAAGTGGGTAGCCTATCCCTTCTCCAGTGGATCTTCCTGACCCAGGAATCGAACTGGGGTCTCCTGCATTGCAGGCAGATTCTTTACCAACTGAGCTATTAGGGAAAGCCCTAGAGCTTGGGACCAGACTAAAGACTTGGGTGGGGCCCATCAATCTGAGTTTTAACAAACCTTCTGAGTTTAAGAGCCCTAGATTGAGACCCAGGAGACAGGTTTGAGATGCTCGTATGGCCACCACCTCTCAGAAAGAGTGATGATATCTTTTGTAATCAGACAAAATAAGCATGCTTTGCCATTTTTAGACTCCAGGATGTGTTTGTACATGTATTTCCTAACTTATGTGGCCACTCAGCTTGGAAGTGTTGGGAGAACAGTGCTTTTGTTAATCTCAAGATCTGATAAATTTTGAGTGTCAATCCAGCACAGCACACAGATGGCCTGACTGGTCTGGGATGGATTCATTAAATAATTTGATGTAATTGAAAGCTGAAGGGACAAGCAGAGACCATGGAGACTGCCCAGTGGGACCACAGACACTTTCCTGCAGCTTGATGACTCATTATCTCACTTGTGATGTTTTGAAATCAAATTTAGGTCTTGGGCTTATGTTTTCCCATTAGTTCTTCTTAATGAATTTTGAAACACTTCCTTTTGAAAAGAAAAGTGTCTGTTCACCTACCTGCAAGGGAGAGGTATATTCACAAAGAGAACTGTATCTAATCTGTATCTTTCAAAAGTAGATTGCAGTATTTTTGGTCAGCTATCTAAAAAATAGAATGTTTGATACCAATAAAGGGAATTAATTGGGAACACTGTTGAGTCTCAACTTCTAGAACCTCTATTTTCATTTTCAGAATAAACCTTTAGTAGGATCGGGGATTTCTTCCCAGGGATATTTAGAATGGCTCTTCCACATGATGCTGGGGCTGCGGGTGGGCAGTTTGGAGGCTGATTCTCCTGACCCCTTGTGTTGATACAGAGTGTAGAGCTGGACAGTGATGATGGAGGAGGCAGTGCTGCCCAGAAGCAGAAAATTTCCTTCCTGGAGAATAACCTGGAGCAACTCACCAAGGTTCACAAACAGGTAGGAGGGCTGTGCCAGCCTGCCACTGCTTCTTCTCCCCTGGAAAGGAGACTCGCTGCATTTGGCTCCCCCGAGGAAGGCGCTCTGATACGGAAGGGGAAAGGACTACAGCGTCCCCAGAGCATCAGTGTCAGAAGGGACCTTGAACTTAGTCTTCAGTGACTTCCTTTGTCTATAAAATACTTTCTTTGAAGGAATCCAAATATAAAGAATTGTGTGTGAGCTCTCTGGGGTTTGGGGAGCAGGGTGTTCAGTCGTGTCTTTTCATTCTGCCTCCCTTTCCAGCCTCTGAGCCCAGCTGGCCCCGGTGTGTCCCGTGATGCTTTTGAGGACACTCTGTAGACCCAAAGACTCCACAGAACACGAAGCAGAGGACACTGAGCTGGTTCAGGCTTCCTGTTTCTAGAGACGAGAAACAGACTAGGAGGGGAAGCCACTGGCTCCATCCCACAAGTGGGAGAACTGGGGCTGGCACCAGCTCTGCTCTGTTTCTTGGGCATCCTCTCAGGTTCCCGAGACACCCCGGAGTTTGTTTAGAGCGACAGAGAGCAATACCCATGTCCAAACCCTGATGATTTAGGCAGGTTGTTTGTCTCCTTTCTGTTTATTTTTTAAATTTTGCTTTTAATTGAAAGATAATTGCTTTACAGTATTGTGCTGGTTTCTGTCATACATCAACATGAATGAGCCATAGGTGTACACATGTCCCCTTCCTCTTGGCCCTCTCCTTTCTGTTTAAATGCAGAAATGTTCATGATGGTTTCCCCTAAATCCTCAAGATTTGGGATCTGAAAAAAGTGGTTCAGCTTTGCAATGGACCACATACTCTAGGGGATGTCATTGCTCTTTGACTTGTTACATGCTCTTCAACGTTACTCATGATGGCACTTTCGCCCAAAGGGAGTATGACAGATTCAACGTGGTTGAAGTCATTCAAGCAAATTGTTGATGAGAAACAGAAAAGCAGAAACTGCTGGGCACTTGAAATGGAGCTCTGAAGTTCATTAATTATTTTATTCATGAATTCAGTGGATATTTATTAAAAACCTACTCTGTACCAGGCACTGGGGCTGGGACTGGGTGGGGAGACAGGGGTAAAGAAAACAGGTGTGGACCTAGCAATAGTTCAACCCATATAGCACTCCTGATTTTCAGAGCTTTTCCTGACCCACTTGCATTCCCACAATGGCCCTTTTATGTGGTATGTGGACTTCATGGTGGTTGAATGACTCGTACCTGGTCAGATGACCAGGAGAGAACAGAACTGGCTTTTGGCCCATCCTTCACCTAGGGTGAGTCTGTTCCTTCTGAATTGAGAGTCTTAGATCATAAAGAATGAGCAGTATTCCTGAGTTACTTAGACCCTGGGTACATTCCAAACCTTGTGCTGGTGTGGACAGCGTGGTCCTCTCTGAAGGAGGCCTTCAGAGAGCTCTAGAACATGAATGCCTTTCATAGAGCATGTCTGAACTGGCTTCACGTTTCTTAGCTTTCACATCGGAGTAGTCAATTTTCTCCTGCAAGTTCCCCCTCACCCCTCAAACAAAAGAGGAAGCAAATCCCACCCAAGCCTGAATGTTTCCCACAGTTGGAAATGGCTTCTAATTCTAGCCTACTCCCCTCTCCACTTTCTCCAAACTGTGAATACTGTGTTTGGCAAATCTGAGTCTCGGGATGTTGGATTTTTATTCCCCTCGGGTGCTCCCAGAGTTTATGGTCTTACGCACTTTCCAGAACAACCTGGCAGGGGGTGGCGGTTCTAACTGCTCCTCTGTGGCCTTCTCAGCCCCCAGCACGGGGTCTGCTGCTCCTGCCTCCCCTTCCGCTAACTCCCCACCTCTTCCTTCCCTGCAGCTGGTCCGGGACAATGCAGACCTGCGCTGTGAGCTGCCCAAGCTGGAGAAGCGCCTGCGCGCCACGGCCGAGCGCGTGAAGGCGCTGGAGAGCGCGCTGAAGGAGGCCAAGGAGAATGCCATGCGGGACCGCAAGCGCTACCAGCAGGAGGTGGACCGCATCAAGGAGGCCGTGCGGGCCAAGAACATGGCCAGGAGGGCTCACTCGGCCCAGATCGGTACGTGCGCCTGCACCCGGGCCCTTGATATAAGGTGAGGGCTCCGTGGGCCAGATGCCCTGTGCAGGCCAGCTGGGGCCTCCCAGCACCCGGCGTCCATCCTGGGAAGATGGGATCATCAGATGCGTGCTTCCTTGAGATTCCAGAGGACATGGTGATCTTCAAAATTACCGAGCTGACCAAAGAAGCCAGCAAGTCCTGGCTACAGGCAGAGGGGTTTAGCTGTAAACAGAGATACACTCTCCCAGCGATACCAGAATATATGCAGAATATATGGCTTGCTCAGCAAAGCCTGCAGGCCCCTTGTGGTTTGCACCTGGCAGAACCATGAAGGAGCTGCATGTAGCTAGAAGCCTCAGGGAGAGCCTCTTGCAAGTACAGGTTTGGAAATACCCTGGAGAGAGCCAGGCCCGGCATCAGTGAGTGCATGGGGGGTTGGACATCCAGCCCCTTCCATGCCTGGATTTGGATGTCTACCTGCAAAGACTGAGAGTGTAGCTGTTGAGTCATAGTTCCTGGGATAGAGCCATAGGAGGAAAAGAGATTTAGGGGTGTTCTCTAGAGAGCATTTTTTCTTCTTCTTACATGGAAATATCTCCAATAATATGTAATAATATTTCTTATCAGATACTGCTCTGCATATGTTTGGGAAACCAGCAGCTCCTTGTTTCTAGTTTTAAGATCATAGATTAGTACTTCACTGCATTTATTGGATTTTTATACCCTTGGAAAATCTCCTGAAACCTGTGGACCTCTTCCCCTAAAAATGCATCATAGACAGAATTCTGCATCCAGTTTTAGGGAGATGCTGTTGGAACTCATCGGGACCTATGGATCTGCCTCAGATAAAACTGAAAGTCTGTTGTCTCTAATTTTCATTAATCAGAATTGAAGTAACTGATATATATTGGGTGGCTTGGATTAGCTAAGTGTGCTAATAGAAGGGCAAACCTCCTGTCTTCAGAAAAGTCTGGTATCTGATAAGAATTGCAATGTTGATGAGAAGATTGTGCCTCTTGGTTTTTGCATGTGACCAGGAGGTATCTGGATGCAGCTGTGTAAGCCCTTTCTGAATGTCTCTTCTCTCTTTTCTGTCTGTTGGACACAGCCAAGCCCATCCGCCCTGGACACTACCCTGCATCATCTCCAACGGCAGTCCACACCATCCGAGGGGGAGGAGGTGGCTCTTCAAGCTCCACTCACCACCAGAAATAAATATGAAGTGAGTCCCTGGTGTTGGGTGGCTTCTGTCCGGGGCAACACCAGGGGCTCTCCTCGCCTCTGCCAGGAGCTCAGCCCCCCGTGTGTAGACAGCTCAGCTCCGCCTAGCACAAGCCCTGGGCCTTCAGGTTATTGGGGGCTTGCGTTTACCCCCAACTCAGTCTAGAGCCTTTGGGTCTTCCAGCTCAGGCCACCTGGTGCTGGGACCCTCTGGAGGTGGGGAGGGCGTGGTGAATGAGTCATGCCAGCCTCCTTTTGTCTGTGGGACTCCCCTCTGTAGCTGGCATCCGAAATGGCATTACCTGTTTGTTAGGTGCTTTTGCCCAGAGCAGGCAGACATGGGTGGTTGCTCTAAGTCTCAGGAACCGAACCTAAGAAAGAGCCAGATAATCAAAAGTCATGTGTTTATAATTACTACCTGAACTCAACAAATGGGGTTTTAAAGAATTGTGCAAATTTTCATCTAGCTAAGTCTGGACCACTTTTTTTCTTTGAGATGCTGGTCTGAAAACTGCTCTTCTCACAATCCACATGCCTGACTTGGCTGTACCATGTCAGCACAAAGGAAAAAGTGGTGTGCTTGAGAAAAGAGAGGGCAGTACAGGCCTGTCCTTTTGTGCTTGAGGGAAAGAGTTTACTGGTTGGGCAGGGCAGAGAGACAGCTCGGTGGCCAGAAAACTCTGTTTAGAGAAACTGACTTCATGCCAGTAACCTATAGATGGGAGGAGGTGGCTCCTAATGCTGACCGTGGACTCTGAACCCTCACTAGGAGAGCTTGCAAAATGGGTGAGCTTGGCGACAAAACCGCAATGATCAGGGCAAGTCAAGAAAGAGTGGGTCCACATTTAGCCTTCCCTGATAGCTCAGTTGGTACAGAATCCACCTGAAATGCAGGAGACCCTGGTTCGATCCCTGGGTTGGGAAGATCCCCTGGAGAAGGGAAAGGCTACCCACTCCAGTATTCTGACGTGGAGAATTCCATAGGATCCCAGAGTTGGACCAAGTGACTTTCACTTGCACTTCAAGGCAAGTGAAGATGAAGGGCTGGAGCCCCCCTCACAGGCTACGACAGTATTGTTAAGGCTCAGACAAAACTTCCAAGGAGGAAGCTTTCGCATGGCCTGCCCCAGCAGCATGTCAAGGAGCAGGACACACCATGCCCATGGTGGGCAGTGTGCCCTCTATCTTCTGCTGTATCCTGGAAGGGTGGATGGGAAATTATTTTGGTGATGGGTCACCCTATTCAGATGTGATCTCTGCTTTTAATCAGAAGTGAAGGCAACCCACTCCAGTATTCCTGCCTGGAAAATCCCATGGACAGAGGAGCCTGGCGGGCTATACTCCCTAGGTTGCAGAGTCGCATGTGACTGAGTGACTAAACAACAACAAAGTAAAACTGGATGTGAAAAAATTGTTTTTGACTCCATCTTATCGGTGTTGGGGTTGACACTTGAAGGGAGCTGTAAGAGCAAATTGGGCAACTTAGTTCAGAAAGCCTAACGGGCTCTCGACCTTCGGTGAGTGTCAGCATCACCTAGCATCCAGAGACCCGGGCTCCTTGAAATAGTGTAGGGTTTGGACCTTCATGTTTTCACCACATGCCCCAGGTGACTGCTGCCTGCATGCTCTCACTCAGTTGTGTCCAACTCTGGCGACCCCATGGACTACAGCCGGCCAGGCTCCTCTGTCCGTGGAATTCTCCAGGCAAGAATACTGGAGTAGGTTGCCATTTTCTCCTCCAGGGGGTCTTCCCGACCCAGGGATCAAACCCATGTCTCTTGTGTCTCCTGCATTGACAGGAGGGTTCATTACCACTCACACCACCTGGGAAGCCTTTGAGACCTGGTAGCCTAAAGTATCAGAAAGTGGCTTATACAGGATGGATGTTTATTTCTCTGTCACATGAAGGACATTTAAGGGTGGTCTGTCAATGGCTGGGGGAACTGCATAGTGACAAAACTTAGGCTCCCTGACCTCAGCAAGTGCCTCCCTTCCTCACGGTCACCTAATGACTTCTGCAGTCCTAACTGTAGTACCTGTGCTCCATGTTAATATATGATATTTGTTTTTCTCTTTCTGACTTACTTTGCTCTGCATGACAGACTCCGGGTTGATCCATGTCTCTACAAATGACCAAGTTTCGTCCCTTTTTATGGCTGAGTAATATTCCATTGTATGCGCATACCATATCTTCTTTATCCGTTCCTCTGTGGATGGACATTTAGCCTGTGTGCTGTGTTGCGCAAGCAGAGAGAGCAGCTGGGGAAAGGTGGAAGCAGCTCATGCAGTTGAATCAGCTTCCTTTAAGTTGCCCTTCCAGAGGTGCCAGCCAGCTCCAGTGCCTGCACCCCTCTGACACAACTGAGACACACGATCACATCTGCTTCAGGGGGGCTGGAGAAGGTGGTCTTTGGCTGGACTCATCACTGCCCCAGATAAGAGCAGTGTTCTCTTGCCTGGAATGATGAGTTTGGATGTTGGATAGGCAGCCAGCACTCTGGTGGTTCTTTTTTTAAAAATTTGTTTGGCTGTGCTGGGTCTTAGTGGCGCTATGTGGGATCTTAGTTCTCTGACCAGGGATCAATCCCTGGCCCCCTGAGTTGGGAATGTGGGGTCTTAACCACGGGGCCACCAGCAGAGTCCTCCCAGCACTCTGTTTATTGAACACACACTCTGCAGCAGCTCTGTGCAAGATGTAATATCTCTATTACCCGTTTGGTGGAAGCACCGTGTTCATGTGTGTGCTTGGCTCCAGCAAGCTCCTAAGGAATGCACCAGCCCAGGGATTCTGGCTCCAGAGACTGCTCAGTGGAAGGTCCCATTCCTCGGGCACTCCCAGAAAGGCCTGTGAGACCCACTTTTATGTAAGATACATACAACCATATGGCAGCCAGCCATCACCCTAGCCTGAAAGTCTCAGAGTCTTGAGACTTTCAACACCTTCAGAGTATAGACGCACCCTCACCCAGCATGGTGATTCGTTTCTTTTGTTTCTAACTCAGAGTGCTAAGAGTGGTTTTGATGATTTTATCTGAAATTGGAACCTTCTCCACCCACCTTATTATCTATTCATATAACTCCCATGGCTGAGTGTTTTCACAACGTCACCAAACAGACCCCAATGCAAGTGTCAGGGTGGCGGAGGGGTTAAGGGGCTTGACTTTGGACAGAGACCTGGGTCAGGTGTCAGGCCTTTCGCGTTCTTAATCCAGAGTCAGTCTTGTCATCTGTGAGATGGGGAGAGTCCTTTCCCTGGGCACTGCAGTGATTTGAGGGCTAAATGAGGTCATGCTTCTGAGCGGCTTGGCACATAACGAGTGCTCAACAAAATGGCAGCTGTGGGAGAGGTGAGCAGTGCAAGTTTGGCACAAGGTGGGTGGTTAATGAATGCTGGTTTATGTTATCTTCTAATTCTCATAGTTGTTGCAAAACAGTTTTTAGTCTCTGTAGCAATAGATTATAAGCACTAAGTGGAGAAGGCTGATGTCTGAGTATTCTGTTTGGTGCTGTGACCAGATATAAGGGGTTTAAAATATACTAGCGTGTATTTATCCCAATATTATAAACAACAACATTGACTATTTTTATGAAAATAATTGGGCATTGGTTAGTGGAGTTGAAAAAAAAAAGGATGATAACCAATGGAGTAGGGAATTATAATTGGAACTGAGGAAATGCTGATTAAAAATAAGCTTATTTAAAAAAATAATTGGAGGAAATTCCGTGGCGATCCAGTGGCTAGGACTCTGCTCACTCTCTGCTGAGTGCCTGGGTTTAGTCTTTGGGGAACTGAGATCCTGCAAGCCTCACAGCATGGCTTAAAAAAATAGACATATGGAATTCATTTATTAAGTGGATCAAAGCCTTTTTGAGATGATCTTTTTTGGGTTTTCCTGGTGGCATTGCAGGTAAAGAATCCGCCTGCAATGCAAGAGATGCAGGTTCTATCCGAAGGTCAGGAAGATCCCCTGGAGAAGGGAATGGCTACCCACTCCAGTATTCTTGCCTGGAGAATCCCATGGACAGAGGAGTCTGGTGGGCTATAGTCTATGGAGTCACAGAGAGTTGGACACGACTGAACGACTGACACTTTCTGCTCTTTGGATGCTTATTCTGAAGTGTGTCTGTCCTGTAGCAACGGTCTCAGCTGCTGATCTTCCCAGCCCTCCTGTTGGAGCCAGAATGGCACCTTCATATTCAGGCAGCATCTGGGTCCCTTTGGGATTTCTTTCCGCTTCATTTCAGGATGCAGAGAATATAGTCACAATGCATCTCTGGGTTTATGCTCAGAGTTTCAGAGCCACCGAAGAGGCCAACGTGTGGAAATCAAAAGAACCCAGGACAGTGCCAGCTTTGATCTCATATTAAAATCTGGGGGCCAGGGCTGCTTCAGCAGGATGGGGACCATCTTTTTCAAGCACCAAAACCAGACATGGGGCAGCATGGTGCAGCAGACTGAGGACACGGGGGATGGAATTGGCCACATGTGGGTTCCAGCCCTGGCCTTGGCTCTGTTCTTTTGTGACATTGGGCAAGTTGCTTGACTTCTTTTAGCCTCAATTTCTTTATCTGCCAAATGGGATCAGGCATTTTATACTTGCTCTGTACTTGGTTTAACAGTAGAGAGACAAAGGCTCTGTTCTTGTGTACTGACATGCTTGTAGGGGAGAGATAGCAGATAAAGAAGGTAACTGCAAATAGTGGTCAGTGTTCTGAAGAAAATAAGAACAGCTTAATAAAATAAAGATTAGGGACACTTATTTAGGAGAGGGGGTGACTTTTGAGCTGAGAACTAAATGATGAGACATGCCAGCCCCATGGTGATATGTGCACAGACACTCGCTGGAAGGTGGGTCCAGATTGCGGCACGTTTGAGGAACCACAGGAAGGCTGATAAGGCTGGAGCACAGAACAGGGGAGAGTATCGTAATTTGGGGAGGGAGATGGAACCAGATAAATTGAGACTGAGATGAGCAGTTTAGAGTGTAAGCTAAGCCTGGGGTTCACTGGGGCCTTTGGGCCTGGGAGTTGATGGGACGGGTTCATGACTAGGAAAGGTCTGCGAGAGCTGGACTTTGGAAGAAGGATAGGGGTGGGGTGAGAGTAAGTGCAGGGGACTCCCCTGGGGGTATTATTGCGGATGTCCACTTGGGCGGGTGTCGGGGGAGTAGCCCTGAGCTAGGTGGCGGTAGCAAGTGGTCAGAGTTGGCCTGTGTTAGAGAGCTGAGGGTGGGAGGGTGAGGAGGAGGGGTAGGTGGGAATCAAAGGTGGTCTCTGGGCTGGGGCCCTAGCAACCGGGTAAATATTGGTACCTTTTAGCAATGACTGGGAAAATTGGGCAATGCAGGTTTTATGGAAAAGAGAGCTTGGTGGATTGTGAGATTCCTCTGAGACAACTCAGCCTAGCTCACCATCAGGCAGGTATGCTGAGTAGGCAGAAACCTGCAAGCTCAGGCGAGAGGTCAGGTCTGAGGTCATAGAGAGTTATGGTCTGTGGATTGTGTTTAAAACCACATGTCCAGGAGGTCACCTGGAGAAAGGGTGGACAGAGGCAGAGAGTGAGGAAGGTTTGACCAGATCTGGGGACTGGCCAATGGAAAGGGCAGAAAAAAGAGGTAGCAGCGATAAAGGGGCCTGAGGAGGAGAATGTTAGGTTCAGGGAGGCAGAGTGAGGCCCGGGCTCCTAAGGGGAGGTGGTCAGCTTTGCTGAAGGCTGCTCAGAGCTCCAGGGAGATAACCACAGAGACTGATGGTTGTTGGAGGCCCGAGGGCAGAAACCTCAGCTTTAGCACTAAGAGGGCAGCATGGAGCAGAGTGTGGGGGTGGGGAAACAGAGTCAGTACCTGCTTGCGGCTTGGAGTTTTGTTTGAAGCAGCAGAGAAATGGAGGGATGTGAGATTAAGATAGGGTTTGCGGTTTTTTTTTTTTCAATTTTTTTTGGCCGAACTCCACAGCATGTGGGATCTTAGCTCCCTGACCAGGCTCGAACCTGTGTGCCCCCAGCAATGGATGTGCGGACTCTTAACCACTGGACCAGGGAAATCCCTGCTTTTCTTTTTTAAGATGGCAGCTATTACAGCTTATTTATACAGTGATGGTAATAACCCAACTCAGAAGGGAAATTGATAACTTTGCAGCCGGAAGAATTACAGTAGAGAGTATTGGCTTCCTGTGAGAGGCTTTGATCTGAACATAAACGAAGGCAACGCTGTACCCAAGGCAGAATAGAAAGTTCTGGTAAATGGGGCATGCAGGAAGGTGAAAACAGAGCTCATATTAGTGCTTGTTTTCCTGTGCAATTAAGTCAAGTCATCTGCTGAGAGGGTTGGGGGACATGGGGTTGCAGGCTGAAGAGAGGTATGAAATAGGCCTCTTGGGTAGTGCTGAGTGCTTATTCCAGGCCCTGCGTTTAATTAAGGTAGACACCGTTTCAGTAATTGTCCAGCTGCCTGGTACCCAGGGCCCTGGAGCTGGGATTGCTTCCTTTGCTGTGCAGTGTGCACTGGTTCCAGTATATCCACCAGATGGCACAAGTGGGGCATTACTGAAAGCTCGGCCTTTTTCTGAAAGGCTTTTTGAGGCAGAATCCATCGTTTTTTGGTTTTCCTCTCTTATTTCTCAAACTTGAGTAGTAAATAGAGTACTTTTAAGGAAATAAAATTCTCACAGATTCCTGTAGTTAATTTAAATTTATTAGTTTTTAATTTTATCTATTATTTATTTATTATAGTGCAAATTAAAAAAAAGTGTTCACTCCTTAAACTGGTAGATGTTCCACAACTATCAAGTTGAAAAAGATTTACAAAGTAGATTTAAAAAGTCGAAAATCCAAACCACCAACCTTTACTAAGCTTTACTAACTTAACAATGACAGTCTTCTGCTGAAAATAAAGAGCAACGTGACTGTAGTATGTACTGCATTCGGTGGAGTTCATCATGTGTGTCCAGACATGACAGTTCTTTCACCCTCTTTTTCTGTTAAAAATCCCTGCAGGATCACCCCTTGCTTTCAAGTCATTCTGTCTTTTCATGGCTGGAATGCCTCATCTTCCCATTGTCTGGATTTTACCTGAAGATGATAAAAGCTGTGACAAGAAGCACCAACTTGGTTTTGGCATAAAGCAGGTGTGGGGCTGAAGTTGGTTACAAGGTAGTCAGCTAGATAATCTAGAAGATGCGTATATTAATGCTTCAGATTTTCATGACAAGGAAAGCATACAGTTGAAAATATAGTGAAAATGAACCAAAGACCTCAGGTGCCTTTCAGTGTTGATGTAGCTGAACACTGTTATTTTGAGGACTGTACATATTTCATACTGTTCATGGGGTTCTCAAGGCAAGAATATTGAAGTGGTTTGCCATTCCCTTCTCCAGTGGACCACATTCTGTCAGACCATGACCCGCCCATCTTGGGTGGCCCCATACGGCATGGCTTAGTTTCATTGAGTTAGACAAGGCTGTGGTCCTAGTGTGATTAGATTGACTAGTCTTCTGTGATTATGGTTTCAGTGTCTGCCCTCTGATGCCCTCTCGCAACACCTGCTATCTTACTTGGGTTTCTCTTACCTTGGACGTGGGGTATCTCTTCACGGCTGCTCCAGCAAAGCACAGCCGCTGCTCCTTACCTTGGATGAGGGGTATCTCCTCACCGCCACCCCTCCTGACCTTGAACATGGAGTAGCTCCTCTCGGCCCTCCTGTGCCTGCGCAGCCACCGCTCCTTGGACGTGGGGTACCTCCTTCCGGCCGCTGTCCCTGACCTCGGGCGTTGGGTAGCTCCTCTAGGCCGCTCTGGTGCCGTCGCAGCCTGGCGCACTGTCATTATGATGCTGTGAAAGTGCTGCACTCAATATGCCAGCAAATTTGGAAAACTCAGCAGTGGCCACAGGACTGGAAAAGGTCAGTTCTCATTCCCAAAGAAAGGCCATGCTGAAGAATGCTCAAACTACCACACAATTGCACTCATCTTACACGCTAGTAAAGTAATGCTTAAAATTCTCCAAGCCAGGCTTCAGCAATATGTGAACCGTGAACTTCCAGATGTTCAAGCTGGTTGTAGAAAAGGCAAAGGAACCAGAGATAAAATTGCCAACATCCACTGGATCATCAAAAAAGGAAGGGAGTTCCAGAAAAACATCTATTTCTGCTTTATTGACTATACCAAAGCCTTTGACTGTGTAGATCACAATGAACTGTGGAAAATTCTGAAAGAGACGGGAATACCAGATCACCTGACATGCCTCTTGAGAAATCTGTATGCAGGTCAGGAAGCAACAGTTAAAAGTGGACATGGAACAACAGACTGGTTCCAAATAGGAAAAGGAATATGTCAAGGCTGTATATTGTCACCCTGCTTATTTAACTTACACGCAGAGTACATCATGAGAAACGCTGGACTGGAAGAAGCACAAGCTGGAATCAAGATTGCTGGGAGAAATAACAATAACCTCAGATATGCAGATGACACCACCCTTATGGCAGAAAGTGAGGAGGAACTAAAAAGCCTGTTGATGAAAGTGAAAGAGGAGAGTGAAAAAGTTGGCTTAAAGCTCAACATTCAGAAAACGAAGATCATGACATCTGGTCCCATCACTTCATGGGAAATAGATGGGGAAACAGTGGAAACAGTGTCAGACTTTATTTTTCTGGGCTCCAAAATCACTGCAGATGGTGACTGCAGCCATGAAATTAAAAGACGCTTACTCCTTGGAAGGAAAGTTATGACCAACCTAGGTAGCATATTCAAAAGCAGAGACATTACTTTGCCAACAAAGGTCCGTCTAGTCAAGGCTATGGTTTTTCCAGTGGTCATGTATGGATGTGAGAGTTGGACTGTGAAGAAAGCTGAGTGCCGAAGAATTGATGCTTTTGAACTGTGGTTTGGAGAAGACTCTTGAGAGTCCCTTGGACTGCAAGGAGATCCAACCAGTCCATTCTGAAGGAGATCAGCCCTGGGATTTCTTTGGAAGGACTGATGCTAAAGCTGAAACTCCAATACTTTGGCCACCTCGTGCAAAGAGTTGACTCATTGGAAAAGACTCTGATGCTGGGAGGGATTGGGGACAAGAGGAGAAGGGGACGACAGGATGAGATGGCTGGATGGCATCACTCATCGATGGACATGAGTTTGAGTGAACTCCGGGAGTTGGTGATGGACAGGGAGGCCTGGCATGCTGCAATTCATGGGGTCGCGAAGAGTCGGACATGACTGAGCAACTGAACTGAACTGTACACATATTAAAAACTATATATATATATATATATATATATATATATATCAGGTCTAGAAATTATATCCTATTTAATAAAGTTTTGATACACTTTGATAAAATATTGGCAAAATCGTGGTGGTAGAGCCAGAAGGCACTAACTGGGCTCTTGAAGTGCATTTGAGGATGCTTTTTTTTATTAACCACTGTGATTTCATGTTTTGAGGCATAAAGAAAACAGCTCTGGAAAAGAACTTCTGCAGTTTATAGCAGTGTCACCCAGGTGAATGTAACTACAGAAAGCCATTGAAGAGCTCAGGAGTCTGTCCTGACCCCTGGGTCTCTGATTTATGTGACATTCCCTGGATCACTGACAGTCGTTGCAGAGTAGTGCTACCTCTTTCTGGTTTTACTACTTCAGGATCTTATTGTGAGTTTATTTGTTAATTGTTTTTCTTTCTCTTTCTTCTTTTTATAAAAGTTTCTAAGTGTTTTATTTATTTTTAATTTAGTTTTTATTTTATATTGGAGTATATAGTTGCTTTCCTGGTGGCTCAGATGATAAAAGTATCTGATTACAATGCAGGAGAGCTGGGTTTGATCCCTGGTCCCAGAATATCCCCTGGAGAAGAGAATGGCTGCCTACTCCAGTATTCTTGCCGGGAGAATCCCACGAACAGAGGACCCTGACGGGATACGGTCTATGGGGTCGCAAAGAATTGGACATGACCTAGTGACTGGCACTTTTCATAGCTGATTTACAGCGTTGTGATAGTCCCCAGTGAGCCCTGCATCCCGCTTCATTCGACATCCTGCAGAGAGGCAGAGTGACCCGTCAAGATCTGGACAACTTGTTAGTGGGGGATCCTGGTCTGAGAGCTCTGATCTGCTCTGCAGCAGTTCTCAAGGTTCCTGACCTTAGGACCTTTGACATTCCTAAAAAGCTTGGTGAACTCAAAGAGCTTTTATATTAATATTTCTGAGTTGTATCTGCTGATTGGTAGTATAAAATGCCATTTTTAATGAAAAGTAATAAATTTCCAAAACAAAAACTTAGAATGGCACTGGGTTTTGTTTTGTTTTGTTTTTACAGTTTTTTGCAGATCTCTTACTAAGCTTAAAAGACAACAGTTGGTTTCTCACATCTGCTGCAGGCCTTCTGTCTGCTGCAGTTGAGTTGTTTCAGTTGAAATATATGAAGCAAATCCAGCCTTGTCCCTCCAGACAAGGTTCCTGTCCGTTTAACAGCTAAAAAATCCATGGCATGAAATTACGACCAGAGTACCTTTATCACGGGCTTGTGCTGGGAATTAAATGAGATCATGTGAAAGTAGAGTGAAAAGTCAATAGAGTATCTGGAAAAAATTAGACCCTGACAAATTAGACCATGAATGTTATGGGCGTGGGGACAGGCCTAAAAGGAGTAGGTGAAGCAGGACCTGGGGGAGAAAGGAAAGAAGTGACTGCAGACAGCACTGGTGTAACCTGGGACTTTGAAACTAGCATTGTGCCTTCCAAGGGGGGGATCATGGAGGAGCTGAGGGAAAGAATTCCTTCCTTCATCTCCAGCACAGTCACTGGACTTGACTCTCCTCAGTGGTACGCTTCTCAGAGTTACGAATTCAGAGCAAATAAAACTCTCCCTCAACAGCAGGTTGCACGAGTGCCCCCGTGGGACAAATTTGGTTCTATTCAGCAGTGGTACATCTGATACAACTGGTAATTCTTACAATGTGGGGACTGAATTGTAGAAAGGCAAAAGGAAAGATAAAACTATGTATTATTTGGATTAAGCATAAATCCATTGCAAGCAATTGCAAAAGCCAAAGTTGGTGGGGGGAAGTCTCTAACGGCTTCTTGCAAAACCCATATATAATTAGTTTCTTTCTTCAACCTTCCCCACCTCTTCTAAAGGAAGGTGATTTTATTTCTTGCTCAATCTGGTCACACATTGCCGCTCTGAGTTACTATCCCCAGTGATGCAGAGGCCCACAGACAGTCCAGTAGCAGGATGCTTGGGCCAGTATGCTTTTAGGTGAGTGAGTGGCTCCTCTGAACCATCTAAGGAGGGTCAACAGTGCCGGGTTCTCAAGGTTCACCAAGCTTGTCTGGATGGCCAGTCTCTGTTCAGAAGTCAGAAATGGTTTTTTGGGGGGCTAACCCACTGGCCTCTATATGTTATATCTGTCTTCTCCCCGGAGTTTGTCAGAGGAGGTGAACATCCAGATAGTTAGGGGATGGATGGGAGTATCCAAGTCCATCCTTGGACCTGGGGAAAAGACTACTTTGGCATACATGCCCATGAAGATCTTTAACTCAGGATGAAAAAGGTGTACCTCTAAGTAATAAAGGGCGTTTTCTTGGTAGAGTTGCTGTGTTTCCTTTCAGAACCCCTCACAATTTCAGTTCCCTCTCTATCTCCTAGAGGCGGTTAAACTAAGCAGGTTGGGCCTCCTTTGCGAACCCCCGTTTCTTCCAGACTGTTAGCCAAAACGTGCAGCAGCTTGCACATTGAAGGGAGCTGGGGGATTTGAGTGAAAGGCCTTCTATGGAAATTGTGTCGCTTCATGGTCCGCTGGAGTTATTGGGGCCGCCCCATAGAGTCTGTGTGTCTAACGCTCAGCTCTGTCAACATGGGTAGGCTGCAGTCATCACGTTAAGCCATAATCCTACATGTAAAGTATGTGCTCAGTCTCTCCTGCAGGCATGCAGGACAGCAGCCTCATCTGACCAGAGTGAACCATGAATGATTCTGAGATCACTTGGAAAAATGAACCTGTAAGGAAAGTGAAATGGGCATTTCAAAGGTACTATTTAGAAAGCATTCTTGAGCCTATTGGTTTTCAGCTCAAAATAGATTTAAATGACAACTATGATTATGCTTTTAGGGTTTTCATTTCTGGTGCTAATAAAGCACACAGTCTTACCAGAGAGTCTCCTCTGGTAAAGATGCTCTTTCCAAAACCAGATCTCTTTCCCTCTATCTGACTTCTAAAAATGACAGGAATATAAGATGGCTTTATATTTTTAATGCAGCAGCTTTGTAATTGTGAGCAATTGCACTATTGGGAACAAGAAATGGTAGTTATTGTATGATCTCCCTGACTATTTATTTTTTGAGTGGGAGAAGAGGTAATATTCTAAAAAGGAATGTGTTCTCTTTTTTTCTACTCAATTTGTATTCCTTGTTCCCTTTCCCCCACCACCTACTTTGCTCTCATCTACTTTTAAAATCCCTTTTCCACACTCTGATTTTTTCCCCATTTATTTGTAATTTATATCCTACTTATTTATACAAAATATGTGATGTTGCTTACAATATTATAACACATAAATCAGGAGAGTGAAGACAAAAAAATTAGGGAGAGAGCGTTGTAGTAGGAAGCTGAGATATTGATCACAGTTGAGCACCAAGTTTGAATGTAAGGCTCCTCGGGGCAAAAACAGATGTGTGTCCACTTGAAGTCCCCTCTTTTTTTTTTTTTTTAGGTATAATTGCTTTATGATCTTATATTAGTTTCAGGTGTTCAACATAGTGATTTAAAATTTTTATAGATTGTACTCCATTTATTGTTGTTATAAAATACTGGCTATTATTTCCTGTGCTTTGCAGTATATCCTTGTAGCTTACTTATTTTTTGCATGGTGATTTGTCCCTCTTAATCCCCTCCTTCTGTCTTGCCCCTGCCCCTTCCCTCCCTCCACTGACAATTGCTCATTTGTTCTCTATATCTGTGCGTGTGTTTCTTTTCTGTTGTGTTCACTAGTTTCTGTTTTTTAGACTCCACGTATAAGTGATAGCATACAGTGTTTGTCTTTCTGTCTGACTTACTTGACTTAATGCCCTCCCAGTCCATCATCCATGTTGCTGCAAATGACAAAACTTCATTCTTGTTGATGGCCAAGTAGCATTCCATTATGTATCTACATGAAGTTTTTACAATCAAAAGAGCAGTTGGGTTTTTCTTAGTGACTGTCACATTTCCTGTGCCTGGCACTTCCCGTGTATTCCTTAAGGATGAGGCTGTACTAAGCTCTCCTGTCACCCACTCCCCACCCCACAAGCACCATGATCTCTGCACAAAACCCACAGGCAGGACCCCAGACAGACCGGGGCTTCCAGCCGGTGTGAGGAGGTTGAGACTTTTGTTTCTTGCTGAAAGTAGAGTTCACTGGAGTTGGTCCGAAGGCTGACGAAGGGCTGGCCTCTGAGTCAGAACTGGTCACATTTCATCCTGGAGACTCGACTGTGATCAGATGAACATCTGGTGGGATGTGGAGTGACATCAGAGAGGGCCTACTGCGTAACTTCATCACCCTGGGGAGACAAAACAGTGCTTTTCAGGACTGGGAGTCTCTGCCTTGAGAGAGCTTGGCTTGGGGGGCTGTGTCTGACCTGCCTGGATGTCTTCAAGTGCTGGCAAGTGAGAATTGGTGTTTGAGTTCCCCCAAGGAATGAGAAAATGAATTCTATTTCTCCAAATATCTGTCATTTCAATAGGTGCTGACTTTTGGAAGACACTGTGAAAAGTGAAAGTGAAAGTGTTAGTCGCTCAATCATGTCCAACTCTTTGTGACCCTGTAGACTGTAGCCCACCAGGCTCCTCTGTCCATGAAATTCTCTAGGCAAGAATACTGGAGCGGGTAGCGCATTCCCTTCTCCAGATGATCTTCCCAACCCAGGGATTGAACCTGGGTCTTCCACACTGTAGGCAGATTCTTTAGCATCTGAGTCATTAGGGAAGAGACTATTGTCTTAGAGCAAAAGCACGAAGTAGGAGGCTGTGCTGTCCAGTAGGCTCACTGCTCAGCACACAGGTGACTTCTGAGCACTTGACTTGTGGCCAAGTCCACCCTAAGATGTATGGAAAGTGCAAAAACACACCAGTTGACAAACACTGGCAAAAAAGACTGTGAACTATCTCAGTAGTAACATTTTAATGTAAAACATCTCAATCTCTAATAATTACTTATGTGGCCACCTGAACATTTATTAATAAAATTAAATGTGTGGCTCACATGGTATTTCTGTTGGGACAGCTCTGGTCTAAATATCTAAAATTAAAACTTTTTTTCCCCCTAAGGAGTGAATTTCTATTGTGTTCTCTAACTCCTATGTTCTTTCTCTCTTTGATTCTCTTTCAACAGATATGACTCTCCACGTAGCATGTCAAGGACTACATTAATCACCAGTTCCGTTATTTTTCTCCCTTCTACACTTTCCATTTTCTTTTACACTTGCTTACCCCAGCCATCTGCAGTACACCAGTTTCAGATATTTGAGCTGTATAGAGTTTCTGTGTACAGATGCGTGCTTGGACTTTTCTCAAGAAATCTGAAGGGAACGCTGACAGAAGACCCACTTATTCCTGGGACCCGTTGCTCTGGCCTTGGGCCTGGGGCACTGGGTGGTCCCTGGGTGGTTCTTGGAGACTCGTTTCTCGGCAGCCATGTCCCAGCAAACACCACTCCCTGAGGGGGAACAACCAAGTGCCGTGGAGGTGGGGACTCCTGCTCCACCACCACAACTGTCTGGTTTCCTGTAAAATAAACACATTACTTTATATTTTTAGGGAACACAAAAATGTTGCTATAGGGTTTAAATTTTTCATTCTGAACACTTTTCCAAAACAAGTCACCCCAAAGATGCATTTTGAATACCCTGGTCACATCTTTGGATCTGTAAAATACACCTTTTAGTATGGCACCCTTTAAAATGCAAAGCATATTTGTTCAAGGCAGAAAAACAATCTCACAGTAGCAATGTAGACAGGGTTCATTCAGACACATCTGTGTAAATGCAAAAAGTCATAGCATTCACCTCTGAGCTGCTTGTTACTGAACCTGCAGTGACTAGTCTCAGCCAGCCCAGGTAAAACATCATTCCTTCAGACGTGTTGAAAATACTGCAAAGTTGGATGAGTGGAAATGGGGCTGCCTCCCTCCTCACTTCCTCCTCCCTGAACACAGGAGCTCTCTTAGGGGATGGCCTCTTCTCTAAGGAACCATCGTAAGCTTGGTGGGGATACTGCTGATGAAATCCAGGATCGTTCCAGCAGTTTAAAAAGAAGCCCTAGAGGGAAAGTGACATATTTTTGTGCCTATGAATGTTGTTGTATTAATCCATCCTTACTGACTGTTTAGGTGAGTTCTCTCTTTGGCAGCAAATAGATAGGTTTCTCTTAGGCAGAATTTGAAGAAATCAGTGGGTGGATTTTTCAGTTCAGCTGTAGTTTCATTCAAATACATGACTCTAAAGCTGATTCAACTTTTATTTCTAGTTGTGCATATTAAAATGATCAATGTCCAAGTAGTAAAGTTTCCAGGGAAACTGACAAGGATTCACTTCAGTTAGTCTCATGTGCTGCTACTTGTTTGGGTAAATCTGAGGGTTAAGTCAACGATGACCAAACCCATCTCATTGAAAGAACTCATGCTATGCTTGTGCCGACCTGGGATGAGTGAGCTGGTTCTATCCCTGCTGTTTTCACCATTGGAATGAAATTATGCCAGGAGAGACATGGTGCTTTCTCATTGCTGGTGGGTGGGAGATAGTTCGTGTGTGTGTGCGCTCATGCATGTGTATAAAAAGCACTAAAAAGCGAATTGATTTCCAAACTTCTTGTGTAAAATTTCTCTAACCAAGAAAAGCTGCTTTGACTTAATTTATTTGTTAAATGTTGCACTTTATGTGTGTTTTGTTTTGAGGGGCAGGTAGTAAGGCAAGAGAAGAGGGTGAATTCCACTGAAGTATTTATTTCATAAGAATGACAGGTTTGCATTCATTTACATTTTTAAAGCTTCTTGTTTGATTTTTTTTTAACATTGTTGATAGTGCTCCAGTGCTATTTGCTGTCTGACAGAAAGATCCTTGTAGAGCAGGTTTGACAAACCTTATCAGATAATAAATAACATATGCCATAGATTATAACCTTGCTGTTAATATGGTTGCCTCTGATTTTAGAAGCTAAAATTGATCCTTAAGAGGATTGCCAGTTAATAAACTGTCATAACCACTGTTGTGGTTATGCTGTCTTATGCAACTGTATAACTCTGTGTTTGGAAATTGAACAAAGGTGAGGAATTCTTCCTTTTGGGTTTTCTTGGTAATAGATTATTTTAGATTCTTTACAAAGTCATTTTTCCCTGGTCACCCCCTTTCTAATTCTAAAGGGGTCTTTGACCTGTTCATGTTTCTAAAAGAAACATTCACTTGTAGTTCCATATTTCTTGACCTCTGTCAGGGATTCACGAAATTCAGTTCACTTTTATTCATAGAGAAAGTTGGCTTTGATGTCTCTTAAAGATGATTCTGCTAGTTGCTGATCAGCCAGTCAGTTCACCTAGCTTCAGTCTTTCAGGACCTCTAAACTAACTTTCCTACGCTGTGACTAAAAGGCAGATCATTGGAATGGATTATGCAGTATAATCAAATGAATCCCTAAATGTTACTTTGCTTAATAAGGTAATATCAGGACGATATACTTTATAGAATCACTTTTGTTAAAAGCCACATTTATGCAATTTTCACTTTCTTAGACTACCATTCTTTACATTTGTACTCCAGATGTGAAAACTACGTTTGTGAATGGCTGAGCCTATGATGATATTTTTTGGTTGTATGCTGCTTTTTGCTAGAGTGTGTATGTATGTGTGTGTGTGTTTCTCCTCTATGAATAATTTTATATTTCAAGCTAATTCTTGAAAGTTTACTCTTTGATGCTAAAAGGGAATAACCAGATGATTTCTACAGATAATCTCTCCCTGCAGGATGGTGGATTGTTGAATCAGAGGAATGCTGTTTGAGATATCAACATTTATGGTTGGAGACAAAAATATATTAATGCCAAGTAGGTTTTTGTCAGTTACTGGAGAATTCTGTGTAAATGCATCATCTCTTCCAATGCTGTACAATTTGCCTTGTGGAATGGCAGATAGTAGGGAAAACAATAAGTGTGGATTAAGACTTTAAAGGAAATAGTATTATATGATTAAGAAAATTAGAATTTGTAGAAATATTGGGATAAATGAAGTAAAAAGGACTGTCTAGAATGTAGCATCCATCTAGAGAGTTTTTGAAGCCCTACTTTCATGGGGGGAAGTGATTTTCCTGTCCAAAGGCCAGACTAAGCCATCTCCAAGACTCACGGGGAGATTATCACTTCTTTTTTCCTGGTGGAATAACTGAAAGCAAATAAAAATTCTCAACAGTCTCCTTTTGAAGTGTATTTTTTAAGCTGGGCAGAAAACATTTAGACTCTGCCTTTATGACCCAGTAGGGAAGTTGTTTGTTGGCAGGGGGTAGGAGGTAGGGGACTGGGGTAAGATTTCATTTCTAAGTTGTCTCACACTGCATATCTTAAGCAAGCTACGGGAACCGTCATAGTCTAAAATGCCTTCACTGAACATTAACAGCTTAGACTTTTTAAAAAATCCTGAATAAGGTCAAGGTAACAGCCGAAGGAAGCACCATTCCGTGAAGTCTACTTACATATTTACAAATCTGTTCATCAGTTTAAATATTTTTCACTGTGTGTGGATATAAGGGGAATAGGGCAATTCTGTAGAATTATCCATGTCTAGTTTGTAAAGTATGTTGTGTGTACTGCAGATGTGTGTTCTCTGGGCTTTATGTATTTGTACAGTAGCTTTCATTAAAAAAAAAAAAAAAACTTGTGGATGAATTTGTTTTGGTGGTGTGAGGGGGAGAATGGCAGTTTGTATCGAGTTATGATGCTGTAATATAGTACATGTAACAAAAGAGCTGGAAGTAACCCTCCCCTGGCCCATGGACAATTTTGGTTATCTTCTAGGTTCTAAAATGAAGATCTATGGATACTCTGGCAGACTGCATGTTGTATAATTTGAAAAATACTAAAAGTGGAAAATAAAATTGAATTAAACTTTGGCTGGTCTGTTTTTTCTTATCTGAGTCATCTTAATGGCACTCTCCTTGCAGTCCTCAATGCCAGTGTGAGGATGGGCCATTTTCTGGCCTCGAAGGAGTTCATTTTAGGGAACAGGGCTCAAATTCAAAGCCTGAGCAAAGTCAACCTTTACCTCTTTGTCTTTTGCTTTGCTTGAATGTCTGTTTTTAAATTTTTCCTTCATTGAGGATCCAAGAAAACCTGACCTTTGTTTCTTCAGCACTGAAAAGACGGCCACTGATGTCAGTAAGTATCTTAACTTTTTAAAAAGTATGATTGAGTTAGTGCGATAGACCAATGTATTAGCTGAATTTCTGAATTTCTTCTTGAACAAGAAGGATTTGTTCTAATAATATGTTTTACTTCATGGGCATTCTTCAACTAATGCATTGGAGCTCTGCATATGTTGAAAGGTTATTGGCATCTTTTGACAATTGTTGGGGTGTTTGAATTCCTGTTTTAACCTACTGATTATTGCTGTTTTGTTTATTTGGCTGTGCTGGGTCTTAGTTGTCACATGTGGGATCTAGTTCTCTCACTGGGAATCAAACTCAGCAGGTCCCCTGCTTTGGGAGCGTGGAGTCTTAGCCGCTGGACCATAAGGGAAGTCCCAGGTGGAATCTTTGGTTGCAACATGTGAGGTATTTTAGTTACAGCATGAAGATCTTTAGTTGTGGTCTAAGGGATCTAGTTCCCTAACCAGGGGTTGAACCTGGGCCCCCTGCATTGGGAACATGGAGTCTTAGCCACTGGACCACCAGGGACATCCCTAACTTACTATTTCTATTAACGTACAGCTCTGAGATCTCGTGAGAGGATGCCAGAGTATGAAGCCACTGGGGAATAACAATTGGCAGGACACAGGATTATTTCTATCTGCTCTCTCAGCACGGAGACTGCCCTGCTTTGGGTCACTGACCTTCTGTGGCCGTGTGTGGCCTTGTGTATGTAAAAACCCTCATTCGTTCTTTGGTTAATGTTGCCTGAGAGCCAGACAGTAAACTGCTTTTATCAATTGAAAGTGGAAAGGTGGATGTCAAATAAAGGCTTTATAGTAGAATTCAAGGCACTGCAAATGATATGCTTTTATGATGTCTTATCCATCTCCTTGAATTGGTCATTCTCCAAAAAACTTGGAAGAGGCAGTTACCAGACTGTTAAAGGTAACTTAAGTAGTAAAACTTCAAACATGGTGGATTAATATTTAGGCTGAAGCCCATTTATTTTAGATGGGAAAGCAGTCCCCCAAAAGGACCTGATTTATACAGCACATTTCAGTACCACGGGAGGCGACCTCTAGGTTCCAGGACCAGCGGCTCTGCAATACAGTAGGTCTGCATGAACCCCATCTGTTCCCTGGGCTCCCGCGAGCCATTCTCAAGGTTTCCTGTTCCATCGAGCTCTGAGCAGTGTTCAGGCTGTGCCTTGGAAATGCTACAGAGCTGGAGCGTCTGTGGGAGAATGTGGAACGGAAGCTATCTGCCGAGGCAATTACTGGTGACGTGTGTATTGGCAGCTTTAATTCCAGCATTTGTGACAGGTTACATCTTGTGATTTGTCTTATGTACATAGTAAATTGAACAGGAGTGGGAGGTATCTCTCAGATGACACATCAGAAGAAAAAATGTGGGCTCACTTGACAAAAGGCATCCTGAGCCATGGGATTTTTACTTTCCCTTTGGTGTTTGGTGGTTCTTTAGCCAATCCCCAGAGCAAACACTGATTTCCGTGTGGTTAGTTGGGCTCAAAATCATAAAAGACTCTCAGGGAACCCCTGTGGGTCTTTCTACTTGACAATGCACCATGGATGCAAAGGTTGGAAACTTCCACCTGCTTCGCTTCCCCAGTGCTGAAGGAGGTTCTGTTTGAAGCCCCCTCTATTTCTGTGTGTGCTCAGTCGTGTCTGCCTCTTTGCAACCCCATGGATTGTAGCCCGCCATGCTTTCCTGTCCATGGGATTTCCCAGGCGAGAATACTGGAGTGGGTTGCCATTTCCTACTCCAGGGGATCTTCCCAACCCAGGGATTGAATCCACATCTCTTGCATCTCCTGCATTTGGCAGGTGGGTTCTTTACCAATTGGCAAGAACCTCTCTTTCCGGGACCCTCTAAACCTTCACCCCTACCCATGACCAGACTGCAAATCATTCTTGTAGGACAGCTTTTCAAAAAATTGTCCTAAAATGATACTTTACTCCTTCAGAATGTATACCTGAGATGAAGGAGATTGGCAAACTTGCCAATAATGTGTGCCAGTCCCAGAACCTCACTACGCTTGGAAAGCTGCAGCTGGTAGTGGATTAAGGTGAGAGCCTCTCCTGGTGCTGTGCCAGATACTGTTTTAAGTGCTTTACATGTATTAATCCATCTAATCCTCCTAATAACCCCATAAGGTAGGCACCGTTGTCTCCAGTGGGGAGGGCATGGGCACAGAGAGGTTAATTAACTTGCCCAAGGTCTCACAGCTGGGAGGACAAGCAAGGATTGCAATCCAGGTGGACTGATCCTAAGGAGTGTACTCTCCACAGCTAAGTAATACTGCCTCTCAGAACAGTGCTCTGTGTGTGTGTGTGTGTGTGTGTGTGTGTGTAGTGAAAATCAGCAACCAGCCTCAGAAATCATTTTGTAAAGAACTTATACAAAGTTTTCTTACTTGGCAACTTTCTGTGCTTTCTCCTTTCATGGGAATCTGAGATCTTACTATTATTTGAATTACTTTAAGCAATCTAAAACATCTAGGAAAGGATTGTTGTTGTTGTCTGGTCACTAAGTTGTGTCTGACTCTTCTAACCCATGAACTGTGGCCTGCCAGGCTCTTCTGTCCGTGGGATTTCCCAGGCAGGAATCCTGGAGTGGAGTGCCGTTTCCTTCTCCAGGGAATCTTCCTGACTCAGGGATTTAACCCACATCTCCTACCTTGGCAGGTGGCTTCTTTATCACTGAGCCACTAGGCAATCGAAATAACAGAGATGCCTCACTTGGAAGTGCAACAGTCACTTGGGTCACGGTTTTCAAACTGTAGGTAGTAAGAATTTCACTTACCCATGTTGACTTCTTTTTCTCTTTAGGACGCTATCTCTGGTTGCATTTAAAAATATACGACCTATATCCCTTGACTTCTCAAGCTAAAAGAAGATCAGGGTTCTCTTGTCCCAGCTGAGCCAGCTCAAGCAGAAGGCCTGAGGGGGCCCTGGGTGGGTTCCCTCATCCATAGATCTGTGTGAAGCCTCGAAGAAGGCTCTCAGGGACCCATGCTCATAATAGCTGCCCTGTACCTCACCTCCAGCCCTGTCATGATGATTAATAGGATCTCATTTTAGTGTTTTGAGTTTTAGAAAAGTAAACATGCCAATCATACCACACATGCAAATGCACGTCCAACTACAGAAAGGAGCAGGAACAGCGGTAGTGGGGTCCCCCTGAAACCCCCATTTTGTCACAGACTCCCCGTGCTTCTGTCTGAGGATGCCTCTCCTGGGCGCTTGCAGGGTTGGGAAGGGCCGGCCCAAGGCAGGTATGTCTAGGTCACACGATGCTAATTCCTTCAGCCAGTGCCAATCTGGCTACCTGCTAGCCAGACCCCAACCAGCAGCCCTGGTGTCCTCGCTACCCTGCAATGCCCTCTTCTGAGCAAAATACCCCTGAAGCATGGGCCATCTGGCAGTGATGCTAGTCAGTCATGGAAGAAGGATGGAGTTGGGACCTGGACCTGGCTCTACTTCCCAGGGAACCACTCTGGGATGTGGTCAGCCCATTTAACTGTGTAGCATCTCAACAACCTCATCTCCATACCTGAATCAGGGAGTTTTGTAGCCCACTGTCCTCCGTTCTTCAGTTTGCTGTGAGCATCAGTGAGAAACTGTATGCAAGCATCTTACACAAATGCCACTCAAATATATGGGGTTGTGACATTGAAATAAAATTCAAAAGGTAAATCTTTTTGGCTTTATTCTGTGATTCATGAACCAGGCAGCATCCAATCTAGCAGATAGAAGCTCTAAGGAGATGTAGAAAGTGAAAGACTTTTATTGGCAGAAGGTAACAGGAGCAGAGAGGCAAAAAGCAGGTTGGTTATTGCAAGGTCACTTTCCTTTAGGGGATGGCAGGGACATGTAAGGCAGATGACCTAATGAATGCTGGTCAGGTGATTCCCTATTGCCTAATTTAAGCTTCCATTTCTGGGAGAGCCAAAACTGAAATTAAGTCCCATTTTTGGTTTGATGACATGGGACTTTAGAATAAGTGACACCATCAGGGGCCTGTTGCCTTATTTTTAATAGTTATTAGCAAATACTTCCCAAGTGAAGGCATTTTTTCCTTGGACACCAGCTAAGCCTTCACCTAGCATCACAGATACTTTGAGCAGGAGAGAAGACTGTGAAATCCTGGGAATCATTGGATTCTACCAGTGAAATGGAATCTCACTGGAGCTGTCTATTTAGGGTCCTTTCTTTTCCTACTGCTCCACCCTCTTTTTCTTTTGGGGAAAGTCTACTCTTAGGCTATTTCATGGGGAGAGAACCTCCTGAGGACTGCAGTGAGTGGGGTTTGAGGCTAGTTTCTATCTCTGTGCCTGGTGGCTGTTCCGAGGACTCCTGTAAGTACGCCTCACTCAATGTCCTGACGCTAGATCATGAGTCAAGTCTATTCAGACTCCCAGCAATTACAGCTAGTGCTAAGTGCCTACAACCCAGAAGCATCTTTGTAGGAGCGAAATACAGGAGCAGCTGCCACCTCCGTGTGATGTACTCAGAGCCTGCTGCAAAAATATGAGCATTCGTTAAGTTTTCTGCTAAGATTTAAGCACCTACTTTGTACTCAGCATTGTTTTCGGAGCTGGAGAGAGGTGGTATATGACACAAAATCTTCATTTTCTTAGAGGTACATTATAAACCAGTGGACAGCACTTTCTAAAATGATTTGGTACATGTATATGCTATAAACAGAACAGGGAGCTGTGATACTACGTGGCTTGGGTGGTCGGGGACAGTTCCGTGAATGAGGGAAGGAGCCAGCTTTGCAAAGATCTGGAGACAAATCCAAACAGAAGGAACAGTAAGTGCAAAGGTTCTGAAGCAGATTTTGCTTGGTGTGTTCATGGTACTAGAATTCTGATTTTACACTAAGAATTTTCTCCACACTGGTATTTTAGTTCCTCATTTAGCAAATTAAAAAGATAAGTATGTTGGTGTTGATTTCAGAAGTAAGCAGTAAATTTAGAATAATCAAGATCCTCTTTGCTTGGTTTACAAATACAACGACAAAGGCATTTGGGCATTTTTGTAGGCAACGACTCTGTAGCAGACCCATGCATTTGTGGTCCACGCTTCAGTGCTGTCTCTGAAACAAAGCCAAAGAGGGCAAGCTCATCCCCAGCTGATAACGTTTTAGACAGCCAAGCAGATTCACACTGATCCACAGTCCTCCAGAGGTTACAAGACAATACTAAGGGACAGATATGGAAGAGCTGACTTGCTGCCCAGCCTCAGGGTCTAGCACAGGCCTGAGGGGCCAGCTGCGTCTTTGTACATTTCTCAGGGAAATGGCACAGCCACAGCCAGCCACGTCAGAAATTTTTCCTGCTTGCCTTGTATTTGAGAGGTGTGCTCAGCTCACTTTCGGAAGGTTATTTCAACTTTTTGCTACATCAGGACTTTGTGATTGGTGAACATCAAAACCCCAAAGACATGTATGCATCCTTGGCTGCCCTTGGTAAGCACAGAGGGAAGCTCACCGGTCAGGACGAGAATATTCTGGGGTTTGTCTGATCCTTCTTGGGCTGACATTTTTGGGCATTCCTGAAACATAGCCACTCTTGCTGCAGCTGCTGCCCGCCCTGTTCTTGCTTCAGACTCAGCACCCGCCAAGATTAGCCCCAAAAGAAGCATGTCCCCTGTGGGCCTCACACACCAAAATGGCACTAGACCTAAGTCCTCTGTTTCAGGGTCTTATTAGCCTGTGGCTTTAGAATATGGGACAAAACATCGACATTTTTGTAGGATGTCACTTGGGAGTGTTAGCTGAATAGCCTCAGCTGTTCAAATAGCAGTGCTAGATACGACTTGTGTGGAGGGGGTGTGTGGAGGGGGATGGCTGGACTGAGGGATGTGCGTGCAGGAGGGGGGTGTCCTAGCAAGACAGGTTTAGGCTCCTTTAGGATTTAACAAGCTAGCTCTCAGGTAGCTGCATATGTTATTTTCCTCATGAAAGAAGGCTGTTTTGTTCGCTGAGTGCTCCTTGTGCAAAGCTGGGTTGTGCAGGGAGAAACATGTCTTTCCCTTGGTTTGGGTGGGGTGAGGGCTTGGCTGATTGGCAGATGCGGGCTGGAAGGTGATTCCAAGTGAGCTGATCCCTGGGGCTGCTTCTCACCTGAGAGATGAGAAGGTTGGATGCTATCAGTTTCCTAGGCTCACCGGTTGGTAAGTAGCACCTAACTGCTTATCCCACAACCTCTCGGCCCTCCTGAATCAGACTTCTCGGGCGCAGTGGTTTGCACCTTGAGCGGGCCTCCTGGTGAACCTCCTTCTCAAGGATCTCTGCCCTTTGTGGGGGCTCACAAGTCTTCCAGTCCTAAAACCACTGGCTAAGTTTGGAAGACTGATTCCTAACTGGTCTTGAGACCCAAGGCTTGTTTGCAAATATAAGGACAGTTGTGGATGCTCTCTTAAGGAAAAACTGTAAGATATAGAATACTGAGTCCAGGTTCAAGGTTTGTGATTCCTGGATGAATCCCCACTCTGAAGTCAACTGTGAAAAGAAAATCTAAGCACCTAACATCATGACCAGCACAGAGTAGCTGCTCAATGAAGGTTAGCTATTCTTTTCATGTCTCCAGCTTTTTCCTCTGATATACTAGTATTATCTTCATTTTATAGATGAGGAAACTGGAGCATAGTGAGATTCATAAACCATGACTGGATTTTAACCGAAATGGTCTGATTCCGGAACCAGTGAACTTAAAATTCTGGGTTACCTAATAAACTGATTCTCAGATTTGCCTGCCTGAATCCATGGTTCTTTCTGATCCTAGTAATTCTGATCACTTCAACACCTCTCCCATGTTAGTTGTAATTAATCGAGCAGTTATTATGTGCTGGGAATTACCCTAGGTACTTTATATGCATTGTTTCATTGAAAAATGTGCACAGAAAATGGTGTACCATGTTAATGTACATACTGAGTGCTATGTAAAAGTAGGAAAAATTAGGAAGGTAAATATATTCCAAGGTTCAGAAAATTGGAATTATTTCTTCTTTGGATAGCTTCTCTTCCATTATACTATCAAAGATCTAGAGATGGAAAAGAACCTGAAGATTTCCTAGTTCGGATATCCTTCTCCTGGGGATCACAGCTATTTGCAAGGATTAATTTAGTTTAGATTCTCCAGGAGTCCATCAATGATTTGGTCTTTATTTTCAGCACTATAATAGCTAACAGATATCAGCCGGCTCTCTTGGCACTGCCAGGCTGAGCACCATTTACTGAGCAGGTGCTTTGTGTGGCCCTGTGCTCATGTACTTCACGTACATTCTTTCCTTTAACCTCACAATGGTATCAGCCTGTCATATTTTGGATACCCCTTTCAAGTAAAAAACTTCAAGCAGAGAGTGTGTCTGATTTCATGCATACACATTTCCCAAGTAGGAGAAATGCATAACTGAGGAAGATGCTTAGGGCTCCTCAACAAGCCCAGAGCGGGGAGAGAGAGAACAGGAACATCAGAGCACAACTTGCATTTACTTTCCTGATGATTCTCAGGTTAGCCCAGGTGGCATCACCTACCAGGTTGGCCCAGCCAAGATCACACACAGAGTGGGAGGATCCTAAATCACAGGGGATCACACACTCCACTGACTGAAACCAACATGCAAGAAGGGCTGGGTCCATGTCACGTGGGTGAGACCCAGAGGGATTCCTGGGTTCAGCCTCACCTACTAGTGCCAGTGGCTGTCCCAAGGCTGTCCCCGTCACAGTCCCGGGAGGGACACCAGCCTCCCCACCCACCATGGAGGGAGTGCAGCTGGAGGAGGGCACACTGGGTGGGGCATCCTCTGTGGCTTTTTTCTGGGTTGGCCTTGCCCAGTGCCAAGTGGCCAGCCAGGCCATACCACATCTTAAACACCCATCTGTGCAGGACTCACTGATGAAGGGACATGGGTCCAGGCCTTAAGAGTGTTGAGCCTATTGTTCAACACAATAGGGGAGGGGTGGCCTTGACCTCATCTTAAGAGCCTCCAGTTATGGCTTCTGGGGTTTAATGTGCAGTCATTGAAGAATATAGAAATAGTTACAAGGAGGAATAGTCTATACAACTTTAAAGTTGTACAGTGTTTCCTGTAGTGGGCTTGAAATGGATTTCTTTAATGAGTCTGGAAATTAACATGTTAGTAGCAGCATCACACATCATCTCCTGTGTGTCTGTGTGTGAGAAGACTATTCATTTGTTCAATGAAACACTTAAGAAATATACCACACTCTTTCTATCCTATTCTAACACGTCTTTGTTTTTGAAACTGTCAGGGCCTCAGTAAATACAAATGGCTCAGGTCACACCTGACCTTTGAGAAGCCGGGAAAGGCCATGGATTAGAGAACTCAGAGCAAACCCAAGCCCTACTTCTGCAGAAGTTCAAGACTTCCCATCCACAAGTCCCCCCACTCAGCTCTGCTATCAGCTGTGGGATGTCAGGTCAGTTGCCCAAACTCTGGGCTGTGCCTGAACAGGGTGGGGCTGGCAGGACAGCATTGTATGTCCGAGTTCCTCTGCCTGTAACATCTTCAGGAGGTAAAGATTTTCCAAAGGTGCCCCTAAGACCTTTGCAGACCTCCCACAAGTCAGCTTCTCGACTGGCACTGGGAGGGAGGTAAGCAGTACAGAGAGGATGGGTGGTCTGGAAGCCAGGCAGCTTGACTCTGGGCTCTCTGACAAAGTGGGAGGGGGGACGCTCCAGCAGACTCTGGCCTGGGGGGACCAGTAAGAGGCTGGTCACGCCTCAGTTATTCATCAGCCCTTAACTGAGCACCTGCTCTGCCCTTGGTTTGTTCACCTCTAATGATTCATCAAGGACAGAAGAGTTTGCTGTCCCACCTGGGGCTTACAGTCTCCAGGTGGGGAGGACATCACTATCTGAACGACCTTATTTATAGTTTAAAGTCATTATTTTAAAAAGGATCATTTGAAGTGCGGATGGGAGGGCAGAACGGTTAGAAAAGGCCTGTCTGAGCTTTCCAGTTCTGAACTTGCCCTTGGCCCCATCAATTTCACCCGGAGGCTCTCGGTTCTTGATTTCTACAGCCCACAAACAGAAGGACTGGCCTCTCCTTTTCCTGTTCAGGGGGTTCCGGCTCCCACGCTCCGTGATCCATTTCCCCAATGGGCCAGACTGTGTGGAAACGGTCTGTGTGTGAGCCGGGTCCTGGCTCCCCGCCCCTCCCAAGCACTAACTGTCCCAGGTGTCACTTATTACGGGGCCGCCCGGGCCCCGCTTCCACCCCGCGGAGGATCTCGAAGGAGTCCCGGGCTGCGGGCAGCGGGCGGGGCCCACCTGTCCCGGCCCTGCCCCGCCCCTTCCCGGGCGCCCCAGGTGGCTCGGGGCGGGGAGGAGCCGCACCCCGCCCCGTCCCTCCCTGCGCGGCCACACCAAGGCCGGCCCGCAGCGAGTGCGCTCTGCGCTGACTGGGATCTGAGAGCCGGGACCCAGGCTGGCGCGCGGAGGCCCGGCGAGCGCGGCGGTGCAGGTGAGCGGGACAGGCGCACCGCGCTGGGGGCGGCGGGCCCCCCAGCCTGGTCCCTGAGGGGCCGCGCGGCCGCGGTGGGCAATGCGGGCGCCCCTGCCCGGCGCCGCTGGGGAGTGGGGGCGCCGGGGGCGCGGCACAGCTGAGGGGTCGGGGTCGCGTCGCTGCCTGGGGGCAAACAGCTGCAAATATCTGCCCCGGACCCGGGCGCGGGGACATGATCCGGGCTGCGCGGGTCTCTCAGCGGCCCAGGCGGCGCGGAGGCAGGGTTTGCCGGGAGCTGGTGGGGAGAGCAGGGGGGCCGGCTGCTGCGGAGAGCGCGGAGCTGGGCGGGGGGAGCCCAGGGCGAGCTCCCGCCTCTCTCTCTGCGGTGCTTCCCGGGCCCGCGCAGGTGTCACTGTTCCTTCTGCCCTGGTCTTTACTTCTGGCGCTGGTGTTGAGAATCCGACAGACACCTGGGTTAGCTACCTGCGGCTTCCAGAAAACTGGGTATGCGAGGCTGCCCTGACTGCAGGGGGCCGAGGTTGTCAGGGTCCATCCAGGTCTGTGTGTCCTGGGGCGCTGTCGGTGTTGGGGTGAAGGCGGAGGGCTGAGCTCCATCTCACAGGCCCTGGCCATCAGAGTGATAAAGTGGAAAAAGTATAGAATTTAAATTCTAGTTACTAGCTGTATGGCCTCGAGTAAGTTACTTAATTTCCCTGATTCTGTTTGCTCAGAGGTAAGAAGGGTATTATAATCATCACAACAGTTAAGTTATAAGATATTTGTAAAATCCATAGTAGGTTGCTTGATGAGAATTCTCTCCATTTTTTTTCTGTATCTAGTTAATGTAACACTTTGTGCCTCCCAGAGGTTCAAATTCATTTCTGAACAGAAGAGAAACAGACGAGGTTCAGATTACCCTCCTTTAGGAGGAAAGGCAGTGATGATGGTGTGTGTTTTGTTCCCCGAGAAGGCAATGGCACCCCACTCCAGTACTCTTGCCTGGAAAATCCCATGAACGGAGGAGCCTGGTAGGCTGCAGTCCATGGGGTCTCGAAGAGTCAGACACGACTGAGCGACTTCACTTTCACTTTTCACTTTCATGCATTGGAGAAGGAAATGGCAACCCACTCCAGTGTTCTTGCCTGGAGAATCCCAGGGACAGGGGAGCCTGGTGGGCTTCCGTCTATGGGGTTGCACAGAGTCGGACACGACTGAAGTGACTTAGCAGCAGCAGCAGGCCTCCTCCAGGCTATCTTAATTGCCACCACCATCCTAGAAGCCAGGTTTTGAGAAGTGACAGCGCACAGGTCCTGAATGTAGAAGAGATGGTAACAGTTTGCTTTCAACATTATTGACTGTATTTGTCAGAATTCTTTTCTTTGGGTTGTGTTTTAGTCACTTGAAAATTGCCTTATGCTATATTGAAATTGCGGAGAAGGCGATGGCACCTCACTCCAGTACTCTTGCCTGGAAAATCTCATGGATGGAGGAGCCTGGTGGGCTGCAGTCCATGGGGTTGCAAAGAGTCAGACACAGCTGAAGCGACTTAGCAGCAGTAGCATATTGAAATTGATTGAGTTACATAAATGAAAAGGCTGAGGGTTTCATCTGCAGGCATAACTTGATCCCGGGCACACATAAGGTGGCATGGCTTTTTCTCTCTCTCGTATGTATCTTAGCTCTTTCCCCCCACCCCCACCCCCCATGTTGACTGCTTCTTCATATGGAGTGATAAAAGCACTGGCACCTTCAGGCTTATCTGTTCCTTTGTGGGAGGGGTAGGGGGGATGTCTTTCTCCTCTTCCATCTCCTCCATCCTAACAGCAGATCTTATCGATATACTAGACTAAAACTGGGCCAAGCCATCTCCGTGGACAGGGAGTGGGTTTTCACCATAAGAGTGGGTACTTTGCTCAGGTGCCACTGTGATAGACAGCTCCACCCCAGCTTCCGGGGATTGGACGAGGATAGTTTCCAATAAGATGTCTGACTTCCAGGCAGATAAAAATAGGACCTGCTCATTGTACTGTCTCAGCCTTTGCTCACCACCACCTAAAGGAAGTCTTTGGTAGGATGTAGACAGCCTGTGTGCCATATTCCATCTGTCAGTTGTCAAGGCTTATCCAAGGCATGGAAGGCGTCCTGCATATTCATCCTTTGATTTCTTATTTTGCTGTTTGTTTGTTGGTTCATTCATTCACTCAGCATTTAGTAAGTGCCCAGTGTATGGCAGGGCCTCTGCCAAGGGTGAAAATGTTTGCTTTTGAGAATTTCACAGTTTAGTTGGAGAGGCAGATGTGCAGATAACAGAGTCTGTGTTGAACTATCTGGGGACAACCAAAGCCTTCCCAAGGAAACTAGTTGAGCTCTGAATCGGAGATAAGTAGAGCTGCTCTAGGAAGAAAGTTTGAGGGACTTCCCAGGCCAAGTGGTGGGTACTCTCTGTTGTAAGTAACATTGTTTAGGTTATGGGACTGTTTGCTTAAGAAGTCTAGAGGTGGATGGTTCAAAACAGCCACAGTTTTGGGTTGGCTTCTTGAAGATTCTCTAGGTTTCTGTCCTGCCACAGGGTGACTGGAGCTCCAACATGCCTTCACATGCTAACATCTAAAACAAAAAGGGAGGGAGAGGGCTTGCTTTCCAGTGATTATCTAGACAACAAAAGTCATAATTTCTCAGAAGTTCCCTATGTTCCCTATGGTCATGTGTCCATGCTCAACCATCAGTGGAAAAGGAGGCAAGCATGGCTTTGATTGTCGTGGCCAAGCTGTGCTCTGGAGCTGGGGGAGGGTCACCTTCCCTGAGCACATCGGTGCCCATATCTGAAAATCAGAATTCTGTTAGCTAGGCAGAAAGCGAAACTGCCTGTCAGGCTGTTAGGTAGGCAGTCATCCGAGTCTCCCAGAGGTGGTGACAGATGATGAAAGACATGGCCTTGTGGGCAGACAGGAGAAGCTCAGGACAATAGGAGACGTCTAGGGTGTGGCCGAGGGAGGGAAGGGGTTGAGGTTGGAGGCACTGGTAGAGACAGGAGAACCACTCTGGGCATCACTAAGAAGCCTAAATCTTGGTCCCATCCCTCAAAGAACTTATGCTTAGAACCTGGTGAAGCGTTTGAATCTTTCATACTTTCATAGTGACAGCAATGATGGCTCACTCTATGGGGGTAACTGTGGGTGGTTTAGGTGGAGGAGTTTAGGGCGGGGCTAAGTATAGTTAGAAAAAGCCTCACAGCTGGTTCTGCTGTGCCTCCCACCCCCCAGCACCCTGGCACCCTCTCCTCATCCCTTATTGGGAACATCTGCTCTCAGTCATGACTTTTAAGTGTTGTTAACTGGTATTTAACTAACAGCTGGTATTTGGTGAAGATGCAGTTAGCAGTAGGTCCTGGATTAGAGAATGATTCTCCTGATGATAGTCCAGTGAGTAGATACTTTATAACTCTGTTCAGTAGGAAACCAGCCTCTACTGTCCTCTGCTTTTGGAGCATTTCTCCTGTTTGCATTGAAATTTGAAGTGAGCTGCTGTTTGTTTCCATTTGACATGGTGGACACGGTGGGCGTTTAGCATTTGATTGGGCCACAGGGTGCTACTTCTCATGATCCTTCATCCTCAGTATCTACTTAGCATAGAACTTGGCAGAAAAATCTAGTCACTAATCCTGGAAGAAAGGAGGGAGTGGAAGGCAGCATATTTTGTTGTTTGCATCAGCAGTCCTGCCCAGGGTCCCTGAAAAAGTGTGAGGGGATGAAGTAGAGAGATGCCTTGGGCAGTCAATTCATTCACACATATTTATTGAATACCCACTGTATGGCAGACACTGCTCTGGGGATTAAAAAAGTATATGAGAAGGACACAGTCTGTGTTCTCATGGAGCTCACACTTTATTGGAATGAGATATATTTGTTTTGTCTCCTGTGTCAGGTGATGAGAAGTCCTATAATGAAAAATACGTTAAGAGAAGACTGCAGTAGTGTTGACACAAGCTGTGCATAGTGCTGGAAATCATCAAGGTTTAGTATCTTTCTGGTTTCCAGCAGAGAAATATGGCTTGCGCAGGTATGGTGTTGGTGTTGGGGAAGAAAGACCTTCACGTGGAGGAAGAGGATTATGTATTGAATAACTTGATCTTAAAGAATTTCCTTCATGCAGAATCTCTTTGTTTGCTATACCTCTTATTATCCCCAAAATGTAATTTTTAATGACTTACAAAACATGGTGCCAGGTGACAAAATAAGTGAAGAAATATGAGCAAAGGGAAAATAAGGGTCATTTCTTTCATCATGGTATTCCATAATTGTTTAGATTTGGTAGCAGGGGAAGAAAGAAGTAGGGTGATTAAAAATGATTCATACTCAGGGTTCATTGTTTAAAAGGTGACAGTGTAAAGTTTCGATGTCCCACAGTTATAACTCATTTGGGTGTGTGTGAAAAGAGCTAGTTTTATTTGATAGGAAAAAATAGTCTCTTTATTAAAGTTGTGCATGCAAATTATCTTCTGAGTTCAAAGAAAATTAATAGTTTTATTTTTATAGGCCAGTTTAAAGTGCCCAAAGGTTAACAGAGATCAAAAGCCTAATTCCAAAATCAAAGCAATATAGTATAAAAAATTAGTGAGAAGTTGAGTTTGGTCTGATTACTAGCTGGGAAAAATATACAAATTCAAATAAAAATTTATAAAATAGAAGTGTTATGCAAAGGTAATTTTGAATACCTATTTTTATTGGGTTGTTTGTTTTCTTATTGAGTTTTGAGCGTTCTTTACATAATCTGGGCTTCCCTAGTGGCTCAGATGGTAAAGAAACTGCCTGCAATGCGGGAGGCCTGAGTTCAATCCCTGGGTCAGGAAGATCCCCTGGAGAAGGAAATGGCAACCCACTCCAATATTCTTGCCTGGAGAATTCAATGGACAGAGGAGCCTGATGGCTACAGTCCATTGGGTCACAAAGAGTCAGACATGACTGAGTGACTAATACTAATACTACATAATCTGGATATATATCTTGTGTCAGAAATGATTTTCAGAGAAATTCTCTCAGCCTGTGCCAATCTTTTTATTCCCATAGCAGTGTCTTTCTTAGGGCAAAAGCTTTAAGCTTTGGTAAACCAGTTTATCAGTCTTTTCTTGTGGAAGTTTTCTACTAAATTTTCTTCACGGTTCTGTGTTTTACATTTAGATGTAGGATTCATTTCGGGTTAATTTTTGTGTAACATGTAAACTGTGAGTCAGGCAATTTTTTTCATAGCACGTGGAATTCTAGTTCTTTCAGCACAATTTGTTGAAAAGACTATTTTTTCCCTATTGAGTTGTCTTGATATTTTGTTGATAATCGGCAAGGTTATAATCAAAGGTTTATTTTTGGATTGCCAGTTTTATTCCATTGATCTTAATGCCTGCTTTATACCACCACTGCACTGTCTTGATACTGTGACTTGATGATAAATTTTGAAAGCAGGTAGTATAAGTCCTCCGATTTTATTCCTTTTCAAACTCATTACGGCCCTCCTGGTTCCTTTGCCTTTTCATGTAAGTTGTAGAGATCTACAAAAAACCCTGCTGGGATTTTGAGTGGGATTGCATTGTATCTATAGATTCATTTAGGAGGAACTGACATCTTTCGTTCCAGTTCATGAACACAGTATGGCCTATCTCTTTATTTCTGTTTTTATTTTTCTATCAGCATTCAGTAGTTTTCAGGATATAGATCTTCCACATGTTTTGTTAGATTTATACGTAAGTGTTTCACTTCTGATATTGTTTTTGTTGCTCATATCCAGAAATACAATAGATTTTTGTATGTTGACATTGTATTCTGTTACTGTGCTAAAGTCAGTTATTGTTGTAGGTTTATTTGTAAATTCTTTGGGGTTTTTTACATATGCAGTCATATCATCTGTGAATAAATACACCTTTATTTCTTCCTTTCCACTCTGGTTGCCTTTTATTTCTTTTTCTTAATCAACTGGTTAAGAATTCTAGTTGAATGTTGAATAGAAGTGATGAGAGAGAATATCCTTGTTTTGTTTCTTATAATAAGGGCGAAATAATCTTTCATGATGAAATATGGTGTTAGCTGAGGTTTCCACCTGAGGTTAAGGAATTTCCCTTTTATTCTAGTTTACTGAGTTTTTATTATGGATGGATTTTGAATTTTGTTGAATACTTTTTTTCCCATCTGTTGACAGGATCATGTGATTTATTCATATTCACTGTGGTGAGTTCAGTTCAGCTCAGTTGCTCAGTCGTGTCTAACTCTTTGTGACCCCATGAATCGCAACACGCCAGGCCTCCCTGTCCATCACCAACTTCTGGAGTTTACCCAAACTCATGTCCATTGAGTCGGTGATGCCATCCAGCCAACTCATCCTCTGTTATCTCCTCCTGCCCCCAATCCCTCCCAGCATCAGGCTCTTTTGCAATGAGTCAACTCTTCACATGAGGTGGCCAAAATATTGGAGCTTCAGCTTCAGCATCAGTCCTTCCAATGAACACCCAGGACTGATCTCTTTTAGGATGGACTGGTTGGATCTCCTTGCAGTCCAAGGGGCTCTCAAGAGTCTTCTCCAACACCACAGTTCAAAAGCATCAATTCCTCAGTGCTCAGCCTTCTTCACAGTCCAACTCTCACATCCATACATGACCACTGGAAAAACCATAGCCTTGACTAGATGGACCTTTGTTGACAAAGTAATGTCTCTGCTTTTGAATATGCTGTCCAGGTTGGTCATAACTTTCCTTCCAAGGAGTAAGCATCTTTTAATTTCATGGCTGCAATCACCATCTGCATTGAGTTACACTGATTGCTTTTCAACTGTTGAAACAGCTTTGTGTTCCTAGGATAAATCCTACTTGATTGTGATGTATTTTTGGAAGAGACTCTGTAGGACTGCTATTATTTCTTCCTTTACCATTTGATAGTATTCGTTAGTGAAACCATCTTGGCCTAGAATTTTCTCTGGTAGAAGATTTTTAAACTACAAATTTAACTTCTTTAGTAGATATAGGAAAATTCTAGCTACCCAGTTTTTCTTGATAAGTTTCAATAGTTTTTATTTTCCAAGGAATTGGTCTTCTTCACCTAAGTTGTCAAATTTATAGATATAGTACTGTTTGTGGTATTCCTCTATTATCCACTTAATGTCTTTGGGATCTGTAGTGATGTTCCCCGTTTCATTTCTGATACTGGTAATTTGTGTCTTCAATAATTTTCTTAGTCTCTCTAGAAGTTTATCAACTTTATTGATCTTTCAAAGATCCAGACTTTTATTTCATTGATTTTGTATCTTTTTCTGTTTGCTTTTTTCCTCCAAGCTAATTTATTTTTAATTGAAGGAAATTTTGTTTTCAATTTTATTGGTTTCTGTTCTAGTTTATTTCCTTCCTTCACCTTGCTTTGGGTTTAAATTACACTCCTGTTTTCTTAAGGGGTAAGCTCTTATTACTGATCTGAGACTTTTCCTCTGTTTTAATATACGCATTTAGTGCTATAAATTTCCCTTTACTGCTTTAGCGGCATACCACAATTTTGATAATGTGTGTGTTAATTAATTAATTTAAAATGTGCAATGCTTTTTATTTTTTAATATAAATTTATTTATTTTAATTGGAGGCTAATTACTTAACAACATTGTATTGGTTTTGCCATACATCAACATGAATCCACCACCCTTGTACACGTGTTCCCCAGCCTGAACCCCCTCCCACCTCCCTCCCCATACCTCCCTCTGGGTCATCCCAGTGCACCAGCCCTGAGCATCCTGTATCATGCATCGAACCTGGACTGGAGATTCATTTCACATATGATATTATACATGTTTCAATGCCGTTCTCCCAAATCATCCCCCCCACCCTCTCGCACAGAGTCCAAAAGACTGTTCTATACATCTGTGTCTCTTTTGCTTTCTCGAATACAGGGTTATCATTACCATCTTTCTAAATTCCATATATATACATTAATATACTGTATTGGTGTTTTTCTTTCTGTTTTACTTCACTCTGTATAATAGGCTCTGGTTTCATCCACCTCATTAGAACTGATTCAAATGTATTCTTTTTAATGGCTGAGTAATACTCCATTGTGTATATGTACCACAGCTTTCTTATCCATTCGTCTGCTGATGGACATCTAGGTTGCTTCCATGTCCTGCCTATTATAAATAGTGCTGCGATGAATATTGGGGTACACGTGTCTCTTTCAATTCTGGTTTCCTCAGTGTGTATGCCCAGCAGTGGGATTGCTGGGTCATATAGCAGTTCTATTTCCAGTTATTTAAGGAATCTCCACACTGTTCTCCATAGTGGCTCTACTAGTTTGCATTCCCACCAACAGTGTAGGAGGGTTCCCTTTTCTCTGCACCCTCTCCAGCATTTATTGCTTGTAGACTTTTGGAAAACCCAGAGATAAATCCACGCACCTATGGACACCTTTGGAGAAGGAAATGGCAACTCACTCCAGTGTTCTTTCCTGGAGAATCCCAGGGACAGGGGAGCCTGGTGGGCTTCCGTCTATGGGGTGGCACAGAGTCGGACACGACTGAAGCAACTTAGCATGGACACCTTATCTTTGACAAAGGAGGCAAGAATATACAATGGAGAAAAGACAATCTCTTTAACAAGTAGTGCTGGTAAAACTGGTCAACCACTTGTAAAAGAATGAAACTAGAACACTTTCTAACACCATACACAAAAATAAACTCAAAAATGGATTAAAGATCTAAACATAAGACCAGAAACTATAAAACTCCCAGAGGAGAACATAGGCAAAACACTCTCCGACATAATTCACAGCAGGATCCTCTATAACCCACCTCCCAGAATATTGGAAATAAAAGCAAAAATAAACAAATGGGACCTAATTAAACTTAAAGGCTTCTGCACAACAAAGAAAACTATAAGAAAGGTGAAAAGACAGCCTTCAGAATGGGAGAAAATAATAGCAAATGAAGCAATTGACAAAGAATTAATCTCAAAAATATACAAGCAACTCCTGCAGCGCAATTCCAGAAAAATAAACGACCCAGTCAAAAAATGGGCCAAAGAACTAAACAGACATTTCTCCAAAGAAGACATACAGATGGCTAACAAACACATGAAAAGATGCTCAACATCACTCATTATCAGAGAAATGCAAATCAAAACCACAATGAGGTACCATTTCATGCCAGTCAGAATGGCTGCAATCCAAAAGTCTACAAGCAATAAATGCCGGAGAGGGTGCAGAGAAAAGGGAACCCTCCTACACTGTTGGTGGGAATGCAAACTAGTAGAGCCACTATGGAGAACAGTGTGGAGATTCCTTAAATAACTGGAAATAGAACTGCCATATGACCCAGCAAGCCCACTGCTGGGCATATATACCGAGGAAACCAGAATTGAAAGAGACACGTGTACCCCGCCAATGTTCATCGCAGCACTATTTATAATAGGCAGGACATGGAAGCAACCTAGATGTCCATCAGCAGATGAATGGATAAGAAAGCTGTGGTACATATACACAATGGAGTATTACTCAGCCATTAAAAAGAATACATTTGAATCAGTTCTAATGAGGTGGATGAAACTGCAGCCTATTATACAGAGTGAAGTAAGCCAGAAACAAAAACACCAATACAGTATACTAATGCATATATATGGAATTTAGAAAGATGGTAACAATAACCCTGTATGCAAGACAGCAAAAGAGACACAGATGTATAGAACAGTCTTTTGGACTCTGTGGGAGAGGGCTAGGGTGGGATGATTTGGGAGAATGGCATTGAAACATGTATAATATCATATGTGAAATGAATCTCCAGTCCAGGTTCGATGCAGGATACAGGATACTCGGGGCTGGTGCATTGGGATGACACAGAGGGATGGTATGGGGAGGAAGGTGGGAGGGGGGGCTTCAGGCTGGGGAACACGTGTGCACGGGTGGTGGATTCATGTTGATGTATGGCAAAACCAATACAATGTTGTTAAGTAATTAGCCTCCAATTAAAGTAAATAGATTTATATTTAAAAAAAACGTAAAAACCATTCTTTGCTCATAGGTCATACTAAAACAGACTTTGGTTGCCATTTCCTTTTCCAGGGGCTCTTCCCAACCCAGGGATCAAATCTACATCTCCTGTGTCTCTGGCATTGGCAGGTGGATTTGTTATCTCTGAGTCACCAGGGAATCCCTAAAATAGACTTCGGACTGAAGTTGGTTTGCAGGTTGTAGTTTTCTGACTCTTGCTTAAAACATTCAGTTACCTTTTATTTATTTATTTTTTTGGGGGGGTGAAGCAGAAATAGCTTTATTGAATTGCCAGGCAAAGGGGACCACAGCAGGCTAATAATGCCCTCAAAACTGTGTGTCCCAACCTGAAGCAGGTGGGTGCATAAGTCACTTCAGTTGTCTCTGACTCTTTGTGACCTGTGGACCATAGCCCACCAGGCTCCTTTGTCCATGGGATTCTCTACAAAAGAAGAGTGAAGTGGGTTGTCATTTCCTTCTCCATGGGGGTCTTCCTGACCTAGGGATTGATATCAGTTACCTTTTATAGCAATTAAAAATAAAGAAGAATTGTATTTGACTTTTGTTTATTCTATTTATAGCACTTTAAATAGATCCAAGTTTCTGTCTGACATCATAGTCCTTCTGCCTATAAAACCTCAGTATTTATTGAGGTGTACGTCTCTTGGCAATGAATTCTCTCAATTTCTGTTGGCCTATTGCAGTTATTTCTTGCTCATTTCGGAAAGATATTTTCCCTAGGTAAAGAATTCTGGGTTGGCACTTTTTATACCTTTCAGCACTTCGAAGATGTTGCTTCATTTTCTTACTTGCATACCTTCTGACAAGGTGTCTTCTGTAATTCTTACCTTTGTTCCTTTGTATATAATGTTTCATTCTCCCCCACTGCATTTGAGACTTTGTTCTCAGTTGTCAGCTGCTTTAATACGGTATGCCTGTGTGTGTGTACGTGTGCACATGCATGCACATGCTTGGTATTTTTCCTCCATGGTGTTTTTGAGCTGCTTGTTTCTGTGGTTTTGTATCTGTCATTAATTTTAGAAAATTCTCAGCAATTATTTCTTCAAATATTTCTTCTTTCTCCTTCTGAAATTTTGACTACACCTACATTAGGACTTTTGGTATTAGTCCACAGCTATTGGACACTTTGTCTTGTTTCTACTGTTGAGAGCATCCTTCATTTCTCTTACTGTGTTTAGCATTTCAAGCATTTCCATTTGATTATTTCTTATAGTTTCTATGTTAAAATTATACATTTGACCTTTCATGTTGTCTACCCTCTTTTCCATTAGAATCTTTGACCACTGATTACGGTTATTTTAAATTTGGTGTGTCTGATAACTTCCCCATCTGTGTTGTATCTGAGGTCTAGTTCTGTTAATGGCTGTGTCTCTTGGCAGTGTTGTTTTTTCTTTTTGTATGCTCTGTAATGTTTTGTCAAGACATGGACATCTTGTGTAGGACGTTAGAGACTGAGATAGTTTTCATGCTTGGAAATGGGAAGGCCTCTCTCTTTCCACTAGGCTTTAGTGTAGGGAGTTGATCAGTCTGCTTGGGAGTTGACTGGATTCTCAGTTTGTTATGGGTGTACTTCTCCTCAATGCACCACAGACTTGAGCTTCCTCTAGTGACACCTTGAGTTTAGGTGGGGGCTGGTTTGCTGCAGGGCTTGCCTCACTGTTTCGGTGTGAGCCTTGGGCCTCCTCGCGCCCTGTGCTCAGGGTGGTCCCTGTCTGTGCTCTGTCGACTCCCTCAGCAGGTTCCATTGGTGTTTGTTACTTGTGTCCCAGTGCATCTGCTCGGGTGAGCAAGTGCTTGTCTTGTCTTTTTCTTCAGGTGCCTGGTTCTCAGATTCTGGGCTAGTTTGTTCCCCTATGAACTCAGCTGTCTAATAGACTCAAGAGAGTCATGAACTTGCAGTTTATCTGTTTTATTTGTAAGCATGGGAGTAATGCTCTTTTCAGCTTTCTGTACCTGGAGCAGAATCCAAACCCTTGACTTGATGTTTTCCATCCACTTCTTTTTATGATCTTCAGGTACAATCCTGGTGCTGTTTTCCTTCCCTCTGTGCTTTATAAAATGTCATTTTTACATTTTACACATATAAATCAGTGGTTTGCAACTTGTAGCTGGGGAACGTGAAACAAAATACAAATCTTGGGCCCCAGTGTTTGAGTTGAGATATGCTGGGATCCAAGCATGGGTGTCTTTTACAAGTTCCCCAGATGATTCTGATGTACATCTAGGTTGAGAGCCCTTGGTCCAAGTATCACTTACAATGTTTCCTTTCACAGAGGTACTGTTCCAGTATAAATGACCAAACGAAATTTCACCTCTGTGACTTCATGGAGTTGTTTCCCTTCTAATTGTTCCTTCAGCGGTAATTAAGGGCCTGTGGTCTAGACTTGACCGTCTGATACATGGGGCAGATACTTAGAATTCTTCACATTTAACTTTCCACCAATGTGAATATCCTCCTTGACAATCTATGGCTTTGGCGCTGCTTGGAGTCTTTCAGAGGCTGGAAGCTGTCTGCCATTCACAATAATAAACCCCCTTGTGAGGCAGTTTCACTTGTTTGAGGTGTTTTCTTTCTTTAAATGTGTCTTTCTCATAATGTTTGTCTAATTCAGACTTTGCAAACTGTTAAGAAATCCACTTGTGTGACCCTGTGCACATGCATGTGTGCACACACATGTACACTCACTTTTATGACAAGCATTTTATGAAACAGCACTTACTGCAAGTGTTACCTCTAAATTGACCTCATGACCCCACTATGGGCTGTTTCTTGTAGGATGAGAAATGCTTACGGAGCCCATCTTCCATTAGACAAGCTTTCAAAACGTTCATGACCACTCTTCTGGCTCCCCAAGCGTTTTCATGTGCCTGGTGCTGTACTGGTTCTTTCAGCTGTGTTCAGCTTCCTCACTGCTCTGGCCAGAGTCCCACACTAGGTGGACTTCAGCGTGTGGTGTCTTCTGCAAATGAATGGCCTCATTCAGAGGCCAGGGCCCTGCAAACGGCAGATCAGTTCAGAGTAGAGAATGTCCCTTGTTTTTCCGTAGATAGCATTTCACTCCCCTGGCCCAAATTCAGTGGGATGTAAATTGAAGCTATCTCTTGAGGAACATTGTTGATGGCTCTTCTTTGGAGCTTATCCAAAGCTCTTACTTTTTCCATGTTAATTACACGTTATTATACATATGGGTCTTTAATTTCCAAGAGACTGTGAACTCCTTAGATATCAAGAAGAATATTACCTTCTTTTTCTCCATAGTGAACAGCACACAAAATTTTGTTTGTTGAATTATTCTTAGAAAACTGCATTCCCAGTCAAGAAATTCTGGCCTTTAGCACTATTGCTTTGCTCACAATTATGCTACCAATTTTATCTCTAACTTACCAAGGGGGCGGTGGACAAAGTGGGAATTAGATGAACTTGTCACCTTGGTACTCATGCATGAGACACTGTAGCAGGTCCTGGGTGAGATGTCTAATATGTCACAGCCTACAGCCTGGCACGGGGACACGTGCCATGCAGGATGTGTGTCAGTGAGCTGTGTAGGATTATGTTCTCTTGGAGGTCACAGGTGAAAGAAAGGTCACAGCACTGGTCAGGAAAGTCTTGATTTTGACCTTGAAGGTAAGTATCAGGCATATGGAATGGACAGTATTTGGGGGTGGGGAGGATTTGGAGGAAGAAGAACACTATATTAATAGTCTCCCAAGTTCTATAACACCTTAGCTCTCTCATGGGTTGACTTGGATCTGTAGAATCTGGGAGAAACTGTAGGTAAGATACAGAGGGAAATCTAATTTACATGGTTTCTGTACGAAGGATAGACGTCAACAGAAGGTAACAGGCTCAACTTCCTCACCCTCGTCCCCAGTGTCTGAATCCTCAGGGACACTGACGTTGACAGATGTCGTGTGGAGGGGCTTCTCGTTGCGGTCTTCTTTCCAGGGCCACCTCAGGCCTGGTAGTTCAGCTCTGCCTCTCTGTGGCTTCCATCAGCTTTTGGAGCAAGCATCCATGGCCACTGACCTAATTTTTTCTACTTTCTCTTCTCAGAGGGCTCTTACATATATTATTAAGAAACTTACATTCTTAAAGTACATCACATGAACCAGTTTGTGATCCACTGCATCCGTAAGACAGTCTTCTGAGTATTCTTGTGAAAGTGACACCATCAGCATACTGCCTAAAAGCTGGATATTCATCATTGATGCCTTATTGAAAACATCTCATTCATCTTGAGACTATTTTGCTATGGTAGATAAATACGGATGGGAGTACATTATGAAAAAACAGGGGCTGGCTATGTGTGTGATATTTGTCCCTTAGTGAGCAGTGAGAACTTCAGTTCTTAAGCAACTACAGGAGTCATTAGAACAAAGTGTACATCATACATTTCTCCTAGAATCCAGTGCCAAGATGGTAGTTTATATCCTGGGAAGAACTGATAAGTCAAGCAGTGGAGACTTATATAAGTCTTCATTTCTCTCTGTGCCTTGGCAGTCAGGAGGCCTAGAGTTAAATGTGAAAATACTCAACTATCATGATAATTTTATTTCAAGTTCTAAGGACAAAAATTTCCTTTATTAAATCATATGATTTCATCTTTTTAAAAACAGTAACTTTTTTTTTCCTTATTACCTCAGTCATACATGTTCATTATAGAAAATGTGGAAAATAACAGATTCACCTCCCTCATCAGATATTTTCCTGCCACATAGTAGCTGACATTGTTTTAATTTTTTTCATTTTTTCCAAGCCTATGTATGTCTGTATTTTTTTTCTCAAAAAATGAACTGATACCTCTTGGCGGTGGTTTCATTGCTAAGTCGTGTCCAACTCTTGCCATTCCATGGACTGGCTCCTCAAGGCTCCTCTGTTTATAGGATTTTCATATTGGAGTGGTTGCCATTCCCTTCTCCAGGGGATGTTCCTGACCCAGGGATTGAACCTGGGTCTCCTGCACTGCAGGCAGATTCTTTACCGATCGAACTACCAGTGAAGCCCAAGCATGTGTATGTATGTATTTTTTCCTTAAAAAATGAAATGATCCCTCTTACACTGTATTAAAGCTTTAAAAAATGTAACCTTTGTAAACAGCTTCCATGTCATTAAATACTCCTGCACAGCATTATTTTTAACAGCTGGTATAATACTCCACTGCAAGGCCCCATCTCGTACTTTTAGCTTGAATTTAGCCTTCTGCTCTCATAAACAACTCTGTCATGTATATTCTTGTAGGTAAACCTCTGAGCATATCCACAATTATTTCCATAGGATATTTTCAAGAAATGACGCAGTTGCTTAAAGGGCTGCAGTATTCTTAAGGCTTTAGGTATGTATTTCCATGTTGTTGTCCAGAAAGCATGAACTAATCACCTAAACTTTGAGAGTGCATCTTCCCTAAGCCTCTTGCAGTTCCAAGGTGATGATTTTTCAGAATTTCTGTCAGGAGACAGGATTCTGGCTATGGCCACATGAGGAAGTTGCACATCTTCTTCCCCAGAAAGCAACTCTACATCTGGACAAAATTAGCAGAAATAGCCATTCTCATCACTCTGGTACCCATCCATCACACCACATCCATCTGCAAAGCTGCCCCACCCTGTGGTGCAGAGGTGTTGTCTCAGCAGGGGAGGGCCTGCCCTTTGCTGCCCAGATCAGAAGGACTTGCTCCATCTGTGGTGGGCGATGCCTGCTCCCAGTGAGGGTTTCTTCAGATCCCTTCTCCCTGTCAGTTTACTTTGAATCTTAAAATAATAATAATAATAACAGTATTCTTTTATCCAAACATTTTCATTTATTACCAGAAAAGTGGAAAATAAGCACAAAGAAATTTAAAAGCATCTACAAGGCCTCTTGGTGTGTATTCTTCTGTATCCGCTCACTTTAGTGGAACTGTCTGCTGTGAAGGGAATGTTCTGTGCTGTCCAGTACAGCAGCCACTGTTGCCATGTGCTTACTGAGCACCTGCTGTGGCCAGTATAACTGAAGATCTGGATTCTTAATTTTTGTTAATCTTAAGAATTTAAATATGCACATGGGCTAGTGGCTATAGTTTGGGCTGCCTAGTTCTATTATTTCTATAATATGGAGGCATGAATACATACATATATAGTTTAAAAGCTGGAATCAAGATTGCAGGGAGAAATAGCAACAACCTCAGATATGCAGATGATACCACTCTAATGGGAGAAAGTGAAGAGAAACTAAAGAACCTGTTGATGAGGGTCAAGGAGGAGAGTGGAAAAGCTGGCTTAAAACTCAAATATTAAAAAAATGAAGATCATGGCATCCAGCCCCATCACTTCATGTCTAATAGAAGGCAGAAAGGTGGACGCAGTGACAGATTTCCTCTTCTTGCCCTCTAAAATCACTGTAGACGGTTGATTGCAGCCATGAAATGAGGTGATTGCTTCTTGTCAGGAAGGCTGTGACAAGCCTAGACAGTGTGTTAAGAAGCAAAGGCATCAGTTTGCTGACAAAGGTCCATATAGTCAAGGCTATGGTCTTTCCAGTAGTCAGTACGGATGTGAGAATTGGACTATAAAGAAGGCAGAGTGCTGAAGAGTTGATGCCTTTGAATTATGGTGCTGGAAAAGGCTCTTGAGAGTCCTTTGGACTGCAAGGAGATAAAACTAGTCGATCTTAAGGGAGATCAACCCTGAAAACTCACTCGAAGGATTGATGCTGAAGCTCCAGTACTTTGGCCACCTGATGCAAAGAGCTGACTCATTGGAAAAGACCCTGATGCTGGGAAAGATTGAAGGCAGAGGAGGATGATAGAGGATGAGATGTTTGGATGACATCACTGACTCAATGGACATGAGTTTGAGTAAACTCAAGGAGATAGTGAAGGACAGAATATCCTGGAATGCTGCAGTCCATGGATTTGCGAAGAGTTGGACATGACTTGGTGACTAAACAACAGCAGCAGCAGCTACATAGTTTAAAAAAACAAAAATATGATCAGACTTCATATTGCATTTTGTATCCCTCTTTTTTTCAGCTAACAGTATATCAATAAATATCATCTTCACAGGTGACTCCTTAAACTGAATGAATGTGCCATAGTTGGCTTAACAAAATCTCTGTTGTGCCTTCAGGGTATTTACAATAATTTGCCACTGTAAACAACATTACAGATAATCCTTAGAGCTAAAGTTGTGACTTCATAATTATTTATGGAGGATAAATTCTTAGAATTTATCAGGTAAATTTTGATACCCTTTTCCAGACCCCTCTTCTAAGAAATTCTGCCAGTGAACGTTCTCACCAGCATGAAAATATGTGAAAATATCTCAGTTATTACTGTTAATTGTAAATTGAGATAAATACATGTGCCATAAAATCCACCCTTTTAAAATATATACACTTCAGTGGTTTTTAATACATTCACAGAGTTGTGCAGCCATCATCACTGTCTAATTGCAGTATGTTTCTATGACTCCACAAAGACATCTCATACCTATTAACAATCATTCCCCATTCCCTCCATCCCTCAGCCCCTGGAAATCTCTGATCTACTCTCTAGCATATGGATTTACATATTCTGGACATTTCATATAAATGGAATCATCCAACTCAACATTCAGAAAACTAAAATCATGGCATCTGGTCCCATTACTTTATGGCAAATAGATGGGGAAACAATGGAAACAGTGACAGACTTTATTTTCTTGGGCTCCAAAATCACTGCAGATGGTGACTGCAGCCATGAAATTAGATAATGCTTGCTCCTTGGAAGAAAAGCTATGACCAACCTAGACAACATATTAAATAGCAGAGAGATTACTTTACCAACAAAGGTCTGTCTAGTCAAAGCTATGGTTTTTTCAATAATCATGTATGGATGTGAGAGTCGGACCATAAAGAAGGCTGAGCACTGAAGAATTGACGCTTTTGAACTGTGGTGTTGGAGAAGACTCTTGAGAGTCCCTTGGACTGCAAAGAGATCAAATCAGTCAATCCTCAAGGAAACCAGTCCTGAATATTGACTGATGCCGAAGCTGTGATAGTTTGGTCACCTGATGTGAAGAGCTGACTCATTTGAAAAGACCCTGATGCTGGGAAAAATTGAAGGCGGGAGGAGAAGGGGACTACAGAGGATGAGATGGTTGGATGGCATCACTGACTCAATGGACACGAATTTGAGCAAACTCCAGGAGATGAAGGACAGGGAAACCTGGCATGCTGCAGTCCAAGGGGTCACAGAGTCGGACACCACTGAGCGACAGAACAACAAATATGCAGCCTTTTGTGTGTAACTTTCTTAGCATGTTTTCAAGATTTAAGGTTCATAAACCAGTACCTCATTCCTTTTATGACTGGAAAATATTCTATTGCATGGATAGACCGTATTTTGTGTATTCATTCATCTTGGTGGAGATTTGAGTTGTTTTCTTTCTTTTTTTTTACTATTGTAAATAATGCTTCTATGAACATCCATGTACAGATTTTTGTGTGGACATGTTTTCATTTCTGTTGGATATATGCCTAGGAGTGGAACTGCTGGATTATGTGGTTAAGTCTATATTTGACTGTTTGAGGAACTGCCAGACTGTATCCAAAGCAGCTGTCATTTTGCATTCCCACCAGTAATGTGTGATGGTTCCAACTTCTTTACATCCTCCTCTACACTTTTTATTGTCCATGTTTTTGCTTATAGCCATCTTAATGCATGTGAAGTAGTATCTCTTTCTGGTTTCAATTTGCATTTTTTTCTGCTAACTATGTTGAGTGTCTTTTATGTGCTTATTGGCCATTTATCTTCTTTGAAGAAATGTCTATTAAAAAAACTTTGCCAATTTTATTTGGGCTATTTGTCTTTTTATTTTAGAGTTGAGAGAAGTCTTTACATATTCTGGATACCATACCCTCATCAGATGTATGATTTACAAATATTTTCTCTCCTTCTGTAGGTTATCTTTTCATTTCCTTGCTAATATACTTTGAAACAGAAAAGTTTTAATTTTTATAACATCCTGTTTTTGTTTTCCATTGTGCTTTTATTGTCATATCTAAGAAACCACTGCCTAATCTGAAGTCACAAAAGTTTACTTCTATTTGTTTTATAATTTTAGCTCTTCCATTTAGATATTTGATCTGTTGTTGTTCAGTCACTAAGTTGTGTCTGACTCTTTGTGACCCCATGGACTGTTGCCCATCAGCCTCCTCTGTCCTCCACCATATCCCAGAGTTTGCTCAAATTCACGTCCCTTAAGTTGGTGATGCTATCTAACCATCCCATCTTCTGTTGTTGCCCCCTTCTCCTTTTGCCTTCAATTTTCTCAGCATCAGGGTCTTTTCTAATGAGCTGGCTCCTTGCATCAGGTGGCAAAGATTTTAGAACTTCAGCATCAGTGCTTCCAATGAATATTCAGGTTTGATTTCCTTTAGGATTGATTTAGTTTGATCTTCTTGCAGTCCAAGGGACTCTCAAGAGCCTTCTCCAACACCACAGTTGAAAAGCATCAATTCTTTGGTGCTTACCCTCCGTTATGATCCGGCTTTCACATCTGTACATGACTATTGGAAAAACCATACCTTTGACTAGACAGACCTTTGTCGGCAAATTGATGTCTCTGCTTTTTAATGCACTGTCTAGGTTTGTCATAGCTTTTCTTCAACGGAGCAAGTGTCTTTAATTTTATGGCTGCAGTCACCATCTGCTGTGATTTGGGAGCCCAAGAAAATAAAATCTGTCACTGCTTCCACTGTTTCCCCTTCTATTTGCCATGAAGTGATGGGACCAGATGCCATGATCTTAGTTTTTTAAATGTTGAGTTATAAGCCAGCTTTTTTACTCTCCTCTTTCACCTTCATCAAGAGGCTCTTTATTTCCTCTTCACTTTTTACTATTATCGTGCTTATCTGCATATCTGAGATTGATGATATTTTTCCTGACAGCCTTGATTCCAGCTTGTGATTCATCCTGCCTGGGATTTCACTTGATATACTCTGTATATAAGTTAAATAATCAGGTTGACAAAATACAGCCTTGTTGTACTCCTTTCCCAATTTTGAAAGAGTCCATTGTTTCATGTGTAGTTCTTACTGTTGCTTCTTGATCAGCATATACAGGTTTCTCAGGAGACAGGTAAGGTGGTCTGGTATTCCCATCTCTTTGTGAACTTTCCACAGTTTGTTGTGATCCACACAGTCAAAAGCTTTAGTGTAGTCAATGAAGCCAAGGTAGATGTTTTTCTGGAATTCCCTTGCTTTCTACATGATCCAGTGAATCTTGGCAATTTGATCTCTGGTTCTCCTGCCTCTTTGAAACACAGCTTATACATTTGAAAGTTCTTGATTCATGTACTGCTGAATCCTGACTTGAATAATTTTGAGCATTACCTTACTAGCATGTGAAATGAGCACACTTGTACACTAACTTGAACATTCTTTGGCATTGCCCTCCTTTGAGATTGGAATGAAAACCTGACCTTTTCCAGTCCTGTGGCCACTGCTGAGTTTTTCAAATTTGCTGGCATATTGAGTGCAGCACTTTAACAGCATTGTCTTTTAGGATTTGAATAGCTCAGCTGGAATAATTAAGCTGGAATTCCATCCCTTCCATTAGCTTTGTTTGTAGCAAAGTGTCCTAAGGTCCATTAGACTTCACACTCCAAGATGTCTGGCTCTAGGTGAGTGACCGCACCATCATGGTTATCGCATCATTATGACCTTTCTTATATAGTTTTTCTGTGTATTCTTGCCACTTTTACTTAATCTCTTCTGCTTCTGTTACCATTTCTGTCCTTTGTCACGCCCATCCTTGCATGAAATATCCCCTTGATATCTCCAATTTTCTGAAAAGATCTCTAGTCTTTCTGATTCTATCGTTTTCCTCTATTTCTTTGCATGTACATTGAAGAAGGCCTTCTTATATCTACTTGCTCTTCTCTGGAACTCTGCATTCAGTTGGGCATATTTTTCCCTTTCTCCCTTGCCTTTTGGGTCTCTTCTCTTCTCAGCTATTTGTTAAGCCTCCTCAGACAACAACATTGGCTTCTTGCATTTCTTTTTGTTTGGGATGATTTTGGTCACTGACTCCTATACATGTTATGAACCTCTGTCCATAGTTCTTCAGGTACTTTGTCTACCAGATCTAATCCCTTGCTTGAATCTATTCATCACTTCCACTGTATAATCATAAGGGATTTGATTTAGGTCATACCTGAATGGCCTAGTGGTTTTCCCTACTTTCTTCAATTTAAGCTTGAATTTTTCAATAAGGAGCACATAACCTGAGCCACAGTCAGCTCCAAGTCTTGTTTTTACTGACTATTACTGATCTATTTTGAGGTAATTTTTGTATATGGTGTGAGTTAGGGATCCAAATTTGTTCTTTTTGCATGTAATTGTCCGGTTGTCCCAGCACCATTTGTGGACAATAACCATTTGTGTATTGTTTCCCCCATTGATTTTCATAGCACTCTTATAAAAAACCATTTGATCATAAATATATGCAATTACTTCCATGTTCTAAATTCTACTCTGTTGATCTCTATATCTATCCTTATGTCGCTGACACACAGTCTTGATTGTTCTTGTTTTGTAGTAGTTTTGAATTCTGAAAATATAAGAGTTCTAACTTTGTTAGAACTGTGTCAAACTTCTAACTTTGTTCTTTTTTTCCCCCAAGATGCCTTTGGCTATTCTAGGCCTTATATTGCTATACAAATTTAGGATTATTTTGTTAATTTTGGTATTAAATCCAGTGGGGATTTTGATATTGATTACATTGAATCTGGAGGTGAATTTGGGGATTAATGCATTTTAACAATATTGTCTTCTTGTCATGAACATAGGATGTTTATCCAGTTATTTAGGTCTTCTTTAATTTCTTTCAATGATGTTGTTAATTTTCAGTGTTCAAGTATTGCACTTCTTTTGTTAAATTTATTACCGAGAATTTTATTCTTTCTGCTGCAGTGTAAATGAAACTGGCCCAGTTTTATTTTTGGATTTTCTATTGTTATTGCATAGAAATAACAATTGATTCTTATGGTTTGATTGTGTATCCTGAAACCTTGCTGAAGCTTTTCTTATTTATTGGCTCTAATGATTTTTAGTGAATTCATTAGAATTTTTATATACAAGATCATCTAAAAATGGAGATAGTTTTACTTATTTCCAGCAGAGATTCCTTTTCTTTCTTTTTCTTGCCCAGCTACCTTGGCTAGAAGTGACAGTACAATGTTGAACAGAGGTGATGAGAGGAGACATCTTTGTTTTGTTCTTGTCTAATGTTCCTGGTTAATGAGATGGCGAGTGTTATTTATGCTTGTTTTTATATTCTAAGAATCTGAGTGATGGGGCAGGAGTTGCTGCTTGGTTCCTTCAAGGGAAGGAAAAATAATAAACAATCGAAACAATAAAATCACACAATAAACATTCCCTTTGTCTTGTACATTGGAAGGTTTGGCATGGTACTTACTAGAAAAGAAGCATTTTAATTGAGGTATTTATTCATGTAACATCTAGGTACCAAGGAGTTTGATTAAACTTTTAATTTATTATTATGTAAGCATTATTTTAAAATAAACCTTAAATTTTCCTATGATATTTTCTACCCTATATTTCTGCAGTTTTGGTTTTCCACTGTGAATTTCAGGTACCATGTGGGATCACAGAGATGAATTAAACACAGGCTGTGCCCCTAGGGTGCTTGTGGAAAAGTCTTTTGAGGGAGACAGGAAACGGGAAGTTTAATATTCTGGCAAGTGGTTTCCATCAAAGGATAACCTGTCAGAAGAGGTGAGCTTCACTGTTAGTATTTTTGGATCTTAGTTTTCTGATGGAACATTCACTTTCTACCCTATAGAATCAAAGAATTTTGGAACTAGAGGCTTGTAAATCCTTTTAGTAACATCTGACCTCATATTTTTTTATTAGGAAGAACCTCTTACCTTACCCACAATTGCTGTTTTCTCTTAGCAGTAAGCAACTCTTCTCACTCTGGAATGTTTTCTCGCGTACACAGACACACACGAATGTACACGTACATGCTAGGTTGCCTGAGTTGTGTCCAGTTCTTTGTGACCCCATGGACTGTAACCTGCCAGTTTCCTCTGTCCATGGAATTTTCTGGGCAAGAATACCGGAGTGGGTTATCATTCCCTTCTCCAGGGGATCTTCCCGACCCAGGGATCGAACTCAGGTCTCTTATGTCTCCTGAGTTGGCAGGTGGGTTCTTTGCCACTGAGCCTCCTGGGAAGCCCTACCAGTGTACACATGCACAATATTTTCCGTAGAGAGGCGATCCTGTTCAGTCCACTTCCTGCTCCATTGGTTGTTTGGCTGGGGTAATATAACACCAGCCCCCATGTTCATCTTCAGGGTGACTTGTCTAGGATTCCTGCTTCACTTTGCTGTCAAAGACTACTCAGCATTTTCCTTCTCATAGGTGTTGATGACGTGGAATTGACAAGGACAGGGTGTTATCTGACTCCAAATCTGAATGACCCAGAGGTTGTGGGAGGTTTCCTGTTCTTTTTAATTGTACATTCAACATTTTTTTGTAAAGAGCATACTCCAACCATTTTAAACTTGTCAATTCGGAGGATTACCTAGGACACATATAAAGACATACCCGTTTGCTTACTGTAAAGTCATCTTTCTAGAAAAGAAGGCAAGTGGTATTAACAAAAGCAGTTAAATAGACACATGCCTTAAAAATCTTTACAGAGGCTTTTAAAAAACGTCAATTCAGGATGGTAGGGAACATGTGTTTCCACTTGGCTATTTAAAAGAAACTTTTAATGTAACTTCATTATATATTATTTATTATTAAAATTAAAATAACATGTGGTTACTTTTTATCATTCCACTGGTAAAATGGAATGTGAAGCTTATGGTCTTAGACTACAAAAGGAAATGAATTGTCCATACAAACCTTTCAAGTTTAATTAAATTTCAAACAAATATGAAGTTCTAGTTTCCTCTTCTCTTTTCTATTATAATGTGTTTTTTTTTTCTTTTTGATTATGTGAGGGTGAGATAAGGATGCAGGAGTGCTTTCTGGTTCACACTGTTACTGTGTATGATATAGTAGCCAATTCCATCCAAAGGGAAATAGGAAAATAACTACTCTGTTTGTGCCTCGTAAGCAGTTTGTAAAGTCCTCTTTAGTCTCTATGATTAAATATTGGCATCTCCCCTTGCAGGCTTCTAAAATGAAATTTAAAAGTGGAGCAAACAGCATTTTAAAACCAAGCACATATACTGTGTAGGAACAAATCCAGCAAAGAGAAGAATCACAGCACCGCAGACAGTCATTTGATTCAGTGCTGTAGGAAATGCTACAGAGGGAAATGGATGGGGCAGGGGAGCTTGGGAAATTTGAGGCCATTGAAAGGCTCTGATGACTTGCCCATTTTGGGGGCATTTGGGCTGGGGAGTAAGGAGCATGGGATGGTAAAAAGCAGAGCTTTGCCTCGTGTGTGTGACAAATGCATCAGTAAGGCATATTGTCACTGAGTTCCTCTTTACCTCAATCTAAGCCCTGGAGTGGTCTGGGTCTTGCTCTGGGGAGGGTGTGGAAGAGAAAAGGGGGTGGCACCTAGAAAAGGGGGTGGCACCATGTGGAGGAAAGAGTGTTTGGTTGGGAGTCAGGAACTGGAGTCCTGAGCTTTGTCCTTCTGGCTTCCATTCCATGACCCTGGATGAGTCACCTTACTCTCTGAGCGGTGGTTTCCATACTGCAACATGTAGGGCTGACCTAAGGTACATGATTCCCAAACCAGATCCCCAGGCTGCCATCAACCAGCTCTGAGGCTGTTCCTGTACCAACACTGGGGTTCCTGGCCCTGCCCGCTGAAAGGAGCAGCCTCAGCCTCCTCTCTCGTAGCTGTGCTTCTGCAAGCTGTTGTTTGAACAAAGCCGTGACTGGAAAGTGAAAATTATTAGGTGGTCTGATCTTGAGGATCTTCTTGTTCTTAGATTCCAGCTGTCTCTGTGACATCCCATCCCTGCTGAATGTGACAGGGGTCAGGAACACCCGTTATCCCGGCCTCTCCCATCTTGGCCAGGAAACACCAGGGACGTGTATCCTCAGCAACAGAAACACAGCTCATTAGTGAACGTGAAGCTGCAGTGAGGAAGAGTCTGTGTTTGTGGGATTTCAGCCTCTGACTCGTGGACAGACCAATTCACTCTCTTTGGATGTAGTTTCCCCCTTTCTCCAAGCCTGGGGCCTGGATCCTGTCCGTGGTCATGTGGTGTTGAGGGCAGCTGCAACCTATACCCCTCTACCCTAGTCAGCTTTCCACAGGTGCTGTCCGGGTGCTGAGTCCTGACCTTCACTGGTGTCTCTGAGGTTAAGGCAATGACAGCCACCTGTCAGCTGCAAGTTGGGGTTCTGAGCACTGGGCCTCTCGCAAGAGTCACTTGCTTTTTCTCCGTTGTGTCAAGTCATCACTTATCTGGTTTTGTCTTGAGATCATTCTCCTTTCACTTATTCATTATGTGACTCTCTCTGTCACAAACTTTCCTTTCTTTCTTTTGAAATGATAGTACATGTGCTCTTGTGTTGCCAGGACTGAACGTTTAGGGAATAGGCCTTCAATTTCCCTGCTGTTTCAAGCAGATATGTTACTTATCCCAAGACAACCTGATGAGAACAGAAGCCTATAAGGAAGGTTTGGCAGAGGAAACCATCATGATAGACCTATTTTAATTGACAAATATGTAGCTGGACACCCAGGGGTGTTGAGCAGTTTGATTAATGTTTATGAGGAATGAAGACATGTTGTTCAAGAATGAAAATCTGGACATTGTGTCTCCATATCCATTTCTCCATCATGTTGTGTTCCTTTCACTGTTTTGTAACTTAGCAGACTCTCCTTAAGTTCCCTGATGAGAGCATGGGCCTTGGTGAGCATGGGGCTGTCAGAAATGTATGAACCCAGGTGTTGCCCTCAAGGGGCATGTGGCTGGGCTCGGGCAGGAGCTGAGTGGTGACAGCTTGCAGTGGTCACTGCACTTTCAAGAAGGTCCTTGGTGTTGGGGACACTCAGGATGGGCAGTCACGTGCTCCTGGCTGGGGCAAGGAGTGTTCTTGCAGGAGGTACCCCAGAGGGATGACCTTGAGGTGCTCCAAAAAGTGGGGGATTCCAGGGGGAGGCGAAGGACTTGGTGGGCTTGGTCAAGTGTAGGAGCCCAGAGTTGTCATTGGGCCAACCCTGAGGGAGAGATGAGGAGGGGGAAGGAACCTGGACAGGATGAGCAGAATCAGGCTGGGAAGGGTCTTGAATACTTGACTGTCCTGCCTGTCAGTTTGGGTTTTACCCCCAGGGCATGGGAACCCAGAGTAGAGTGTCAGGCAGACTAGGAAGTATGGCAGGAGGTTTGCAAGGTCATTGAGCATAAAGTTAATAAGCAAGGGCTCTTGGTGCAGGGGACTGGGGTTTGAAACCTGTCTTTACTACCTTCCAACCATGGGCAGGTTACTTAACTGTGTCTCTGTTGCCTCATCTTTCAAATAGGGATAATAATCCTTTTTGTCTGATAGGGTTCTTGTGAGGAAAAAATAAGTATGTCCAACTTTTGGGGCTTCCCTGGCTCAGTCAGTAAAGAATTCGCCTGCAGTGCAGAAGACGCACATTCAATCCCTGGTTTGGTAAGATCCCCTGGAGAAGGAAATGGCAACTCCAGTATTGTTGCCTGGGAAATCTCATGGACGGAGGAGCCTGGTGGGCTACAGTCCATGGGGTCGCAAAAGTTGGACAGGATTGAATGAGTCAACCACCACTAAACCATGATACTCTTACCAAAATGGGCCCATAGTAAGCACTTATTAAAATGTAGTCATCATATTTTGGGCAAGGGGACATACCATATTTGCCATGAGCAGTTTCTTAGACTGTGTATCAGTTAGCTGTTGGCATAATAATGCTGGCTAACAAATACAACACAGCAGTTGACAACAGTGATTTACTATGACTTTTGCAGTGGTGGGTTGGCAGTGGAGCTTGGCGGCTCCACCTTGGACTTCACTCAGTGGCCAAGCCTCAAGCTGTGGCCTTGACTGGGCCTGCAGGTTGGTTCATGTCTGCTCAATGTGGGGTCCAGGCTGAGGGCAGCTGTGGTCCCAGGGTAGCTCCTCTTAAGGCTGTGGCGGAGCTGGAAAGGCTAAGAGGAATCCTGCGAGATTGCTTAAGGCCTGGGCTCCCTGCATCAACAGCAAGTCCAGGCCCGCAAACCCAAGGTCAAAGGGCCAGGGATTCTGATCCTTGTTGGTGGGAGGAGCTGCAGGGTCTCTTGGGAAAGGCCATGCCCACAAGGGGTGAGGGCCAACAGTGAGGAGCCATGGGTGGTACTGGCATTCCTCCTAATGAAGCTTCTAGAGGGGAGTTTCCTTGCAGGGTGAAGCAACACTCAGCCGGACAAGGTGACCCCAGGGGCCTGACTTCAATTAGTGACCTTCCTGCGCTTGTCCCAGCACCGACCTTCAGGCTTTACAAACGCCTGCTTTCTCCTGCTTCTCAGAGTCTCAGGGAAGCCTGCACATTTCAGGGAAACTGTACTGGTGTGGGTTTGAATCTTCAAAGTGGGGATGGGCACAGGCTGTAGTGGCCCTTACTGGAAGGATGGGAGGTCCTACTGCAGGAACACTGGGCAGCCTCTTGCAGACTCAGCAGGCTGTGATGACCTCCACTAGAAGACTTACTGCTTAGACCCAAGAATAAAATGTCTTCGCTTACATGTGTTTTTAGATGTCTTTCTCCCAGTATAGTTGAGGAATTGCATCTTTTTCTGGTTTCCCTGACATTTGCTTTCTACTCCCTGGGGACCTCCTGCAAGGTGTGCCTTGCTCTCCAGTGTCCAGCCCTGGGCAAGTGCTGGGAGGGAGGCAGGGAGAGGCAGCCGGGCAGGATGGGTTAGCGGGTAACTCTGCCTCTTTCTCCAGCCTCCCTGGCGCTTGGGAGGAGGATGGGGACAGAGATGGGAGGAGCCGAATGCGGTTGCTTTGCCAGTTTGTAAAATAATCCCTCCTCTTCCCTGGCCTCCTTATGCTGCATACAAAAGTGTCCATTCTTCTGTGACAGAAAAGAGAGAAGCAGAGAGGACAGTGTTATAGTTGGACTTTCCTATTTTATATATGAGACAATATTGTGAAGTGGAATATCACATTTCTTAATATGCTGTTCACATATTAGACTAAAAAATTAAGCAAGATCTCTAAAATTATACTTAATAGTTAAGGGTAATATTAAATTGAGCAATTTTTTCAGAGATGTGGAAGAAATGCATCCTAGGATTTTTTTTTTTTTGGTAAGCAGCACCAGATATATTATAACAAGTACATACTTAATAGCTTGGAGAACATTAGGTGCTCAGTAATTGTACCTTTGATGGTGGTGCTCTCTCTAGTTCGTTTTTGGTAGAGGGGATTGAAAGCAGAGAATGCCAGGCTGAGCACTGCCATCCAGTGCCTTGGTCCAGAGGAACTGCTCAGCCATTTCTTTTCTGGTTGGAAAAGCAGCAGGGAATTGAACCAGAAAAGCTCAGATTCTAAAACCAAGCCATGTATGAACCTTCGAGGTTATAATTTTTTTTTTTCATACAGTGGTTGCTTCTAAAAAACCCAATTCAAAATAGTTACTGCAAGAACAGACATGCTGAAATCCTAATGGTGTAATTCTGTTTTGTTGAGTCAAAAAAATCTGGATAATGATGAGTCCTAGCTATGCAAATGAAAGATCATCATGCCTTGTGCTTCAGGGTGTGAACTGATGGCAAAAATCCGTCCACATTACTGTGTAGAGGAGATAAATTCAGATGAAAGCATTCAGTGATAATATGTTGTTTTTCTTTTTTCCTTCAAGTATCACTTATGACTGAGATGCTAAGATAGTTGATCCATTGGCAGCCTTTCCTGAGTGTCCGCTGTGGGTAAGGCTCACTAGAGGTCTCTGCAATGACTCTACTTGAGTCTCTCCTTCCTTCATTGGCGAGTAGCTTCAGGCCTGGCTTTCCAGGAGCTTGTGTCTTGATGGGAGTGGCAAGGTGCAGACGTTAGAACCTAAAACACAAGAGCCGATTTACATAGTACACACTATGTATGGTAGGTTTCTAGTAGATCTGGAGAAAAAATCAATAGAGTAAAAATCCATGATTCTGAATCTTGACCAGTTAAACAATGAATTCTTAGACATTTATTTTTCTCAGGGCAAAGGGGTATTATTTCCAGGTGTGTCAGGGTTAGAATAACATTGCCACCCAAGAAGTAGCCCCTCCCCATAAAATAAGCAGAGAATCCAAACAGTTGGTGACTCAGCTGCTGTATACTTATATACCCCACAATTACATACTAAAGCCTTGTACCGAATGGGAAGAACTGATTTTAGACGGAAATTATGGCTCAGTTGACTGATGCCCCACTGAAGATGAAATGGCTTGATGATGTCTTGATTTGCTCATAATCTCTTACTGAGATTTCTTACAAAACTCTTATGTATATTTGGATTTTTACTTTGAGGTTCTTGTACTTTAAAAAGTAAATTGGAATAATTTCCTAACTATAACTCAAATATGCTAAAATTTCAAAATAAGGCAATGAGGAAGAATTATTTAATAGATTATTTAATAAATGGTTTGGATATAGTAAGATATTAATTGGACCTTCACCAAATGTAAGCTCTGGAGAGTTGAATATTGCAAATCAAATGATAGAAACACTAGCAGAGAATATAGCATGTATTAGTTCTGCATAGGAGTAACAATTTTCATGGCTTTAAAGAAAAAGAAGCAACCTGTGAAGAAAAAATGAGCAGATTTGAATATGTTAAAATTTAAAACTTCTGTACAAATGAAGAGACAACATACTGGAAACATTTGCATTACATTTTTGACATACCTATATTCAAATGTATTAAAAAAACAATTGGGATTCTAATAGATGTAAAATATGATTGGTCCCATATATTGAATATTTTTCTATGCCCACATAGATTTACAAAAAATCAGGTTATAATGAATGTTTTGTAACCAGCTTTTCTCTTACTAACTAGTCTTCACAATTTCCAGGGGTTGCAAAATGTTGCACTGGGCAGGAAGTAACAACTCAGTTTTACTTAATTACGTTTTCAGGGCTGGATGTGAAGGTTACGGAAATCTAATTGAAGGTGATTTTTCTATTGTCTCTTCTACTTATGAAGCTCTTGTCTGCTATGGGAATGATGGTTATGGAAAAACACATCCCCTTGTACTGTACAAAGAAGCACACCTGATACTGTTTTTATCAACAATTTTTAGGGAGTGTTTGACCCTGAGATCTGTTTTAGCGAAAGAGGAAGTATCATTTGAGGTCCAATGCTTTTCACAACATATCATCAGTTGTCTTTAAAGGCCGTGGTAAAAGGAACACGTTAATTACCATTCCTGTGAGTGTTTCTAGGGTGGTGATGACTGTAGTGTTATATTAGGGCTCTCTGTCAAGCATGTCATTTCCTTATCTTGCTTTTATAGCAGAGGAAATAAAGGCACTAGAGAAATGTCTTTGAGGTCACACAACAAGTTAGCAGCTGATAAACATTAGAACCGGCAGCTCCGGAATTCCCACTGTGTGTAATTAGTTCACTGCAGGCAGGAAATGGCAGCATGGGGGATAAATGGCAAGTGTGGTGTCTGGGGACCTGGAGGCTGGTAGAAATTCTCTGTGTTCTTCTGAATGGTTATTTAGTTAGTTTCTTTCTGAGGTTCTCACTGCGAAGAACTGGGAGGCCTCTCAGCCAGGCACCTTACTCCTTAGGGTGAAAGGAAACATTAGTCACCCTCTAGTGTCTTGATGGAATGGCACCCCACTCCAGTACTCTTGCCTGGAAAATCCCATGGATGGAGGAGCCTGGTAGGCTGCAGTTCATGGGGTCTTGAAGAGTCAGACATGACTGAGTGACTTCACTTTCACTTTTCACTTTAATGCATTGGAGAAGGAAATGGCAACCCACTCCAGTGTTCTTGCCTGGAGAATCCCAGGGACGGGGGAGCCTGGTGGGCTGCCATCTATGGGGTCGCACAGAGTTGGACACAACTCAAGCGACTTAGCAGTGATTGGCAGATTAGAATCACCTGAGAGCTCCTTCGACCTGCTCTCACACATCATCTAGGTGGTTATTCTCCTCAAGTTTGAGAAGCACTGGTATGTATGGTGTTAAGTTGTTTGACTCGGAAATGTAATTTGATCAGTGGCCAAACCTTTCTTCCTGATTTTATTTTGTATTTATATACTTATAAGTCTTAATAAATACTCAGTCCTTTGACATTTTGGTAATTTAAACATTTTTTTTAAAGTTGTTTTTCATTTTAAATTACTACATTCATTCTAAAAGCTTCAGAAAATACAGAAAAGTGAAAAGTAAAGGGCAACTTACCCTCAAATATACTTACTCAGAACATTTTAAAGGTAGGTTTTCTTTCTGTTTTTTTCTGTGCACAATTTTGAATAACTTCTTGTTTTTCATGGTAGACATAATATATAATCCTTGAAGAAAATCAAGAAACTAGGAACAAGCATAAAACAGAATGGAAGGCATCATATTTATTAGGTTTTGGAGTTTTGTATAGTGTAATAAAGAGGTGCTTCCTAGTCTTTGCCTCTATCCTTTGGTTTTAGAAGATCTTTTCAGAAAATGTTTTTAGTTCTTATGCTACTTAAAGGTTCAATTTCTTATTTCAATTTGATAAAATTTTAGAAGATGCCGGTGTAATCACCAGTGTCTCAAATACTTATTTTTATGGTCAGAACAGAGAACTTTTTTGTGCAAATGAGAAGCTTACTTGACTCCTCATCCGGGGGGTGTGCTCTGTGGTATATGTGAATCTTTGATCAGAAACTTACCTGTGGGTGGAAAAGCCTTTACTGTTGAAGGGTGCATGACCACACTGGAAGATAAGGGATGGACCAGTTAGACTGATGATCCCTAGAGAAAGTTCTTCTTTCTTGAGTCAATTGATTAGAACCTTCTAGATGATTGGAGAACACTACTGCAAAGAAGCAGATTTGTGTTACCTGGACTTTCGGCCGAGACTGGAAAAATACAAGAAAATGAATCTTTGCCCAAATCTCTACCTTCTTAGGTAGTTAGGGAGAAATCTAGGGTATGATTCTGAATGTCTGTAGAGTAACTGGCTTCAGTGTTTGAGGTAGGCAGGGGACATCTGGTGGTGATTTTCTCTGTAACATCTTTGGCACACTTGGTTTTGGAATATGTCATTGCCCTCAGTAATGCAGACTGCATTGTGTCAGGTGAAGAATTCACTGCATTTTTAACAGTTTTATTTTTATTTTTTATTGGAGTATAACTGTGTTACAATGTTGTGTTAATTTCTGCTGTACAAAGAAGTGAATCAGCTATATGGTACATATATCCCCTCGCTCTTGAGCCTCCCTCCCATTCCCCAGGCCCCCTTCTAGGTCGTCACAGAGCTCCGAGCTGAGCTCACTGTGATATACAGCAGATTCCCACTAGCTGTCTATTTCACATATGGCACTGTATATAGTCAGTCCCAATCTCCTGTTATCCCACCTCCCTCTCCCCCGATCGGTGTCTGTATGTCTGTTCTCTACGTCTGTGTCTCCAGTCCTGCTTTTCAGATAGATTCATCTGTACAGTTTTCCTAAATTCCACATGTATGCATTAATATATTTGTTTTTCTCTTTCTGACTTACTGCATATTTTTATGTCTGTGAACTAAACTATTTGCTCAAGTCTGGTTGTTTCAAGAATGCTAAGTCGCTTCAGTCGTGTCCGACTCTGTGTGACCCCATAGATGGCAGCCCACCAGGCTTCGCCGTCCCTGGGATTCTCCAGGCAAGAACACTGGAGTGGGTTGCCATTTCCTTCTCCAATGCATGAAAGTGAAAAGTGAAAGTGAAGTCGCTCAGTCGTGTCTGACTCTTAGTGACCCCAGGGACTGCAGCCTACCAGGCTCCTCCATCCATGGGATTTTCCAGGCAAGAGTACTGGAGTAGGGTGCCACTGCCTTCTCCAAAATAGTTGATACAATATACCACCCAGAGGAACATAGTGCTGAAACTAAAAGTAACAAATATTTCTAAATCTCAAACTTTACTTCTTTTAGAGAACATGAAAAAGAGATTCAGTGTTTCTTTTTAAAAATTCCAAGTAACATCTCTAAAAGTTCTCTCCCTTCTCTGCTGCCTCACACTTCCCCTTTCATCTCTCCTCAACACTCATTTTCACTCCTATGATCCACACCTTCCTGGGGTTCTTAGTCACTTCTTCCCTGCAGTTTTTCACTCTATAGATCACTTTAGCCCCAATGACTTCTTTACTTTGAAAGAAGTTCTGAAAACTTCCAACCAAGAAGAGTTATGAAATAACCCAGCAACAGGAATTGGTCCATTTTTGTGGGTGGGGCAGTGGCTGTGGCCTCAGCAGAATCTGAATGGGAAGGATTGTGACTACTTAGTTATTAATAATAATAGCTTTTGAAAAAACTGTTGCTGTTATACAGGTTCCAGGTATGCCCTCTAGTCCACGCTTGTTCCCTTGGCCAAGCTGTATGTTCTTAGGAACAGTGGGGTCACTGCAATGAGTTGTGTAGAATTTCTTATGAATATTTGTTCATTAGAAGACTAAAGAATTTGAAAAAGAGTAGATACAAGTATATGTATAATGGAATCACTTTGCTGTATACCTGAAACTAATGCAACATTATTAATCAACTGTACTCCAATATAAAATAAAATTAAAAATGGGAACACTGTGTATATGATGCATGAAACTGGGCTGATTAGGACTGAATGGAATTGGAAGATAGCCGATTTGAAGGTACCACCCCCCAAACCCTGCTGCCACAGATGTTGGCTGATAGCATCTTACTCTTGTTGAGAAGCTGGTTGGGCAGGAAAGGGGTGTGGCCTGGATACCGCATTAGCCAGCTTGGCATTTAAATTTGCCAGAGAGTTTGATGTATTGCAACATTTAAAAACATGTCCCTGTGGTAAATTTCAGTGCTTCAGTCTCCTGTAATTCTGCATGTTATTCTTTTTAACCAGTTTGACATCTTTCCATAGCATCGGTGCATGTCCCGTTGCCCATGGTGTTGAGCTGTGTTCTCTATTGTGATGCCTGGTCCCAATCCTATAGAAGCTTACACTCAGAGCTGCAAACCATTTCCATTTTTATTAATAGGAGCTTAGGATTTTCCCCTAGGCATATGTTGGCTTGCTGTCAATTTTTTTTTCTTTTTATAGAGGGCAGGCTGTTCTCTTGAATTATGCAGATACAGATTCTTGAAGAAATAACCACTGGAGAGTTTTGAGGAAGTGAAAATTAGATGGAAGGGTGGTCTTTCTGTGATTGATAAAAAGGCCTATGTTGTCAAAGCAGGGTTCAGAATGGTCCTGTTCCTGATCCTTTAGCATGCTTATTTCCTCGTCTCTCCCTGTGAACGTCAGGCTCCAGCCACACTGGCCTTTGTGGGGCCCTCAACATGTCGCCCATGCTTTGTCATAGAACCTGGCATTTGCATCACATCTGCCGGAAATGCTCTTCCCCATTGATCTGTGAGCCTGCCCCCCTCACTCCCTTCAGATTTAAATATGAGCCTCTCATTGAGGACATCATTGGTTGTACATCCGTTAATTTCACTCCCTCCCTTCAGCCCTTTGACAGTTCGTATCTAGCCTCCTTGTTTTGTTTTTCAGGTTTTTTTTCCCCTTATCACTTATCAATACCTAACACGATATACATGTTGCTTATTTCTCTTGTTGATCTGTCTCTCTCTGTCACTGGATTAACCTTTGTGAGGACATGGTAGGGGGTATCTCTCTGCTGTTCCTAGTGTTTAGATTCCTGCATGGACCATCATATAAATACTTTGCCATATGAAGTGCTCAATAAATAATGGCTGATAGGAGGTGGGAAGGAAGAAAGTTTGTGAATGGCTCTTGTTGGCTTCTCCCTGTCATAACTGTCCTCCCCACACCTTAGACAGCCCAGTGTCTGCTAGCCCACACCACACAGAACAGTGTGTGATTTCCAGGTGCATTTGGAGGCTCCCAGGTTCTGGCAGGCTTCAGGGATGGTAACCATAGGAAGTAAACTTTCCTTAGTGTTTGGTGTACGGAGGCACGTCTGGTGACACTGGTTCTGCTGTTTCATACATTTCCAGGAAGTCAACAGTTGGTAACAGAGGCAGCCTGATTGATTTCTTGGAGGTAAAGACAGCGTATTTGCTATGGGATAGGTGAATGGACTCTTTGGCACTGGGATTCCTTTATCTTTTGTCCATGGATAAAAAGTATATGACGTACTTATCATTTAATCCCACACCTGGCATTAGCGGTGGCGATAGGTGAGGGGGTGTGAGGAGAGGGACTTGTAAATAGTGATAAGATGGTGGGAGCGTAAAACAGCTTTTTACCTTGTAGGAGGGTCTGCTTGGGTTTTGCTGATTCCAGAGTGATATTAATTAACTGTGCAAACATTCTGTTCCAGATAAGACTGTAACAGTTGCCTGGGGGAAAATTCTTTTGAGTCAATATTTGTTTGATCTTGTAGAGAGTATTTTGGCTCTACTCTAGCAAAGTTCCCATAATAGATGCCATTTTCAGGGATTTGCCATATTTACACACAAGGTCAGTCCTGGAAGAGGTTAAAGGATTGAATTACTGTCTAAATAGAGGTTCTAAAGGGTTTCAAATGAAACTTTAAACATGGAAATCCTTTGTTTCCATCACTTGACAATAATCATTAAAAACTAATGGTAAGTACTCTGGAGGAAAATTTAAAAATCCACACGTAAGATGTTGGCCCTCAATTTGCTTGTAACCTAGCTGTGGGAATAACAGTTTAATTAGTATATGTGATACAAGATACTTAAACTAAATAACAGGAATAATGGCTCTGATTTATTGGCTAATAAACAGCACTGCAACATCCTAGTACTTCCCTAAGCATGAGCTGACCCGCTCAGTCCTCCCACTGAGGCAGGTGCTGTTGGTCAGTATGGTTTGCATGGAATAGACAATGCTGAGGGGTCTGGAGAGAGGGGAGCAGAGACGTGAAGGAGAACCTTCAGGAAGAGGTTTCTCAATGACTGGGAAACAGTCATTGATGGCTGTGGCATGGGAAGAACGAAAAGGGCTTGATGGACATTTGTTGGTTTTCTCTTGCATTCATACCTTCTTTCTCTCTGGGAAGTTGTCTTACCCTTCCATGACTCTCAGCACATGTGCTTCTGGTGAAGGGCACATGAAAGGCACACAGATATAGATGGAAACATACAGAATGTCAGTGTGATAAGTGCTGTGAAGAAGAAGAAATGCAGGGAAAAGAGCATTTGAGATTTAAAAAGGGTGGTCAGAGAAGGCTAATTAAGACATTTTGGTGAAGTTTGAAGGAGAGAGAAAGAGCTATGAAGGCACCTGTGGCCAGAGCCTTCTAGGCAGAGGGACTAGCAAGTGCAAAGGCCCTGGGGTGTCCACTTACTCAGGATCATCAGAGGCCAGAGACTCAGGAGAATGGCAGCAAGTAAAGCCTTTTAGAGGCAATGCACGCCTGGCTCCTGCTGGTTTTGGTGATGAAAACACATATGCTGGACCGTTGCCAGAGTCCTTGGGGCAGGGCTGTGACGCATGGACTCCTGTCAGCCAGGTTTGCCTGTGTCTGATCATTCCCTTTGGGCCCTGAGGCTGATCCACTCAGTTATAGGCAGAGACTGTTTCCGGGAGGATGGGGACTTGGCATGAGGGATGGGAACCCAGACCAGGCAGGGTGAATGGAGGAGGAAGCAGATATGAGGTATCTGAAGAAGCCTAGATGGAACACGAAGCAGCCTGCTCTAAGGAGACTCAATAAAGAGCAGAACCAGGACAAGCATTTAAGGGGTTAGGGTTGAATATTAATTAACAAGTTGCAAAGGCAACAAGCATTTTCCGTCTTATAGCTGAGATGTGACCAAGTAAAGTAAAGAAGAACGTGTCTGCCTTGGGGACCCCATGCAGGAACAGGTGGGGCTGGGTCCATATGGGTTAAGTTCAGGGCAGATGGTTAAGCTAATGTTTGCTCTGAGGGTCAGCCACAGGGTCATTGGTGTGAGCACACACCCACGCACACACTCATGTACACACATTCTCACCCATTCAGTCTTTTGGTTTCTGTTTTCAGTCGTTGTTACATCTGTGTCGATCTGAAACGCCAACTTGGGTGCAGTTGAAAGGAACCATTTCAGTGCCAAGGGGCCCAGTTCTCAAACTTACAAGAGGTTGAGGTACTACAAAGTTCTCTGCAATGAGAACCTGACTCACTAGGGGTACATATACCACATGGAAGCTTTTCCGAGTCTCCTGTGAATCAAAGCATACTATTGGGCCCCTGTGGTGCTGGAGAAGAGTAGCGGGGTTGAAAAATGTTATTTCAATAAAAATATAATATTGGTGTGATCACAGAAGGTGATTAAACTAAGGCATGTTCCTTCTTTAAAAATAAATGCTAACAAAGTAAGTGGTCTCCCCGGCTTAACCACTTACTTTCTTCAGAAATGGATAAACTTAACATTCTGTTAGCTTCCAGAATATTCTATGCAATGCTTTAAATTTTTATAATATAATTTATTTTCTGAATAGGTAATTGACTCATGTGATTCAACATTTAAAAACTACAAAAGAATATCATTGAAAACCTTTCCTCCACTCCCTCCTTGCAGATTGACTGGTTCCTTCCTCAAGGCAATTCCTGTTACCAGTTTCTGATCTATTTTGTTAATATACAATAGAATGTGCTCAACCTGTGTGAGTATTAAGGAAGAACAAGGTGACTTTTCTCTTGTTAAGAAAAGGTGTGCCAACCAATCATTTATAGCTGTGTTTTTGAAACTTTTATTGTTAAGTCCAATAATGACAAAGTTCTTATGTGCTGAAGTCTGTATTTGCTACTCAGTTTTTTTGTTCCTCAGGGCTTCCCTGGTGGCTCAGAGGGTAAAAAATCAGCCTGCAATGCGGGAGACCAGGGTTTGATCCCTGGGTTGGGAAGCTCCCCTGGAGAAGGAAATGGCTTACCCAATCCAGTATTCTCACCTGGAGAATCCCACGGACAGAGGAGCCTGGCGGACTACAATCCATGGAGTCTCACAGAACCAGACATGACGGAGTGACTAACACTTTCACGTTTTTGTTCCTCAAACCAGCAGCGGTAAAAAGCACCTGAGAGCCTGTGAGAAAGCAGAATCTCAGGTTCCACTCCAAAAGGTCAGAGTCAGTATTTCATACATACAAAGTGATTCTGAAGCATCTGAAGATTTGAGAAGCCTCTGCTGTGTCTCATTGTCCCAGCATTGGCCTCAGGGAGCAGGGTAAGCAGAGGTCTGTGTTTGAGTGGAGAGAGGCAGAGATGGTCCTCATGTAGAGCTCTGTCCTCACCTTATTCTGAGGGCTCTGGTTGTTTTTTTTTTTTTGCTGAAGTTATAGTGGCTGATCTTTTCTTAATTTGCCACAAGATTAAGTTACTATGTAAATTTTTGTGCTTTGATTTTTAAATCCAGAAGCCTTCCTCCTTTTCTCCCCTGCTCCTCCCTTATGAATTGTTCTTAAACCTTGGCATTTGCTGTTTACTTCCTTGTGGGGCCTTGCTGAGCGAAGTGAGTAAGTAATGAATGAATGTTAATAGGAAAATGTAGGAACAGCCAATCAGATATAGATTGGCAGGTTCTGGTTTGATGGTTACATGTTTATGGTTGTGGTTTTATGTTATGCTTTGCAGTGTGTTTGTATACTTTATTTTCACAATTCTGAGCACTTTAGACTTCATGTACATGTGCTAATCTCAGGGTGATGGAGGTAGTTAATGGGATTCTGAAAAAACAATTTAAATTCCTTGAAAGTTGTCAACCTTCTCTTGGAGGAAAGAAGGAAACTCTGTAAATAGAGGAGTTCTTGTTCACTCGCTCAGTTGTGTCTGACTCTTTGCGACCCCATGGACTGCAGCATGCCGGGCTTCCTTGTCCTTCACCATCTCCTGGAGTTCAAACTCATGTCCATTGAATCAGTGATGCCATCCAACCATCTCTTTCTCTGTAATCCCCTTCTCCTCCCGCTTTCAATCTTTCCCAGCATCAGGGTCTTTTCCAGTGAGTCAGCTCTTTGCATCAAGGTGGCCAAACTATTAGAGCTTCAGCATCAGTCCTTTCAATGAATATTCAGGACTGATTTCCTTTAGGATTGACTGACTTGATCTTGCAGTTCAAGGGTCTCTCAAGAGTCTTCTCTAACACCACAGTTGAAAAGCATCAATTCTTCACTGCTCAGCTTTCTTTACAGCCCAACTCTTACATCCATACATGACTACTGGAAAAACCATAGCTTTGACTATATGGACCTTTTTTGCAAAGTAATGTCTCTGCCTTTTAATACACTGTCTAGGTTTGTCATAGCTTTTCTTCCAAGGAGCAAGGGTCTTTTAATTTCATGGCTGCAGTCACCCAACTCCCTGCCACCCCCAACCAGGATGATTTTGAAGCCCAAGAAAATAAAGTCTGTCACTGTTTCCATTGTTTCCCCATCTATTTGCCCTGAAGTGATGGGACCAGATGCTATGATTTTAGTTTTTTGAATGTTGGGTTTTAAGCCAGCTTTTTCACTCTCCTCTTTCACCTTTATCAAGAGGCTCTTTAGTTCCTCTTCACTTTCTGCCATAAGGGTGGTGTCATCTGCATATCTGAGGTTATTGATATTTCTCCTGGCAGTCTTGATTCCAGCTTCTGCTTCACTCAGCCCCACATTTAACATGATGTACTCTGCATATAAGCTAAATAAGCAGGGTGACAATATACAGCCTTGACGTACTCCTTTCCCAATTTGGAACCAGTCCATTGTTCATATCTGGTTCTAACTGTTGCTTCTTGACCTGCATACAGATTTCTCAGGAGGCAGGTAAGGTGGTCTGGTATTCCCATCTCTTTAAGAATTTGGCACAGTTTGTTGTGATCTGCCCAGTCAAAGGCTTTAGCATGGTCCAGAAGTAGATGAGTTTCTGGAATTCTCTTGCTTTTTCTATGATCCAGTGGATGTTGGCAATTTGATCTCTGGTTCCTCTGCCTTTTCTAAATCTAGCTTGTACATCTGAAAGTTCTCGGTTCACATACTGTTAGAAGCCTTGCTTGAAGGATTTTGAGCATTATCTTGCGAACATGTGAAATGAGTGCAATTGTGTGGTAGTTTGAACATTCTTTGGCATTGCCCCTTCTTTGGGATTGGAAATGAAAACTGACCTTTTTCCAGTCCTGTGGCCACTGCTGAGTTTTCCAAATTTGCTGACATATTGAGTGCAGCACTTGAACAGCATCATCTTTTAGGATTAGAAATAGCTCAGCTGGAATTCCATTACCTCCATTAGCTTTGTTCGTAGTGATGCTGCCCAAGACCAACTTGACTTTGCACTTCAGGATGTCTGGCTCTAGGTGAGTGCCAGACAACTATCATGGTTATCTGAGTCACTAAAATCTTATTTGTACAGTTCTTCTGTGTATTCTTGCCATCTCTTCTTAATATTGTCTGCTTCTGTTAGGCCCATACCGTTTCTGTCCTTTATTGTGCCCATCTTTGGATAAAATGTTCCCTTGGTATCTCTAATTTTCTTGAAGAGATCTCTAGTCTTTCTCATTCTATTGTTTTCCTCTATTTCTTTGCGTTGTTTATTTAGGAAGGCTCTTTTATCTCTTCTTGCTATTCTTTGGAGCTCTGCATTCAGATAGGTATATCTTTACTTTTCTCCTTTGCCTTTCGATTGGAGTAGAGAGCAGAAATGGAAAATTCTATGACGGGTGAACCTGTAAACTAGTGCAAATAATTTGAAATTAGCTCAAAACTTGTGGGAAATTTATAAAAAGAATATTAGAAAGTAGGTCATAGGATTATGTTGTTGTTAAATGCTTTAAAAATGTTTCTAATCGCTAAAGGTTTTACCTTCTAAAAAATAGGTAAGATAAATTTGTGACATCATTTAAAAACTAATGCTAGAGTGGGGGATGGTCATCTGATACACCATCCAGACCTTGGACTGGGGCTGAAAACTTGACGTCCTAGAAATAATTAGGACTTATAAATAAAATAATTTTCATACAGAAGAAAAAGCTAATGGGATACTTTTTTGAATGTGTTGTGGCAGAGTTGGAGGATGAGTGGTGTAGAAACAAAGTAAATGCCTAACAAACCCTGACTTGTTAAAAGTGAGACAATTAAAACTTCCCGGGCAGTTCTACTACTGATGTGGGCAGGAGGTGTAAGGGAGGAAGGGAGCCAATTCAGGAGAGAAGTTTCCAGAGAAGAGTGGTTGAGGAGAAGAAAGTTTTCTGAATATGGGAGAGAACCCCTGAGACAGTGTGATAGTGAAAACTTAAGTTATTTGAGCATTTGGATAATTACTCACACCTGCAATAATTCTAACACTAGAAATCTGTTTTCAAGGAAATGTCTGAAATTAAAAATTTTTGGCATAAAAATGTTCTTTAAAGTATAATTCATAATAAAAATGGAAAGTGAGTTTTCTAGCAGAGAGGGAATGGATGAGTTAATATTAATATATCCATAGGATGGGATGTTTTACAGCTAAAATAATGATTATGGCATATTCTAAATTAGGTAAGAAACAAGATAAAAATAGTTTGGAAAAATGACAGGAAGGAGGTTTGATGGTGGTTGTATATATGTTACGGGGTTACAAAAAAACATTCTGGATCTAAAAATAGGCCATAATAAGGATATATTACTTGATCAAGTGTTGGAAAAATCCTTTTTCTAATTTTTAAAGAAGAGCAAAGGTTGAAATGAACAGAAATTTGTTGCCTTTATTTAGTGAGGATATTATCATGATGATTTAAATTTGAGGTATTGAAGGTGTTTCTGTATATTCCTTAGCAATGTCATGTCAAGGTTAAGGTGTGCCGGGGTTGGAGTTGGTCATACAGGGAGGAGAGGGAAAGAAGGAATTCTTAGTGGGGAGAAGTAACACATTCCTAACCTAGAATTCACACAGTTTGCAGGCTCCCCTGACCCTGTAATGTGAGGCACTTACAGTTTGTGGAGATGACAGTCAGTGCCTCTGGCTATACGTGGCTAAGTGGCTGGCTGCCTGGAATGCATGGACGGCCATGGACTACTTGGTGACCAGCGTTCTGTTAAATGCCACAGGACATTTCTAATTCTGCCGAATTCCCTTGCAACTTTGAAAACATAAGGCGAGAGATCCTGCTGGGGCTGTACCCAGAGCATAAGCAGCCCCAGTGACGTCTGCAGGAAGCTCTGGGGACTGAAACCTACCAGACTTCCAGCAGCACAGGGAGGTGTGGGCTTGGGTCTCTGGCATGCTTTAAATAGCCATCTGGACATAATAGATGAACCCTGAACAATATGTTCCCTTTATATTTGGAAACTATCATATTTCTGTATGTTTGGATTTTTCTTAAAGACAATGTGACATATAGTAAGGAGTGGTAACTATAATTAAAAACAAATTTCCCTAGGATTGTCACTAGAGCAGCTTCTCAAAGGAGGTTTTAAAAGTGATTTTGAAGGGAGTGGCTTTTAAGGGTTTCATCCTTTTTCATGTATCTTATTCTTTAAAGTCGGTGAGTTGAGCACATCCACATGAACACACGCAACTATAATTGCTCCGTTTTTGAGCTTCTCTGAGCCGCAGTGAAAGATCAGCAGCATTAGCACAGTGTGTAAGCCTGTAGCCTCAAAGTGCTGGATGTCTTTTTAGTGGATAAAATGCAAGTTTCATAATGTAGAAGCTGAAGTTCGTCACACTGATGTCTAGCCTTCAATTAATCATTTGGCTGAAAGTGACTGGATTTCATTGAGGAAGAAGATAAGGTGGAATGGCATGAAGTCCCAGCAGGGTAGCTTTGGGTTAAAACTTGAGTTGCTGCTTCAGGACGAGCTGAAGGGGCTATCACCGAGGCTGCTCTGAGCTGCTGGGTCCTCAACTGGAGCAGGAAATCCTGGGATTCACGCGAGGATGTGCCTGTCAGCACTCTTAGTTTGCCTGGTGGGCTGACACTGTCAGGTCAGAGTGCTGAAGGGCAGGCCAGGGGAGGGTCCTTGAAGGCCACAGGGGATCTCATGTGTAGAGTGGGAGGAATGTGCTGGCATCTCTACTTCCCCTGGGAAGGTATCAGCATGACTGGATGGAGGCCTGTTTCCTGTCATAACCCGATCTTCATCTCTGTTGACTTTGCTCAGATCCCCTCTGAGCTTGCTGGAGGGCATACTCCTTTGTGTAAACCAGTAATTTAAAATATGGACTTGTCAGCCAAGATGTTGGGCTTCCTGGGTGGAGCTAGTGGTAAAGAATCCTCCTGCCAGTGCAGGAGACATAAGAGACGCAGGTTCGATCCCTGGGTCAGAAAGATCCCCTGGAGGAGGGATGGCAACTGACTCTAGTGTTCTTGCCTGGAGAATCCCCATGGACAGAGGAGCCTGGTGGGCTGTAGTCCAGGGGATCACAAAGAGTCGGACACTACTGAAGGGACTTAGCATGCACACGCAGCCAAGATAATAAGTGCAGGTTCTTGAAGTAACCTGGTCCTGTGAAGAGTAAATCAGTGACCCTGGTTTTCTCAGTCCACCCATTGGTCCTCTTTTGAAATTGGCGCACACACAAAGGGGAATGCCCCTCCCAGTCCATACACTGTACCCAAGAGGAGCCCAGAACCCAGCTTCTGGTGTTAACTTCAATGACCACCATCAAATGATGGCGGTCTGGCTAATTTTAAGACTCAGAAGAACAAATAGAAATTTCTAAGATGTTTGTCACTAAAATTTCTCCTTTAAAGACCAGCAGATATCAGCACTGTGAGTTACCTCTGAACTCTAATTTGAGAGCTTCACTCTAAAATCTGTGAGGCTTTTAGACAAGCTGGTGTCTATTTTGTTCACCCCTGGATCTGCCTTTGAATGGGTGGACTGCATCCGGCCTGTGGCACGTGCTCAATTAATATTTCTTAAATGTGTGGCTTTCCATTGAATAAAATCTGACTCCAGCCATATTGTTTCAGCTACTATTAAATACAATCTAGATATTACTGATATTTGTTGTAGTTTGAATTTTAGCCATAACCAGCACACACCAGAGATCTATTAATAAACTCTACCCTAACACTGATTGCTTTTAGAGGTTCATTTTTATTTTCTGTGGTTGCATTTGAAATGGACACCATTGTGCAAGCTCTTTACTGGACTGACAGTTTTGGAACACAATGTAGATTAATTCTATATGAAAGTTCAGAGGTGATTCTGAACTTCTAGGCTCCCTAGATGTCTTAATACTTTTTAAAATGCCATTTCTATTCACTTTTTTTTCTTGCATCATTTTCAGTCCCTACATTCTTTTTAGCAGATGCAGGCCTTTGAAAAGTAATTCATTCCCCGCATGGGAATTACAAGTCTTGGCACAGGTATGCTGTGTTGGCTTAGATTTGCAGGGGTGGGGTCACCTTTCTCTGTACACAGGCACCCCCCTCGGCCCTCCCGGACAGGAGTTAGCAAGCCTTTGGGGAAAGACAGTTCACCATTTTTTTCATGCCTTTATTTATTACAACTTTTTGGATCACTTTTCCCCGTGATTCCTGAGTTCTAATCTTGGCCAGTGAGGGCCAATACAACATTCTGCATTATTTCTCTGTACTTGTTTCTTCATCTACAAAGACTTAACCCAGACTCAGGACCTTAAACAGCTCACAGTTCTGGAGGCTGGAAATCTGAGATGGAGGGGTCAGCAGGTCCATGCTACCTTGGAGGACACTAAGGAAGGATGTGTTCCAGGTCTCTCCCCAGCTTCTCATGGCACTTCTCATGGTACTTCCTCATGGCACTGTGACTCCAGTCTTTACATGGCATTCCCCATGTATGTGTCCAAGTTTTTCTATTTATTTATCTTTTTTTAAAGAAACTTTTTTATATTGGAGTACAGTTGATTAACAATGCTGTGTTAGTTTCAGGGGTACAGCGAAGTGATTCAGTTACGTACATATCAATACATGTATCTATTCTTTTTCAAATTCTTTTCACATTTAGGTTGTTATTAATACATAATATTGAGCAGCATTCCCTGTGCTATACAGTAGGTCCTTATTGGTTATCCATTTTAATGTAGCAGTTTCTACATGTCAGTCCCCAACTCGCTAACTATCCCTTCCCTCTAGCAACCATAAGTTCATTCTCTGTGAGTCTGTTTTGTAAATAAGTTCATTTGTAACATTTCTTTTTAGATTCCACATATAAGTGATCAGATCAGATCAGTCGCTCAGTCGTGTCCGACTCTTTGCGACCCCATGAATCGCAGCACGCCGGGCCTCCCTGTCCATCACCAACTCCCGGAGTTCACTCAGACTCACGTCCATCGAGTCAGTGATGCCATCCAGCCATCTCATCCTCTGTCGTCCCCTTCTCCTCTTGCCCCCAGTCCCTCCCAGCATCAGAATCTTTTCCAGTGAGTCAGCTCTTCGCATGAGGTGGCCAAAGAACTGGAGTTTCAGCTTTAGCATCATTCCTTCAAAGAAATCCCAGGGCTGATCTCCTTTAGAATGGACTGGTTGGATCTCCTTGCAGTCCAAGGGACTCTCAAGAGTCTTCTCCAACACCAAATGGTATTTCTCTTTCTCTGTCTGATTTCACTCAGTATGATGATCTCCATGTTGCAATATGTTGCTGCAAATGACGTTATTTAATTTTTTGTAATGGCTGAGCAATATTCCATCGTATATATGTACCACATCTTCTTTATCCATTCCTCTGTCTATGGACACTTAGGTTGCTTCCTTGTCTTGGCTATTGTAAAGAGTGTTGAAATAAATATTGTGATGCCTGCATCCTTTCAGACCATGTTTTTCTCCAAATATATGCCCAAGAGTGGGATTGCTAGATCATATGCCACTCTGATGAGTTTTTTTAAGGTATCTCATACTGTTCTTCACAGTATCTGTGCCAATTTACATTCCCATCAACAGTGTAGGAGAATTTTATATATATATATATATAAGTATATATATATATATATTTTATAAGAATGCCACTTGTATTCAGGTCCATCCTCCTCCAATATGTGAAAGTGAAAGGTGAATGTTGCTCAGTCATGTCCTACTCTTTGTGACCCCATGGACTATCCAGTCCATGGAATTCTCCAGGCCAGAATACTGGAGTTGGTAGCCTTTCCCTTCTTTAGGGGATCTTCCCAACCCAGGGATCGAATGCAGGTCTCCTGCATTGCAGGTGGATTCTTTACCAGTTGAGCCACAAAGGAAGCCCAAGAATACTGGAGTGGATAGCCTATCCCTTCTCCAGCAAATCTTCCTGACCCAAGAATTGAACCAGGGTCTCCTGCATTGCAGGCAGATTCTTTACCAGTTGAACTATAGGTAAGCTTAAAGTGAAAGTGAAAGTCGTGTGGTCGTGCAACTCTTTGCAACCCCATGGCCTGTAGCCCACCAGGCTCCTCTGTCCTTGGAATTCTCCAGGCAAGAATACTGGAGTGGGTAGCTGTTCCCGTCTCCATGGGATCTTCCTAATCCAGGGATCAAAATCAGGTCTCCCCCACTGCGGGCAAATTCTTTACTGTCTGAGCCACCAGGGAAGCCAAAGAGACATATTTTCATGAAGGAACTGGGGAAAGTTGTGAATATTTTGGTGGTGGTGGTTTTTTCGCTAAGTTGTGTCTGATTCTTACTACCCCATAGCCTGTAGCCTGCCATGCTCCTCTGTGCATGTGATTACCCAGGCAAGAATACTGGAGTAGGTTGCCATTTCTGTCTCCAGGGGATCTTCCCAACCCAGGGATCAAACCGGAGTCTCCTGTACTGTAGGCAGATTCTTTACTGACTCAGCTACCTTTTCAGTTCAGTTCAGTTCTTGCTGCGCCCAATTCTGGTCACTCCAGTGTATAACCTCATCTTAACTAATAACATCCACAATGACACTATTTCCAAATAAGGTCACATTCTGAGGACTAGGGGTTAGGACTCCAGCATACAAACTATGGAGGGAGACAATACAACCCATAACAGTAGCGTTAGATAGTGAACAGTGAAAGATCAGATAGGTCAGATAGGATTGTGAACAGTGAAAGTTGCTCAGTTGTGTCTGACTCTTTGCGACCCCATGGACTATAGAGTCCATGGAGTTCTCCAGGCCAGAATACTGGAGTGGGTGGCCTTTCCCTTCTCCAGGGGATCTTCCCAACCCAGGGATTGAACCCAGGTTTCTAGCATTGCAGGTGGATTCTTTACCAGCTGAGCCACAAGGGAAGCAGATAGGATTGGGAGGTTTGAAGTAATAGATCTTTCTTGCTTTTATAGAATCTGATATATTAGGAAAAAATGCCAACCTGGGACACATAGATTTGCTTTCTAATTGGGATCCTGCTTATAAAGGCCAGACAGAAGTGAGCTTACATGAAAATTTTCATTTAATCTTATTTTCATGTCAGGATGTTAGTACCATCTTGGTCCTTCGCTGAATTCAGCAGCTGCCATGCAGAGGTGCAGGGGCTGGGGTTGGTATGGTGCACAGATGAAGACACGCGGGCTTTGGCAGGACGCTGCTGGGCCTTGTTTGTTTCTTGGCTTCTTGGAGATCCCAGATAGAAGATATAATAAAGGATCAAAGGCCTTTGATCCTAGCCCCAGTAGTTCTTGCTAATGCCTGCAGTTACTTGTACAGCAATGCAGGAACTGTGTCTCATTTCACTTTACACATGGACTTAAGATTAATTCCTAATCGCCTTGAGCTCTCACTTTCTTTGAGTGGATGATTTTACATAACACCATTTCTGAGGTTGTTTCAAAAGTAGGAGTCAGAGATCTCTTAGTATAGGAATATTCAATTGTCTTCATATTTGTTTATGAAAAATATAACTGACATACAACTTTATATTAGCTTCAGGAGTGCAACATGATGATTTGAAATTTGCAAATATATAAAAAATGATTTTGTCTATATTGCAAAAATGATCACCACAGTAGGTCTGGTTAACATCTGTCCCCATACATAATGTGTTACAGAATTGATTCCTATGATGAGAAACTTTTAACATTTACTTTCAGTGACTTTCAAATATACCCTTTACTATTATTAATTATAGTCACCATGCTGTACACTACACCCCTATGACATTTTTGCTGGACATTTCTATCTTTTGATTCCCTTTAACTCATTTCACTCTTGCCCTGCCTCTGGCAACTGCCAGTCTGTTGTCTGTATCTGTCAGCTTGCTTGTTTATTTTTTAAATTCCACATGTAAGTGAGATCATACGGTGGTTTTCTTTCTCTGACTTACTTCACGTAGCACAGTGCTCTCGAGGTCCAGCCATGTCACAAATGGCAAAATTTCATTCTTTCTTAGTGGCTGAATAACATGCCATTATATATGTATGTATGTATGTATGTAGATATGGACAGTATGAAAAAGTAAAATGATAGGATACTGAAAGAGGAACTCCCCGGGTCGGTAAGTGCCCAATATGCTACTGGAGATCACTGGAGAAATAACTCCAGAAAGAACTAATGGATGGAGCCAAAGCAAAAACAATACCCAGCTGTGGATGTGACTGGTAATAGAAGCAAGGTCCGATGCTGTAAAGAGCAATATCGCATAGGAACCTGGAATGTCAGGTCCATGAATCAAGGCAAATTGGAAGTGGTCAAACAGGAGATGGCAAGAGTGAACGTCGACATTCTAGGAATCAGCGAACTGAAATGGACTGGAATGGGTGAATTTAACTCAGATGACCATTATATCTACTATTGCGGGCAGGAATCCCTCAGAAGAAATGGAGTAGCCATCATGGTCAACAAGAGTCCGAAATGCAGTACTTGAATGCAATCTCAAAAACGCAGAATGATCTCTGTTCGTTTCCAAGGCAAACCATTCAATATCACAGTAATCCAAGCCTATGCCCCAACCAGTAATGCTGAAGAAGCTGAAGTTGAATGGTTCTATGAAGACCTACAAGACCTTTTAGAACTAACACCCAAAAAAGATGTCCTTTTCATTATAGGGGACTGGAATGCAAAAGTAGGAAGTCAAGAAACACCTGGGGTAACAGGCAAATTTGGCCTTGGAGTACAGAATGAACTCAATGACTATTAACTCAATGGCTAATAGAGTTTTGCCAAGAGAACGCACTGGTCATAGCAAACACCCTCTTCCAACAACACAAGAGAAGACTCTATACATGGACATCACCAGATGGTCAACACCGAAATCAGATTGATTGTATTCTTTGCAGCCAAAGATGGAGAAGCTCTATACAGTCAGCAAAAACAAGACTGGGAGCTGACTATGGCTCAGATCATGAACTCCTTATTGCCAAATTGAGACTTAAATTGAAGAAAGTAGGGAAAACCACTAGACCATTCAGGTATGACCTAATTCAAATCCCTTATGATTATACAGTGGAAGTGAGAAATAGACTTAAGGGACTAGATATGATAGATAGACTGCCTGATGAACTATGGACGGAGGTTTGTGACATTGTACAGGAGACAGGGATCAAGACCATCCCCATGGAAAAGAAATGCAAAAAAGCAAAATG